>NC_041710.1:9915039-10540872 GCF_900700375.1 Denticeps clupeoides | reverse complement strand
ATTAAGTTATTGTCTGTCTCATAAATGGTTTGGTCCAGGACCATAAAATCTGGCCCAAACTTTCAGAATAGAGATGATTGGCGAAGGAGAGAGGCAGGACTTGATGTTTATTAGTTATTCCTCCATGTATTTTTTTATTGAATTTTTAAAAAATATAAATTGAAAAATGGAGGCTGCCTCTGAACAGCATGCAGGCTGTGTCTTTATCCCTGCCAAACATCACTGCTCAGATGTCCTGCACGATCTTCATGATATGATCTTGATGTCCCTCATTACACAGATCATTAGGAAGTAAGTATGATGGGGTGTATTTAGGCCAATACAAAGGAAAGACGTTGCACTTTCAGGTTCATTGAGGTTGTACAACTGTCATGAATGTGTTTTCTTGCACCAACAGCCAATCCCCATTTAGTCCCCATCCTTATTTAGAATCGATTTAGGTGAAAACTGTTAATGTAAGCTTCAGTGTTAGCAGTTTTTGGCCTGTCTGTTCTGTATAATCAATAATGAAAACAGGCAAACAGGATTTTGCCTTAAAATAGCAACAATGCTTTAAAAAACACCAGTAGAACCAGCACAATACATGTGCAAAATGATTTGTTATTTTTAGGAAGCAGGCACATGGTAATGAGAAACTTGCCACCAGAAGCGTGGCAGACTACACAATGCAAGATAACTGTCCAAAAAAAAAAAAAACGGGAATATCCAAGATTTTAAAATCTTACATTTGTCAAAGATCTATTTTTTTGCTTCTCAATGTCTGGTCATAGTCATAGAAACAAGGTTTTTCTCAAACATGTTAAATTGTGGTCTCCATTAAATTAATGAACGGATTATGTTATGTCTGGCTTCTTTCAATTGTGCTTGTTTGCAGTCTGTTTCATAAAACTGCGAACCCTCAGAAACTGTGACCTCCAAGAACTACCTACCAATGAGATGCTGTCATTTACCCACCAGTAACAACACACAGCTAGGTTACAGCTTCCATTAATAGCAATAATCATCTAATTAAAATGGCTTATATACTCTCGCACTCTGGCTCTTGATTTGTGGTTCCTTGTCAGTGCTGCACTGTGTCAGGCTTGCTTTTGCTTTCTCTGGCACATTTTGTCCAGTTGAACAGACCTGACCTTGTGGCCTGGTGGTCCCGTTGTCACTGTTCCCAGCTGATCGGTTGTCATATTTCGGCACAAACAGGTGTAGGCAGTGAGGTCATGTCCACCTGGTGTAGTGAATGTCTAAACTCCAATAAAAAATCTTGTCTCCCAGACTATCAGTGGAAAAGCCCGCACTGTGGGCATGAGAAAACAAGCACTTTCAACTCGGTCCAGATTTTGATTTCACATTTTAAAAGGTCAAAGAACTGTCCAAGCTTTGAGTGAAACCTGCTTCCTGCCCGAGGCATTAGACCCAGGCAGTGAAGAGCGATCAAAAAGGTTTAATCCCGCTGCATATTCATGAAGGCTTGAAAGTGTTTTTCTTGACATTTCAAGAACTTTTAATTGCTGCCAAAGCAGAGGGTGGCTGAGGATGTGACCTCTGCCCACAGGAGGTGATCTGGATGTTGTTTATGTGGTCTATTTACGCAGAAGGACTTCATGATGCTCAAGTTAGCCACACAAGTCCAGTGGACTGTGGTTCTAAAATAGAACGAACATCCATTGAGGCAATATGAAGATGTGTGAAATGTGATTGTTGTGGTTTGTCAGGTTGTCTGTAGGTGTGCGTTCTCATTTTTAAGCCTTGCTTTGGTGGCATGTTGCTCATTTTCTCAACATGTAACCATATCCCCAGAATAATAAACGGGGGGGGAGTACTGGAAAGAACAGAAGGGGGTTAGATTGTCCTAATGTACTTATTCAGAGGTGTGTTTTGGGCATGCCACTTCACCTTTAAAAGGCTGAAGCTTAAAAATTTAAATCTCAGCCATCCTGGTTAGTTGAGAACTGAGTATGATATCCATGAAGGCAGTGGGTCCATCAACTCAAGGGTTGTCAAGTCCTACATGTATCACAGCTCAGTATCACAACTATGGAAAACCTTGAGTGGTACCAGCACTGAAAGCTCAAACATTCCATCTGATGAAGACACTGGAGCTTCTGGTCCTTATGAACTCATCACTCAACCCACTTCAAATTGCCTTCCAGCCTGGCATTTGGGTAGTTGACTGCAGATGACAATATGACAATAGTTGGCCTCATCGCTGATGGGGATGACACGGAGTACAGACAACTGACCTGGGACATTGTGGATTGGTGCTAGCAGCAAATCAAAACTAAGGAGCTGGAGGTAGACTTCCACATGTACAAACATCTTCCCTTGAAACCACTGAACATCCAGGGTATGGATAATGAGGCTGTGTATAGCTTCAAGTACCTTGGTGTTAATCCGAACAATAAACTGAGTTGCACTTATATTACAATATGCAGCTCTGTTCTAGGATGCAACCTGAAGCCAGTGGAGGCAGCGAGTGACAGGAGAACAGTGGCTAAGTGATCATCCCTGTTGGATAACATCTCCCACTCCATGCAGGAGCTTCTGACAGCACTGAGCAGCTCCTTCACTGGCAGACACCTTGCAGCTGGCCACATATACGCAGACTCACAAACACATCCAATACACCATAGAGTTTTCTTACGTGCAATATGTGTATATATCCACTCTTTACATATACATACTGATTCTTTATTAGTTTATAAATTCCCGTATTTTAAATACAATTTGTATTTTCAATACAAATGACATATTGTTTTTATAATGTACTTTTGTACTATTTATTTATCTTCTACTGTCCACTTTCTTCTGTGACAATGCAAATTTCCAACTTGATTGTTGTTTTTTTTTACTCAAAATCACATATAAACCCATCATGTATATTTTAACTGTTTTTCAAATTAATAGTTCAAATGTATAGACAACAACTGGAAAGTATCCACAAATTGGCATTTGCTGTGCACTTGCTGTGTCATGCCAAGAGGGAAGGAGCAAAGGACCTTCCTTTAATAATGTGCTTTAGAAAAAGTTTTTGTTGATCAAAAGCGCAATCTCATTTTTGAAAATAGCGTCTCAGCAACACTTTGCCAGGCCACACCTCCTTAAAAAACACCATCCCTACCACTGCAAGAATTATTTGTTATTTTGAGAATGCACATGCATTGCAAGAAGAAGAGCAGACAACGCACTGGCTAGACAGTGCTGCATGAATCCATAATACAAAGCCTGTATTCTCAGTAGTAACAAATGAGAAATCTGTCATCTTGGAAGACAGTGGTTTGATATTTTAAGAATTGATTCTGCCAGCAAGTATGGCTCAATATGGAAACTGGAATATTTTATAAAACAATATGCCAGTTCATGTCAAATGTGTTTTATTGCCATTGTCATTGTCTAAAAAGTTATGGACAGAATCATTTTCTACCGTGCAGCCTGTTTCCTGTTAAGTCTAGTCTTAGATTAAAAGAGAACTTCAATAAACTCCTCAGGTGATCTATGACGTGATGTCAATTTGTTGCTTTGATTTATTACAGCAATGCGTTGAGGTGTTGATTTCACTGACCTCTACACATCAGTCACAATCACCGCTTAATACCTGGGTTGATTTGTGACTGGGCATAAGCCAATGACCAGCGTGAAAAAGGCATGAAAAGTCATCAGTAATTCGAAGGCAAACCTGCTGCTCAGTGCAAATTAATATCATCTAGTCCAGCCCCATCTGATGACCTATAAAAAGGTGTCTCATTACCAAGGTGTCACACAAGGTGTCACACACGTCTTGTGGTGGGTAAAACCCCATTGAGATCATACAAGCCCGGCAAAAAATACTGGTTAGAGAAACATTTCTGTTGCTGTTGGGGCTGTAATCCAGAAGTGGAAAGGACTTCATGTCACAATAAACTGGCCACAACCTGGTTCTCCCCACAGGATTTCTGACAGGGATGATAAATGGGGGCAGTGGTGGCCTAGCGGTTAAGGAAGCGGCCCCGTAATCATAAGGTTGCCGGTTCGAATCCCGATCCACCAAGGTGCAACCGAGGTGCCACTGAGCAAAGCACCGTCCCCACACACTGCTCCCCGGGCGCCTGTCATGGCTACCCACTGCTCACTCAGGGTGATGGGTTAAATGCAGAGGGCAAATTTCACTGTGTGCACCGTGTGCTGTGCTGCTGTGTATCACATGTGACAATCACTTCACTTAAAGAGCATTTAGACAAGTCTGTGAAATACTTAGCGAACATAGCCAAGTCAGTAGGCACCAAAATTGAACTATTTGGATGCCATAATACCTGTCATGTTTGGAGGTCAAAAGGCATATATCCCCTAAAACAGCAAACTAGCAGTGAAGTTTAGAGGTGTACTAGGTCATTCTTGATTAAAACGTGGTGAAAAACAAGATGAGAGTGAATGTTTTAGCAGGACAATGATCCCAAACAAGGATCTCAACGAAACTCTCAAATGATTTCAGAGAAATAAATCTGCTGACCTGAATCCTATACACAGAACTAAAGCTCAGAATTTATAGAAGAATCCCATACAAGAGGCATCTTAAAGATGTCATCACGATATTTTCCCTGTGTCATTCCATTTCATTACACATAACTTGGACATCTATGGTTTGATGCATGGAGTGGATGGGCTGTTACTGACGTCTGGTAATAATTTCATGTTATTAGCACCTTTATAGAAATATATTTACTTAGAAAACTGATGCAGTACTCAATAATTCTTTTACCCACTCTACCACTGACAAGTGCCTTGTCCTGTGGTAAAAGAATTTCAATTGTAGTTCATTTGAATTGTGGAGAATTAGTATGTCATCTGCACTGTTTCAGAATGTTTCATCAATCATTCATGGGTCGATGTGCTGCAGGTCAACGGGGTATTGATGTTGCCTGAAAAATAAGCCATTAAAACAGAGGCCATCACCAGCACAGCACACTCAGTGTTTAATTCTGTTTGGAATCCTCACAGCTTTTAAGCAAGCTGCAGAGTGAACTAACAATAGCTTGGCCATAAAAAAACTAAACTAAAAAAAGAGGTGTTCTTGTTTCCTTTTTGTACTGGCAGCAAGTACGGTGAAATGGAAATTTGGAGAATGGGAGCAAAATGTGAATCCTCAAATGAGCACTGACAGGAGATGCTGCGATAGCAGAGTGACTACTGTGTAATATCCTGCTTTCTCATCCATCCATGAGATTAGATTTCAGTCCACATGGCACCTATGAAACTCAATGGAAGAAAAACCTTTATTTTTTTCATATGAAAACATATGGATTTTAAAAGTAAGGTAAAGTCCACAGAGCACATGTAGAAAAAATGTTTATTTGCAGTTTCACTGACTTCTGCAGAAATGCAACGGCAGACACAAAAACTTTTAAAATCACATTATACACAGTGACGTTTACTCTGAAGCAAGGCATGGAAATGGAGCCATTGGACATATTTACTATAAAAAGGTGTGTTAAAAAAGTCCCTTCTCAGCCTTACCAACAACAACAAAAACCCAACCAAAAATTCCACCACATACTAATACACTGAACAGATCACTGTGCCAATTTCAGGGTCAATTATCTTGCCCATTAAAAAAAACTGATTACAATACTGTCACTGTTAATGCTCAGTAGAGCAGTAGAATAACACCTACATGGTAGTAGAACACAACCACATGTTCTGGTTACAGCTGGACATTTGTACCCAAGCACAGTACATTACAAATGTTATCAGGACAGTGTGGCTGAAATGTCCATATGTAAATTAAATATTTAATACCAAGAAATATAGAATAAAAACAGTGATTGTGTGATTGTTTATGTGTGGTACATTTATGCATACACTGTAAATGTATATGTAAGTGATGGGGGAATGGGGTTTTAAATACCTTCTTCTCCGTCATGTCTATCCAAGGCCACCGCCAGCTTTTATCTCAAGTTCACCCCGATGTCTGAAACATACACTCCTTTAAAGAAGCATTCTCTGTTTCATCTTCTATAATAACACTATTAGAAGCCATCATAAGATTATTTGTCTCTAAGAAACATATGAGAAAGCTCAGTCTCAAAAATTGCATAGTCAGTGTAGTGAGTGGAATTTCACCCAGAAGTGCCTGTTCTTACTGCAAGTCACACAGGCACTTTACACTTCTAGGGGAACTTGACTGCACTCTTATCTTACCAAAATGGCTTTATTAATATTTCAAATGTTAAAAACAATTAATACAGCAATATTTTTTCCTGCCTGTCCCTCCTTTCTATACTTATCTCTATCAAAGTTTATAATTTATATTAATTGCAAATTTCCAACAAAGTGAGAAAAAGCATTCTTTGAGAATGTGGATGGCATATTCAGGACCCTGCTGAAAAATTAACACCATCTTGTCCCAAACACAACAAACACACTTATTATTAATTCAATTTAAGCCAAAAGGGAACTGAGCTCGTAATTACTGTTGCTGAGGCTGTGTACAGGTCTGTGTCACATCACTCAGCAGTGATCGATTGGCACCGCCCCCATCATCTCATCACTGGTAGAATACAGAGTGCTGCTCGTGACTCAGACCTTGCAGGAAACAGTTCATGGTGCCGTGGTGACAATGCCACAGTGATTTAATCACAGCTAAATTAGCTCAGTGAAACTGAGAAAAAGATGGGAAAGGAACAACCAGTGATGAACGGGTCTTTAAAAACAGCAAGCTCTGGTGATGTTTGATGAAGGTACTTCATGTGTTGTACAGTTCACAGCATACATTGTTTACCAAATGCCAACGAAGCACGCGTATCACGGGCAGGATCAGGACATGTTGGAAGCGCTGAATAATCATCGTTTTGTGGTCAGGTTTTATCAATGCTGTGTCTTACACAATCTTCCTGACTGGGGCATAAAAAAAATTCTAAACAAGATTCCACTCGGGATTTGAGACATGGTCTAAAATGCAGCATCACTCGGGAAGCTGTGACTTATCATGCTGCGGCACAGACTCGCCAAAAATGAAAAAAGTAAATCACCGTATTGTGGGTGATGCTGCTGGTGATGGTCTATTGGGACACGCCTGTGTTAACCTGTCCCCGGTCACATTTTAATCTGGTCACCCTGCAGATAAAGACGGGAATATACACAGTATAAAATGTTCTGGTGAAAGACACTGATAGGACAGGTGCACTTGAACTCCTCTTTTCTTTGGGTTTTGAGGATTTAGCGGTTAACCTGTTCAGAGAATTTCAGATCATATTTTCGTATCCAGGGTTTTTATCCAGACACCAGGCTGTCTGTGTTGATGTGACCGACAGAGACCACTCGATTTAAATTCAGCAGAAACACAGTTACTTTTACAACAAAACGCTAGAGGATTTGCGTTATATTTATGAATATTCATTTAATGAATCTTGTGTTTTCACAATTCCTTCCAAGTGACCACGACAATGCACAATGTTATCAACATTAAATCAAACTGTTGAACATCAGTTTGATTTAACACAAATAAATCTAAGGGTATTCACAAATTTACGCTGTACGCTGGTTTATAATTTCAGGTTTATCGGTTTGAGAATAAATGTAACCGCACTGACATTTGCATCCTGTAAAATGCAGTTGTGAATGGTGTTACATTTATTTGTAAGTCATAAATTATATTTTGTGAATCTTGTTACATTTATTGCAGAATCAAGAAATATATTTATCAATGGTGTGATATATATTTATGAATTTTTATACTAAACTGTGAATGGAACAAGGATCAAGGGATATTTGGAAAAGGGATATTTTACACAAATGAGAAAACATGCGACATGTTCTCCAAGTTACAACAGCCCATTTGTTGCCTATCTATTTACTGCATTAACAGGATGGAGTTATTTAAAAAAAAAAACAGTTATTTCATTTTTAGGGTTTAAGAAACTGTCTTTCCTACAGTCTCAATTCAAGCCCACTTTAGTGCATAATTCATTTATAGTTTCCATGCTTAGCTGCTCTACATTCAGAATGAATAACCAGTAATGGCCCAGTAGTGACCTCCAACTGTCTCACAGACAGCTGGTGTAAGCATGAAAACTTATCACATCATGTTTTCAGCATTTACATTAACCATAGTACAAGACTTTGGCCCGGAAATGCCTGTGTTGTCCAAAGTGAACACTTCCAGTGAAAAGTTTGGATGCACCCATTATGGAGACTAAGGTAAAGGCCATTTTGAAGAATTCAAGCACAAGAAAGCAAAGTATACAACATTAGTGAATGATAAGAAAGTGTTGAACCATCTGGATTGTTGGAAACCATCCACATCTAACTTAAGGTGTGAACAGCTGCCATCACAGCAAAAGCTCCCTGATTAGTTTTTTGTTGGTTTATTACGTAACCTCAAGTTTTATTTCATAGTCTTGAGTCTTCAGTTTTGTTCTATAATGTAAAAAATGCAATACTCATAAAAGAGTAGGTGCATTCAAACTTTTGTCTGGTAGTGTTGGTCCTTTCACATGACACCACAGATAATCCAAGTTATGTACATTCCATTGCAGGTACTGTCTGCCTTCAGACAAAAAGCAGACATATGAATGTTTCTATTTACAACAGTTAAATAGGCTCACTATGAAATTTGATATGTTAGATATCTGAAAATCTGGCAATGTGTGTGGTAGAAGCAAGATGTAAGGGTGAAGAGAACTCACAGAACATATAGAAAAAATGCGTGTCTTAAATGTTCCATTTTCAATGTTGACCACTGTTTCACCCCCTGCAAAACCAGCATCTAAACATCCTGTTGTGTCACTTGCTGTATCATTATCAAATACAATTATTGTTGTAAATTGATCTTGGATTGAAGCCACAATTGATATTCAGTCCAGAACCTTCACCCAGATGAATTTCCCAACCTAAAATCCTTTCATCACTCCCAGACAAAGAGGAATTTTCATTCTGGTCCAAATTCTTCTGGAATCTTTCTCCATTATTCACAGAACAGAGTGAATGCTCACAGGTGTGCTACGTGTCCTCCTTAAGTTGACATCTCCTCACACTCCTCACAGAACCGTTGTCTCAGTCTGCAGAAAGGACTGAGCCCGCATGTTCCGCTGTTGTACCGACTGGTTCTCCAAACCGTTCCTGGACCCCACTGCACCTAGGGGTTTTGAGTTTCTGGCAGTGCGGCAGTTGAGGCACATGCTGTGCCACTTCCTCTTCAGCTCCCCCTGGACCTGGACCAGACAGAAGGTGTGGCAGATAAATCAATCAGTGCAGCAGAGGTCTTGTTCCGTCTGATTTTGAATTTTTTTCAGCTTTTGAATTTCAAATGATCTTTTTTGAATCAATGTTTCTGATTATTTTGTTTGTACAATTTAGCTGTAAATAATTTCAGTGTATATGCTTCAATACCAGTATATGCTTGCTCAAATTCAATTAGCGAAATTCAGGCTCATTGTCAGGATTGCCTGCAGCTGGGCTCCACACCTGAATCCAATCCTGACTCCCCATAAATGCCGGAAGTTTCCGCCCGTTCTGGGTCTCTGGCATTTTCGTGAACTCTCTGCACGAACTTGACCTGGTTTAGTTTATGTGTTTTGAGTTCTGGCAATCGCCACACGCCTACGGGTTTGTTTCAGTTCTTTATTTATGTTAAATCGTTTTCGGCCACCGCGCCATTGTTTATTTGTATTTCTTTATTGTTTGTTATAATAAAACCCCCTTCCCAGTATGTCAAACCTCTGCGCTTCCTTCCCCCGTAAGTCCGTAGTCGTGACACTCATATATTAAACTGAAAAAAGGTTTTCTTCCACAGGTGAGAAGGTCATCATGCTGTTGAAGGGGGGTTCCAGTACACTTCAAATGTATTGTGGGACTATAGGTGTGTAATAGATAACTGCTCAGTTGACACTTTTAAAACCATTAGAAACAGCATGCATGCAGGCAGGTAATTCTGACTGTGTACAGTGTGTTAGTACGTGTTAGTGTGTGTGTGTGTGTGTGTGTGTGTGCTAGTGAACAGATGGGACTGGTCTTTGTGCAGACTTCAGCATGTGTGTCTGTGCTGCTAACTTTAATTAGTCTCCTTCCAAGAGCTTGTTTTATTCTCAGGGGTGGTCAGCAGAGCAGAATAGAAGAAAAAAATGAATGGAAAAAGGGAAGCTAGTGGATTGGCTGTAGTAGCCAAGCAGATAAGACACTTGCCAACAAACCAGAAGACCTGGGTTCAAAACCCACTTAGTACCATTGTGTCCTGGAGCAAGACACTGAGTGTCTCCAAGAGGAATTTCCCTCCAACTACGGATTGTAAGCCAGTCTGGATAAGGGTGTCTGATAAATGTCACAAATTTAAGTGATGTAAATGTAGAGAACGGTTAATGGGAAGAAGATCCTCCTGAATCCTGTACAGCACAGCAACTCAACAAACAGAAAAAAAACTCATCATACACAATGTAAAAAAAACACAAAAATCACCTAATTCGTTCATAGTGTCCATACAAAAAAAATTACAAATTAAGAACAGTCTAGCACACTGTGCAAAGAGATGAGGAAGTGTCTCAAAGGCCAGCCCATTCCGAGACCAAGATCAAGGGACACAACCAATGTCCAGGAGTCACAATTTTATGCCTACCAAGGTTTCTGAGAGGTCAAATAGAAAATATGTGAATGTGCTGGTGGTGGACCATATTAAAAGACAGCATATTTTCATCAGGAAAAAAATGTTCACAACTCAATTTTAAATTGAATAGTGACAGGGACAGTCCCTCTGGAGACACTCAGGGTTAAGTGTCTTGTTCAAGGACACAATGGTATTAAGAGGGGTTTGAACCTGGGACTGTGGTCTTGATGAACTCAAACACAGAAAATCAACAAGGCAGAAAAAATACAGCTTTTCCATTCAACACACAGGTATAATGCACAATATACATAATTTTGGCAATCATCCTTATCCATGTTAGCCCCCCTACTTGATTATGCATATTAATAATGTTAAGTGCTACTTTCACATAAAACTAAAAGAAAGAAAGAAAAAGGGCTCTTAAATACCTTACCTCTGTATTTAAAAAGCAGTACAATATTGCAACCACAGCACCCTGCAATATCAAACAATGTTTTGGAGTTATAACTTCACACTCAAAATCACAGATATTACTTTCAGGTAGTAAAAAGCACAAATAAAGTGTACCATACACTTTGGGTGAACATTGTGAAGGACATTTTTATGGATTACTAACAATAAACCAATAATTATAATATTATAATTACTTCTTTAAATC
Organism: Denticeps clupeoides; assembly: GCF_900700375.1. NCBI lineage: Eukaryota > Metazoa > Chordata > Actinopteri > Clupeiformes > Denticipitidae > Denticeps > Denticeps clupeoides. Next base: position 10,529,650 of record NC_041710.1, on the reverse strand, counting down.
TAAACATTTCTATTCTAAAGCTATTTATTTGTTCTGGGAAATAAATGTCACCAGATTTAATTTTAGGTTTATTTAAATGAAAAAATTGGTCCACACTAAGATATGAAAACAGAACACACACTACCTGAAACGACCCAATGGCCAGGTCGAAGAATATCTTATAGTCGGCCATAGACTCATTCAGAGAAACAAACACCACGTAGTGAATACCGAATAATGGGATCAGGAGCAGAGTGGACTTTGCCAGTCGCCTGGAAACAAGAACAGAGGCTCACACAGGTTTGAGGGATTAGGAGAATTAATGGAAACACACAGAGAGAAACAAAATAGAGATGAATATATAGTCTATATAGTCTGTGTAACAGACCTTGTAAAGAGAGAGAGTGTCTGTGCGTGTCTGTGTGTAAACATTTTGGTGACACTAAGGTGGGATAATCTCCTTAGCAGACACTCAAGTACCAGTAGTGCAGAGGCGAAGATACATTCTCTCTCTCTCTCTCTCTCTCTCTCTGGCTTTCTCTCTCTCGCACACACACAGTCATAATTTGATTTATATTAACAGTGGCTTTAGATGACATCCTTTTAACTCCAATATTGTTTTTAATGCAGCCCTGCCAAATATTTATTAACACAAAGCAACAGTTTAATTGAGATGGCCCGATATCTGACATCTGATGAAGGGTGTGTGCACACAATAATACACATACACATAGTGCCACAAGCTGCTTTAATCCATCAATCTTCCAATACCTGTACTGTGATTGGTCGTTTCCACCGACATCTGGACACCTGATTTTCTGAACCAGGATGCGTATGATGTTCATGAACAGAATAAAATTCACCTGAAAAAAGATGCAGAGAACCTAGTACTTGTTGTAAGGCAATGTTGGCTATTGTGTGTGTGTGTGTGTGTGTGGACTGTGAACAATTTACCATGATGGAGAAGCCAATTGGTCCATTAATCACTGACATGGGTACAAGATTATCATTCCGCTCCCAGCACCTGTGCACACAACAACAAGCATACAAGATTCAGACTCAAAATTCAATAGGACACCCATCTGTCCATGAAAACCTTTTCAGATAATCGTATGCTTAATGAAAGAACATCAGAATTTTCTTCACTTATTCAGTAGGGATATTATTTGATCTCATGCAGGCATTTTTCCCACTGAAATTGTGCAAGAGAAAAATTAATGAATCTCCATCTATCTATCTATCTCTCTCACACACACACAGACACACACATATCAGATTATCAAAGAATTTGCAGCATTTACATTTCATAATTGAGCATTAGTCTGACATTTATTTCTGTTATCAGAGCAACACACAGATAACACACCTGTCAGTCAGATACACACACACACATGTGCACACACACAAACGGGTTCCCCTGCACACACTTTAATGTCAAATTACTAGGTACTAGATATTATAATTGTATTATTCAGTGTGTTGAGTACATTTAAACAGAATTTATTGCATTGTAACAAGAAGGAGAAATATATTTCTATTATGAAATCAGATATAGAAATCTCATAGTAAAAATTAAATTTAATTAAATGTTATAAATGTTATAAATGATTAGCTGGAAATTGCTGTTAATGAATGAATGGATATCTGTTCAATAAAAAATTAATTAAAAAAAACATTTACAGCATTTTTCAGACACCCTTATCCAGAGCGACTTACAATCATTAGATACAGGGAAAGTCCCCCCTGGAGCAACTTAGGGTTAACTGTCTTGCTCAGGGACACAATGGTAGTAAGCGGGATTTGAACCTGGGTCTTCTGGTTCATAGGCGAGTGTGTTACCCACTGGGCTACTACCACCCTGTGGTACAATAACATTGATATTTATAAAATGAATACCTGTTCATACAATTACATATTTAGATAAATAATGAAGGAACAGTTTACCAGGATTTATTTTATTTGGGTCTGGACCTATGTCAGAGATGGCCCACGACCATGTCTGAGTGATGACAAGAGCCACAATGACATATGAAGTGAACAGAACAGAAAACAGGCATGACGGCCAAAATCACAACTAAAGTGATCACTCAGGCATTATCTAAACTAAAAGGAAACAGAGAACATACACGTACAGACATGAACAGGCAAGCAGCAGGAAATGAATAAACTTAAATATAATTAGTATAAATTGGAAAAGATGGAATAGTAATTAAGGCTGGCAGGGAGACAAACAAGAATATGGTGCCACCTGATGGGTCAGAGGCACCAGGACACTGTTTCTCAGCCAAGACCCCTGCTTTGTTTTGCCACCACAAAATTTGATGTTTGTTTAAGGTCTCAAAATAGTTGTGACAGGCTTTTTTTTTTTACCATGGTATAGCATATTATCTTCTTTTCAAAGGCGCCTTATCACAAATTTGGGTATCACATTTCTGGAGTTTTGCCGTTTGGTCCAATTCTGGCATAATATAGGTTCACAGCTGCTGATGTGGTTGTCTTTGACATATTTTTCATTTAATGTTGTGCCAAATGTTCTCTATGGGTGAAAGATCTGGACTGTAGGCAGGCCAGTTCAGCACTTGGACTCTTCTCAGACGAAACCATACTGTTGTAATACCTGGAGTATGTGGTTTTGCATTGTTCCTCCCTAAAATAGATGTTGTCTAGAGGGGATAATATTGCTATTTGACTATTTATACCTTTCAGCATTCATAGATCCTTCTGAAACATGCAAGCGGCACATACCAATTGCATGTTCAAATATGGCTTCTTTTTTGCATGATAGATCTTTAGATGGCAACCACAGTAGTCCTGGCAGATTGTGTTTACTGTCAGTGGTTTCTGGAAGTATTTCAAGGGCCATATCGTAATGTCATAATCATAACGAAAGAGTAATGCAGTCTCATGTGAGGGCTAGAAGATCAATCTCTGAATCTTTTGATGATGTTTTGCACTGTAGATCTGCAAACCCTTTGCAATTTGATGTTGAGGAACAGTCTTCCGCAGTTGTTTTCACAGAGAGAAGAGACTGGACATATTTACTTCTGAATGACTTTGCCTCTCCAAGACACGTTTTATAGTGAATCGTGGCCTATTACATTAATTAACTGATTATGTTAATTTGAAAAGAGCTCATTTAGTGGATAAAGCTGTACAATTTCCCAGTTTGAACATTAGTTATGTTCTGTTTGGAATAAAATATGTGATTTGTGAAATTGGGCTGGTGATTTGAAAGTAACATCCCAACCTTTCCAAAATTTGAGTTGTATTCCATTATCCACAAAGCCAACACATTACTACAGACAAGCAATTGACCTATATAATTTCTTAACAACATTCATCAGGAGAAAAAGAAGAAAAATAAACTTATGCTTATACCTGAAAATGATTTATTTCAGGTTGTGCTCATTTTTGATTACAGTATAAACCTGTCTTTATATCCCCATGGGTAAGCAGTATCTATTCATAGTTAAATCAGTTATAGTTAATTATCAGATAATTAGTTCATTTATTTAGATGCACATTCAAGAATAAAGAGACAGCTCAATTGCTGATCGATGATGATAAAGTGCCATTTAATCTAAATTCAATTATTGCACATTTGAGTAGGCTAATTATAATTGATATGATTAACTTCCCTGTAATCCTCTTCATTTGTGCATTAGTGAAGCACAAGTTGTGGTGAACTACAGATTTGTGGATGGACTTTGCATGTAGTGCTGAGAATAGACATGTTTTTCAAACATCTCCTGGTTCCTCGCCCAGCCCAGAACCATAAGAACCATCCATATTTTTGAGCGTTGTACAAAGACAAATTTAGAAATATGCTGTGTTTCAAAATAGGTTTGCTCATAGCAAACACATCTAACATGTAGCAATGCATATATAGCACTCATAGAGATGCAATGGAATGCTGTGCTCAGTAATGCAAGTCATTAATTATTTCTTTCTTTGACAATGATGACTTCTTATTCATTGTGTAATATTTTCCATTCAAACTCATCCCATGGGAAATATTTAAATGATCATAAACCTTTGAACAAAAATGCAAAGGTAGTTAGAGATTTTCAAAAACAGTTCCCATAAGAACACACTCACTCATTGAAAAAATCCAAAAAACACACACTGACTCACCCCGTATCTTCAAGATAAGCCCTGGTAAGTGTCCAGGCAAAGACAAACACAGCTGGGACACCTGCAATCATTCACACATGTCAGCAGTAAACATGCATTGTTACCACCAATTTAAGGATGCTTACACACAAACAAATGTATATTCTTAGGCCAAGCACAGAATTATTATAGTTGTTTATAGTTGTTAATATCAGAGAATTTCTTTAATGAACAAGAACTAGAGGAACTAGAAGTTTGCTGGACGGCAATCTGGCAAACATGGACATGTTAACAAGTGTGTATTGATTTTTTTTGTGTAAACGTGTTTATACTTCATACCCCAACCAATGAGCAAGTACACTTTGAAGTGTCGGTTCTCAGAGAAGATGACAATGAGAAGCGTGTGCAGGTACAGCCCCTCCACCAGCAGCCAGAAGAAGTTGGCCATGATGAAGTAGTGGAAAACCACCAGACTTGCTCTACAACCCACCTACAGCAAGAACATAAAGATTAGAGTGTGTTTCGTTGTACACCTCCGCTGTTATCCCACATCTATGACATTTTGTGCCTTTTCAAACTAAATGTTTTTCAGTTTTGGCCATCTTGCTATTATTAAAGAATGTATATGTTTTCTTTGTTTTCTTTCTTAATATTGCAATTAATTTATTACTATGGGTTTGTCTAGAGTTTGCTTGGCTGTTCAATGTCAGATGAATCAGAAAACAATCAGAAACATACCCTGAGGTTTATCAGCAAAACATTTGCATCTTTAGCAGAAAAATTAGGTAGAAATAATAAGACAAGTTGCAAATTTGTACATCTCCTCTTTGGGACAATAGTGACAACATTGTTTTACCTCTCAGCCCCCAAAGCCAAATCAATCCTACATCATAGATGTCCTTCCCTCATAATTTTGATCTGCTCATCACCTCTTGATCTGGTCATCACAACAAATCTTTCTGTATACAATTAAGGTGTGTAAGACTGTCATGAACCTGACTTTGTGGGGTGTTCCTGACCAGAGTTTTGGGTTTGCACAATGTAGCCCTGATTTCCTGATTGTCTTTTTTTTTGTACCTATGCATAAAAATGTATCCATGTATCCATGTGCCATGTCCGTGTCCAGTCATTAATATTTTACCACTCTGCTGTTCCTGTCTGTCACTGAGTTTAAGTATTTGTCATTTTGAGTTCAAGTAAATCCCTTGACTGTAGTAGTGCACCTGTGTCCTTTCCCTCCAGCCCTACTCCCATCGCTGACACAGACCATTAAGTTGTCTCAATTGATCTACCATTTCTGCGGGAGAATTCGGGAAGGTTAAAAACAAGCTGTGCTGCAGCAGTGAGGTACAGTATCCTAGTTTGGAGAAGACCAGTGGTTGGATAAGTATCTGTGTAAGATGTGTCAAGAAAAATGGACAAATCATTCTTATGTTGTAGAGAAAGAATTAACACGAGTGAGAGAGATTGTTAATGTGAGACAAGAAGGAAAGATAATTGTCCATGGATACACAGAGGTTACATCCAGTAATAAAAGCAGAGATTGGAGAATTGTCCAGGGAGATTTTAAGATCCTGCTGTGGGGAAGAATCAGTGGGAATGAATAGAAGATTTGGACTGGACTACATCAACTGCACTACATCCTCATACAGATTCCTGGCAAATCCAACAACTGCAGAATAGTGCAGCAAGGATCCTGATGAGAGTGTGGAAATATCAACACATCACTCCTGTTCTCTGCTCACTTCATTGGCTCCCCATCTTTGCAAAATTTGAATGTAAGGTAACCCTCCTAACTCAACAGTGTGTCCATGGTTATGCATCACCCTACTCACCCCACTAAGTTCAACAAGATCCCTCTGATCTGCACCTTCAATCCACCCCCTACTTAGATAAGCTCAGCTCAGTGACAGGGCATTCTGTGCTGCTGCTCCTCGTCTGTGGAACGCCCCCGCTGAACATCACAATCCACTGAGGATTGTGGACTCAAGAACATATAAACTGATAAACTAAAAGGATTAAGAAGTGATGCAGAGAATATTACAAAAATCGGAAATCATTTCAGGACAAGCTAAAGTCAGATGAAGGTTGCACAGCGTGACTATTAGTGGCATGTATCAGAGATCAATAAACCACAGACCGAAGTGCAGCAACTTCATTCTCCTCTACACAACCACGTGAGGATTCAAAACGGTCTTTTTCACTCATCCCGGTCAAATTAGACATTAAAGTTTTATGACATTCAAAGACATGAAGGTTTTGCAAGTTTAATTTGCTTTTTTAAATTGAAGCCAGTCTGTGTGACAGAAGACGGCATTAGTGCAGCGCCACACAAATCCTTTACAGAAAACCACTTTTATCATCTTATGTTGTGTTTTCCAGCTTGATCACAAAACTTAATAATTAGCTCATCAGTATGACTTCTGAAGGGAAACCATAATCTGTGCTGAGGGTCCCCAGGATTTAAAATGAGACCCAGAGTCGCAGAGCTGCTTACAGACAAAGAAACACAACTGGAGTTCAGTTCTGCAATTTCACATAACACATTCCTAGATCCACATTAGTTTAGAGAACAAATTCACAAGGATAAGATAAGAGAAGAAGTTGCAACTTGGCAATGACCCAGAAGAAAACTAATAAGTGCGATACAAATTCCTTAAAAATGTAATTAACAGATATGACCCAATCAGATGATACTCATAATCACATTATTGTAATGGGGCAGTGGTGGCCTAGCGGTTAAGAAAGTGGCCCCATAATCAGAAGGTTGCCGGTTCGAATCCCTGACACTGAGGTGCACACAGGTGTCACAATGACAATCTTTTCATTTTTCACTTTGTAAAGCAGACAGGCTCCTTCTAGATCCATGCTAACAACAATTGTTGACTTCTAACTGCGTTTGGTATGAAGTTTGATCAACTGCATGTTTGAAACCCAGAGAATTCCTACAGAATTACTTTGAAGAACATGAAACCTTCATATTCCATCGCTTTTGAACCTTACTACCATCTATCGTAAAGTTAAACTGTTCATCCATCGGTGATATGGTTGTGCTCTACAATGTAACAGCTACTTCCTTGAGCCCTAACACATCTGTCCAACAAATTGGGCTGGTGATTTATGATCAAGCCTGTACAGAGTCACACAGACAAAATGCTTTTCTGCCAAAACAGTATCTGGACTGTCTTGAATTTTTATGGTCTTCATGGTCAGTGTTAAACTTGAGCAGTAATAAAGGCATACTATCAATACCTATGTCAAACAATGTAGAACTCTTTCTGTATCTTAGGTAGTCCTTTGTTAACTATGTTAACTTTATTTACTATGTTGTCTTAAATATTTTCTGTTTTGTTCAAATTGCTGCATGTTCTCTCTTATTTTATTTTATCCTGTTTTTTTTTTTTATTCTTTATTTTTAATGAACTTTTCATCCATGTCTATCCTGTTCCGGGTAATGTAATTTTTTCTTTTTTCTTTTAATGTACAGCTCCTTTGTTGTGTTAAAGTGCTTTATAAATAAATATGATATTGTATGGTATCATTGCTAACCTTATGTTTCTGAGATGTGGATAAATGTAATGTAAATGATATAAATAACTGTAGTTACAACAGAATTTGTAGATCAATCCATTCTTAAGCAGAGACACCATCACTATGCCTAATGACATGCAGGACTGACATCACAATTATTTGCTTGAAGATGGACTTGATGTAGAGCCTCAATTACATGCATTTGCATTTCATTAATTGATCTTTTTAATGAAAAAGTCAGAAACATCGGGAAGGGAAAACAAATGAATGTAGTTAACATTCCAAGCGTTCTGCACCCAAATTACCAAACTGTTTTATGTTTAACTTTAATCACATGTACAACAAGAAATGCTTCAATCACCCTAATCATGATATTCTCCATTCAGGCCCAAACTGGAGCACAGGCAGTAGTTCCAACACCTTAAACTATATGTGTATCATCATACATAAATCTCCAAATAATACACACAGACAATGTGTTAGTCAACTTCTGCATGTATTATTAAACTGGACCCAAACTGGACACTCTGCACATAGAGCACAATCATACAAATGTGGGTTGTAAGGATGGTAATCTATTTTACAAGGCTTCGACTTTGTTTATATTCAGTGTGATGAATAAACATGTTTATGATGTATACGCGCCTGCATGCATGTTTGCATACCAGAGAGCCCTGCTCATTGCAGTGTATGTTGTGAGAAAAGAGGATCTCGTCCTTCACCAGCACGGCTACGGCTCTCAAGATGAACGACAGAAAAAGGTTCAGATGAATGTAGTTCCTAGTACAGTGGAGCTTCCTGTCAAAAGAGAATATACACACATACAAGATATATAATTAATTTAATGTAAGAATGCTCTACGTGCTGCTCGCTTATCACCTTATATGGCTTTCTGTGTGGTAAACAAATACATTGATAAAAATCTGTTTTTCCAACATGTCAAACACTTTTTTTGGTGTGCGATGGACTGTGTAAAGGATAATAGAAACAGGTTCTGCTGTTAAAACTCAAAGATGCATCAGGTTTCGTGAATATTTTAAAGGCAGTGCCTCGCTCCCCAAACATTACGAGTGAATCTTGCCACAAAGGAATAATGCACAGCATATTCCAGGGTCAGGTCCTTCTGTTTACAGTTCATGACTTTAGGCATTAGCACTGGTCCATACCTGATAATGACAATTCAGACCCATGTCACACCAGAAAGTGAGCAAGATCAGTCAAATCGGAAACTGAGAAGGTATTCAAGATCAACCCTTACTTTTAACAACCAAATTCCCAAAACCTGTAGTTTGCTCATAAATGGGTTAGAGATGACGTGTGTGAGGGAGAGTACCTGAACAGGATTAGAATGCCGCTACCCGTTGTCAGGGCAACCAGTGAAAGGCCGTGACCTAAGGTGTAGAGAGTCCTCACCACCATGTAGAATATCAGCTACACACACACACACACACACACACACACACACACACACACACACAAAAGAACAGTCATAAACCAAACTTCATTAACTCTAGCATTAACCTCAGCAACTACAAAAGCTGCTGATCAACCCAACACACACATACACACACACACACAAAAGAACAGTCATAAACCAGACTTCATTAACTCTAGTATTAACCTCAGCAACTACAAAAGCTGCTGATCAATCCAACACACACACAAACACTTGCCTGTCAAATTTCACTGCACAAAGCAGAGAAACCAATTTAGATATTCTAATGAGAAGCAGAGACACATTATACACACACTCTCTCCTTCTTTCTCTCACTCTCACGCACACAAACACAACAGGTGCTGGAAACACAGAAGGTTTTCTCGTGGGTGTAACCATCACCACAAAAAGGCAGGGAGATGCCACCCCGCTTCCATCGTTCTACTCCTAAACAACAGAAGGGCAGAAATCCGATGACCCAATATCCCATTTAGACACATTTAGCCAAAACGATTAGCCTCCCAGGAACTATGGAACAATTTCCTAAACTTCATGAAATGTTTGCAGTATTGATGAAACTTACAATCAAGCATTAGTAGTAGTTTTTCTAATATAAAATACACTTTTAGTCTTGCTAGTGAAAAATGGGATATTCAAAAATATTCGTCCCATGTTAATGTTTCCTTTCAAAACACACCGTCAGAAATTAACCAATCAGATGTCCTGTGACAGCCTAGTAAAAAACTACTCAGATTGTAGTCAGTTGTGGCTTGACTATTAATGGCCAGGGGACTAATAATTGCTAATTCAAACACAGACAAACAAGACACAGAGCAGATGCACATGTAAAAACAGACACACCCCCAAGGACACACACACACACACACACACACACACACCTTTTCCTGCTGGGTTTCAGATTCACACACGGTGGTGATGTTTGGAAAGACTTCAGACCATCCTTGAGCGGTGCAGTTTTTACTGATGAATCCTGGTGGAGACACAAATTGGGAGACAAAGTGGGAGGCTGCATTAGTTTTGACAAAGTGACCATCCACCAGAATTATTTTGGCAAGTATGAATTTCCAGCCCAAGGAGCGGCAGATGGGGAGGGGTGGAGGAACGAGACATGCAGTCATTAATTCACCAGTTCAACAGATCCTTATAACTGTACTGTCTTAGGTAAAATCAAGTTAAGATTTACCTAAAACTTTATAACTCAGAAAGAGACCATTATTTGTTTTTTTGTAATGTTTTTATTATTTACATTGCATATTTGCAGGTTGACTACTGTTTCCGACATGATGATCACATGATTGTCAGACAGAGGAACTAGTCTAACTAGTCAAGCTCACCAGCTTGATTGTTGTTAGCTAATAGTGGCTATTGCTTATATTTGGCTGGCTGTGCTGATGTTTCACACCAAACACTATCATTACCTGTCTGCCAGCAAGAAAAGCAGGTGAGAGCCGCACCACAGGAGCTCAATTCGCCGTGCTAACTGAAACAGCTGCTTTGACGCCAAGGAAGGTGGCATATATATTGTCTCACAGAATCATCAGCCATTACCTGCATTGAGATGGCAATTAAAGCCATTGGAAAAGAAATGTCTTGCAAAAAGGAAGCTCACTGGCAATAAAAGGACAGGTACTTGAGCTCCATCTGGGGCCTATCTATGCATTTTTTTTTTTGGAGAGCAGCATAGCATCCATGTTCAGAAAAAATGTGTTATGCTGAGACTTGTGTTAAATATTTTACCGCTGCATGAGGTGCCAGTGATAGCTTTGGACGGTCCATTTTAATTTATATTTACATTTACGGCGAGTTACAATCAATAGTTACAGGGACAGTCTCCCTGGAGACACTCAGGGTTAAGTGTCTTGCTCAGGGACACGACGGTAGTAAGTGGGATTTGAACCTGGGTCTTCTGTTTAATAGGTGATTGTGTCACCCACTAGGCTAATTAACCACCTTCAAATAAACTAATCTGTGTGTGCGCATGTGTGTGTGTTTGTACCGTTTTTGCCAAAAAGGGTTTTGAGCACAGCAGGGCAGGGGATGGTGACAGTCTGTCCAACCTCTGCGTGACCCCAGCATGAGATATTATCCCAGAATCCCCTGCATCCAGAACCTGAGAAAAAGGGTGGGTGAGAAGGCAACCTCTCACAGGAAATGTAACAGTAAATTAGTCTCTGTAGAAATGTGTTACTTTTGCATGTTTAACCCAAAATTCTTTATTTTATTTTTTTTATGAAAATCATGCATACTTGAAAAAGGATATGACAGCGTTACATTAACACTTGATCTTCTTGTCTAAAGAAATATGTTTTAGAGGAGTGGTTATTTCGCACAATTTGCTTTTTCTGGAGCAGTAAGCATCCTTCGTCCTGTCTCAGCCAGTGAGGTCTCAGTGAACCCGGTCACATCAACATTCCCATGGGCACCACTGACCCGAGGGCACATGGAGAGTGCCAAGCTCAGTCCATTACAGAGGTGGCACAAAAAGAGAAGAAGACTAAAAAAAACCTAGCGAGTCAGTAAGCAGCCACTCCAGAACCTTTAACCTGAGTAGAACCTTGTAAGACAATACAGCAAAGGGCATATAGTGTTTTTATGCTCCTGTCTACTCCGGCAGAGTCCACTGTGAAATATATTCACATAAAATTACAGGTTTTTAGCAACAAAGGTAAGCCAAACCCTCCCAAAAGCACACTGTGATACACATGGCCTACAAAAATTCTGTGATAGAAGATAATGAGTGATGTGAGACAACACATGATTCAGCATAGCTGGTGGAAATGGTTTAGAGGTATAATTGTGTTATTAATCAGTACTTAAAGTTTATAATGACTCATATGGCACAAATTTTAAATGTCTAGATAATTGGTTGTCTGCATGGACCTTAGACATTGCACCATTATTAGGCTGTTATGAAAAACCTTGAGCATAATAAATTTTTTACACAATATGAACATTTATTATTCATATATACGGCATAATGCAGTAACTACATAGCAAATAGGGCATGCTGTCATGTCCTAGAAGTGTTTTGGTTGGGTTGGAGGTTAAAGAACAGTTGGAGTAACAACACTAACAGCAGGTCATCTAATTAGGATAGAATGTGACAGGATGACATATAAATTATATGAATATATTCAGTTGTGTCAACAAATGCAAACAGCAGTAAACATTAGACAAATGGTTACAGAAAAACTAACTGCCGGAGAAACTACTGGCCCTCCAGCCCATGGAGGGTCAGCATATGGACCAGATGGTCTCCTTGGAGACATGCTCAAAAATATAGACCACAAATTGTGATTGGTCCACATGACAGCTCAATCCTGACTGTTGATTATTTCCCACACATGTGCAGTGGAGAATTATGAGATGCTGAAAATAACAAGAGCTCTGCTACAAAATGTTAAATGCTACAAAAATGAAACTGTTATTTAGAGCTACCACTAAAATAAGGTTACACCTCGGCCTATTGCCTCAAGATACAAATATGGAACAAAATATCTATTATTTTACCTAAACCATATATAAAATGTACACAGGAACATAAGTAGTACAGTAACATTAACCAGAAACTTGCTGTAAATCAGAAAAGTTTACATTTAAGGTCTTTACCTCCCATGTCTAAAATAGATAAAAACCAGAATACACTGCTGATGACTGCGCCCAGTTAAACTACCTTGCACTTTTCTTGTAAATCGAATAGCACATAATGTGCAACTAAATTTGTACAAATTCCACTTCCATTCTCACTACGTTGATATAATTGACCTCTATTTTCCCATCTTTGGCTAGGTTGAACAAGATATTGCAGTGGGATCTAGAGGACAGCTCACAAGCCGAGTGAAACAGGAGAGTCTGGAATCTTTTGCCTTTGTAAGAGGAGGGAAAAACTTAAAAGATGAGCAACAACAAAAGGATATTTGCAACTGCTACTGCAGTTGCAGGATGAGCAATGGTGATGAGCAATCAGGGCATGGACAATTCCCAAGTTCCTGGACATTTCACAAGTTCCTGGAAGCCACAGGTACCGAAACACAACACAAGCTGCACATTATTCGTGATTATCTAACCAACATAACTAATTACACAGCCGGAGAAGAATCCCATAACTAGTCTAGACTGTGCATGTGAATCCAGTCTATGCTTTCCAAAAAATTCCAAGCAGCCTGAATTAAAAATGAATGAGGAAAAAGATGCTGGATTTCTGACTCCGTCTAAAGAGAGACTATGATGTGGTAGAGAGCAGAAATAATTAATTGGGGGTCTCATTTATCTGCTTTTTGGTGAAGTTGTCAGCCCAGTCCACCAGGGTGGAGGCTCTGTGGGAGTTCAGGTGTGATCAACGGCAATCCCCCAGGATTATGCACAGCAGGTCATTGAACACATCCGTTTTTCTTGCAATGTCTCTTCAGTTTGTTCCTGTTGACAGCAGAACCCACTAAATTTAATAAATTACACCTTTTCTCTAGCTATGCTGTTCTCTCTTGACTCATAGAATATCATCGCAAGCATTACTGTGATTAAACCATCTGGGCAATTTTGAGATGGAGGCGTTCTTCAGAGATGAAGCACTGCTCATATCGCTGCTTGTCTGTGTTGCTTGTTTGTCCACAGATTCTCCACAAGTCATGTCCATCAATCATCAGGCAACCAGGACAGGTCAACCAGACCTACACCCCATTGATCTCCATCCTCCATAAAAGCAGCCACAGACCACAGAGCAGCCAGGGAACTGAAATAACAGCAGACATTTCCGGAACACAACGCTGCTGGACAAGCAGCAGAGAGGCTCGTTGTTGCCAACGTTGTTTCCTCCTGCATCTATTGGCATGTATAGCTGGAAAAATACAATAGAAACTAGAATATAAAGTTCAGCGGCAGAACAAAGTAAAAGTTGTTCTATTAGGAATTAATCCATCTATGCAGTAAATGTTTAATATTTGTTCAATTTATGTAAATAAAGTCAATATTCAAAATATTGGATAAAATATTTTGATAAATTTGCGCACATTTTCAGCTTAAGTGTAAGAGCTCAGGCATTTCAAGTGTGATTCTGTCACCTCATATTACCTTATGCTGCATATTGGTGTCAATAAAATAAAATCACATACATTTCCAGCAAGGTTAAATCCTTGTAGCCCCTACATTGACAGAATATCTCATGTGCCACCTCTGTACCCTCCAGTTATCGTTTTCTTTGGATGAAAAGCATTCCCACTCACCATTGAAATGTGCATGCACTGCTGGTAGCACCGTTCAAGATAAATTGACTTGGATTTTCCTCGCTTATGCAAATCTACAGGGTTTTTTGGGATGATTTTTTTTACTGAACCACAGTGATCACTATGAAATCAAATGGAAGGTACTCTTGCTGTTCTCACTCTCCTTTCACATGTGGGCTGTCCACCCACATTCCTGCCAATCGGTGCACCTTTTAAACCCATTGTGTATCTGGAGGTACTTATGGGTTAAGGCTTAATGGTGTGAACGAAAAATGGAAGGTGGCACCCCAGAGCACTGCTGAACTCTCCCACTAAACCCACAATCAGCCAGTCTGACACCACCATTACTTCTGCCCTTCCTGCTATTATGAGACAGACTGTTGCCCTCTCTGGTCCAGTCTCGTTCTTAGCATCTCGGCAGGGACTGCGCAGGACGTGCCAGCAAAGATGTCTCAGCCAAAGCGGCACTCTACTACAGCTTGGCAAAGGAGAGACTGGCATGAAAGAGATATTTGTGTCAGGTGTGTGTGTGTGTGCATGTGTATGAACGTAAAGTGATTTGAACTGTAATGAAAACACCCCTTAATCTGAAAGACTTTGCAATCAACTCAGTTCACTGGCTTTTAAAGAGAAGGAGAGAAAATGAGAGATAGCGGTTGCAATAAGAGAATAATAACTAAAGAGATAAGGAGAGAATGGCGATGCTGAGCTGATATAGAAAGTGACAGTGCAGAAATTATGTGGCTATAGAGACAGTGTGATAAGAGCAGGGAGATATAAAGAGACATGTGGTAGGGGAGAGACGTGGTGGGGTGAAACACCTCTGGGCTCCAGCTTCCTCTGCTCCCTCAGCCGAGC
Source organism: Denticeps clupeoides (assembly GCF_900700375.1). Classification (NCBI taxonomy): domain Eukaryota; kingdom Metazoa; phylum Chordata; class Actinopteri; order Clupeiformes; family Denticipitidae; genus Denticeps; species Denticeps clupeoides. The sequence continues at coordinate 10,514,494 of NC_041710.1, read as the reverse complement.
GCGACACGCCTCCTCCTCTTGTCTAAGCTCCTGGAAGAAGGTGCAGGTCGGATGGAGAGCATTTACCTGAAAGAAAAGACTTTGTCAGAGGAGCGTTTCAGCTCAATTTTCATCAGTTTGCAATCACTGGAAATTAAACTGGTCTCTTCACATCAGACAGTTGACAGCAGAAGATGGACATTTAGATAATGCTAACACTTTTATCGCTGCTTTTATCGCTGAGTTTTTATTCAATCCCTAATAGATAAAGTGTCTTTTTTGTGATGGACACGGAATAGTTAATCTTATATTCAAAATAGCATGAACAAAAATCCTCAACATGCTCTTCTGTGACAGGTTATAAAGGATGTATGTTGCTCTGGAAAAGGGCATCTGCCCAAAGCCACAAATGTAAATGCACGCCTGTTGTGCAACATATGCATGCTGCACCAGGCCTAATTTTCAGGATTACCACATGCAGACAGGCATGTCTATTGTCCCACAAAGGCTAAATCTGAATTGGTCCAATTGACAAGTGTGTTTAATGGGTAGAAGCAATTACATTAATGACAACTTCAAACCAGACCACAGCAGTGCAGTGGGCTTAAGAAATCCCCAAGGACCTGTTCCGCTGAGGTAGTGCTAACCTTATTGGGAACATTTTACTACACTTCTGATCACCTTAACCCTGTTCATCTGGGTTTTGAATGTATAGAAGTGCTTGTCTGTCCATTGTCTGCATAATGTATGTGTGCCATACATTTCCGTATTCTGATTAACTTAACAATCATTAAAATAAATACAAATGTAAATAAAATATTAAATAAATAACATTCAGCTTTACTACATTGTTTGTCACAGAGCCACATGGCAACCTGCTGATTAAATATGTTGCTCAGAAATAGCTGGATCAACTATTTCCCTACAGAGGATAACGTTTCTCACCGAGGGGTTTTGAAGTCTTTTTTGCTACAGCAATCATAAATAAGTAATAGAGGATAAACTGTGGTATCATGGGATACTTGACTGCCAATATCTTGCTGTAGCACACAAGAGCTCATGTATTACTGCTTAATCAAGATATTTTGAGGGTTGGGGGATACAGAGAAATTCAATATCAGCCCAATCCCATCCAGTTCAAATATTAGTCATCACTTAATAAGATGAAATGTTCTGAACAATCTTCTGAAAGTAATCACATCAGTGGGCCTTTTAAACACTGCATGACTACATAAATACCTTCTCCCTCCTACTGCTCTCGCTCCCTCACTCACTCTGTGAAGGGGACGGTATTATAACAAAAAGAATGCATTAATCTTAATTTCTCTGCAGTGGACATAGACACAGTCGTCTGCTATGATTACACTTCCTGGTAAAGACATGTCCTGTTAGGCGATTCAGGTCCTTTTTTGGCGTTGAGTAAAAATTGGCCTTTTATCTTCAGAATGTTGTAGCGCAGAACCCCACAGGTTCTTCATTTTTGTGCCGAGAGATTCCACTCTCCGAATAAGTGAACAGGGAGAATAGGGGGATGCAGGAAAAGTGCTTCTTCAGTCGGGTTCAATCAAATAACCCTGGCTGCACAGCATAAATGGACTGAATTATCATTATTTCACTTCGCAGTAATGAAAACTTGTGTGTTCACAGCAGCACAATGAGGCAGCACAGCGGGTAGACAGCTTTTCCATTCCTTTCTCTTTCACTGTCACAGAGGTGGACCGCTATAAAAACACACAGGACATTTCTGTGACACCCTTCGTACTTCAGAACTCAGTCACTTAATTATATCGGAGACACTGACAAATAGGGAGACAGACATTTACATTTACATTTAAGGCATTTTTCAGACGTCCTTATCCAGAGCGACTTACAACGTGCTTCCATGTTACCATCAATGAAGGGATCAATTCTGGTTCACTAGGACCCCCAACTATGAATACAATCTTTTTATTCACTCTGTTGTAGTTTCTATACATAATTCAGACAATAAGAAGGTTACAAGTTCATCTAAATTTTCTCTAAAGAGGAAGGTTTTGAGCTGCCGTTTGAAAATACTCAGTAACTGAGCTGTTCTGACCTCGAGGGGAAGTTCATTCCACCACCGAGGGGCCAAGACAGAGAAGAGTCCAGATGAGTGTCTTCCTTTTACTTTCAGAGATGGAGGGACAAGTCGAGCAGTACTGGAGGCTCGGAGTATACGAGGTGCAGTGCAAGGTGTAATAAGGGCTGTGAGGTAGGATGGTGCTACTCCATGTTTGGCTTTGTAGTATTTTGAATCTGAATATGTCTTATATGACCTACCTCAGCCAAAGTTGCACACCACCAGTGTGTACGGTCACAGGAGCACGATAGTGCGTAGAAAAACACAGGGGACGGAAACGAGAGGTGAAAGGGGGATCGGGAGCTGAGTTGAGCATGTGTCACATACTTCAAATACAAACGTCACTCAATTCCACCTTCATACCCGTCACGCAACTGGAGTCACGTGACAGTTTTAATCAATGTGAAACACATTTCATAACAAAACAAGGTTATCTTGTTATTATTTTAGATAAATAAGATACATTTCATAAATTTCATTGGAGTTAATATTGATATGGTAAATGCAGAAAATATTCCACAAAAATGTCAAATAGAGAGTGTCACAAATCAGGATATCGAAGCAAAGCTCAATAATGATACTGTATAAGGTAGGGCAGCGGTGGCCTAGAAGTTAAGGAAGTGGACTGAAACAAGGACAAGGAACAATTAACAGACCATGCTGTTTATTGTGAATTAATTGTGTTTCAAATGAGCATTTTTAAAGGGCATACACAAACTCAAAGCAGAAATTACTTTTGAAGAACAAGGAAAGTTATTAAGCAAAATATTAAGCTCTGTTGTATAATGTTGAGAGCACTGGAAAATGTGCTTGTTATCCAATGCAGTGAGTTTGAAAAAGAGTAAGCCAACTTCTTTTTTTTTGTTCTTAAGCAATTATCTTTTTTTAAAATGTAATTTCAAATGAAAGTCCAATTGCCTATAACAGCTTTTTATCTGATTATTGGGTCCTGATCAGTTGCCACTCATTAGGCTTGCATGCTAAGAACCCTTTATAATCCACTAATATAATCCATTTTATGGACGTCATTTTGGTCTTTTTTGGATGTCTATGAAATTGACATTATTAATTGACATTATTTTGGATGTCTATGAAATTGACATTATTAAACATTTTCAGTTTACAGAAAATTCACACAACATACCAATATGTAACTTGCATGAGTGCTAAGTGAAATAATGGAAGATTTTGACATTTCAATGCTTTCACACTAATGCAAATCTAATATCACTCTATAATGCAATATTAATGCTATGTGTTGGGTTGTCACAATGATGAAATTTAGTCTGACAATTACATTACCAATCAAAAGTTTGGACACACCTACACATTTTTGGGTCGTGCATTTTTTTTAAATTATAGAACCAAACTGAAGTCACATAATTATGAAATAATACTTGAGGTTGTGTAATAAACCAACAACAAAACAATTGGTAAGGAGATGCTGGTGGTTTTGTGAATTACCAAGTTATTAAACTTAAAACCTAAATGCACCAACAGAGTTATGCTAAATGATTGTGTTCATTGTGGAATGATTGATGTAAACTGCATGAAACATGAACAGTAACTGTAATAATTCATGTCTATAGAAGTATTAATTAAGTCATTTAAGTCATTCAACACACTTGTGTAACTAATGAATTCTTGCAGAAGCCAGCACCAGCACACTGGCTAACTGTTCCACACATCATCTGATACCCCCTGTGTTGCATTTAATGCTGGAATAACAGTAACCCTATGAAATGTACACTCGCTATGTGTGTCTCTCTCTCACAAACACACACAGACACACACTGATTAAGTCTGATAAAAGGTTAGAAGGAAGATGGTAAACCTATCCTGTGGTTAATATGACTGTCTCTCATTCGGCTGTGGAGTAATCTGACCAATTACACCAGACCGCACTAGTATCCTACGTAACTTTCAAAATAGATCTGGCATATTTTTACCATAAATTGTGAAACACCAACACTTCAACTGCTGTCAGATTTCTAGACAGTAATACCGAGTGTGTGGGTGAAGTGTCCTGATGCTGTAGGTCACTGTGTCTTTGGAAAAGCTGGAGACGGAGACCAATCCACTTTGTGGCATGTGTGGACGTTATGTCATGGCAGAAAGGTAGCCAGGGAAATGCATGAGCTGAGGGTGCGAGGGATGATCTGTATAGATGCCAGATGCCCAAAGAGTTGCTGCTGCCGTCGCAAGAAAAAGGTGCTTTTATCGCCTCACTCTCGATGACACAAGCCTACTCTGACCAGTAAACGCCCCTGACAAATGTCGCTACACAATTTTGTTCTGTGCCTATTATACATTTCTGTTCTGTGTGTTCAGATTAGATGTGCAGATGGTACTTCAGTCTGCCCTTCTGGTATAATATTTAGTTTTTTAATACCAATGGTTTATGTTTTGTTCCACCTGAACAATACAACAATCAAACCAGTGAAAATGCATTACATTTAAAAGCTCACAGCTGTTTATGGCACCATGATTTCATGAAAAAATATATATACTTCTGATTCCTTGTTAGTCTGCACCCACAGGTGCACACATTCTGTAGACAATCGGCCATTAGCAGTCTCCATTAACGTCATTAACGCTTGCACTTGTCTTCATTTAGGACAGACATTTAAACGTGTGCTTATGTACAAAACATTTTAAAAAGCATTCGCAGCCTTGTACTTATCACTAATGAATATTACCTGTGATAGTCCATTACAGAAGGCAGACGAATTCTTGCAGACATGATTGAATTAAAACGACTAAGACAGAGTGCAAGAACATCTAGCATAATTTATGCAAATGTATTCTATTTGCATGTGTTGAAAACAGCATCATGAAATGATCCTTTACAAACACTCACACATGCAGGCACACTGCTGTTCTCATGCAATTATCTTGTAAACTGTACTTAAACAGAAAACGCGACAGCTTGAAGTTTTACAAAAATTATCTGAATTATCAAAAAAATCCAAATATAACCCCCCAATATAATCACATAATTCCAATTAATAAATATATGAATTATCTTGCATTAGTAAGTTCTATATTAATGTAATTTGCCAGCAAAGTAAATATGTTTAATGATCTGGTAATGTTACTCACCCCCTACCATATACTTTGTATTATGTGTCCCCTGTTATATGTTGGGTGTCCGGCATATTTTTAGGGTTGGCTGTTTTCTGAAGTGATTAAACAGTCATCACATCATAGGCTTCCTAAACGCCTGATTGCACTATGAGATTTTTACACAAAAACGGTGTTCTGGCATTTACAGCATTTAATGGTAAACAAAAGCAATTTATTTTTTACGCCGCTGTTTTAGAAAACTTGCTTCTAAAGTGGTGAACTGAGACTGCTTTACCAGTCTGTACATTCGACCCATCAACCAACACACACACCCACACACCCAGTGTTGGGGAGTAATGGAATACCTGTAACGGCGTTACGTATTTACAATACAGTACAATTCGTTACAGTTACCATTTAAATCAGAATACAGTTACTTTGTTTAAATAAATGGATTACACAGCGAGTTTGTCCTGTTTAAAATATTAGGCTATCCCCTCTCTATCGCCTCTCTAATTTTGGTAATTCCACGCTGCACGGACCACGCATAACACAGGTGTTCTGTTGAAATTTTTTAAAACTTTTTTTTACCTTTTTAGGGCCAGCGGAGGACAAATTTCACTGTGTGCACTGTGTGCTGTGCTGTTGTGTATCACATGTGACAATTCACTTCACTCACTTTAAAATGCTGCCTATCGAGTTGTGCTACCTAGCAGATCTGCGCATACGCAGTCCCTCAAGTTTACGCTCTGTTTCAGCGCCCATAAATCCATGCTACCCCTGAAATTGTAAATAAATATGATTTAATTCACTATTACACCGTGATCTTTTTACTCTGACAGTGCATATGGACTGAGTATTGGTGCCATTTAAAGTGATGTGTACCATTATTGGAAGTGCACAAATTGAAATGGAACCCTGTACGGTAGCACCGACAAAGCAGCATAAATCATCAGAACACCGGAAAACCAAACAAAACATGCAATAAGCGGCTCCAATGTAAGCGTCCTGTTAACGTTGATGGCGTCAGTTACATAATGGACCCGGAGCCAGCACAACAGAGCCAGCAGTGGCCGGGCAGGAATGCATTTCTTACTTGGAAATTCCGACACCACTTCACATTTAAAGAAGAAAGGGATGGGCGAAATCTGACCATGCAATGCAAACTCTGTTTGCCAGCAACCAAGCTGCTCTCAGCGTCAAAAGACTCCACATCCAACCATCTGGAAGTAAGTTCTTTACAAATTTTTCTTTTACCTTTTTGCCCTAATCAGGAAGAGGGTCATTGAAAATGCTGTTTTTTCCTTGTGCAAGGGTACTTTTTATTTTAACTAAGTGATGGAATATGTTGGTGACCATAACAGTAAATACAATGGCATATTTTATGCTTGTCTAATACTCTTCCACTTTTCAGTTAAGGAAAAAAAGGTATTTTTTTATTATCTGTGATTGCTAAATTCATGTAGTTGTAAAAAGCATGACAATATATTAAGTAATCCAAAGTATTCAGAATACGTTACTCACATTGAGTAACTTAACGGAATACGTTACAAACTACATTTTGGGGCATGTACTCTGTAATCTGTAACGCAATACATTTTAAAAGTAACCTTCCCAACACTGCACACCCCACATGCTGGACCACCAGCAGACGGTGGCAATCCCTCTACCCTGCTCTACCCTTACATTCACTAGCACCCCCCAATGTTTGGCCAGACGTTATGCCCTTCATATCCATTCATATCCATGTACACATATGCATCTTTTTCATATAACATTATATGTAATAAAATATATGTATTTACATGTAAGATTTACAGAGTACATGTATGTCTACCTTCAACTAACAAGACTAAACCTAACCCACATTTTTACATTTACATTTACATTTATCAGACGCCCTTATCCAGAGCGACTTTCAATCAGTATTTACTGCGACAGCCCCCTGGAGCAACTCAGGGTTAGGTGTCTTGCTCAGGAACACAATGGTAGTAAGTGGGATTCAAACCCGGGTCTTCTGATTCATAGGCGTGTGTTACCCACTAGGCTACTACCACCCTAGCAGCATAAACATTTTTCTAATAAAAATTCAGAAAGCATGATGTTGTATCTCTCTGACCATTCACCATTATGCTGAATGCAACCATGATCCAGAATAAGGATGGAACAGAGATGGAAAAAAATATAAAAATATAAAATTTCAAGACGTGTGCCAGTCATGTCGAACTGCCAAGAGGATACTAGTCAGGGTCTGGTGGTAGAGCAAGGACAGCTGCATGCTGTGGGATGATGAGCGAATAATAATCAGACACCAACATATTTCACATGCTGACGGCGAGGAAATTGTCTATTTTGTGTCTTGCTAATTTTTGACCAGATGAAATTCAACTCAGGCTGGGAAGGGTTCCAGCTGCCCCACAGCACTGACCAGATTTACGTAGAACTAATGACATAGGAATGTCATTTAACATCTATATATAGCATGCTAGCTGCTGATATTTTATGTTTTAATCATAAAATTCTACACAATGCACTGTCAATTCTGGCTGAAAAATATGTTTTGGATACAAGTGGGATCTACAGGTATTGTATAATAGGTTAAATTGATCGCTGACTGACAGCTCATTAGTTGGTGCTCACTGACTATCAAAAAACCTTTGCAACTGAGACTTAGGGTTAATGTATTTATTTACTTATGTGTGTGTGTGTGTGTGTGTATGTGTGTGTGTGTGTGTGTGTATAAAAGAGAGAGACAGAGAATTGTGACATTTCTAGATAGTAATGGGCATTTTGTATCAAAATGCTTCAATACAAAGAGTAAAAGATTACCGTCTTTCTGAAACCAAAATTCCTTATATTGGAAGTAACCATCTACAGTCTCCTAACATTCATGGAGAATCAGGAAAAAACTTACTACAAACTGAATCAACTTTCCATTATGGCTTATCCTTCCTTCAGTCAGTAATGCTACATTCAGAGAAGTAGATAAAATTACTGTAATTTCATAGATAAAATTACTGTAATTTCAAATACTTATTTTTACTCTTTTATTCATGAAGAGAGTTTGGCAGATGAAAAAGGACACAGGATTTCACAAAAATGTGAAAATAAGTTAAGTTATTGGCTTGTTATGGTATCTGGATGCCGCATCTATAGAACATTCAAACCAGACACAGATAAAATCACTCTCACTGGCAGTCTTTCTAGTGATAATGCTGACTAAATCCAACTTAAATTAAAAAGAAATGGACCATAACCTCCAGAATGAAGTACAAATAAAAACCTTTAGTTAATGATTGGAAACAGAAGTCAGATCATCTTTCAAGCTCAATCAACACCATCAACACCAAATGAACAGCACCGCATCATGTACCAATTCCATTCATTTAGGAACACTTTGTTCAACTTGTCTTGAACATAAACTGCCTGTCTGGACCCATCTGTGATTGAATATTAAAATAATGATAATTGGTCGAGTAGGGACTCTAATGATAACTTCTGATGTTTTTTCTAAAATGTGAAACATGTAAAAGTCACCACTACATTCCCAGTGCAGCATGGCACACTGTAAAAACAGATTAAGAGCTGGTAACCCCCGCCATGACACCAAGTCCCATTGCAGGAACGTGGGGAGTTAGGTGTTGTTCAGCCAAACTGTCTGCATAAGTTTACAACAGGTTGCATTTTTCTCATGTAGTTCATCCGTGGTGTTTTTTTCTTTAATTTTGTATATTCATTCAAAGCCCCTTTACGTAGGTGTGGGTGTGGTGTGTGCGCGTCGCTCCCCTTCGATGGCTGGTGTCCCCGCCCTGCACCGAGCATCCGTGACAATGAGTAGGACTTTGGGAAGGGACTGAGTGTGAGTAGTTACGCTCGTAACAAACACATCCACCGACTGCAGATTCTGAAATGGAACGAACACGCGGACCACCAGCAATCCCTCTACCCTGCTCTACCCCGCTCTACCCTGCTCTACCCTGCTCTACCCTGCTCTACCCTTACATTAACATCCCATTCGATTCAGATTTCCGCCCCAGGCACTCTGTTAATGGTGTGTGTGGTGTTGTGAGCGGCCGTGCTATATTTCCTGCCATTTATTGTCCGAGGACACAAGCAGGTGGGTCCGGCACAAAAACAGGCTCACGTTTACGCCCAAAACCGGGCAACCCAAATTCACATGGCTTCTTCCCCAGAATGGAGGGGTCGACGGAGCTCATGTGAAAACACACACTCCGGGGGCCTTCGGGGACCTCGTTTAGGGTAATGTAGTTCTACTGGTTTAGAATGTCATTCTTGGAGAACCAGCATGCTTGAGCATTTCAGACGCGCATTTCCAGAAACCACCGACCTCGAAGCGCAAACAATCGAACCCCAGCGGCTGAGCTGGGAGAGAACGCGAATTATTAAGACGCAGGAAAGTTGCCTGGTTTTTTTTGGGGGGGGAAGGCGCTTACCAGGGCCGCCTGCGCGAGTATGAGGGAAAGTGCGAGGACTTGTGCTCTCCTCATGGTGTCCGCCGTCCCAGCTCGTCCGTCTTCTCCAACAGGCTACGAGCGCGGCATCCCTGCCGGAGCGCGTCGGCAGGTGCTCGGTTCCGCTTCAGTTCGGAAACGGCGGTGAGAGTCGGAAGGAGACGTTCGTCGCCGCGACTTTGCGTCCTGCGCAACGCCAAAGGTGGCACAAAGTGCGCAACCGCATCCGAGCTCCACTCTGTCGCTCTCTCTCTCTCTCTCTCTCTGAGTGTGAGTGTGTGTGTGTGTGTGTGTGTGTGAGAGAGAGAGAGAGAGAGAGAGAGAGAGAGAGCTTAGTACAGATCCAGCGAAGTGAGTTTTAAAGGCGCACATCCCCGTGGCGAGTAAAAAGAACCGTGTCCGTGGGCTCATGGCGCGCTCCCTCCTGCTACGTTCCTTCGTGTCCGTGGTTCCAGCATCCACCATCTCTCCATCTTAGCTCTTTATCTCTGTGTTTTTAAAGAGATAAAGAAACGGTCGGCATGTGGTGACTGAGGTTTAAGAGAATCTGGTGAACAACAGTAAAATCTCAAGCTCACACACCTTTTCGAGAGCATGCAAAGTGCTTGAGGGCAGAGTAGGACTAGGATCAGCACTAAAGCTCTAACGCTCAGCTTAAGACCGGTCGGCGAATAATGGCACCGCCTTGTGTCCCAGAGCCACAAACAGGCCTGAGGCTGATGTCACAACACAAATAAAAAGATCTCAGCACACCCAGGCCTGACTTAAATCACACTGGCACACACGTGACAAACAGCTCTACAACACAATATATTGCCCTTATTGGGGTTGGATCTTGTTGCGTCTTTCACCAAAGCCCTGCAACCCAAAAATGTTCCTCATATCAGCGGTTCCAACTTCAGATCATTTCAGATCATTTGTAGAAAAGAAAAGTGTCAAATTGGCCAATATAATCTAACATAAAGATATAAAATGTAATGATACTTATACAAAGGTTAAATGCTTTATTGGTGAGTCATATCTGTTATGTAATCTTATTGGACATGCAATGGCCGTATCATTGAAACTTACATGCAACCATGGTCTGAGGCCACTACCTTATATATATAAGAAGTCCTTGTATGTGTTTGAATGTGAGGTCAGAAAGAGATCAGCTCTTTATACTGCTTATATATTATATAGTGCAAAGTCATTGCTGATGCTCAGCTATGTTTAGATCATGTTCTTGCTTGTGCACCAATTAACCCTAGTGGAACTAAAAGACCTAGACAGGTGAGCACACCCAGCATTCCGCACACCTGAAGTGTGCCCACCTTTCCAGAACTAAGGATCGCTCCGCTGTACTGACAGACACCTAAGCTGCTTATCGCCACGAGAAACCATTGCCTCATGCATCAGAGCAGCGACAGTTCACTGTCCGTCTCAGGCTTACAGCAGTGTAGGAGAACCTTCCCAAATAAGCTGTTCCCCGTTTCATGCTCCCACCGAGCCCCCTGAAAATCCCTTACTGACAGAAAGCCTGCAAAGTTGGCAAGCTTTAAGTGATGATAAAGCCCAGGGGCTGTGTTACAGGGCTAACTGACACAGTATAGCATTTATTAAAATACCACCACATCTTCAGTGGTCCAACCACTTAAAGAAACGTAAACTGAATCACATTAAACTCGGGTGACCAGACGTCCTTTTTTTCCCCTCTTCTTGGGACCTGGAAATTGCGTCTGGCTGGGTTTTTAGAATGTACTGGGATTATGAGCTGTTTAAACATTGATCACATCATGAGAATTCTAAACTCCTATTCCCTTTCACTCATGGTATTGGATCAGTTTCCCCACCCGCTTTCGATATCCAAAGCATCAGTAGCACAGGCTCACTTCGGTCTAAAATGTTTTTTTTCAAAAGCTCAAATCAGGACACCATGTACATATATAAACAGAACATTTTAACTCAACGTTCACTTCTGCACATTGAATTATGAGGCTGGGGGTCATAATGTGTGACAATAAACAAAATTATTAATCTTCTCTAAAATCTTCCAACAAGCAAATTGCAAAGGTTTTCGATACAAAAATACTTCAAAAAGCAAAACATACCATCTCTGTGTTTTAAACGGAACCAGGTATATTTTGGTGATTAAACGAATAAACAGGTTGTAGCTTGTGACACTCCTTACATAAATTCATCAGTTCACACCTGAGTGCCAGATCTTAGAATGAAGACAAAGGGAACATGCAGACCCAGGTGTCCTTGTTGCATTTTTAGCAGTGCTATCTTCTGTCCCAGTGTGCCACATGGAAGTCACACAAACACGGATCAACATCCAGTGATCAATAATTTTCATGAGGCAAATCTGTCTTAAAGCCTGTCATCTCTGAGATTGGGGTTTTGAAGGTGAGGCTGGAGGTGACAGTGCACCCACTGTAGCAGTTAATTCCATGTTTCTCAATAGGTACAATTTAGGTACAATATAAATTGGGTACAATTTATATTTACATTTAGAGCAATTATGCATTTGGAGCATTTATCAGACGCCCTTATCCACTTTCAATCAGTAGTTACAGGGACAGTCCCCCCTGGAGCAACTTAGGGTTAAATGTCTTGCTCAGGGACACAATGGTAGTAAGTGGGGTTTGAACCTGTGACTCTGTAGTCTTCTGGTTCATAGGCAAGTGTGTTACCCACTAGGCTACTACCATCAGGTAACCACTAGGTTACTACCACCCCATAAATTTGTCACACCAAAAGAGAAATGGTTGCTAAGACAGTAAGCAATGACCCGAGTTTGGATTTTGGCACCAATAGGGTTACATATCTAAACAGATATACACCCATTTAGTCACCCTAACCTTTCTAACACACATTGTATATCTCTGGGGGAATTTTATAGGCACACAAACACAGACACACACCTTCAGCACCCAGAGATTTGCATGGAAAACTTCAGTAATCCAGAGCAAAAGACTCAGACGGAAATGTCAGCGCTTTGTTGATATGCACAAATAAGAAAGTGCTCCTTTTGAACACTCCTGAGTGGCTAGGAAATAAAATTTTAGGTGCTAATGATGCACGAAAGACATCCTACCATAAGGCTTGTGCAAACAAAAAAAGAAGAAGAAATAAGAGCAATTCATTTAAAGGTATTCTCGCACATATTCTCACGTGCATGCTGGGAGATGGTTAAAACTTGCTCCTCCATTCCCGTGTCATGGTGACATCTGTTTAAGCTTTGTGAGATGAGTTTGACAGTGAAAGAGCCACAAAAAAAGGTGTCAGCCTCACCTGCTGAGTTCCACAATTATGCTCCTCATCCTGCGGGAGCAGCAGAGGCTAATGCAACTGCGGTACCTGTCCTCTCATTCTCACTACCCTTCACCTGCATCTACCCACCTCATTCACGTCAATCGGAAGACAACTAAAAATCCCTCAACTGTTGGATAGGGATCACATTCCGTTTCTGTGCAACTTGTTAACACTGGTCTATGTTTTTCATTTCAATATTTGAGAAATTTGGATGAAAATTTGGATTTTTGTGAAAGCATCATGGGCCCAATTTTCATTGCACTATAAATGAGAAAGTCTTCTTGATTGACAGCTCTCTCCTTTAAAGAAATTAGTTACAGTGTGTTGGGTAGTCTTTCTTTTAATTACCAGTTTAATATAATTTAGTTTAATTAACACAATTTATCTTAATTATCACACACAGTAACATACTGTTCCTAATCTGGCAAAACCCAAAGGTCTTGCTGGGTACAAATGATCGAATGTACATAAATATTATAATAGTATATTGTAGATGTAAGATGTAATATATACAGATTAAACACACCATAATTACAATTGTCACAAAAACTAGTGAAAGTGAAGTGATTGTCATTGTGATACATAGCACAGCGCACGGTGCACACAACGAAATGTGTCCTCTGCTTTTAACCATCACCCTTAGTAAGCAGTGGGCAGCCATGACAGGCGCCTGGGGAGCAGTGTGTGGGGACGGTGCTTTGCTCAGTGGCACCTCAGTGGCACCTCGGCCGATGGGGATTCGCTGATTTCGGGGCCGCTTCCTAAATCGCTAGGCCACCACTGGCCTGACTAACCCATCAAAATATGAATGATTTTGCTGCCTCAGCATGTACAGATCCAAGCAGAAAAAAATTCGGAACACCTGCACATCTCTGATACTAGAGCTAAGACAAGAGCTATAGAACTGATTTTCTTTGGTGGCCAGTAGAAAATGGTGAAAAGTTATTATAGGGGCTATTAAAGGACCAAAGGCCAAGCTGTTTATAGCTCAACAATATTAAATACTGATGGCATTAGACAAACATGGAATTTTTACAGGTAATGGAAACGACCTTCTTCATTTTTAAAGCTTTTCATTTTAAAGCTAATCGAGTGAATGCCAGCTACACACTGGCTCAACCAGCTCAAGCCAACATGGACTGATATAACCATCAGGACTCTGCAGGCATGCCAAGCATACCAAAGCCAGACTTATGAGACAGTGCGCCAGTTCCAGTATTCCCTCGCTGACGTACAATACTACTGCCGCACAGTCAGGCTGTACTGTACGTCCAGTTCTCCTCCACCACATTTGGTACAAGGGTCTGGTGCTCGGGCGGTCCTTTAGATGTCTGGGGCAAAACGTCCTCCGAGCTCCAACATTGTGAAATGTCTTCAGCTGCAAGGGCTGGTAAACGTGACTGTGGATCATACTGTATGCATCCTGGTATGAAAATAAAATGAGATTATTTGGGACTTTAGAAAGTGTCTGACGTGTGACAGTGAAATATTTGATCATGCTATGAATCGGCAGGTTTAGAGCAAAATGCACGAGAATGAATCAAACTACAGCCATGTTATGTGACTCACCCCCCCCCCCCCCCCCCCCCCCCTTCTGTCGCATTCTGATTTTTGCTACTTGCTCACTTTCCTCCTCATTTTTCCCCATAAAATTATCTTATTTAAGTCTCCTCTCTCTTTTGTCCGTCTCTGTTTTTCCATCTTTTCCGCCTGGTCTTCTTTATGCCTTTTTTGTCCCTCTGCCTCCATTACTCTTGCTCAGTCGGTGACATGGTATTATCCAGCACTTTGAGACCTGGATGCTGAGAAGAACAGAATGTCTGACATTAGCATGTGAGCTGTCTGACTCGGGGAACACAGTGCAGACACATACATACACTCAGGTCAGAAGGACACAAGTGCCGAGAGTGTAACACACACACACACACACACACGTACACAATGTGTACCTGACTCAGAAAGAGGGAATCACCTGAACACATAAACATTATTCCCAAATGAGCAAGTCAAGCAAGTGCTTGCATACATCTGCAGGGAAACTCACACACACAAACACACACACACACACACACACACATACAAAAAAGGTGATATTGCCTAAATATGTAATTACAGATTCATTATCTTGTATCACTCATATATTGGTAAACGCTATTCATTTCCCTTTTCTGCACTACAGTTACAGATTTATCCACATGTCAAGGACAAATGGTCAATAGTGAGCATGGGATTGTCTTTACAAATCAGGAAAACAATTTTTCCACCCACTTTTGTCTTAGGGGTTACATGATAATAAACTGTCTGATAATCTGCATAAATGATTTGTGATGTTTCTTATTTGGGAGCCCTGTTTTGGTGAAAGTCTGGCCAGTACCAGGTACAGTTCCAACCATGATTCCTTAGGCCGACTTCCTCAAAGCAAATTCATTTATTTTATTATAGAAGAACAAAAGGGCTAAAAGGAGACCTTCTTCCCTAGCAGAGACACTGACTGGGCAGGACAGAATGACATTATAGGGAATAAAAATAGCTGGGGGGGCACTTTATTTTTCTCATTCCCAACATGCCCATCAGGAAGCTCTCATAGGGGAATCTTTGAATGAATGGATTCTCCAACGTACTTTAAAATCCAACTCTTGCAATAGTCATTGATTGTATTCATGGTTTGAGTCCTAGTGAACCAGAACTGATTACTTCATTGGTGGTAACATGAAAGCACGTTGTAAGTTGCTCTGGATAAGGGCGTCTGCTGAATTCCATAAATGTAAATGCAATATTAAACCAACAGAAGCAAACATTTGCATCTTTCACAGACAACATACGCAAGGGGGAGTAACAATCGAAACAACAAATTTATATTATTATTGTTATTATGCAGATAGATAGTCATGCTACAGTCATTGCCATGAAGTTGACATCCCATGGTAGAGTGTGGAAATATATTACTGTGTACCAGAGTTTACCTTTTAATATTTCTGGATCGGTGAAGCAATCCAGAAGACTGAGAAAAGCTGTCCCTCAGCAACATGCAACAAGTAGCAGTAAAACATGTGTTATAAATAAGGAGATATCATAACTCCCATCAGGCCTCTCAGCAAAAACTAACTGTGGTATATTTTACCTTATTGCAATATTTCATAAAACTAAAAGCCACATAATCATGAAATTTTTGCTGGCACTAAATAATGTGATTTAAATCAGTTAAATCTGATTTAACTATGAATGAGGCGTGGATGTAAGAAACCACATTTAGTTCTATAAAGAAGCCTTTAAAGGTGAGCTTCTTAATGTCTCATGGAAGCACTTAATACATTCTGGAAATGAGAGTCACGGGAATTACCAAACAAACACAAAGGAGCCGAAAGCTGAAAGTACGAGAGACTTGGCCGGTTGGGAAGCGCCGACTCTGCACATGGAGTGTACCTTGCGTGAACTGAACGTGGCAGAAGCCCTTTAACCAGGGCTAGTGTGAGCTAGTCATTTGGGAGCTGGCACACTTGTATGGAAAAGGTCTGACAAGATCATTTGTATCCCCTGGCAATATTCTGAGGTGTAGAAGTACAAGGCAGACTGCGGGTGCACTCAACATCTGGGCCAAACTCAACATTTTTTCCCCCCGCCGAGATGTCATTGTTAGAAAGCTTGGCTCTTTTTTTTTTTGGCGGTGTCTCTGGGTTATATTTTTGGTCATGACTGACAGGCCACAGATCCACAGAACAGAGGTGGCATGATGTAACAGCTAATATTTGCTGGCGGTAGCAAACAGCACCACTGCCATTTTCATGACAACTTCTGTTTGCAAATGCTTCTCATTGGAAAACTATGTAGCAAAAATAGAATAAACTTGCATAAGCAATTCCATAAAATTGATGCAAAACCAACCCTTGTGAAATATGTACATCACATATGGCTTTCTCTCTATCAATCAATCAATCAATCAATCTTTTTTAATATAAATTTGCAATATAAATTTGCAATATAAATTGTCCAAAAGTGCCTAATAAATAGAACAGGACTCAAAGCCCCAGGTGAGCAAGCCAGAGGCAACTGTGGCAAGAAACTCCCTCAAACAGGAAGAAAACCTTGAGAGGAACCTCGACTGGATTACAATGAAATACGTCCAGAAAAATATGGCATATGAAGTTTATTGTAGTCCACTTGTGTATGACGATGTTGCATCTAGGCCAGGGGTGAGCAAAAGGCCCATTGGCCTTTTTAATCTGGCCGGCAGGAGATTGGTATCGAATTGCCCAAATAATTGCCTATAATTATAACTGCATTAGTTTCCATGTAATGCCTGGCATTACACCAGGTGGCGCATAAGTCGCAGAACCCAACAGGTTTTTACACTGGCTTGCATGGTAAATCAGTGGTCCAGTATGCCAAGCAGTCAGGGCCAATAATCTCCAGGTTCATCACGTGTTTTTATAGGTTGAAACAGAGCAGCATAAAAGACGCAGTTTTTATTGTTTTCAAATTATCTCAGTCCTGTGCGCTTCACAACAATTCAGAATCAGTAACGCAGAATGTCAGGCCCCACCAGTCAAGGACAGATCTCCTACGCTGCTACAATTCTCCTGTTTTTACGTGGTTATCTGAACAAAGGGATGCACTTGCTTTATTCTCCTTAACAATACAGCAATTAGTGAATATCCTGAAAAACGACCGGCTTATCATTTTAGCACTTAAAACCTTTGGCAACCTTTTGACTAGGTGGCACACACTTATTATGTGATGGAAAGAAGCTATATTTCATGTTTTCATTCCTTTGTACCACAGATCAAAGATCAAATCATTAAACACCCACACTTCAAATAAACAAATGCACATATCTCAACCATTTTATTCCAGTGTGATCATGAAGTACAAAAGGATGATTACCTGAGGGCAGTTGATTGCAGTGTAGATCTGTCCGTGACCAAAAAGTCACTGTGACCCCTGAGCGAGAAAGTTTGCCCACCCCTGATCTAGGTAGTGTGTTAGAGTCCCAGTTGGTGATTTACCGTCCACAGTGGAGTGGATGGTGAAGGATAGAGAAAAGTTAGGGGTTATAGTAGCCTAGTGGGTAACACACTCGCATATGAACCAGAAGACCCAGGTTCAAATCCCACTTACTACCATTGTGTCCCTGAGCAAGACACTTAACCCTAATTTAGGGCAGTGGTGGCCTAGCGGTTAAGGAAGCAGCCCTGTAATCAGAAGGTTGCCGGTTCGAATCCCGATCCGCCAAGGTACCACTGAGGTGCCACTGAGCAAAGCACCGTCCCCACACACTGCTCCCCGGGCGCCGGTCATGGCTGCCCACTGCTCACTCAGGGTGATGGGTTAAATGCAGAGGACAAATTTCACTGTGTGCACCGTGTGCTGTGCTGCTGTGTATCACATGTGACAATCACTTCACTTAACTTAAGTGTCTCCAGGGGGGGACTGTCCCTGTAACTACTGATTGTAAGTTGCTCTGGATAAGGGCGTCTGATAAATGCTGTAAATGTAAAATGAGTTAGCAACATACCAGAGTAACTGAACAGAGAACTAGACGTTCTGGCGGCACTAACTAATGCAGCGTTACAAATGGTCAAGGGAGTGTTGTTAAAGGCTAGACTGTATAAAGTTTTTAGCCTGGATTTAAATACTGATACTGTGTCTGAATCCCAGACATTCCTCGGAAGATTGTTCCAAAGATTTGGGGCTCAATTTCCAGCAGCAAGCACAGCGCACAGTGCACACAACGAAATGTTTTTCCTTTTCTTGTAACCCATCACCCTTTGGGAGCAGTGGACAGCCATGAAAGGCACCCAGGGATGGTACTTTGCTCAGTGCCACTTTAGCGGATAACGGATCCGTTTCTTTACCCGCTACGGTCAATAATCCTTCTCCCAGAGAACGTAGGGTGCATGGTGGGTTATGAGGGACTAGTAGGTTACTAAGATAAATACTGAAGCAAGACCATGCTGTAACATTCGTGCCACCTCTGCCACGCCCCCAGCGGTCTACCTCTCCCATGTATTAGTGTGTGTTCTTCTGGGGCTCACTAGCACCCAGATTATTCCCACCTTCTTCATCACAGGGTAATGACTTCTGATCGGTGATTGGTTAGTCTAGCGGTAATGGGTCTGTCCACTCCTCTTTATAACCAGCCGGTCCCTTTAGTCCTGCGTTCGGTCTCCCTCACACAAACAGAGTTCGTTGCTGCACCGCATGCTGTCCTTAACAGCAATTGACAGTGAACCCCACAGAAGGACTGGAACTCAACTCTCCCCTCTAGGCTCAATACAGCTCAGCCACGCCGGTTCGAAGCCTGGGCAAGACAAGGGCGATCTTTGGCTCTCGCCGAGGGCCTTGCGGAAAATCCCACAACCCGGCTTCTAGAGGAGAGGCATGGCACTTCACGCAAGGACATTTCAGTTCTTTCAGTTTGTTTTTTGAGTTCAAATAAAATACACATTGTTATTTCTTCAACCTGCGTCCTCCATTTTTCACCGGAGCTAGAGGGGAACATGACACATGCAAAGCTATATAGGTAATAAGCAGATTATGGAAGTGAATTCGGAACATAACTGGAAGCCAATGCAAAGAAGACAATACAGGCATAATGTGATCATACATTCTAGTGCGTGTTAGACATCTTGGACAAGCTGAAGTTTATTCAATGAAGCAGCATAACAGAGAATTACAGTAATCCAGTCTAAATGTTATGAATGCATGAATGAATTTCTCAGCATCAGAGATGGAGAGAAGCTTCTTAACTCTAGCAATGGTTCTTAGGTGTAAGTAAGCCGTCACATTCAAATGACAAATCGGCATGAAAAGTCACACCCATTTTATGGTCTATGGTCTCAAAGGCTGCACTAAGTACACTAGCACAGAGACAAGGTCCTGGTCAGAAGATAAAAGACATTGAATACCTTAAGTAGTGCAGTTTCTGTGCAATGGTTCTGTCTAACACCCGACCGACACGTTTCTAATATGTCATTTGTGTACAAAAAAGCACAAAGTTGTTGTGCAGCCACCTTTTCTAGGATTTTGGACATGAATGGAAGGTTAGAAATGGGTCTGCAATTCGATAAAACCTCAGGATTAAGAGTAGGTTTCTTAAACTGTGGTTTTATACCAGCTGTCTTTAGACATAAAGGAGCATAGCTAAGACCAATGGATGAGCTGATTAAGCCCAGGAGTAACATAGGCAGTAGCACCTTCAGCAGGTATTGGAGATGCAGGTTGTTCTTAGTGAATTCTCACTTCTTCCCTGTTTCTGACCAGATATAGACTCGTCCAGTCCAGCAGTAGCTGAAAAAAAAAGATCTAGCAGTCAATCATGCATCAGTCATTGTCTCTATAAATCGCAGTCAAAAATATAAAATTATAACAACAAAACTAAGTGAATGTAACTGTTTCATCCCAACAATGCATCTCAATGCAGTGGATTTCAAACAAAGAATCGTAATTCTTATGTTTGCTCCCCGAAGATGTCTCCCACGCATTTTTAAAATTCCGCCTCACTTTGAAACACACAAACTCACAAGCTTGCATGCCTTATGGCTCGTTTGCCCAGAGAGAGACGATTGATCTGAAATAGGCAAACATCAAACATCAAATACATTAAGTGTGAGTCACAAGTTTGCATGATATTAATATCCATCTGTTCCCTACTGAAAAATGAATGTTGCTATAATCGTCATCTGCAAAATAGTGCACAAACTCTTCTCTGTTTTAAATAAATAAAGTGAGAAAGTTTAAGTGACTGGGAAGGGGTGCTGCTGAACTGAATGCTTGATTCCCCCAGGTTAACAGCCTGAGAAGCTCCTTAAACCAGCATGGAGCATTTTCCCATAGACACCCTGGTGGGTAAAGGGGTCAGGGTTGTGTTGTACAGGACTTTATTAACAGCCGTTGTAGAGATCGTCTGGTGAAATGGTTAGTGCTGAAGGCTCTGCCCATTGGTGAGAGGAAACCATGAATGAGATTCTCTAGATTATACTGATTTAAAATGTAACGGGATGGAGTTGAGTTGACAATAAGAGGTGTACATCACATTTTATTACTGTTCTATTTTGGGATCAAATGTGGTTGCTGTTCTGAAAACCGACAATGGCAACAGATACAACCCTTTCAAACTTTCATTAACCTTTGCAGGATTCATCTCACAGATAAAGACAGTGTTATTTATTACTTTGTTATTAATTTCCTTTATATCACAGTATACAGTACAGCTTTATTATCAAATGCAAAAACAGATATATTTATTATGAATGAAAATTCTGGTGTATTTTCTTTTCCTGTGTGACCACAACACTTCACTCTTAAGTTTATTTTACTTCAGCATAATATAGCAGGATCAGTTTCAGAAAAGTGTTACACTTTAATATTCTGTACTTCAAAAGAAAACTCCAACACAACCCAGGTCATGGCGCAGACATGGCAATGACAAACAGAGTGTCGAAGGAAAGCTAAACCATCGCAAAGATCCAGAGCTGGCTTTGACGTGGTGTTATGACTGAGGAGCATAAACACAAGGATTCCATTGCACTGGTATTTGGCACCGCTGGGCCACCGTAGAAACCGAGCAAGTCCGCTGTCACAGACTGGTGGAAGCGTTGCCAGCAGGGCAGGGAGAGAATGTTTCCTACTTTCCTGCACAATTGCTGATACACAAATAGAATAATACACCTCTGATGGTTCCTGTAGAATTTGGCATTATGATCAGATGGGCTTTCTGTGCAAAATATGTCAGACAAAAAAAGCACATTTTCAGGGATGAAAGATAAGACTCCTTAATCCTTAAAAATACATTAAATATGTTTAACAGGAGGTTAGCCAAGACAGGAATATACTAAATTATTCTGGACAGGGTGAGCATTAGTATAGTCATCTCAGGCCATGGAGGACCAGCAGCCCCACCTATTGATACCATGGCGCTCCCTAGTGGTCACTTCTCTTCATATGAATTGCTTTGGTGTCATGAACATTTCACAATCAGGATAAAAATGTCATTTACAGCAAAGTACAACAGCAAATAATTGTGTGAAGCATGTGGATTTGTGTGTGGATTTGCATAAGGCACACCCCCAATGTATGGTGGGCGGGGCTAGGGATTCCAGCTTGATTTTTTGACCGGGCAAGGTGAACCCTAATCTGAGTAAATTGGTCAACCTGGACACCCTGGAGTTTATGGTTAGATGGGAGGTTCTGAAATACTTTGTGCCTAGGAAAGATGAACCATAAATTGTGCAAATTGGTTTTTGACATAATAAGACTTTTGCATCTGAGATTGTTTCATATGGTCTGGATCTCCAGGGGGACCCTGGCTTGACCAATCACACACCCTCACTCCCATCGCCGACTCCTTAATGAAATGCTACCCGAAAAAAGTGACCCACATTCCTCTACGAATTCATGGAAGGTTTTAACTTTTCAGATCACGCTCCCCTGAGCCTAAACCCCGCGATTCTGGAACTCTTTGAAAATCAATAACTCCAAAAGGATAAATGCTAAAATCCACATTAGAGAGCACATCTGTGAAAAATTTCAGACTTCCAGACCATTCAGTTCACATTCAGTGACTTTGCCAGACTCCCATCAGACAGCCTGACTCCCATTTGCAGACCGTTCCAGACTTCCAGACTGTTCTGTTGGCAAAATGCAAGCGGGAGAAGGAGCACCTTTTTGGGCTAATGCAAAAAGGGCTTGTGGGCCTATTTTAATGGTTCAAATATAAATAAAATCGAAATGTTTATAGCTACAGGTCTGAAATTTTAGGTGAACCATATCCCCATCAGGGAAACCTGTGTGAGAAATTTGGGACCTCCAACACATTCCTGGTGTCACGGTCCCGGCGCAGGACCAGAATGTGAGAGCATGAAACCCCAGTGCGATTGGACGCAAAGAGGCAGGTAAGTTTCCTCCAGTTAATATACGAACGAGAGCCGGCGTGAGCAGAAACACCACACGGATGTTGTCGTTTGATGGATGCCAATCAATGATTTAGGATGCCAATTAGGATGCCAATTTATAGGAGTCACGTTACCTCATCTCCATGTTGCTCCAGGTCACATGGATGGAATCATGTGATACCTGGACCCTTCTGTGACCAGGAGAAAAGCTGAAAATGGAGGTCTGCTCTGCCCATTCATTCCAATGGGTGACCTTTGACACTGACAGTCACCTATCACCCAGTGAACCAAGGGGAGGTGTCAGCTTGCCAGATTGACCGACTTTGATGAACATTTCCTAAGTAGACCTTTGGCTGTGGCTGGGTAAGCTCCAAGGTCAAGTTCACAGACCCCTGGACCACCAGATGATATGGCTGGAACTTTACACACAAAGGTGCACACGAGCCAGCTTGGCTGGAACCCCTGTGCCCCCTGAACAAGTATTGCACACTGGCAGCATCCTTGCCCTGGAAATAATCAGAAAAGTTATCTGCCATTCAGAAAAAAAAAAAAAATGCTGCATGCATTTCCCATCAAAATCACATCAAAAATAAGAAAACCGTTGAACCGTTTTCCTGGCTTGTACATTCATGTTCAGTTCATTAGCAATGGCTAACCTAATATTTTCTGCTGGCAGTCTTATTAAAAGTTCTATTTTGGATGATAACCTTGGTCCTGGAGGGCACTTGTTCTGCACATTTTTGTGTTTACATTCATCTAGCACACCTGATTTATCCTCTGTACACATTATCACCCAGTTCTTAAGCTGAATGAGGTGTGGTGAACATGGAAATATCTATGCTGTGAACATTTGGCCCTCTGTTTGCACTGTTTTTACTTGTTTCACTACTCTCTTCAGTACATTTGCACTGTTTATACTCGTTGCACTACTCTCTTCAGTACATTTGCACTGTTTATGCTTGTTTATCTACTCTCTTCAGTACATTTGCACTGTTTTTACTCGTTTATCTACTCTCTTCAGTACATTTGCACTGTTTATACTTGTTTATCTACTCTCTTCAGTACATTTGCACTGTTTATACTCGTTTATCTACTCTCTTCAGTACATTTGCACTGTTTATACTCGTTGCACTACTCTCTTCAGTACATTTGCACTGTTTATGCTTGTTTATCTACTCTCTTCAGTACATTTGCACTGTTTTTACTCGTTGCACTACTCCCCTCAGTACATTTGCACTGTTTATACTTGTTTATCTACTCTCTTCAGTACATTTGCACTGTTTATACTCGTTGCACTACTCTCTTCAGTACATTTGCACTGTTTATGCTTGTTTATCTACTCTCTTCAGTACATTTGCACTGTTTTTACTCGTTGCACTACTCCCCTCAGTACATTTGCACTGTTTATACTTGTTTATCTACTCTCTTCAGTACATTTGCACTGTTTATACTCGTTGCACTACTCTCTTCAGTACATTTGCACTGTTTATGCTTGTTTATCTACTCTCTTCAGTACATTTGCACTGTTTTTACTCGTTGCACTACTCCCCTCAGTACATTTGCACTGTTTATACTTGTTTATCTACTCTCTTCAGTACATTTGCACTGTTTATACTTTATCTACTCTCTTCAGTACATTTGCACTGTTTATACTCATTGCACTACTCTCTTCAGTACATTTGCACTGTTTATACTTGTTTATCTACTCTCTTCAGTACATTTGCACTGTTTATACTCGTTTATCTACTCTCTTCAGTACATTTGCACTGTTTATACTCGTTGCACTACTCTCTTCAGTACATTTGCACTGTTTATACTTGTTTATCTACTCTCTTCAGTACATTTGCACTGTTTATACTCGTTGCACTACTCTTTTCAGTACATTTGCACTGTTTTTACTTGTTGCACTACTCTCTTCAGTACATTTACACTGTTTTTACTTGTTGCACTACTCTCTTCAGTACATTTGCACTAGTTTTACTTGTTTATCTATTCTCTTCAGCATATTTAACGGTTTTTTACTTGTTGCACTACTCTCTTCAGTACATTTGCACTAGTTTTACTTGTTTATCTATTCTCTTCAGCATATTTAACTGTTTTTTACTTGTTGCACTACTCTCTTCAGTATATTTGCACTGTTTTTCACTTGTTGCACTACTCACTTCAGTATATTTGCACTGTTTTTCAGTTGTTGCACTACTCTCTTCAGTACTTTTGCACTGTTTTTTTACTTGTTGCACTACTCTCTATTTGCACTGTATATTAAAATAAAATATAGTTAAATAATCTTATAGTTAAATATTTGTGAACTTGGATATATTTATAAATATATAGAATAACTGTAACCCCCAGTTTTTTTACCCTTACTGTTGATTTATTTGAGTGCTCTGCTGGGTTCTATGCTGCACCTAAGACACAGGAGGATGAAATTTTGCCTCACTGTTTACTATGTATGGGATGACAGCAAAGCCGTACTTACTAGGTTTAGTTAATTGAGATGCCCAATGAGACCTGGCTCCTTGAGGAAAAGTAATCCAGCACAGAATCACAACAGAACTCATTTCTATATTTTTCAACAGGTTTGCAGGTTGCAGAAAAATGGAAGTTTATCAGGCAGAAAACACTCAACATTTGCGCTGGTTTTACGTATCATGGATACAGAAGCACCCACAAAGCAGCAACTTATCCTGTTGCACCACTGCATGCCAGACAAGGAATCTAGCAAACCTATGTCATGGGTACAAGCCCATGTTAACTTGTATGGTCACATCAACCTAGTCAAACTGCACAGATGGCTCAAAACTTTGTCAATTAACCTTTGACAATTACAGCCTCAAATATTTTTGAATATGATGCCACAAGCTTGGCACGCCTGTCCTTGGCCAGTTTTACCCATTCCTCTTTGCAGCACCTATCAAGCTCCATCAGGTTGGATGGGAAGCAGAGATGTTCAATCGGATTCAAGTCTGGGCTCTGGCTGGCCAACTCAAGAACATTCGCAGAGTTGTCCTGAAGCCACTCCTTTGATATCTTGGCAGTGTTTAGGGTTGTTGTCCTGCTGAAAGACAAACCGTCGGCCCAGTCTGAGTTCAAGAGCGCTCTGGAGTTTTTATCCAGGATGTCTCTGTACGTTGTTGCAGTCCTCTTTCCCTCTATCCTGACTAGTCTTCCAGTTCCTGCAGCTGAAAACATCCCCACAGCATGATGCTGCCACCACCATGCTTCACTGTAAGGATGGTATTGACCTGGTGATTTCCATTTGGCCACTCTACCATACAGGCCTGATTGGTGGATTGCTGCAGAGATGGTTGTCCTTCTAGAAGGTTCTCCTCTGTCCACCGAGGACCTCTGGAGCTCTGACAGAGTGACCATCAGGTTTTTGGTCACATCCCTGACTTCATGCACGGTTTGTGCTCTGACATGAACTGTGGGACCTTATAAAGAAAGGTGCATGCTTTTAATGTACAATCAACTACAGAATTCAAAGGTAAAAGATCAATTTTAACTGTTTTGGAAAAAGGCTTTAATTTAACAAAATGTGGAAAAAGTGGTGGTCTGTGAATACTTTCCGGATGTGCTGTATATCAGAATGCTGTCATCAGAGCTGGTGATGATAACATCTTTAGTATGTGTGATATATATAATTGTGTGCAGAAGGGTCACGTGTGAGGGGTGTCGACTGTATTGCCTGTCAAAGCCCATTGAGACATACTGTATGTGAACTTGAATGTTGTTGTCAATTTTAAACCAATTTTGGTTTAATCTTTTTTTCCTAACGGAGATGCCAGTGCCCCACGCCGCCTGCCACGGTACCAGTAAGTAACTGTGCCCTCAAAACGAACTTTCAGCTAAAGCTTGTATCTGGTCTAATAATTAAATGACTATTATTGATTATTAACGACATTGGTTTAGAAACTTTGCTTGTCCGTGCAAATTTTCCAACGAGACGTCCACTTTATATACGTTCACCTTGAATGCTCGTCTGTTGCCAGTCATTTCATGCTCATTTGGCTCATAATCGACTTTCATTTTTTTTTTTTGCCCTAAAACCTCCGACCGTAAGAGCGGAGTGAAGAATGCGGCGCGACAGGCCTCCCTCCTCCTCCTCTTCCTCTTCCTCCCTCCCTCCAGTCCGTGTGCTCGGCTGGCTGCCTGGCTGGCTGGCTGGTGGCGCCGCCGGGGTCCGCCGCTCCCAAACCCGGGCCACACACACCAAAAAATAAAAAAAAATAAAAAACCATCCTTCACAAGGCGCCGGGCGGCCGGGGACACGCGTGTGAGGCGTCGCCGGCTGCATAAGCGCGGCCAGCCGACCCGACCGCGGCGGAGGTAAGTGCTGTCAGTGGAACTTTCCCCCCTTTTAAAAACCCAGAACGGCGACGATAACGTCCGTGAGACGCGGGGCCTTGAAAAAGGGACTTTATTAAAATGGCCAGTCTGCGGCGACACATGGTCCGGCATCAGGAAGCGCCCGGGTTTTGGCGGCTGCCCCTCGGCTGACTAGCCGCCCTCAGCCGCTCGCACCGCGGCGAGGAGGGCCCGGTGCCGCCGGGGGGAGCCGGGGAAAGGCACGACCCTCCGTGAAATCGTCACGTCTGCTCGCTCCGTCGACGCGGCGCCCGCCGAGGCGCCGTGGAAGGGCGGAAGCTAGCGGCGCGCTGTAGCATTTCCAGGGATGGCGGCGCGTGGCCTGGAAGTGCTGGGAAAATCCGCGAAGTGTCCTGAATATTTAATCCGAAGTCGGGCGCTAACCAGCCGGGGGAGCCGACGCCAGGCTGCCTTAACCGAGACGCGATTTTTTATTTTATTTTTTTTACACCGTGTGTTAAAAAAAAAAAAGTTACGGAAGAGTTAGCTTGCTGGAGTTGCAAATAAACTTTTGCAGTTTGGTGCGGGTTATAGACCGAACGCGGCTGTGCTTTTGTGTGCTGCTTTTTCTCTAAATGAAACTTGTACCGTCCTGCCAGGGCTTCGTTTTGGACCCAGCGGAGGTGCGTTTACTTTTTATTGCTACCAGCGATCTGTTGATTGTTTAATAAAAAAAAAAATGTGCCAGGAGTCCCGTCACACAGGTTACCTGGGAATTAGTCGGTATTCCCGGTAGGAAAATCCGCACTCAACGGGTGGGTGTCTGGCTTCCGTTTCCACGGCAACGCGAATATGACGTAGGCAACGCGTGTGACGGATCTTTGTCCTTATGTCCCACTTGCATACAGACGCACAGGTTCCACAGGTTCAAACCCCACTTGCTAGCATCGTGTCCCTGTAACAGAGACGAGATGTTACTTCCTCTTGCTTAATCACGTTATTATTTTTATGCAGTAATTTTTTTTTTTGCCAAATCCCCCCCAAAACAACTATAATTTAGAAGCGTCTGCTAACATCCGCATGCAGGAAGGTTCCGACGTGTTTTAACTTGGTTCTGCGAGATGCTGAAGCACGAACCAGTGGTGTGACCTGCCTGGCCAGGTGAGCTGGATTTGTTCATGACCCACAACTGGTTTTTACACATTACTAATACACTTACAGAACTTCATAGAGACAGAGTCTCACAGGAAAAAGCAGTGTGTGTCCCACTGGTAGTATTTGGAGGAGTTGGCCAGACACTCTTGTGGATATACTTTTATGTCAGACGTAATGTAATTAATTGTAATTTAATGGTGGTAATTAAATCCATAATTTTGCCTTTTCACAACTGCAATATTTGTTTTAGATATAAAAATGTAACCTAGGTCTTTGTGGTTCCCATATTCTGATTACAACTTACGATTATTCATTTACGATTTCAGTGATTATGAATCAGTCAAGATTCAAGAGAGATTTATCATCAGTAGAGCAGTATACACAGTATACAGTGTATTGAAATACCCTTTCATGCAGGACCCCCCCCCCCCCCCCCCCCCCCCAATAGTGCAATCATAAAGGATTTTCAAAATATAAATTTTTTTTTTTTCAAACTAAAACTTATAAGATCATAAAAAGTAAATAGTAAAACTTTATGTACACTGAACTTTATGTACACTGATTAAGATACCAGGTTTAAATATCTTAATCATCTTAATCTTAATGATCTTAATCAGTCCCGGTGCCTTATTATAAAAGACCATGGTATCGATAAGCTCCGACGTTAACGGTTCTGCTGTCGGTACTGGAGAAATAAAAAACAATTGTTGAATAAACAATACCTAGCATATTTTACCAGACCAGCCTCTTGTAATTTGCGATAATATTCGTTATTCGCCTCCACTGCCATTATTTGCAAACTTCCTGCATGTTCCAACTATGTTTAAATCATTGTAAATTCGTTTGCAAGAAAATTGTTTGTTTTACAATCATTGCTTTTCTTTGTTATAGATATTTGCTTAAACGTTGGTGTTGTCTAAGCTATAGATAATTTTACATTACATAATAGTGTTATTTCTGTTTCTGGTTTTATTAAAAAACACAACAAAAAGTACCGATAAGAGTACCATTGAAGTACCGAATCGATAAGTGGTATCAATAGAAGTAGTAATACCGTTAAAACAATAAACCCATCATTATGTAAGACGCTTGTAAGTGGCTGTGTATTGTGTTGTTTATTACTTTTGTATTTTTGTACAATGATAATAAAAAAACCATGATCTTAATGCATGATGAGAGTAATAAATTATGCAGAAAACTCTCATGCCAGGACCTAAGTTTTAATGATTAAAACGATTCTAAATTTGAATCTGTTGCCGCAGGGGATTCGAACTGTACAAGATACAGTCGTAAAATGAAAACCTGTAAACTTACACTGGCAGGTGCGAACTGAATGCGTAACTATTTGGGTGTTAATGTTACAGTAGGCAAAATCTTTCCATGTGGGACAAGTTATAGATGTACAAATGACATTAAAAGACAATAACTTGCTCTGGATAAGGGGTTCTGATAAATTCTATGACTGTTAAAAAAGCTCATTGCAGAGTAACCTTAATATGTTTTTGCTGACTAGATAGGCAAGGTGATTTATTAATATTATTATTATTAATTGGAAAAGCTGGATTCAGAGCACTTGTACAGGCTGATGTCTTACAGTGGTGAAAAGGGAAATTAAATTCCATTTATTAAATATTCTTCCCTTAAAAATACATTAGTTGTTTACTTAAAACTAAGTACACAGGAAAGGGGGTTACTGAAGTACATACAATACCATGCAAAGGCATACTGTGATGTGGTGACAATAAATCATGAACAACAGTGTCAGTGTCAGACATCCGCAGACATTTACCACCAATTAAAGGGTATTAATGTTCTTGAAATGATAAAGTTCAGGATGTTGAAATATATGTAGATATAAATAATTGTCAAAATAATGATAATTTGCAGCCGTCGGGGGAAGTAGGTCCGCAGCATTAATCTCTGTGCCTGTGGCTGCAGGGGAGATGAGTAAGGACATGACCTCTCGTTTGGTGCGGAAGCGCCAGGCGGATGCGAAGGTGGTGCAGTTCATGTGGACAGCCATCGAAGTGATCCGCAACCAGAAGCAGATCGCCAACCTGGACCGCATCGCAAAGTGGGTGATATTCATTCCACCATCCATCCCTCTCCGTACCTGGAAACTCTCATCGCCTGTGTGTGTGTGTGTGTGTGTGTGTGTGTGTGTGTGTGTGCGTGTGTAATTATACAGGTGTGTTCTGTGTGTGTAGGTACCTCAGCCGTGTATTTGGCGTGCCACCTAAGGAGACTGCTCGCCAGTTGTCCTTAGCTGTGAAGGACGGACTGGTGGTGGAGACACTGACGGTTGGGTGTAAAGGGTCCAAAGCCGGCATCGAACAGGAGGGCTACTGGCTGCCTGGGGATGAGCTAGTAAGGCCAACGCAGAGAGAAACACAAACACACATATTGTCTACAGCAGTGGTTCCCAACCTGGGGTTCCTGAATTGCTGGTTTGTTTTTGGTATCAAGCCCTTGTGTGTGTGTGTGTGTGTGTTGATATATTCTTGTAGGACTGGCAGCGTGAGACCCATGACTGGTACTGCTTCGAGTGTTCCCTGCCCGGTGACGTGCTGCCCTGCGAGTCCTGCTCCAGAGTTTACCATCCTCGCTGCCTTCCTGATGAGCATAAGCCCCGAGATAACACACACTGGCACTGTTCCATTTGCAGGGTGAGAGCGTGTTTGTTCGGTTTTTGTACCTGGATTGTTGTGAGGGTTTTTCAGAATTCGTGTACGATTACGAGAACATGGACTGAAGTGACATTATATTATCTTTCATTTTCAACCATTTTTTTTAGCCTGCTTCCGTAGCAGGTGGTGAGCATTTATTATTGCATATGTAGTAATTTTAAACATTTAGTAATTAGTAATTTTATGAGTCTTTATTGATCGGTAAGAAAGGACCATTTATCATAATGCAATTGCATGTTACAATGTGTGTGTCTTTCAATAATCGCGAAATCCTTTTGAATGCCGAAATCGTGCAGCCCTAATCTCCTGTCTCCATTAAAAATGTCTCTGTCTATCTCTTTCTTTTAGGGAAGTAAAAAGAAGAACCTAAGCAAACCAGAAATGAGCAAATACCTGCGCTTCATCCTGCAGCGCATGAAAGAGAGGGTAAGTAAGGGGTGTGTAATATTTAGCCATTACTCGAGCCAGCATAATGATGACGTGGACAACACGTTATGGATTTATCAGTTTTTCTAACTTGGCTGCAAGGGAAAAGGGAGAAGCCTATAAATATTTTAGATTTTTGTCTGCATTAATATATATATTTGTAAGCTTTTCTTACTTAGTCCAGCACGTGGGTGGGAGGTCAGCAGCCTAATAATAGTTGCAGGTCTAGTTTTAAAAGAATTAAGGAGGAAAAGGAGGAAGACTGTACCAATATAGGTATTTGCAATGTGGCTCGTTGACCCACCTAGCTGCATTTTCAGAGATCATCCAATAGGTGGCACCAGTAAAATACAGTTCTGTTTTCATAATGAAGAGTTTTGTTTCCCTTGCACAGAAGATTATGAGAGCAGCTTTGATTCAAACCACTCTTACAAATCCTGCTTTTACTGCTGTGTCCCTGAGCAACACATTTGGCCCTGTGATGACCGAGTGAGTGTGTGTGTGTGTTAAATTCAAATGAACATTTTGTGTTTTTGAGTTCAGGCTGCAGACCTGAGCAAGAAAGGCAAAGACACCAAGCATCCAATGTACAGGCGCCTTATACACACCACGCTGGAGGTGTCCAACATAGAGGACGTGAGTGTTTATTTATCTGGGGCCTTGTGTTTCCCTGAAGCGGTGTGTGTGTGCATGCAAGTCTTTTTAATCGTGCTGATGAAATTGTTTTAATTATAATTATAGCATGACATTGAAAATGTTACCAGTCAATAGGAATATGACATAACACATGATTTTATGTAATAAGCAAAAAGTTTCAACCAGTCAAAGTTGAAGATTTGAGTCTCCAATGTCTAAAGGAGTCTTGCTGTGATTGCAGCATTTCACACTCTTGGCTTTTCTCCACCAAGTTAGACAGTGGGAATGGTTTCCAACAGTCATGAAGGTTTATTCATTTATCATTCACTCTTCTTAATCAGCATCACATGAAGGAAAAAAAAACATATTAATCAAATGGAGGCAATTGGATTCTTCAAAATGGCCTTCATAACCACCACTGAGTAGGTACACCTAAACCATTGACTGGTAGTATATACTGATAAATGATACCATCTTTGATGGAATTGATTGCATATCTATTAATTATGCAAGGGAAGTAGTGGTTTAAATTGCTACATTCATGATATTGGTTTGATAAGCCTCCTTCTATCTGTCTCTGTCTCTTGTCAGAATCTGTCAGAGGGAAAGTATAAGAATTTTGAGGAGTTTAAGGCTGATGTTCAGCTCATTGTTCATAACACGGCGATACTCCATGGAGGTGAGTCCAGCTTCTGAACTAGAGTGAATAGAGCATGAACCGGACTGCAGAAAGTGCAGAAAGTAGTTGTGAGGGGCAGGACAGCAGCAGCAGCAGCAGTTCCGGTTTGGAAAAGGCTGGAATAGCATTGAAAATGTATGTGTGTGCTCCAGTAAACAGTGACCAGGCGGAACTTGCCAGAATACTCTACACTGACGCCTGCCATGAGGTAAGACATGAGAAATGTCACCAGGTCTAATGGCTTGACTGTTTCTCAGTAAAATGACAGTAACCGATGTAACTATTATTTTTCCCCTGCTCCCCCTTCATCCCTCTTTTCACCCTCTCAGCTCAACGAACTGATTCTTTGCAAGACGTGCTTCTACCTGTCAAATGCTCGACCTGACAACTGGTTCAGTTATCCCTGTGTGAGAGTTTTAACCAGCTCGGAAATTAATGTTTGACTGTACATCTGCATATGGGTGTTCAGTGTAAGCAGTGAAGACTAAGGTGTGTGTGTGTGTGTGTGTGTGTGTCTTTCAGTCTCCCGCCCATGAGTTGGTTTGGGCCAAGATGAAGGGCTTTGGCTACTGGCCAGCTAAGGTCCTGCAGAGAGAGGAGAACCAAGTGGATGTGCGTTTTTTTGGCCATCAGCACCAGAGGTGAGAAATAAACGAGAGATATGAAGGAACGAGGGGGGTCTGTGGTAATGAAATGTGTTTTTCCTGAATGAGATTTAGGGGTTGTCCTTCATTCTTCTCTGTCCCTCTAACTGATTTTTTTTTTTTTTCCCCTCACCCATTTCATCTTTCTTTTCCCAATTTGCTCCTTTCCTTCTGCAGAGCATGGATCTCTGCTGAGAATATCCAGCCGATCGGAGCGGATGTGTCCCAGCTGCAGGTGAAGCGCACTGCTGGGTGGAGGAGGGCGTGTGAGGAGCTGGAGCTCTACCAGCACTTCCTGAATGAGGGGCGCACCTGGCGGAGCAGCAGGCACGAGGTGGAGCAGCGGACGAGTGAGAGGAGCGACAGAACAGAGGAGAGGCAGGAGGAGGCTGAGTCAAGCATCTCATCTACCAGCAATGAGCAGGTATCACACACACACACACACGTCACAGGTTAGTAATTAAGGGTCAGATGGTGGGTGCTCACTACGTTTCAGTGCAGCTTTTCTCCAGGGTCTATGGATTCCTCCCACCACCCAAAAGCAATTACAGTAATACTATTCAGTATTACATCAGTTATACATGTACATGTATATCCTGTTCAGCTCTGGGACCCTTCAACGGAGAATATTTCCACAACTGCATGATTTATTTATTTTAAATCATAATGCTCCTGAATTTAGGAATTAGCAAGAATGTCAACAGGGTAAGAGAAAATTAAGATGAAGATGGAACACTGAAGAAAATTAGAAATTCCACATAAATTCCATATATATGTACTGTATATGTTACAGTACATGTTAGACAGAACATAGTGAAATGAAATAACATTTCTCCGGAATTTGGTTCTGCATGTAACATTTAAAACAAAGTTACATACCAACATAAAGTGCACGTGTGTGACAGACAAACTGGCTACATAAAGTGCAAATACATGGGACACAGGCAGTGCAAGACGAGTAGTGCAAGAATAACAATAACAATACAGACAACCAATTCTGCTGTAATAGAAATGTAATAGAGATATGTTCTGTAAATAAGAGGTAGAGTATGAGTTTGTCCGTTCAGAGTGAAAGTCCCTGAATGTTCAGGTGTCTGATGGCCTGTGGAAAGAAGCTATTGCACTGTCTGGCAGTAAGGGCCCGAATGCTTCGGTACGTTTTTTCTGGATGGTAAGAGGGTGAAGAGTGCAGAGTCCTTCACAATGCTGGTGGCTTTACTGATGAAAGTGAAGTGATTGTGTCATTGTGATACAATGCAGCACAGAACACTGTGACTTAATGAAATGTGTCCTCTGCGTTTAACCATCACCCTTAGTGAGCAGTAGGCAACCATGACAGGCACCCAGGGAGCAGTGTGTGGGGACGGTGCTTTGCTCAGTGGCACCTCAGTGGCACCTTCGCAGATCAGGACTCGAACCGACAACCTTCTGATTACAGTGCCGCTTCCTTAACCGCTAGGCCACCACTGCTCCATGCCGTGTGTGTTGTAAAATAGCTCCCTCAGGGGATGAGTTAAAAGCCGAGGACATATTTAACTGTGCACTGGGTGTTGTGCTGTGGTGTGTCACACGTGACAACTTTACTTCACAAATGGCAATGTATTTTCACACTATGGCAGCACTATTGTCTACCTCAATTTCCTTTGCACACAAGATCCTCTTTATCAGATGAAGATTTAACAGTCCTGCACTAGAGTCTATAGAGTTGAGGGGGCATTCATGGAAACAACTTCATGAACACCATTCACTAAACACACCGCTCAGAACACTATACACATAATGGCTACGGTACGGTAATGTTTCTTCCCTTTTTTGGGGGGTGCTCGGCAGGTCTGCGGATTTATCAGGATGCTGATTAATTCTGAATTTATTCTGGGTTTTGGTGATGTTTATGTGTATGCCATTGGAATTGTGTTTGTTTAGTAGTTTTGATTTTTGTGTGCCTATAGCGGTGATTCTCCACGTTAAGACAATATGCTATGTGTACATGTTTTTGGGTGTTAAAATTGTGTGCCCTCTGCTGCCCCCTTAGCTTGGAAGAGGTTACAGCAGGATTTTAGAAGAATGTGTGTGCGCACACACACAAACACACTCCTCACCCTGAGTGTCCATTCTTCCTTTAGCTGAGAGTGGCTCAGGAGCCAAGAGCCAAGAAGATCCGCCGTAGCCAACTAGCAGAACTCAAAGAGGAGAGTGTGAGTACACTTGCATGCATACTTCCTTTAAGAGTTGCGTTTATTTATGTACAAGTGTTTTTAATCGATGTTTTATGGTCTGTTCTGGAAACTTCCGCTCCCATTCTAACACCCTCCTCTCATTTTGCAGGATGTGGAACCTGAGGTTGAAGCAGTCAGCTCCAGTCAGGAGATCCCGCCAGTTCTGCCCCAGCTACCTGAGAAACTGTCAGTGGCCACTCAGACCAGGAAGGTTGCGACCCCATCACCACGGATACTGCATAGAGGAACACAGACGAGTGGAGGGGAAGGGGGTGGTTGCCCCAACAGCTGCCATGAGAAGTACACCAAGATCTTCAGTGACGTCAAGGACATGATGAAAGCTGACAACAAGCGCGAAACAGAGCGTGTTGTCCGGGAGGCCCTGGAAAAGGTGAGTGGTCACAGAGGGGCTTTGGCTGCCCACAGACATGCCCGAACAAAAACACTGTACATGTGTATCTGTGTATGGTGTAATAACTCCTGGTCAGCTGACCTATTAATTCAAAGGCTCAAACCTTGTGCCATTCCAGCAAATGTAATTATTCAATGTACTTAGCACTGGATGCATGTCACCAAAATGAGTAAATATAAAAAAATATATGAATTGTATGCCAGCTTTTTCTTGGCACTTTTGGTCATGTATCCTGTACATAAAATAATTAGACGTCCTGAATGCAGGTTAATTATCCATAGTGTAACGTCTCTGGGTTGTGTGGGGAAGGAAGTGTGGAAGCGAGGCACCATTGAAAGGATATTTATTGAATACAACATAAAGAGGCATAATGGCCAAGAAGGAAACACAAAAGAACTCAAACTAACCCTGTGTGGCATAAAACCACAAACAAAAACTACAAGCATCCTGTAAGAGTCCACGTCAATGGTGCCACCACGTCCTGCGGCTGCTCTATGCATTTAACAGGTCCTGATCACTTGAGCTTGGTTGGCATCAGATGGGGGGGATCAGAACCCGAAAACCCGGGTTTTATAAAGACATAGTTGTCAGGCTCGGGTTTTCATTTTAAAGCCTGAAAAAAACTCTAATCTGTGGCTACATGTACTCTGAATTTTTTTTTTTTTTTTTGTCACGGCATTGAGAAATTAGGTCGCATGTTCTACCAAATTGGCCCTGCATAAAGCAACATATACACTGTTCGGCAATGTTTGCTTATGGTTTGTGAAAACGGGCACCCATCTGCTCCACTTACTGTGTAAGGGTTGTTGAATGTGAAATGTTTTTGTGGTAGTAGCCTAGTAAATAACACATTCACCTATGAACCAGAAGACCACAGAGTCACAGGTTCGAACCCCACTTACTACCATTGTGTCCCTGAGCAAGACACTTAATCCTGAGTGTCTCCAGGGGGACTGTCCCTGTAACTACTGGTTGTAAGTCACTCTGGACAAGGGCGTCTACTAGGTGTTGTAAATGTAAATGATTTTGTGTGTGCGTAGCTGCGAGCTGAGATGGAAGATGAGAAGAGGCAGGCTGTGAGTAAGGCCGTGTCTGCAGCCCAGGCCGAGATGGACAGAAAGTGTAAACAGGTGAAGGAAAAGTGCAAGGAGGAGCTAGTGGAGGAGGTGAAGAAGATGGTGGCCCAGCACAAGCAGCTTATCTCTCAGACCAAGAAAAAACAGTGGGTGAGTGTCCTCCTCTATGGAGCAAGATTTCCGAAACAGCTGTTTTCTTGTTGAATGTACTCGGCCCATCTTCTCTGTGCACCTAGTGTTACAACTGTGAGGAGGAGGCCATGTACCACTGTTGCTGGAACACGTCCTACTGCTCCATCAAGTGTCAGCAGGAGCACTGGCACGCCGACCACAAGCGCACCTGCAGACGCAAGAGATGAGCTGTCCATCACACCCCAGCCATTCATCATGACTCCACCTGTCCCAAGACTACCAAGACAACCCCTCCCCCGCCCACCGCCTCTCATCACAGCACCGTTGGCTATTGCACCTTTTTACATTTCAGACACTTTGTGGATGTGGAAGAAGTCAAAGTTTTTAAAAAGGAAAAAAAAATCCATCATCTGTCCTTTTAAGTTTAGAAAGTGTTCAGGATATGGAAAATATTTGTGAGATGACTGAAATCACATCTGCTCCACGTCCATTTTCCCAACGCTGCATGTGCAAATCTGGCACACAGGAGTGAGGTGGTCATCAGGTGAATTTTTAGAAGCGGTGAATGTCACCCTGGTTTGGGGTCCGGTGAGGCCATACTGACATCCTTAAATTGGCATCATAAAGTGCCACGTGTACGAATTAGTCTAAACACGTACTGCAGTTTACGCTGCGCTGCCATTCTGGGTGCTAGATCGTCGATGCGCTGATTTCAGAGTTTTGTGAATAATTGTGAAACATTGGCATCTTTGGCATTAACTCTCTTACAACTACACCGCAAGTGTGAAGCGTTCACCGCCACATGCTGTGTGGCGCACGAGTAACAGTGACAGTGGTAATCAGCTAATCTTTATTACACGAATCTAAGGCAAAATCTTTTATTACAGAAAATATCTTTTATTACAGTATTCATTTTAAGAAAAAAAAAAGTATACAAATCCATATATGTAATTCAACAGAACTGATCATGTATTTCAAGCAGCATTCAATAAATTCTGCGCTTTCATTCAGTTAAAAAAAAAAAAAAAGTACAGAAAACCTTTTTAAAAAAAACATTCTCTGTTTGGCCTCAAACAGGGTTTTGATGTCAGTCAGAGAAAAAAAAGAGATGAGGCTGACTTTAAATAAATATACAAATAAATGCTTTGATTATTCAGCAGATTTTTAGACTTTATGAACATGCTGTAAATTTTCATTGTTTATGAGAATGATTCGTTTTTATGAGATTAGGGGGACTGGCAGTGGATTATATTAGTAATCTGCTGGGTCTGGTAAGGGTCTCTGTGGTCTGATTGTTTTGCACATGGCACACATGGCCTTTTTCTGTCCTTACTGAAAGCACTAAAACTTGCCAAAAAGAGAGAGAATGAGCGAGAGAAGAGTCGTACTGATGCAAACGCTCGCATTTGGTATCATTTGTTCATTTGTGTCTCTTGTTCTATGGAATGTGTGTGGTGTCAAAAAAAGGCCTTCTTGTCCCTCTACACCATGTCCCAATTATGTCTTGTGAAACTGTGTGTATTTGACGGGGATGTTCAGTTCCGCAGAAGTACTAACCCTGAGCATGTGGCGTGGGGATGAAGGTGTTTGGATCGGTGTACGGTAGCAACACTTCAGATGGAGTTGGAGGTGTTTTTGTGTGTGTGTTTTCTTGTCTTTGACACGTATGTTACGTTATGTGATTTTCAGACTGTTTGTTAATTTGCGGTTTTATTTGTTAGGCAAGGTGTGGTCCCCCAAAATGTGCCTAATTTTAATGAAATCTCGTTAGTGACATGAAAAGGGTCATATAAAAGGATTTTGGACACTAGAAGAGCTCTGTGGTTTGCAAAAGCCTGCAAGTGTGTCTCGTTGTTGTTTATTGTTTTTACCATTTTAATTCTAGATTTTACTTCTCTCTTCAAATGTCAAATTTCTTTTTGTAGCTCCTTTGGCCGGAGGGCTGTTTGAAGAATTGTGCAATTGATTCCTTTGTGAAATGTTCCAGCTATGCTCTATGATGCAGGTGTGAACGGGCAACTTGTGACCATCCTTGGCTGTCTAAATGGATGGAAAGAATGAGAAAAACATGACCCTCGCCCTCCATTTTACCCAGCAGATGGTCGACTGTTGCGGATTTGGAACCCGCTGCTTCTTCCTGCAGACATAACTCCTTGTTCCAGTTGTGATGGTTCATCAGCATATCTCCTACCTGCATGAAAACTAAATTTAATTGTGTCAGTTCTTTTAATGGTTTAGTTGCACTTACTGAGAAACAATGCAATATGACAATGATTTTTGTTTTGTTTTTGTATTATTTTGTTGTTTTTTTTTTACTTTTAAAATATGAATTTAAACCAATAGCTTTACCCACATAAAGCCTTGAAGGTGTTTAGTTTCTAAAATTCAGAGTGTGGTTAAAGCTCTTTGCATGAAATTCTGATCCGTTGGCCAGAGAGGTGTGTTCCGGAGAACCGGGCGGTGGCTGCTAGCTGCTGAAGGACGCCTGAAGAGATGTGATCCTGTGCTCATGTATCTGTGGCTCGCCACTCTGTACTGCCCCAGCTGTTGTCACGTTAGCTAGCAATATGTATATAAAATATATTCATTGTGCTAACCTGGAGACAATAAATGTATCTACATTGAATTGATTTTCTACGCTTGTGTTTAATGGTGTTCAGCAAGGAGGCATTTTTCCAATATGCATGATCTCTGTATAAAGCAGTACTAAATACACCATATTGATATCTTATGACTTCTTTTAACCAGAGAAGGACCAGGCTGACTTAAAAAAAAAAAAAAAAAGTCATTTATTTACAGTGTAAAGGCAAATTTTCAATTTAGTGAGATTCATATTTACAATTTTCTTCTCAGGTCATTTTTCCAGATATTCCAAAAAATAAACATGGTGCATGTGTAATTCGATTGTTAATGATTGTGATGATATTCGAGCAACATCTGGAACATCTTATACATCAATTACATGTGAGGAAAAACAGAACTGTGAACTGGCAAGGTACCGTCCCCACACGCTGCTCCCCGGGCGCCTTTCATGGCTGTTCACTGCTCACCAAGGTGATGGGTTAAAAGCAGAGGACACATTTCATTGTGTCACCGTTTGTGACATGACGAGCTGCTGTCTGCATGGATCTAATTAGTAATAAACCGCCACTGCGTCCCTGCTGTTGTGCTGCAGTGAAAACTTTTACTATGTTATGTGGAATGAGCAAAAGGGAAGAAATCTTCATCGTCATTACTTCATGGGACAAGACAAACACTCAGAGACAAAGGCCATCAGTGACCGTCGTTGTTGGGTAACACACTCACCTATGAACCAGAAGACCCAGGTTCAAATCCCACTTACTGCCATTGTGTCCCTGAGCAAGACACTTAATCCTAAGTTGCTCCAGGGGGGGGACTGTCCCTGTAACTACTGATTGTAAGTCGCTCTGGATAAGGGCGTCTGATAAATGCCGTAAATGTAAATGAGTGGCAATAAGTGAGTGTTTATTGCTTCATATTCATAGTATTTATTGCGCTGTTGGTCTTGTTGCCAAGTCTTTGGGCTGCATATGAATGTGGACTTCTTTGTAAAATGGTTTGGAACAGTAAGAGTTTCAGTCTTTACTATGAGACTTTATCAAAAATATTAAAAAAAAGAGCACTAAATGTGTGTTTCCTGTCATATTTATTAGAAAACAGCATATTCATTTATTGTCCTGATAATATAATGCCTGGCCAAATTGGCAGAAGCTGTGCTCCATGAGAGGGAACTTTTCATCAGTAACTGTTTCTCTCATATAGTGAAATAAAACTAATTTTATTATGCAATAAAGGTGGCACCACTTGGCTGACTTATGGTCCTCTAGACCAATCAGGTGTGTGCTGATGACATTTAATTTGCCATTTGACCTCACTCCTTGTCCTGTTATCTGTGTTTGGCCATCTTGCCATTTTTGCTTATTAAAATTCACAATATCACACTCCTATGCCTCGTCCCTCAACCCACTCGGCATGACAGTGTGTGTAGTTCCTGTAGTTAAGTAATATTAGAAAAGATAGATCTTCCAAGGATCTTCTTCAGGTCCTTGGAAAAGTATGGAAGGTAATTTGAAGTAGTAAAGTGTGTGTGTGTGTGTGTGTGGGTGTTGCAGTGGGTTTATATGGTGTGATATATTTCAGATGTGAAAATACTGAGGGAGAAGATGGAGAATGTTTTTGCCGTGCAGAAACATTCGATGAGGGAGGCCTGAGGACGTCATGTCAGACATCATCCTCATGGAGAGATGCCACCATCCCAATATTATGGGATTTATGGCCTGCATCAATCAGTAAATGAGGGCTGAGTGTTGAACACAGAGGGAAGAAGGGAGAGAAATGAATGAGGAGGTGGAGAAATATAACTAATGCTATTGATGACTGGTTTGCATATTAATTAAATAATTTTTTATTCCAGAGAAAAAAATATTCCTGAGGGATAATCTTTATTGTTTGTGTTGATAGTGTGTCTTCACCGAGGATTAAGTCACATTTGTGTACAGAGAGACATTGAAGGTAAATGCATGTGAACACACACACACAGAGCACTCTGTGTCTTACTAATTCTTCTGGAACACCCGTTCATAAAGCCTCACTAGTCCTGCAGTCTCCTGCTGGATAAACTGAAGGACCCCTACCCACCGACTGAGCCAGAAGCCAAACAGCCAGAGATGGAGCTGCAGGACCAGGAGGATGAGGGCAGGAACACCTGCCCATAAAAGAAGAACAGAGAGACCTCCTTCAGAAAGGAAGATGATGGTAAGGAGTCTGTACTGTCCCTGTCCCAGAACTACAAGACCTGGTTTCCAGGCCTCCTTGTCAAAATTTTTTTCGGCCGAATTTTTCTTTATGTCTAGTTCCCAGAATAACAAGACAATATTTAAAATAGGGGGACCGAGAGATAACAAAATGTTGCAGAAACCTAAAAGTTCTTTAGAGTTCTCATTTGTTTAATGGACTCAACCAGACAGAGACCAGAAGGAGGAGGTGATGCATATTGGGCAACTCACCACAACATTTGGCACTGGGGTGGCATTTGACATGCTGACTAAGACTAACAGGTACATACCCTTCCCTGCCCGCAAGTTTCTGCTGTGATTATTCTCATAAGGGCAGAATTTATTAATGACTGTGTATTGCAGGATGTACCCAGAGACACTGACACCTCTTCTGTCTACAGTCCTTTTGCCAATTGGAGCATCTCCAGTGTGAGAGTCCAACCCAACAATCAGTATAATAAAATGAAGTGATTGTCATTGTGAAACACCGCACACAACGAAATGTGTCCTCTGCATTGAACCAGTCACCTTGGTGAGCACAATAAAGACCTGTGTGGTTATTTTTTAGGATTCATCTGCATGGACTGATTGATCTGGACAAATGAAAGTCTAGGTCTTATCAGCATCTACTCATGGAGTATCTCATCTAGCCTGGATCGCAAAGGTCTGCTTTCTAAAGTTTATCATTTGCATTATTTACAAAACTACCTTACAAAATATAAAATTATATTTTGTAAGGACTACCTACAAAATGGCAAAGTTTGATTAATAGAAAATTTATTTGACCAATAAGAAAAGCATGAGACAACCACATAAACCCTTTTTAAAAAATGCATATCAGTCTTTATGTAGATCTGTTTTGTAATGGTGGACACGGCTCATTGCCTGGAAATCAGTCCCAAAACATTACACAAACTTGAGAGAGTTTACAGGAGAGCTTTTTTAAGAGGCCAGAGAAACAAAATGAAATAGTAATATTTTTAAATGAGTAGTTTTTTTCTTGTGGGTTAACACAAGTCTTGTCGGTGACATCTACACAAATTCTGAACATTTTTCTGTTGGGAAATGATATACACTACCATTAATAAAACAATCATTTAAATCCAGTTAATTATTTTCACGGTTCTGAAATTTCATTTTCTGCTTCATTCCTCAAGGAAACCTGAGCCCAAATGTAAGATTTTTCATAATCGATGTGGGAAGCAGATTCTGAGATCTTGCCTTAGATCACATAATCCAATCATGTTTTAATCAGGTTTAAAGCCTCAGTTTGGATTATTCAATAGGGCAGATTAGGCCATAGGGCAGATTCAAGGTAGAATATCTAAGAATTTATATGTACATAAGCATTTCATAAATGTTAATCAGTACAAATTACATTGAATTAAACTAATAGTGAAATTAAAATAGTTTCACACAAGAACACGTCATCTAAGACAAGCATGTATGACGTGCATGTTTCACAGTTTGAAATCACTCTGCAATCTTTGGAGAAAAATTCAGATTTTTTGCATTTCAACTGCAATGAAGTTCTCACTTAAAATTAATTGTGGTAATGAACAAATCAAAGATTAGAAAAGTTGTCCTTAACTGTACCTTTCAGCATGTTTCATAATATAAAAGAAAATATCAAAAATACTGTTTTATCATAAAAAGGTGCTTTAATATGACATGTCATAGTCTTGGAAGAAATTTACCACAAACCATGAAATCATTTCACCATAAAAACATACTGCAATCACAGCACAGCAAGACCACCTGCCCCAGTCATAAATCATGAGCAGTATTTACACAAAGCCCACTTAACATATACATGAACCTGGATTTACACACAATAATGAAGGCATGAACCGCCCAGACTTGACGTCCAGTTAAAAATGTATGCCGATTAATGGAAGAAATACAGATAACAGTCTTAAGTGAAAACAGTGAGTGAACAAAAAGAAATTGTGACAATTAAACAAAAAAGTGCCTCAAACCCTTTAACAAAGACCATGTGACTAACATTCAGATGACAGACGTCACTGCCATAGCACTGTTCATTCTGAGCGTCTCCTCTGATTTCAGAGCTGGTGGAAGGTCTTGCTGTGCTGTGACCAAAGAGAAAGAATCAGCAGCAGAAGCAGAATAGAACAGGGATGGAACAGAACTTCAAACCAAATACTGACAATATACCATGAGAAATGTCACCCTCGACCATTCTAAACAGATTTAAACCAGGAAGTAGAGGTAGAATGGGGAACCGAGAAGAGATTGAAAGAAAGTGACAGATAGTTGTGAGTTGTGTGGAACCTTGGAGAGGTGTGGATTATTGCCTGTGATCACAGCAGACCCAGGATAGAATGCAGCCTTAGGCACTATGGTGACAGCAAGTCTGTTTTGACCAAGACCA
The DNA here is from genome assembly GCF_900700375.1 of Denticeps clupeoides. Lineage (NCBI taxonomy): Eukaryota > Metazoa > Chordata > Actinopteri > Clupeiformes > Denticipitidae > Denticeps > Denticeps clupeoides. The sequence goes on along the minus strand of NC_041710.1, from coordinate 10,470,130 downwards.
GGCCACAAGGGGGCAGCAGTAACACCTGTTTAAAAAGTATTAAAATACTGAAACTTCCCTAAACGGGGCTCTGCTGAAACCTGCCACTGTGCTACATCCTTCTAAAGGCCTGTCGGCCCCCTGTGGACTGGACTTGCACTTCCACGCCTCTGTACGTGGCCACTGCAGCCCAGCCAATCAGAGGCTCTCCTGTAGTGTACTGTACAATAGCAGCAGTGGGCTGTGGCTACACAGTACGGTTTATATAAAAGAAAAAGAAAAATTAAAATAAAGATGACTACTCAATGTTCCGATGACCTATTTTCTCATATTAGAAAGGAAATAAAGTAAAAAGAAACTATTCATATTCAGAAAGCATTTAAAAACAGTTCAGTGGACTGCAGTCATTCGGACAAGCCACTATTTTTTTTTTTTTTTTTTTTAATAGTGACAAAATCTGCAGCACATCAACTATCTCGGTCACCTCATTAAAGGATTATAAAATAAGCAGGGAATTCAACCAGACAATTGGTGTCTGATTAAATCACAAAATCAACAAAAAATCTGGTCTAGAAAAATATACTATATAAAGATGTGTGGATGTAACATTCATTCAGAAATGTATAGATTGAATAAGCCATATTTCTACTAAACTCACAAGGGCACATGAGTCATTGGCACAACTCACAATCTGCTGTTATTATTACTTTTTGTTAAAAAGAAGAATTTTGGATAAGTGTACCAACCCTCAAATGCATTCCTCTACTTTCAAAAAAGCAATGAAAACATAATGAACATAATACTATGTATAATAAACAAAGGGGAAATAATTTCTATATAAATGGCACAAGACAAAGAAACCGAGAAGGAAAATCTAGAATAACATGAAGACATGTACCTTGCTCCTGATAACAGTGTTGTTAATATAAAGATCCTGCCCTGTCTTTAAAGCATTTGTTTTAAAAGATTAAAGTTTCTCTGGAAATAAGTCATATACAAAAAATGTACTTTTCCCATAAAAATGACGTTCAAAAAAGGCACTTGTTTCAGTAAGAAAGGAAAACCCCAAACTGTCCATTACTACCACTGGAGACTGCCTGCATAGCAACAAGTCAAGGACCAGACTGGATTTAGGACTATCTTTTCCAAAGAAAAAGTTTGCCAATATATATATATATTTTGGTAAATTATGTAAGCACTTCTGAAAACTGGAAATACATATGATTTTTTATGTTTGAGCGTTGCATTTCAAAGCAGTCTGCTGACTAATCTGGAGAAGAAGGTTGAGTGAAGACTTGTGTAGAGCGCAGGCTGCTAGATGGTGGGCGGCGGTCGGGGCGGCGGCCCTCCCTCGGCCGGAGGCTTCGACGGTGGCAGCGACTGGTCAGCTACCTGCCCCTGAGGTTCTGCAGCACCCCATACACGTCCTCCTCTTTACTAAGTCCCTCAAAGAAAGGCAGCAGGTCCAGCAGCTCAGTGTCATTCATGTCATCAAACCACGACTGCACAGGGACCTGCAGATGACAACAGCATCCATGAGCAGGTTTACTTTTCACCCAGCTAGACTGACATGATTCATCAATACCATTAGAACGCCAGTAATCAACCATATTTAGCTTATAGATGCCTATAATGAGACGGCATAACGCGGTATTTAATTCTATTCTGATGTTGCCATATTTTAGGGTTATTGATAAGATTAAATAACCATAGTCATATTTGCATTGTATAAAAAAAGAACCGTGATGGCAGTGGTGGTCTAGCAGGTAAGGAAGTGGACCCGTAATCAGAAGGTTGCCAAGGTGCCACTGAGCAAAGCACCGTCCCCACACACTGCTCCCCGGGCACCTGTCATTGCTTCCCACTGCTCTGTTGAAAGCAGAGGACACATTTCGTTGTGTCACCGTGTGCTGCAGTGTTTCAATGGCAATTACTTCACTTTCACTTTTCACTAAACTCTTGAAGTAGCGTATCAGATCAGAAGAAGCTCAGTTTCTTACTGTGTTCTGTCTTCAGCACCTTCAAAACCAAGAAAATATCATAAGATGTCCCATTAATGACAGCATAATTATTAGGCCCTGAGATCTTTCACTTCCTCTGTCACAATACATTTGGTGTCACATGTCTGAAGTAAAATAAAAAGACAGGAGCAGGTCTGCACTCTCTTCTATTTTTAGTGTGGTGAAAGTTACATAATAAAATTAAAAAAAAGAACAGTGCTGGAATGCATCGGCTCTCAGGAGAGTAAACGCTGCAGAATCTCCAGTGTTCTGTAAGGTTGATCCAATCAATCGAGCGACGATCAGTATCGACCAATACTCATTTGAAATCACCTGAAGCGTATAAAGCAAATCACTGCCACCTTATGCTAGTGTGCCGGAGTTAAATGGTTACACTAGAATTATAAGTATATTTCTTCTTTCTTGTGTCTCTTATTTTCTTATTTCCTAAAGACTTTTATTTTGTTTTTGAGACCCGGTTCAGGTCTCTTGGACACATGGCGTGAGCTGGGAGAGGTGCGTGGGGTTTGTGTGCAAAAAGTTATTTCTTTCATTTTAATTTATGTACATATTAGGAATATTTTGCATGTGTGTTATTTTGTGAATATTTTCTTATGTTCTTTTAATACTGTATATTGTAGAGAGAGGTGCAGAAATACGTGATGTGTGACGCGATGTTCTGACGGGTGTCAGCTCATCATATGCGGTTCAAAAAACGAAAATCAAAAAATTACACAACGCAGAAGAACCGCTTCACTAGAAAGCAAAATATCTACATGCAGTTTATATGCAACATAAATTCCTGATGGTGTTAAAATGTTTCTATGTAATGTTTAGTGTTCAAGTTGGTTATTTTTATTTTCGCTTCTCTTAATTATAGTATCTGGAATGCTGTTGAGAATAACAAAAATTTTATGGGTTGAAATGGATAAAACTATGATCAGTAAGCACGGCTCCTAATATCAGCGATACAAACCTTTACATTAAATTGGTCCTTTTTACACTGAAGTGCACAAATGAAGCACAACTCACAGCGTTCTCAGGGTGGAAGATATAGGAGGCGGGGGAGTTGTCCAATATGATGACATTGTGGAGCTCTCTCCCGAGGCGACTGAGATCTTTTACGTAGTTCCCTCGGTGGAAGACGCAGGATTCACGGAACAGCCGCGCCCTGAAAACCCCCCAGTGGTCCAACAGGTCCGCCACCGGGTCAGCATACTGCACAGAGAGTGTCAAATGTTAAAAAGGCCACATACTTAGGCCAAAGGGCTCTGCTAAAAATGCTACGCAATCTGAGCCAAGGAGCTGCTTGAAGATACAGGTCAGGAGATCAACTATCTACATGGAGACTCTCCGGTTACAAAAGCTGAGGGGGGAGATGCAGATCCAGACCAAAAGCCGCAAGTAATGTACATCCAAACGTGTACTTTCTTCTACTGAAATACACAGGCATCTCTGCTTGTTTGCAAAGAATCGTTCTAGATGTTATAGCCTGTAGCTAGATGAAGCTTGAAAAACTCAGAACCACCTACTGCACAGCAGATTACTGGGAATGCAGGCAGACAGCACTACACACAAAGATCTGAGCACCACCTACGCTAGCGAGCCGAGACGAAGCTGGCAGAGTAACCCTGAAACCACACTACTGAAGCACAGGCTGCGTGGAAGCAGTCACCATAGAGACACTTACCCATGCATTGATTAGCGGCTAAAACGGAGCGCACACAGAGACAGAAAGGGTTGGAAATATTAGGTCAAAACAAAAGAAAAACCCCACACCAGCATTTCTCAAACTTCCTTCTCGAGTACCACACAGTACTCTTCCTTTACTCCTAAGAGTAATGGTGGCAGGCGGGGAGGATTACATAAGTGATGCTCTAAGAAAAATGAGAAATGCTGGTTTTGAGAAGACTGGGCAAAAGGAGCAGAATTTGCAACTGTGTCCAGAACATGCATCAATATGCATTCACTATAACTGTGGACATGGTGGACAACTCTGGAGGAGGAGGGGAAAAAAAAAAAAAAGAAGACAAACCTTGGCCAGACTGGCAGTGAATAGCACACACTCAAACAGCTCCCCCATCTTCTGCAGAAACTCATCCACATGTGGCCTCTTCAGGACATACACCTGAAAGATAGTTGATCAGATGACTTCATAAAGCAAAACAGATGAAAAACACTTGACTGATTGTTAAGAACAAACTGGCTTCAGCCTCCGAACATCTGCACAGACCTTGACTGAAGACAAGTAGCCACCACCCAGTGCAAGTAATCATGAATAGGCCAAACAGGAAACACCCAGCCTATCCTGGATTACTTGAACAAGGTCATGACCTTTAGACAGATCCTGAAAGGAGGGTGGGGGGTAAAACAAACCATGCAGGCAGGTAGAGTAACCATCTTCGAATGTGGGTTCTACCCATTCCATTTCCTTGTCCCACCGAAAGATAAAGCACTTAGAGCACTGAGACAGATGGGGCAGAGCATTTCTCTCCATTACCTGGTGAACGGTTCCATCAATCTCCACTGGGACAATGAAGTCAGCATTACTAATGGGCTGTAAGTGGGAAGAAAAATGCCACATGGCAGAAAGAACATCAGACATTACTGGCATTTCTACTTACACAGCAGGTCATCATCAAGAGCACAGATCAGGAATTTAGACTGCAAACAGTTTTTATAAATCATATAAAGAAGGTGGCTTCCTTGGTCTTGACAATTTTCCTCTGTATTCTGCTTTTTTTTTTCGTTTTAAGTCTTGTATTTAACCAGAATTCAGTGTAAGTGGTAAGAAGGGATGTGGTGCAATACCACAACAAAACTGAAGGGGGCATGTGTGTCCTGCTACGCTATTCAGTGCAGCACCCTTCCCCCCCCACTGTGTGGTGTGGTGAGGTACAGTTCAGAGTGACTCAATTTAAATGGTCTAGACTGCTAGAGTTTTCCAGTCTTCATAAGGAACCCTTCAGGATTTAGAATCAGGATTTAGTTCCAGGCTGAACCCACAAATGTATGGCAAATTTTACAAACACCGAACAAGCAATTAAAAAGAACCGAAAATATGATCATCTAAGGCGACTGCTGTTCCAGGTGGACACTTGACCCCCTGCTTGTCATCTATATCCCTCCAACTCTAGCCTCTCCCTCAAATTTATAAAAATCCATCATGTTTTCCTTCTGCTGTGCAGTGCATCATCCATTGTGTGTAATAGCGAACAGCTCATGTTAAAAATCGACCTGAGAAGCAGTGGACTTTTACCAGGTAAGGGCTAGATACTGGGATCCAGCTCCTCTTCATAAAAGAATTCCACATCATACAACAATCCTACTCCATGGCACCTTCTGATTACTTTATTAGTCAGACTGCAGGGAAATAACTTAGCAACAGCTTAAATATTAAACCTCAAGACTACAATGATTTAATTAGATAGAAATCCTATAAAAATGGTCGGATTTTACTGACATGGTTCATACGGAGTAGCATTATTACAATTCTGCTGAATACATCCTCCTATAAGACAAGAGGACATCTGATGACGCACATTTGCTTGCAGTATTTATTTATAGAAGAAAAACACTAATCTCAGAATTCATTTCAACCAATTGTTAAGAGAATTATTAGCTGTTATCCATGTTGTACATTAATTTAAAAAAATGTCTTAGATATGAGATGCAAGAAAGATTCACAAAAGATATGATAAACGTAGTAGTCGTTTATGAACTAATAAAAATTTAATTGGAAAATCAACATCATCTATTAACGAAAGAAAATGTCATGCATCCACCCAGGGCCATAGCGGTCATCAGAAAATAGACATTTTACCTCAGACTTGAGTCTTGGTGAACAGCAAAATTGTGTCTGTGTGTCACTTACCTTAAATGAGCTGTGCACCAGAGTCTCATCCAAATCTATCACCACACACTTCCTGCCATAGTCCGATATTTTCATCTCTGGAAGAAGGTATTTTGCTGGAGGCTGGAAAAAAAAGATCAGCAGTTAGAAAGAAAATAGAAAAGATAAATGCGAGAGGATTCGACTGCAAGAAGCCCCATCAGTTAGGTGGTATTATTGTTGAAAAAGACTGCAAACAAAGCCGCAGTGAAGAAAGTCAGAACCCACAACCGAACAATTAGGTGCCAGATTTCATGCTCTCCTAAAACAGGAGAAATATTTGACCTATACTCTTCTCTGAAAACGCTTTTTGGCCTGCAGGTTGCTTCACAACCCACCAACCACTTTGTTTTCACTCAGTGAGTGTCATACCTCATCATGGTATGGCATGGTATGGCACGGGGCAGTGGTCCCGTAATCAGAAGGTTGGCGAAGCAAAGCACAGTCCCCACACACGGCTCCCCGGGCGCCTGTCATGGCTGCCCACTGCTCACCAAGGGTGATGGGTGACATGCAGAGGACACATTTCACTCTGTGCACCATGTGCTGTGCATCACAATCACTTCACTTTTTTTTTCTTTTTTCATGGACTGTCCTAAAGGTGACTGGTTAATGTGAGTCTATCTGAACAACACACTTTATGTATATGGAAACGTGTCATGAAAAGGTAATCCTACACTTGGATACACGAAGTCTGGGGACAATTAGTAAATGCATGACAACGCAAGTTCCACATGCAGCCACACACACACACACTATATATTTAACAGTCTCACATTCTCAGATGCAGAATTATCCCACAGAGTGCAATAACAGGGTGTTGTAATTAGCAAGTACATTAACACGTCCAGTCAAGCACCAGTAAATGTGTTAATGCGATATTAACACATCACACACACACACACACACACAGCAGCAATGTTTAAGAATTCCTTCGCTGCATGGGACCTCATCTCTCAGCCTGGAGAGAAAGTGATGTCAACGATCAGCGCTGCAGCAGCCTTTTAATGATCCAATTAATGAGCTGCACGGAGGCAGACGAGCTTTGCAGACAGTGATGCATGCACACATGCACTCATGCACAGACACACACAGCGTGTGAAAAATAAGGGGTCATACATACACTAGGAACAGGGATGACCTCAACCTGGTCACACTGGAAGAAGACAAAGGGAAAACGGATGGCAGAGGTTGGTGGGGGGAGGGAGGGGGGGTGAAGAACGGGGTGAATGATGAATGTAAACATGGGGGCGGGGGGAGAGAGAGAAATGATGAATGAGCGAGAACTCAAACTGTTCACGACACCACAATACAGTAGACAGGACCGGTTACGACACTCACAACCCAGACAAACATCGGCTCAACGCGGCGATGATGGAGGGCGGGGAAGCGTCCTCTTACACAATTACACAGGACCAATAAAATAAATGCACACACTACACATTTACCCGATTATTCAGAATAGGTCAAGTTAGGGCTGGTTCGTTTTAACTAGGGCTGCACGATTTGGGGAAAATGACATATTGCAATTATTGAGATCAATATTGCGATTGCGATATGATAAAGGACACTTGCTTGTATATCAATGAAAAGTTGCATTCAAATTACTAATAGTGAAATGTTTAATTTCAAAGTGAAAAATACAAACTACCTAACAACTTGAAATGCCCAGTGCTTTCAAAATACAATATTCTACAAAATTAAATAATCACAAAAAACTCTTTACATTACTGTCGAACGACAAACCCAGGTAAGGCTAAACAACTCTTTTGATTATATTTGGCCATTATAAAATCCCATATTATAGTTCTTACGTTTAACCAAAACATTGTTTGGAGGCTGACTTGAACACAGGGATGCATAGCTTTGCTAGCTTAGCTAAGGTTAAGATTTGTAAACTGAGGTGAATTTCTTCAGGAAACCTTCAAAGTTTAAAAAAAGTTAACTAAACAGCAAAGAACAGTCTAAATAGTTAATGCCTACGTTTAGCCAAAACGTTGTTTGGAGGCTGACTTGAACACAGGAATGCATAGCTTCGCTAGCTTAGCCTAGTTTAGCTAAGGTTAAGACTTATAAAACGGGATTTTATAATGGCCAAATATATTCAAAACAATTGTCCAGCCTTACCTATGAAATGTAATCTGGTTTGTAATCGGGATCTGGTTTGGAGCGTACAGCGGTTTGTACAGCCCCAAGCAGCACAAGAGTGAGGCATTTTTATGCACTTCTCTCCATAGACATGTATATGCTTCACTGCACAGCAGAGCCTATCGCAATATGGCGGAGACGTTGACGTACGTGTACCCATATGTCTATGTGAGTCACGAAACTGAGGTCTCCATTGAACCGAATCGAAAGTCATGTGACCAAACAAGTCACATTTAAATCGCAGCTTTTCGCGTTCATGTAATCGCACAGACTGGCATCGCGATTACGATTAGATTCATTGTGCAGCACTAGTTTTAACTATAGCTTACTTACGGTATTTTAGATTTGAAAGTCATGATCAGAACGTATTCCTGGTATGGTGTGAAGAATTGGCTCAATATTTAAAGCTTAGGTGTCTGGTATGATGGTAAATTTAACCTTGTGTTCGAACGAAAGAATTACAAAGATGCAATACGATTTGGGTTCATTCTCTTGTCCGATTCTATATGGTAGCGTATAGAAATTGGTGATGAAATAGGGCCAGAACATCGCAACAACAGCGTACAGTTCCCAAGCGAGTGGAATGAGGGGAGGTGCCGGGTCCTCCTCACCTTGGGCGGAGCTCCGTTCTCCTCCACGGGGGGAAGCACAGCGTTTGTGGTGGCGGCGGTGGTTGTGTTGTTGTTGGTGGTGGCCGGAGGTTCCGCATTGTAGCTCCGGAAGCAGCAGAAGAGCGAACTGAAGATGCTGCGGCTCCTCTGCTTCTTCAGGCTGCTGCTGGACAGTGAGACTGCGCAGGAGAAAGACGGACATGATTACAGACAGATTAGATCAAACGAAACAACACAAGTAAGCCGCTTAATGCTTCAGGACACATTTTTCTGTGCTTTGCCTGAGGACGGCTGCACTTCATATTCTCCGGTTTACATAAAGATTCAGGCCAAAGGTACAACACAAACCAGGAAGTGGACATGGAATTGCTCTGAGACTTTCCGACCAATCCAGAGACTGACATTTCCAATTCATCTAGTTACTGTCCTTCAATTTTAACACACACACACACACAACCACACTATTAATACCCCCACCATTCCAGCACTAAGGCTGTGAGGCTAAATGCTACCAGTGAGGTCATGAACAGCACAAGAGCTTTAAAAATAGGAAGAAAAAAAGAAAATGATTAAAAAAAGAAATGAAACCAGAGACACACCCCCCACCCCCCTCCCCAGTGCCCTTTTTGGCCACACCTCGGCCTGGGCTTCACCCATTGGCTGCTGGCTACACCTCCATTTTAAGCCCTTGCTGATATTTTTCCTCTTTCCTGCACTCGGCGGCAGGGAGAATGCCATGGCATGCAGTGAGGAATGAGTGTAAGGGCAGGACAAGTGGAAAGGAGGCGGGAAAAGTGAGGGTGGAGTCACAAGAGATGACTGCCAATAGGAAGGATGCATCCCAACCCGCCCCTCTCTAAAACAAACCTTCCTATCTCGTCCCCTACACACATGTAACCTGGTTGTTACAACAACAGTGCACAATATATTACACTATTTAACAAATAAGAATATTACTTTCTACACATTTTTATAGACAGACAGCAGTGTGGAGAGGAAAAAAAAAAAAAAAAAAAAAAAAAAGAAAACTCCAGACACTCTCAGGCAACAAAATGCCAAATGTGACAGACAAACGGGCCAGGAAGTCCTGTCGCCACTGGCTGCAGCTTTCAGCTGACATCTCTGCTGCACGTCCGTCTCCTTTGGGGGAACGCCTGCTCAGACACTGATCAATGGAGACGGAAGTCAGACACAGGCAGCGCTGTAGCACGGCTCCTGATCTCGCCTTCCACAGGATGCAGTGTCCCAATGACTAACACCACCATGACCAAAGCGCTCATCCGAGCTACGGTCACGTCGACTTCAGTATCACTGTTACGATTTTCTCAGATGGAAGTCCACGCTGACTAAATGTGCACTGGAGCATAAAAGACATTGCTGTGGAATACATAAAGGTCTGTAAAAGGTCTGAAGTAGCAAGAGTTTACGAAAATGGGAAAAAGGGGAGAGGACTTAATGACAACCCACAATTAAACCAGGTTTACTTTACAGGCTGAACAGTACGACTATTTTTTATCTATTTAGTTGAACAGCAACGCATGCATTGTATATCCTTCGGTTTTTTTACGTCAGCATTCAAGGACAGAAAAAAATTAAGTTTCATATTGCGAATACTGCTGTTGACAGGTTAGACAAATCAAAGCCCTTCCTCAAAAGCTTAATCTAAAAATATATATTCCATCTGAGCATGTTAATCAAAATATCTGATAACTGACCCTGATCAATTACTGTGTACGTGTACTTCTTTAAGAAACACTCAGGCTGTAAACCAGAGGTTCTGGTATTTTTCACCTCCATGAGAAGCTGATCATTCGCCCTGATGAAAGTTATCCATTAGTCACGCATGGTGCCGCCTGAAATGTACACCCTAAGGACACTGAAGAGTAGCAGATCATTCACGAAGCAAGATTCCACAGTTAGGGGTTATAAACAAGCCACACCAAAACTCACACACACATATATCAACAATAGGAAAAAACTGAATACATAGGCCTTAATTAAAATTTAATGACATTTGATCATGTAAAATAATAAATTGGTCCAAAAACAAGCTGATAATAGGCTGAGATTAATCATAATTACTCAAAAGTTTAAAACTGTAGTATTTGCTTATGGTTATGGTTTTTGGAAGTGGAAGGAGCTTTAATAATTAATCAAGTAAAGTGTGGGAAAGAGGGAGTGAATGGGAGAGAAGATTTCTCAAAATGAAAGCAGCATACAGACTCCGAAAGCAAATAAAATGGAAATAGATTGGACCAAAAAGGTCTTTATTCTTTCTGTGTGGCGCCAACCCAAACTGCATTTGAGATACAACGTCTACTCCGTTCACTTTTTTTCACATTCAATAAAAGCACAGGAATGAAAAAGCCAGGCAACTATAGCTTCAGAAACATTTTAAGTTAACGACTAAGAAAACCCTCAATATTTGGACGTGAGATGAAGGTTAATTGGATCTCCCAGTGGTTTGCTTTGTAGATACTGTTTTCTGATTAGTTACTTTAACGGTTAATAAATGATAGTAAGGTGGCTCTATGACTGTGATATGACTCCTTGAAAGTATGAGGGAAATCGCCAAAGTCAGGTGTAGCGAGCATGTGTGGAATGAACACGTACACATTGCAGAGATCCCCCACTCCACCCAGTTACGGATGACCTTTCTCTCTCTCTCGTGTGGAGAGAGCCCTCCTCACAGATGTCCCCACTGCTGCAGGGCAAGCGTGCTTGAGAGGGTACTTCATGAGAGGAGCGCTTAAAACGGAACACAAAACCGAGGACCATTGTCTGAGCTCTTCAACTAAAAGCATTTCCTGGCACTGAAGAATTCCCCAACCCCGTCTTCTTGGCAAAAATCAACACAGGTAAAGTCTAAGGCCTCTGGGACCAAGTAAAAAAGGGACCTTTGTTTGTCGCTCATTTAACCTGTGAGGACAAATTACACCACAGGGATGAAAGGCAGATACCCCCACACCCTGAAAATAAATACATATACTTAATAACTGAAGGATGACACTGTGTTAACGAAACGTCATCTAAGAGCAAAGCATTCAAGAGTCATTCACCTATAACGCTATTATGGCCACAATGGCCTAGGAGGGGGAACATGGTCAGCATGGTCATGAACTAGTCAAGTTTCAGTCGACTGAAAGCCTCAGCATTCAACCCAGTCACTATAGTACCTAGAACAGACAAAAACAACACTTTCTTTTAGTCAAAGACTATTAATAATTAAAAAAAAAAAAAAAACAAGGTTATTGAATTATTATATTATTGTTACCTTATAGACTCAAAATACTCTACGTCAATTAAAGACACGGAAGACAGTCTGATTTGTTCCATGCTCTTTGACCACGCATTCAGTTTACTTTACCTCTGTATTGTAAAGAAAGTACATCTCCCGCCCATCTGCTAAACCACCACCTAATAGGAATATAACGTCTCATCTCGCTTTCGTCGATGAAAATTAAGAGACAATTTAGTCTAGTTCTTATTTTTGTAAACCATATTTAGTCTTGTTTTTATTAGTCAAAAATATTCCATGCTATTTCGTTATAGGTATCATCACATGACCAGCATTTATGTCTCGTATTAATCAAGTGATAAATTTCATTGACGAAAACACCACTACTTTGCATGAAAAAAATTAAAAACTGTGGTTGACCTGAACGTGTCTGTAAAGGTGCAGGACGAGGTTGCTCTTAATGCAGCTTCTGCGTGTTACATCCAGCTCTGGGTGGCCAATTCCGGCTCGCTATCATTTTGTCTTTTAAACACCACCCCTGTCTGCCAAAAAGACAGTGTACAGACACGTGGGTGGGTGCTAGAGAACACCTGACACATAACTGGCCCATTCTGGGACAGCACCGGCAGGCTTATGACACCAATTCGGCGTAAATATTAATACGCTATTCTACTGGCTGAAGAGTCAATTTGAGGTCTGTCATCTCACCATCAAGAAAAATAAATATAATAATAACATATAGATACAAGTGCAAATACTCAAGTAGAACAGAGTACAAAAAATTGTCAAATGTTATAAATATATTTGTTACATGTTCATAATCCAGATTGCTGTATCATATACGGTCCTAGGTCTGTGAAACACACCCCGATCCCGTAATGACTTAAGTTTTTTTTCGGGTACCATCAGTTACGGTCCGATTCTGCCACGGAAGGGCTGGTCGGGATCAAATACTACTAGAGAAGTGGTGTCATTTTTGGAAGGGTAAGTGATCTTGAAAGAAGACTCCATTCAAGCCAACCCTGACCTAATGGGTTACCCCTACCTTTCTGGCGAATGACCGTTCTTTTAATAGCTGCCACCCTTCTGTCACAGGCCAACACAGTACATCAGGACTCCCCATAGCAATGCTGTGTTAAGCTGCAGTGTGCAATGCAGGTCAGATCGAAACCAGTGCTGGGCCATACAGGTCTAGTTTTTAGGGTAGCTTCGGCTGGACCGGTGCTCCCCGACATGCACATTACAAAACTCACCAATACATTCCCTGAGGCTCCCTGAAGGTGACACACTAGCAGACAGGAATTAGCACAGTGACACACTGTGCCTGTTTTTAACACCGGTGTCTCCATGAGGTCCATGGGAGACCACAGATCTAGTATTTACCAGCATCCTTGTATTTATAGCTTATGAAGAAAGAAGGAAGAAATATTTCGTTGCTCCTCAGAAGACAAACAAGCTTATGTAAATATTGATTATATACAGGATCATATACTGGATACCAAGGTCTAGACCTGCCAACATTGGAGAACAATCGAAATATTTCAAAGACAGTCGGGTCTAGTTTAGAATTCTTATCATGGTGTGGTCGCCAACTCATTTTGACATGTTTCTGTGAGCTATATTTCTCCTGATTATGTGAACATAAATATGATTTTAAAATCCTGTTAGAACAATAAACTTCACACACACAGGGTTCTAGACTACCTTTTTGCACTGGTGGCCTAAATATTTTTCTTAGGTAAAACTAGGGGTGTGTATTGGCACGATACGATTATCTCATAATATATTGTGATACTGTTGAATGAAAATGTAAAAAGATGCTGTGCGATATGTGTGGATCACACTACATTTAAATGTTCCTGTATTGATACAATATCACCACATAAAATATATATTGCTGTATCGATTTTTTCCAACACCCCCAGGCGCAGCCTCACAGAAGTTAGGTGCACCAAATTTGACAGCATCGCATTTAATAATGTAGTTTTACAGGCTCACTTTTAATTTATTTATTTATTTAAATAGCATATAGTCAATACTGACTTGTAAATGATTAAATAACAATCTGGTTAATATAAAGTACATTATTTGAAGCTGCTTCACTGAGCTAAAATTAAAACAAGATATATTACATAAAAAGAAAATCTAAATTAAAAGTGCAAGTGCTTTAAGGGCTTGGACTTCATTATCATTTCACGGCCTTTACAGTCTCTGATTGGTTTAGAATACGATATGTTCCTAATATGTGTGTTACTTAAACCACAGGAGACACTTTGTACACACTTCCCCCCCAAAACAACTGGTCGCACCAGCACGACCTCCGAATTTTTTTGGTGGCACCGTTGCGAAATGAGGTTGCATGTGCGATGTCGACTAAAAAGAATATACACACACACACACACTAGTTTGTTTTTTGCTTTGTGCTGTGGCAGGGATATGCAGTCATAAAATACAGACCAAAAAGTTTCCAATATCAGGGTCCGTTAACAGAGCTTGTAAGACGCAACAGGTCACAACACACTGAGAATAATACATAACGTGACATTGAACCATCTGTACCACAGTCATTAACCTACAACCTACTCTGCTTTATTTGATAAGTAGAAAGTAAAAACCCAAGGCCAAATCTACGTAACCAAGAAAACAAGGTATTTTTACTTATAGCACACCAAATTTTACCAGCATAATTTGCATACAAAAAATTATGGTTGGCAGAATTAAAAAAGTTTTCTGTAATACATACTACATTACCACTTTACTCAAATCGGTGGTAAGAGAGTTTAAGTGGTTTACCAATGTAAATGTCCTAAACTATTAATTTTCCGCATAGCAGGAGGTCTGGATTAACAAAAGATGGGATTTGTCCATTCGCTGACCAACTTAAGCAAGTTCAGGTCAAGGTGCCACTGAGCAAAGCACCGTCCCCACACACTGCTCCCCGGGCGCCTGTCATGGCTGCCCACTGCTCGCCAAGGGCGAATGTTGTGTCACCGCGTGCAAAAAAAAACACTTCCACAACTGTGGATAACTACTGTGTGCTCCACAGACATCAGAAACGTTTCTGTTTTATCTAGAACAATCCATCTTAAACTTCACCCAACAGCTTAAAGAGAAATGCGAACTAGACTGCTTCAGCTGTGCATTTTACTGCCAGTCCGGGCGCGCCGGGATACACACGTCTGAATCGGAATGGGACATTGAGAGAACGTTCATTCAGTAACAATCATGAATTGCACACCGGCACAAATTGCAGCGGGACGGCTTGTGTGCATTAAATCATCGAAACACTACTGGATAATGGGGGATGAAGGACTTCCCCGGATTAATGAGTCGGTTTAAAGTTGTTGAGCAGAATGGATTAAACACTTGGGGGAAGCTGCGACTAATGACAGAGTTGGCAGGGAGCACGCTGACTATGATGTGGCGGGATAATTTCACTCCCTCTGTTGGAGGACGAGCAGAAAACAAAAGCGGCCCTGTAATCAGAAGGTTGCCAGCTCGAATCCCGATCCACCAAGGTGCCACTGAGCAAAGCGCCGTCCCCACACGCCAAGGTTGATGGTTAAACGCAGAGGACACATTTCACTGTGTGCACCGTGTTCACTGTGCTGCTGTGTATCACAAGTGACAATCACTTCACTTCACGTTTACTTTATCACACGGCCAAAGAAATAGAACACTCCAGCTGTGCAAAGTCCCAATTAACAAAAAAAATTATCCTAGAGGAACAACGATACCGGCACCAGCATTATTTCTGTAAAAATGTACTACATGAAAACTACTTTCATACGGTCTTCGCAAACATTGAAAAGTATGTGATCACGAACACCACACCATCCTTAAGTGCAAGTTCTCTGTAATAAGAACGTAGTGCAAGAAACGTCTATATTATATGTGAAAACATATTATACTTTAACCATGATATCATAATTAACTCTTAACTGCGGCATATTTGCCCAAGTTGCAGCATATAAATATCAGTCACATAATAAATGTTAAATCCATGCTTATCGCTGCCGAGCGGCTGCACGCGCACACGCACAGTGCGATGCCAGACCCTGGACGTTCAGACATCCCTGCCCACTGCTCACTCAGGGTGATGGGTTAAATGCAGAGGACACATTTCACTGTGTGCACCGTGTGCTGTGCATCACATGTGACAATCACTTCACTTTACACTTTACACTGCTGCTCCTACGGGCAGCGGTCCTGTCTGTGGTCTGCTGCTCTCCCGCTGCACTTTAACACGCACGTGCGCCACCAACATTGGCCTAGCGGTTAAGGAGGCGGCCCCGTAATCAGAAGGTTGCCGGTTCGAATCCTGATCCGCGAGGTGCCACTGAGCAAAGCACCGTCCCCACACGCTGCTCCCCGGGCGCCTGTCGTGGCTGCCCACTGCTCACTAAGGGTGATGGGTTAAATGCAGAGGACACATTTCACTGTGTGCACCGTGTGCTGTGCTGCTGTGTCTTCACTTTCACAAACAGCCCTGTGTCTGCCTCTCTCATGCAAACAGACGCAAAAGTGACAAAGAAAGGGAGAAGTGCAAATCTGTTTGAACCAACCCAAGACGGGCCGGGATTGCGGGTTTACAGGAGCCGGGGGCGCGGGGGCCTCGTCCAGCGGTGCGCCGAGGGTCCCTCGGAGTGACGCAGCAGCTGCGGCGCGCTCGGGGACCACGAAAGGCCGTCGCAACTCTTCTCACCGCGCCCGAAATAGGGCCAGCCGAGCTCGCTGACATTATGAAGGCGCATATTTTTAAACCGTGGAAGCAGCGGCGGCGAAGCGGGACACACACGCAGCTGGAAGCCACTTCACCTTCACCGACAGACGAGCGTGACGTTCGAAGAGGGACCGGACATATACGACAAACGTAGTAAAATAATAATAATAATAATAATAATAGTGTCCAACATCGAAGAAAACGAGCCAACTTAGTCCCGACTCCCTTGCCGAGCGTGCGGTGTCGGCATCGAACAGCATCGACTTCAGAGCCCCGGTGACAGCCAGCAGGCCGTTTTATCGCCGCGAGTTTAAAAAGTCAAGAGACACGTCCCCGTCCCGCTAAACCAGAGTAATACACACGCAGCCATGCAGCCAACCACACTGAACACGGGGAGAGAGCAAAAGAAGTCCGTTCTTTTCTTTTCGTTTCTCTTTTTTTTACCTTTCTCTTTACTTGATAGGATCTCCTCCTCCTTGGGGTTGGTGACCTGCGTTATTATGGACGTGTTGTCCATGGAAACGGGAGGCCGGTGCTTCTCCGACGTCTTCACGGTGTTTGTACGGTCGGCGAGCCGGCCGCTAATCCCGCAGAATCCCGCTGGCGGCGGCTGGTTAGCCGGTTAGCTCGCTAGTTAGTTAAATTAGTTAGCGGCTCCGGGGAAAACAAAAAAAAAAACAAAAAAAACGCCGCTTCAGCCGACGAGGGCGACCGTGTTCGGGGAGCGGCGCGTGTCCCTCGAAAATAAGCGCGGAGCGGGAAAAAAAATTGTAGAAATAATGGATTAAAAAAAAAAAAAAAAAAAAACCCGCGCCTTCGCCCACGCGAAGTGCCCCGAAACGCGGCGCGACTGGCTAGCGGTAGCTGGCGCGCTAACCCGGAGAAGCGGCGAAACTGGCCCGGCGCCGGGAGGTGCCCGTCCGCGGACGCTTGGTTTTACGGTCCGGCGGCGATACGCGGATCCGCCGCGGCGCCCGTCCGGCTTCACCCGAGAGCCCGCTTCTCGCAGACAGGAATTCGGTGCCGCGCTCCCTTTTCCAACATGGACGCTGCATGTGTTTGGTTTGGGGTTTTTTTTTTTTTTTTCTCTCTCTTCACGCCGCACAGATTTGAAGCGGGATTGGAAGGGGCGGCATCCAGCGGCCCCCTCCCCTCGCATTAAAAATAAAAGCGGGGCATGGCGACACGCTCGGCTTTATGTGTGACGCGAGGCCACCTTGTCCGATGACATTTGAGGCTCCCCGTGTTTGTAAAAACACATTTAGACAAAGAACCGAACGCTGTTGTCGCTGGGCAACGTTAGATAGCCGTCGTCTATCTTTCTTTTTTTATTATTATTAATTAATTTATTTATTTATTTGTTTGTTTATTTATTTGTTTCCTCTTTGCAAATAATGCAATAATGATCAATTTTGCAGAATATACTTCTTGTAGCCTGGGGGCGAGGTTTCCTCGACACAGGCGCCCCCTGTCGTCGGACCGCGAGTGGGACTTCGTGGGTCCTTCATTTGCTGCCAACCCCGAGTAATTTTAGTCCCCCGTCCCGCCTTCCTCTCAAAATACCCCCGTAAAAGCCCTCTGCTTTTTTTCCGTTTTCAATATCTTATCTAAATATGGGTGATTAAGATGTCCCTTTCTACGGGTCAAAGACAAATAAATCAAATTAAAAAAAAATAATTTGTCACATACACAGTCATACACGGTATGATATGCAGTGAAATGCTTTAGCGACTGCTACTGACTTCAATATTGCAAATATTGCAAGTTTACAATGAACTAATATGCAAATATTGCAAACATAACCAAATATTACATTTTATGTTATTAATATAAAATATGTGTAACAGGTAGGGTGAAGGTGTGCAAATGAGTGAAGTTAAAGTAAAAAGTAAAATAAATTGTGCAAGGATTCTGGGCGGATTGAGTCCAGAAATTGTCTTTTCACCAAATAAGGGGACGGCAGAGTTACATACGTTTACACCAGAATTTAGAGCCAGAATTCAATGTGGGACCAGAGGCGGGTGCCCTACCTGACAATCTCAGGGGGGACCTAGCAGGTAAGGAAGCGGACCTGTAAACAGAAGGTTACCAGTATGAATCCCGGACCGCCAAAGTGCCACTCAGGTGCCACTTAGTCACACGCTGCTCACTGGGCACCTGTCATGGCTGCCCACTGTTCACCAAGGATGATGGTTAAAAAGCAGTAGACACATTTCGTTGGGTCACCGTGTGCTGTGCTGCAGTGTTTCACAATGACAATCACTTCTCTTTCATTTCACTATTCATTCTGAAACAGAATGGCAATTATTTTCTACTACAGCACAACACAAACAGGGGTGAAATCTATTTAATGCCATAACCCTAAGTAGCCCCAGTTTTTTCCACCTGTTTAAAGCAGCAATTTTGTAATATGCATGAGAAAATTTAGATTTTTACGTATGTTTAGAAATAAATCTCTGAATTTTCCTTTGCACCTTATATAGTGCAACGTACACCTAACAGGACCAAAGTAATCTATGTGTTTTTGTTCATTTAGCCTATTTCTGCTTTCCTTCAGTCTTACTGTCACTGTTCATATTTCTGATCATATTCTTTTATGAGATGCTGTGAATGGAAGTGGGAAGTTATGTTTGCACCATTTCACTGACAACCAAATAGCTGTAGAAACTGGTAAATACAATCTAATCCTTGTGGATATTTTGAGCGTTTGCCTGTAGGGAGTGTTTCAGCACCCGTGTCTAAAAATGGCTGGCGGTAAGGACCACAGCGGGATCCCTTCCTTTATTTTCAAACACAATGTGGACAGGTGCCGACAACCAAAATGGCATCAGGAAAGATCTCATAGGTTGACCTGATTTGATGTTATCTTTACAGGGCCAAGTCCTGCTGCTTTGTTTATTGCCAGATGCATTCGAAAAGATTGGATTGGAAGATTTTCCAAAGATTGGAAAACATTCATCTAGACTCTTCTCCGTCTTGGCCCCTCGGTGGTGGAATGAACTTCCCCTCGAGGTCAGAACAGCTCAGTCACTGAGCACCTTCAAACGACAGCTCAAAACCTTCCTCTTTAAAGAATATTTAGATTAAATTGTAATTTTCTTGTTGTCGAACTTTGTGTACAGAATCTACAACAGAGTGAATAAAATTGATGTTGGGGTCCTAGTTGGGGTCCTAGTGAACCGGAATTGATCTCTTCATCGATGGTAACTTGAAAGCACGTTGTAAGTCGCTCTGGATAAGGGCGTCTGCCAAATGCCGTAAATGTAAGTTCCCCCGACTTTACATCCATGTAGTTCTGGCATAAAAGTGCTTCTTCTTTTTTTTACAGTGTGACTGAGATTGAAAAACCTGCAGTGAGCAGTTCCCTCCTCGTATGTTGTCCTCTGATGTATGGTGTCATCAGACTGAAGACTGAGTTATCTAAAGTCCATGGATTGTAACACAAGTTGAATCGCAACATGTTGGATGTAAAGGCCACCAAATATATTGTGAGCCAATTTGATCCATTTTCACATTTTTAAGTGGTTCACAAAAGGGATTTTGGCTCAAAAAGGGTTTTTGACATTTCTGATTGACAGCCTGATCTGTACAGGTGCTGTACACAAAGATGACCTTGTGAGATTCTCAAAGAGAGAAGCACACAAAATAAAAGTATTGGAATAATGTAACACATTTAAACTCTGTTAATGTTGTAACGTCAAGTCTGTATTAAAAACGAGCGGGTCAAAGCACAATGGACGTAACGGGACACAGGTAATAATTATTTGGGGTTATATGTCCCTCTAGTGTTCAGAACCGCACAGCGCATCACATGCCGCGCATGTGGCCAGTTTTATTCGTCTCGATTCATCCTGTCTTTCGAGAAGTGCCAATAAACAAGGCTGTACTGTGCTTTTATAACACAATACAGCTTTGGTGACTTCCGTACATTAGGTAAGAAAGAGAAAAAATCGGAAAAGAAGCCAAGTGTAAAATGCATATTTCTGAACTAAACAAACCTTGAACCACTGAAAGTTCTGTCCTCTGTCACAGTAAAAAAAAATAATTGGTATCAGTACCTGTCTTTTTTTTAAAACAGAGGACTGTGAATATCTGTGCAGCACGAATGGTCGTTTTATCGACAAGCGAAATGTTGTCATGGACAAAATGTCATTTGGTCCCCAAAACGGTGGGAGCTGTCCGGCGCTCGAAATGATCCATTGCTTTGGATCCCTGTGTCGGATTTTGGGGACAAAAAAAAACAGGGTGACAGGGGACAGGGGACAGGCAAACTGTCCCCGGAGTGTGGTGCAGGATAATCGTGCGACAGTCAAGTCACCGTCTGCAGATTGCGATGCCGCCACGTGGTAAACGTATCATCATTCTGCCGGCGTGCAGCGTGTCGCCTGCGCTCACGTGACGCGACACGACCCCCCCCCCCCCCCCCCCCGCGCGCGCCTGACGCACAGGCTCGTAGCCCCCCCCCCTTCTCTGCGGCGCCGCGTTAATATATAAATATTTCCCGGACACCCCCCCCCGCCGCCGGCGAGTTGGCATCACCCACGGCGCCGCGGGACCGCGGGACGGACGGACGGACGGACGCGGGGGTCGGGCTGCTGATCGGCGGACTGAAGGTCGGTACTGAACTCCGCTTCTGCCGGCATCCTAGCGCCGCGGGGCGGGGACGGGACGGGGGACGGGGGACGGGTGAGGTTTGTTTTAGCCGCTTTTTAAAAACTCGGGGCAGCTTCTTTTTTTTTTTTTTTTTTTTGCGATAAAGTGCACTTTAAAGGCCGCCGCGTCTCGAGATCGCGTAGCGCCGCTGCAGCTGCTCCGCGGCGGAGGAGGAGGAGGAGGAGGAAGAGGAGGAGGAGGAGGAGGAGGAGGAGGAGGTGAGCAACTGCTCATACTAAAATAGGAAGAGGAGCCCTGCGCAGCTGACGATGCGCTTTCTCCCGGGCTGTGAAACGAAGCTCGACTCCCATTTAAGTAACGGGCTCCTTGGCCATATCTTGGCACGACTGGCGATAAATCCGAAATATGAAATTAAGAAAAGTATAACCAAAGCAATGAAATGCAGGGAAAAGTTAGAATATAGTACAAAAAGAAGAGACCGTTGCCATTTTACATTCATTATAGCCCAAATAAGTGTTCTATTAGGAGCTATGCAATCTTACCACCATTCATAAAGGAAAAGCGTTTTGAACGTTTCGTTTTATGCGAAATGTTAATGCAGCATTCTGCAAACCTTTATGAAACATTATCGGCATGCACATGAATATTCTGGCATCCGACGTTGCTAAATGAGAGATGCTAAACACCTCTCAGCAACTCAGCAAAAACTGTTAGCAACTCAAGACACACATTAAACCATCAAACCTGACACATGTGAAATCCATTTTCCTTCTGGAAGGACTCTCCAAAATGACATGGCGGCATATAGGAAAGACAAATCGTCGATTGTCATATACAAGGGACATCTTGATCAGGGACACGAGTGTGGGCTTGAACCTGTGACTCTGCGGTCTTCTGGTTCATGCCACCACCTCACCACCTCCCTAATTAAACTGGTCTCTGATTATAACACCCCGTCCTTCCCGCAGCTGGATCCCCCTGAGCGGCTGCTACTAAACTTTGACCATGGGGATCAAAGCGGCTCTGCCTAAGGTAGAGCTCTACCTCTACACGGCAGTGCTGGGCGTGGCCCTGACGTGGGCCGGGAGCTGGATTGTGGAGGCGTCCAGTGGTGAGCACATATTCGTTTGTCCATTTCTTGGCTTTGCATGTCCTTGAACTGTCATGTTTGGGAACTGTGAGAAGAGTGGGAAGATTGCAGAAGATTTCCTTGAGGATGGTGTCCCTCAGGTTTTGTTAAGTGTGTCGCTCTATTAAAACATGTGGGATTGACCTGCCCTGTCAAATGTGTAATTGATTCTTGTAATTAATTCACGGTGCTCTACCTACAGTGTGCACTGGACGTATGAAGAACAGGGTATCATTAACACTGAATATAATTCCAGCCTCGACAAGCACCCAATAATGTGCTAATGCCTGAAAAGCAGCAGTTTTAGTTCAGGTGTTGTGCAGATAAGACAGAGGACCTTTCACTGCTTTACTTTTGCTTTAAATCATATTTTCTCAGCTAAGTGAATTATGTAACACCAGTGCCGTTTCACTTGACCATAACAATAGCAAGTTCCTAAAATAGATTCATTTTCTGGATTAGAAAAAAAAAAACCTGGGTTATGCAAGAATATTTGGTTCTGTTCTGCAGCGTCTGTTTCATGTTGTCACCAGAACGGCCTGTCTGGCTGTCGCACTGGGACGTCACCATAGGTGTGTGTGATGGAAATCTTGTGATATATTTCAGAAAATGTGAGCAGAAAAGTGTTCAAGTCCCATGTGAAGCCAGGCTGGCATTACTTCGGCAGGAAAATGGTAAATATATTGTCACGGAGATAACGCTTGCACTCAGCCGGCTGCCCACAATTTACTGATGTGTATTCATCCGCCATCTACATCTGGCTCTTGTGGGTTTTTATTTTTTCTTTCTAGGATGTGTCTGATTTTGAATGGGTCATGTGGTTCACAACATTCCGCAACCACATCCTCTTTGCCCTTTCCGGGCATGTGATCTTTGCCAAAATTTGCTCCATGGCATCGCCTAAGGTGAGTACCTCCCTTTCCGCGACATACAGCACTGCTGGGTGAATGCATGGTTATACCTCTGCGTGATGCTGTGTAATGCATGATGAATTATGATGAACTAATGAACCGTGTAAAAGAGGAGACTGTACCTACCCGTTTGCAAACTGTTCCCCTTGCCAATCATTTTCTCTGAAATGCTTTAATCAACAGTATGTTGCATGTCTTCTCACTTTCCTTTCTGCACACCGTGAAGATTGGTATTGATGGATGCAAGGTAACATTATGGAGACAAATATTTTCACTATTTGTATGTTTTTAAAGTCTTTCTTTGTATTAGATTTTATTTTTTGGCCTCTATGCCATAATCGGCAAAGCACATATTTTGGTATTGCTTAATACTTTGTAAAGTAATTACTATTAATGAATAATTTGTAAGCACTGATGTAACGTATTCGGCCCATTTGTGCTCCCTTGTTTGAATGGTGCCTGATTCTTGTGATATTTTCTGCCCCCCCACAGCACAGGGGCCTGATCTACATGATGTATGGCAGCTTGGCTGTTCTGCTCACCATGGGCTGGGCCTTCATGTCCATGGTTCTCGCGCACTGCTTCATCCTCTACAGCGTCGCCCTCATTAAGAGGAAGTGGATATGTTTCGTTGCTGGCCTCACCAGCCTGGCCACTTTCAAGATGGAGCCTTTGGTGTCCTGGCAGGTGGGTGCAGAACATCTTATAAAGTGAAATGAAAGTGAGGTGAAGTCATTGTGAAACATTGCAACACAGCACACGGTGACACAATGAAATGTGTCCTCTGCATTTAACCCATCACCCTTGGTGAGCAGTGGGCAGCCGTGACAGGCGCCTGGGGAGCCGTGTGTGGGGACGGTGCTTTGCTCAGTGGCACCTTGGTGGTTTGGAATTCACCTGCAACCTTCAGACTACCCGCTAGGCCACCACTGCCCTCCAAAAGTCAAAGTCAAAGTACAAGTACACAGAGAGACGAGATTGCAAAGCTTGGGGGGTTTCACAGTGTGCAAAACTTAACAAATAAACATGAGAAAGGACGTGACTGAGGAGGGAAACTAGTTTTAATCCAGCTATTTTACATTTTTTTAAATGCTTATATCCTGCTCTATGTAAGTTAATTTAATCAATTAAAATAATTAAAATCATAACCAGTAAAATCGATGTGATCAATTTGTTGTTCTCCAGGCTGGATTTGTTACTGGCAGCTTTGACCTCCAGGACATTCTGTTTTATGGCGGGTGTGGCTTCTCCATCATGCGTTGCATGAGCTTTGCTTTGGAGAACTGCGAAAAGAAGGATGGAAACTACACCTTTCTTGACCTTCTCAAGTACAACTTCTACCTCCCCTTCTTCTTCTTCGGGCCCATTATGACTTTCGATCGATTCCACGTTCAGGTGAAACTTCTCATCTTCTGCTCAAATCCATAAAATCCACAAAATTCTGTCAGAATCCTTGGCTTCTGTTGCGTTAGTGTCCGAAAGAAGCATTTGTGCTGTATAGCGCAGTGAGAGCGTCATTCAAAAACACGTTTTCTCTGCAAATGACATTATGCTGCTGAACAAATCCAGGCCAACAACCCCAACCTGACCCGGAAAGACAGAGAGATGTGGAACATCACCGTCCATGCCCTGGTGCACCTGGGAGCCATTCTGGTGGTGGATGTCTTCTTCCACTTCCTCTACATTTTGACAATCCCCTCAGACATGAAGCTGGTGAAGCAGCTGTCAGACTGGTCACTTGGTAGGACTCTGTTTATTCTGGAAGTTTCCATCATGATTGCGTGTTTTTTTTTTTTTTTCGTTATATCATTGCTGGTCTCAGTGTTCTGTTCCGGTTGTCTCTCTTTTAGCTGGCCTGGCATATTCCAACTTGGTGTACGACTGGGTGAAAGCTGCAGTCATGTTTGGTGTGATAAACACAGTGTCCAGGCTGGACCACCTGGACCCTCCACAGCCTCCAAAATGCATCACCATGCTCTATGTTTTTGCAGAAACGTATGTTGTGCCATGCAGAAAAAGTTTTTTGCTGAAGCAGCCTACGGGGCATAATAGATGTGTGAATATTTTTGCATAACCACGTCTCACTGTTGTTTCCACTATTAGACACTTTGACAGAGGAATTAACGATTGGCTGTGCAAGTGAGTAGCATTTACAGGCATTGAACAAGTGAAGTAATGTGTCTGAACAAGTGGCGACTTCATGAATTTGTCCCTGTTTCCACTTCCAAGGTATGTCTATGACTACATCGGACAGAACCACGATGGGATTTTCAGGGAACTGGTGGCGACCATCTGTACGTTTGCCATCACCACTCTGTGGCTCGGCCCATGTGAGATTGTCTACATCTGGTCCTTCTTCAACTGCTTCGGCCTGAACTTTGAACTCTGGGTGGCCAAGCTGTTCTCCCTGCCACCCTTCTCAACCATTGAGGTATGAAATCAGAGGATGAAGAAGAGTGCCAATGTTGCTGCACCCCAGTCTTGTTTCTTGTGACTGTACTCTCATGTCGTCCCTAGGGAGCCATGTCTGAAGCCACGTCTCGCAGAATCAGGGGCTTGTTCAATGCAGTCAACTTCTGGCAGATCATCCTCTACAACGTCCTGTCACTGAATAGCCTGGAGTTCGCCAAACTTGTAGCCAAGCGTCTGATCGTAACAGGTAAGTGATGAAATGTCATGGTGGTCAAGGTGGTAGTAGCCTAGTGGGTAACACACTCGCCTATGAACCAGAAGACCCAGGTTCAAATCCCGCTTGCTATCATTGTGTCCCTGAGCAAGACACTTAATCCTAAATTGCTCCAGGGGTACTGTCCCCTGTAACTACTGATTGTAAGTCGCTCTGGATAAGGGCATCTGATAAATGCCATAAATGTAAATGAAACGTGATTCACTTCAATTGTTAACGATGAGCCCCCAAAAAAGGTGACAAAGAAAGAAAATATTTGGGATAATAAAGATATTTTGAGATATAGTTGAGCTTCTTTGCTTTTTCCCGCAGGGTTCCCCTTGTCCACACTCTCTGTGCTGCTTGTGACCTATTGTGGTGTTCAGCTTATCAAGGAGAGGGAGAGGAAGCTGGCCTTGCTGGAGGACACAGTGGCAGAGGAGCCCGGGAAGGAGAAGAAAGAGTAAAAAAATATAAAAAAAGAAAACAACAAAAAAAAGACGGGACACCCAATCCAAGTCTGTTTGAAATGTCCCTCACGTCTCTCCATCTGTGAGTGAGCTCACATGCCAGAACCGAGAAGAAACTGTCACCATGGCCACTCCAGCACACAAGCTGGAATTTGGATAGGAGACCTTAACCGAGAACAAGTCCCCAAGTGCTCTTGCTGTAGATGAACACCACATGCCCTTTAACATACTTAAGCACATAAACATGCACACACACACACACACACACACACACACACACACATATACAGACCAAGTGCATTTATTAGTGAATTTTAAACAAATGACTTGCCACATATTTATGCTAATATAATATATTGATGAATATATTAAAAAACGGAATGTATCAAGTTATGTGTGTATCTGATTTTCACATATCAAACACATATCAAAAGATTGAGAGAGAAGTGAAAGTGAAGTGATTGTCACTGTGAAACACAGTACAGCACATGGTGACACAACAGAATAAGTCCTCTGTTTTTAACCATCACAGTGGTGAGCAGTGAGCAGCCATGACAGGGGAGCAGTGTGTGGGGACGCTGCTTTGCTCAGTGGGACCTTGGTGGTTCGGGACTTGAACCAGCAGCCATCTGATTATGGGGCCGCTTCCTTACCCCCTAGGAGGCCAACCACTGCCCCACGAAGTTCTCCGGAGTGCTTCTGAAGGGCTCATTTTAATGAGATCATAAATATATTTTGGGAGGGGTGTCCTGACATGGTGCAGCATTCACAACGCTTATACTCCTGTTCACCCTGACGTTATCATCATCTGCCTATGTGAGGAGATTAACATTTTACATCACCATTCAGACTCTCACACTGAAATCTGTCACACCGTTAGCTGAGCAGCTGATTACACACACAGTTATGTGCAGATATCACTCTACTTGTCTTTAAGATGAACATATTGATAATTGGTAGAAAAAAAGCATCTTAAACAGCTATTTTTATTATTATCAGACTTTTTTTTACTCCATATCTGTGATTATTTTTAATCCCAGATGTGGAATAAGTGTTTTTTTTATTCCTAGACCTAGAGGCGTTGGTGGGTTAACAGACACCATGTCACATTAACGAAAAGTGTAATCACATTTTAGTCACAGACTTGCAGGGTTACTAGGTTATTTTAACTAGATTATTCATGTAAATGAACCAAATCTTGAATCATGCTTCTGATGGAAATTTACAAGAAAAGAAACTCTTCAACTATGGGACAGAACCAGCTTTATGTGACAGAGTTCTTGGTGTGGTTTGTTCAGACAAAATGGCCATGACGAAAAAGAAAGACACAGACACATGAGGAGACACGTGGAGAAAAAACTCATTTCTATACCCACTGCTTCCTGCTTTGTGGTTCACCTACCAAATAATTTCACTTTGACCAACAGCAATAATCGACATTTTGCACAAAACAAAATGAAAACATGATGTTCATAAAATATGCTGCCAAAGGTATTTGTATTTTTTGTATGGAATTGCATCAACAATACAAATCATGCAAAAGAGGCTTACAAAAATGTTAAGAGAACTGAAGGTTTTAAAAAAAATATTAATTGAGGTGGTCAGACATGTTTATATGGGAAGCAGCTTTACAAACTACCCCAAGCATGATCTGATCTCCTGGTCTTGCTGCTCATTCCAGAATGATCAGGAATGCAGGGTTACTGTCCACTTCCGAAAGCATTCAACTTCAGTTTCACAATCTCCTCCATCAGCATTATTCCATTTCATTATTTTAATGTTGTGTGATATTCAATTGAATGCAAAGCATGCATTTCATACCATGACAAAATAAATCTGACAGGAACCCTTTAACCTTCCCCTAACATGAACTGATCCTAAACCCAGTAATGTACAGGAATGGACTGCTTACTCTACCACCAGGTCTCTGAGATCTGATACTCCCCGTAGTCATGCTCTTTCGTATTGACCAGGACTGGCCTGAGTGAAGATGGTGGACAGGCAGCTCCTGTTTCCGCCTCTCCAAAATGGTTGCTAGAAGCTTCGCGGGACGTCGGCTATAAATAAGCAGAGATTTAGGGGTCTTTCTGATGGCTGGGAACAGCTGAGGGGGTGTGGCCAATTGTAACCGGTATAGCCAATGCAGTCAGTCTCGCTCACCCACGCATGCTTATGCTGTCTGTGCTTTAAAATTAATACTGTTCACCACTACCACAAAACCACTACAACATGGCCACCAAGCCTGTTGACCCGGTACAGGAGCCACGGATGTACCAGCAGACGCTACTGCAGGACGGCCTCTGCGACTTGCTGGAGAACGACAAGTTTGTGGACTGTGTGCTGAAGATCAAGGACCGTGAGTTTCCCTGCCACCAGCTGGTCCTGGCTGCCAGCAGCCCCTTCTTCAAGACAATGTTCCTGTCTGGCATGCAGGAGAGGAAGCGTGAGGTCGAGCTGAAGGATGTGGAGCCCCAGATCATGGGAATGCTCCTCAGGTACATCTACACTTCAGACATCAACCTGACAGAGCAGAATGTCCAGGACATTTTCATGGCAGCCAACAGGTTCCAGATACCCTCTATCTTCAGTGTCTGTGTGTCTTATCTTCAAGCTAAGCTGGTCCTTAGCAACTGCCTGGCCATTTTCAGGCTGGGCCTTCTCCTAGACTGCCCCCGCCTGGCATCTGAAGCACGGGACTTTATCTGTGACCACTTTGAGGTCATTGTACGTGACCAGGACTTCCACCAACTTGGTCCCAGTGAACTGGCTGCCATAATCTCCTGCGACTCCCTCAATGTGGCACGGGAGGAGGTGGTGTTTGAGTCAGTGATGGACTGGGTGTCTTATAATGAACAGGAGAGACTGAAAGACCTGACAGGTCTTCTCCACTGTATACGCTTTCGACTGATGCCACAGGATTACTTTGTGAGGAAAGTGGAGGGGCATAAACTCATCCGATCCAGTCCAGAGATCAAGCAGGAGCTTCAACTCATCAAAGATGCTCAAAGCGGAATGCTTCCTAAGACACATGGAGAGGATAATGATGAAGAGGAAAGTTTGCTTCCTGCAATCCTTAATGACAACCTGCGCTTTGGCATGTTTCAAACTGAGCTCATACTAATGATCAGCGAGACCGGAACTGTTGCTTATGACCCAGCAGCAAATGAGTGTTATGTAGCATCTTCATCCACAGAGGTCCCCAAGAACCACTGTAGCTTAGTGACCAAGGAGAACCAGATCTTTGTGGTAGGAGGGCTTTTCTATGATGAGCAAAACAAAGACGACCCTCTCACTTCCTACTTCCTGCAGGTATGGCTTTCAAAATGCTAATGCTAATCTTGACATGAACTTGGAATGACTAGATTTGTTGCCTAGTTATTATATGTAAAAAAAGACATTAAAATGTTTTTAACATTTTTTTTATCTCAGAGGATGTTCACAATGATGAAAAATTGTAATGGAAATATACTTCTAAATCTACACAAATTGAGTAATCTTTGAAGAAAAGAAACAAATTTCACTGTGCTTATCTGTGGCAGTACATATGCCAACTGGATGATAATTACAATCCATTATTTCTGTTCTTTCTTTTCCTGTCTCTGTGACTCAGTTTGATCCGATGACCTCCAGTTGGCTGGGGATGCCGCCGCTGCCAACTCCCCGCTGCCTGTTTGGCCTGACTGAGGCGGAAAACTCCATCTTTGTTGTGGGAGGTAAAGAACTGAAAGAGGGAGAACACGTTCTGGACTCTGTCATGATCTACGACAGACAGTGAGTAAAAGTCTACAGCTGCTCAACTGCTGTCTTGTGAGTCACAGGCCAAATGAAATCTTAACATTCTGCATGAGTGATAATGTGTGTATGAGTAAATTCAAATCTTGAACCCACAACCCTTCTAGTCCTTATCCACTAGGCCACACCTGCCCTATGAATAAACATAAAACTGCTCAATTTGTGAAAAAATGCTGATGCTCTCCTGTATCTGTGTAATTTTTATTCTTGGTATTATAATCATATGTTTCTTTTATAAAGATCATTCAAATGGGGAGAATCCGATCCTCTTCCATATGCGGTATATGGACATGGAACTGTGTCACATAAAGGACTGGTCTATGTGATTGGTGGAAAGTCTGAGAGCAAGTAAGTGTATGTGTAAAAGTCAGAAGAAAGGAATGCTATATCCATCTGATTACACTTTATAACACTCTGAGCATGATTGAGGTAGTGTTGTTTCAAACAGGAAGTGCCTAAAGAGGGTTTGTGTCTACAACCCAACCAAGTTTGAATGGAAAGACCTGGCCCCTATGAAGACTGCCCGCTCACTATTTGGCATTGCTGTCCATGAGGACAAAATCTACGTAGTCACTGGTGTGACTGATGATGGCTTAACAAGTAATATTGAGGTCTACGATATTGCAAAAAACACGTAAGCATGACACTTTTGTCGTCAAAAATGCTGATTTGAGCATTTTGGTTTCATACTGATGCCCAGTTTCAATTAAACTGTCATGTAACTGTTCTAACTTCACTTTCATTAGAAAGATCTTAGACAGTAGTTTTTGTATATAAATATATACAGTAAACTGCATAGCTGCAAATAAGTTTAAAGAAAAAAAAATGTGCATATTCAATGTGAAGGTGAATTTTTACCCACTTTGAACACTTTCCTTCCTAGGTGGTTTGATTTTGTGGAGTTTCCACAGGAGAGGAGTTCACTGAACTTGATCACATTGTGTGGGTCATTGTATGCAGTGGGTGGCTATGCCATGATGCCCAGTGAAAGCAGTGACAAGCTAATTCCCACTGAGATGAATGATATCTGGAAGTGAGTTACATGCCCTCTTTGCACACAAGTATATTTACATTACATTTACATTTAAGGCATTTGGCAGACATCCTTATCCAGAGCGACTTACAATGTGCTTTCACGTTACCATCAATGAAGTGAAGTACGCTACACCCTTATTGTGAATAGCTGTTTGGCACTCAGATTGTCATGAATGGTTTTTAAAATGAACCAATAAGCAAATAAATAAAGAACGAGCATCAATGAGCTACTGTTATTCTAGGCTCTGGCTATATAAGAGTATACAGGGAATGAATAAATATTGCACAACTGCTGAAAATATAAGTGTGAACCTCTGTAACAGGTTTGACGAGGAAGAGGGCTGCTGGACCGGTGTCCTGAGGGAGATCCGATACGCTGAAGGTGCCACCATCCTTGGAGTGCATCTCAATACCCTCCGCCTTAAGAAACTGTGAAGCCCAAGTGAAAGGGAGTGGAAACCAAGGAACCTTTAGTGACACAATCAGCCAAGCCATCAATGTGAAAGTGGATCTTTTCTCAAAAGCTTCTTAAAAATACTGTACATGTTAAACTGGCCACCTCTGCATGTGATAAAATACAAAGTAATAAAGTGCTAGTCTGACCATGCAGGCTCTCCTGCATCATAACATTCATTACCAGTAGAGGGAGTCAAGAATTCCATGGAAAAATATGATAGACCACCCTGAACTATATTTCCAATTTAATGAATTTTATGAAAATAGAAGGTTATATCAGATTAAGAATGATATTTTGTTGTAGTGGTTTTGTATTGATTTATATGATAATTAAATTTGATTGCATTTGTTATGTTATGCTTTTTCCATCTGAGGGAAGCTTTAAAATAATAACATATCAATTTAATAACATATCAATTTATCCTACTGCTCTTTAAAATTATTTGTATGAATAATTTATAAATGATTAGCAGTTTATGTGCAGAGGGTGAAGGGAAATTCAATAAAATAAATCTCATTAAATAAACATTCCTTTCTACTAAATCAGAAACATAATGCATTTAGAGGGGAAAATGTACAAGTATAAAGTGATTTTTTTCATTTTGTAATCATGGTAATAAACTCACTCTTCCAAGCCTCAAAATTTGGTCACTGGTCAATTTAGTCATTTAAGTATCATTTTACTACATTTCTCTCTCTGCTTGATGTGAAATACAGGAAGCTGGGTTGTAACAGGATTATCATGGTAATGCCCTATTGTCCACATTTTACAGTTTTGTACACACTCTGCACACATGCCCATGTCTAGAAATGCTGGGTTTCACGACTGAGGGCTGAACAGGGAAAGAGCTCCCAACTCGGACTGCCCTATATCCTCTGGTTGTCACACTGGGCTCACCTGTATGTGTCTTCATATGCTCATCAAAATTTTGCTTCACGTTCAAATCCCTTCCACAGCACATGAACTGCTTGTGCCCTATGCGGATGCTCATATGGGAGGGACCACAGCTGGTACTTATACTGGAAGTGTTCGCCGCAGTTCTGCAAAGAGAGAAACTGAATCATCAGTGGAATAAATATGACAGCTGAGAAACCCAAAAAACTGTTGTATAAGAGACACAGCTGCATCTGTGACTGATGTTTCAAAATTGGCAGTGGTGGCCCAGCAGGTAAGGAAGCTGTCACATCCATGCGGGCATGATGCGGCCGGTGCACGGAGAGGAGGACGAAGAGTGACGAGGAATGAAGGACGCGTTCACCTGACATCACGAAACTGGGGTTTAATGGTGGAACACAAGACAGGGGAGACATCCGAGACGTTGACAGTGGTGAACACGGAACATAACATTAAAGACCTGACAGCGAACAGAAACGAACAGGGCAGCTTTATACAATTAACACAGGTGAAAACGATTAGGGAACATTTCACAGGACAACAATGATCCCGGACCGGAGTAACCCCTTTTCATGACAGAATCCCCCCTCTTATGGCACGACCCCTGGCAGGCCAGACGAAGCAGTCCATGAAGGAGGGAGTGGACAAGAGGAATCGAATGGAATCGATTCGAGTGAACCAGGATAGAAAAGAAGAGATGAGCAGAGATGAATGATAAATTAATGAATGAATGGTCCGGTATTCACGATGGACGAGCGGCGGTTCTCCAGCGCAGACGGCTTCGGGCCAGTGTGGTACCGGCACCTCGTCCGCCATCCGCATGCGTCTGCCGCTCCCTGTCAGTCTCCGGCTCGCCCCGCTGAATGGCCGCTCCTCACCTTCAACGCCATCAGACACTGGACTGAGAGGCAGGGGTCGGGACCCTGCAGAACAAGAAGCCATGGAAGGCCAGGGACAAGGAAGCTGGCGGTGTCCTCCCGGCAAGTCGCGGCTCCTCCGATCTCAGCGGGGCTGCGTCAGGTGGCGTCCAAATGTGGTGAACGGAGAGCAGGACGAAGAGTGACGACGAATGAAGGACGCTTTCACCTGACATCACGAAACTGGGGTTTAATGGTGAAACACAAGACAGGGGGGACATCCGAGACGTAGACACCGGTGAACATGGAACATAACGTTAAAGACCTGACAGCGAACAGAAACGAACAGGGCAGCTTTATACATTTGACACAGGTGAAAATGATTAGGGAACATTTCACATGACAACAATGAACCGGACCGGAGTAACCCCTTTTCGGACCGGATCGTGACAGAAGCGAACTCATAACCAAAGAGATGCGGGTTCAAATCAAGGTACCACCAAGGTGGCACAAGGTACCATCACCACACACTGATCCTTACACTGATCCTTACTGCGGTGATGGGTTAAATGCATATTTCGCTGTGTGGGCTGTGTGCGCCGTGTGCTGCGCTGTGCAAAACAATGACAAAATACTAACTTTCACTTTAATGAAATGTAGATAGCAAAATGCTAACTTTTGCCATGTAAAACTATACATATATGGCAAATGATCTATCCCAAAAAACACAACAAAAGCCAATTCAAACCACTTTAGTTCACTTTCTCATTTACCATTCTGTTTATGTAGAAAAACGCTAACAAACTGCGCAAAAAATTACTATTGATCTGTATATGGCATGATGTCACAGCGGTTAGCAACACTCGCAAAACAGATACTTGTGTTCAGGTCCCAAAGAGAGCTGGCTTGCTCCCTCCATGTTTGAATGGATTTCCACAGGGTGCTTCGATTCATTCACACAGTTTTTTGTGAAATATGAATGCATTGTTTACTCTTTTGTGAGTATGTGCAGGGGTTCGCCCAAAGATGGCCAGATTCTGTGCAGTGAATGTGATGCTGCGAACAGCTCCAGCTTCCCTAAAACCCCGATTTGAATGAAAATTGCTCTCAGGAGTAGATGCATTAGTAGATGCATGT
Source organism: Denticeps clupeoides (assembly GCF_900700375.1). Classification (NCBI taxonomy): domain Eukaryota; kingdom Metazoa; phylum Chordata; class Actinopteri; order Clupeiformes; family Denticipitidae; genus Denticeps; species Denticeps clupeoides. The sequence goes on along the minus strand of NC_041710.1, from coordinate 10,435,578 downwards.
GGGCTGGAGTGAGAACAACAAAACAGGAATTTTGTTATTTTGATGTTCATCTGAACAGGGACTCTCAGATCTGGATGGACCAAAGCATTACATACCAATTGTACCGTACAACATGAACTATGGTACAAATATGAAGACCTAATGTTCCATATCTTTCATACAGCCATCCATGATGGTCAAATTTCTAGAATTGCACTGGGCAGTTGATGGTCACATTTTCCCTTCCAGATGGCTCCCATAGGTTCAAAGATGCAACAAATAAAGGACACAATACCAATAGTCAAAAAAAGTGCATTACTTGCATTTTGTTAATCAGAACCAATAGTCTGAGCCCCATTCAAGTCCTGAGTCTTAATTTAGGCTTCTCCTAAGACAGTGATAAAATATATTAAATGGCTATGAACATTGCTGAATGCCATAAATGTACAAATATTTTAGTAAGTGATGGAACTGAGAGGGTGTACTCACCAACCATGTGTTTGCGTACTTGGGCCATAGTGAGAAACGTTTTCTCAGGAAAACTTCTTCTCCATACAGTGGACAAAGCTTCATAAAGGCCTTATATGAATTCTTTGAAGTCTAGAAGAAGTCACAAATCCGTGTGTCACCTTGAGAAGTAAATATTATTCAATACCCATCATCAAGACACTTTTATATCACTATACTCTTAAATCACTTTTCATTCATTTTACTTTGTGAAAGATGGTGGTAGTGGGTTACGTGACTCCACTTAACCATCTATCACTACTCCAGGGGTCCATGTCACTAATAATGAGTTCCACTGGATGGAAGTGTTAGCTAAATAGATGGAATACAAAGTATATATCAAATGCACTTAGTGTGAAATAAAGTGCAATATGAATGGAAGCAATAATAATTATTGTGAAATTACTGAAGTAATTTGCATTCCATTCTATTCTATACTCGTTTTTCAGCAGCGTGATTTCCTACACCTCTCACTCATTGTCCCATGCCTGTGTTCCACATCCATGTGTTTCTCCAGAAACTTGAACAGTTTAAACTCACATATATTATGCTCATCTCACATAGGCTCATCCCACCAGGACCATTGTTGCAGTCAACATGTGTGCAGGCATCTACCTTAGCCACTCTGTCCCAACCACCCAAGTTTAATCTATTTCGGCCTGAGCTGATCTATATCCTGATTCCTGCCAATGAGCCTCTGATAAGACGACTCGGCATGAAATGTACCAGAGGGTCACCAACACCATTAGCATTAAAATTAGTCATTACTAGCCCTACACTGACACCAATTGCAAGCTCACTCTACCCTGGAAAGAGGTCACTCTCTCTCTGTCTCACTCCTTTCTAAGGTTTCTCCACTTTTTTTCCAGTTTTTTTGTGTTTTTCCTTGTGTGCAGAAGTGGGTCTGGGTGTCAACTGTAGGGCCTGTCAAAGCCCATTGAGACATATTGTATGTGGTTGTGGGCTACATAAGCTGTGGGCTACGTATTTCACACAGGGGACAATATGCTCTCCTGAGGATGCCCGTGTCACAGTATCCTCAAAGTCTTCGGTGACAGCACCTTCTCCTTACCTCCCATGTCATAGGCTTCACCCACACCATCAGTACAGCTTTCTGACTTCTTTCTTCAGCTGTCTGTCTTCTACTTTGAAGGACATTCCTTTTACAACATTGCAGATATGATGCTGTATTCTGAACGAAGAACATAATAACTGTCCTGCAATTTTATTACTGTGTGAACTTTCAGCATTAAAAGTTCATCGTGACCGAAATATTTTACTATTTCATTACTACATACTACTGTGACTATATAGGGTCAGAATACTAGTTTTCATACTAGCATATAGCCATATTTTTGGAAGAATAAAAAAAGAAATACCCTCATCTGAGGTTTGTTCATAACACTGTTGTACACACTTCAGTGTGCCAAAGCAGATAAACAGATCAACTTTTTAATAATGCCACAATTAGACTGTAAAAACAATGCAGGGGTCTGCAGGCTGTTCATTACAATTTCCATATTTGACAGGAAGCAGAAGAGGCATCAGGCGGCACCTACAGTCCTGAAGGATCCCACATTTCCCCTCCGTTTGGTTACAAACTGCATGATTAATCCATATTTGCTCATTGTTTTTAAATGAGACTTCACTGACAAGTCTGAGCCTTATCAGGGCTCTTAGTTTGTAAACTCAATATTCTATAGAAATCGAACGAGAATTGCTGGTGTCTTCCTCTTGTAAGTCGCTTTGGATAAAAGCGTCTGCTAAATAAAGTAAAGTAAAGTAAAGTAAAGTAAAATGCAATAGATGGATCCATAGTGCAGTGCCATCTTCACCAATGCCTGTTCATGCAGGCAATCGATTCACGCAAACATTGGAGTTGTGATAAATGATATAAAGAATGCATTCATGCAAAATATCATAAATAATTAAACACTCTCTGTGGAAAACTACTGGAGAGCCTCGTGACCATTATCCCTCCTTTTACTCTCCTCCAATAAGCACATCTTTTTCAGGAGAGACCAATGTCTCGGACATGTTTACATTTACATTTATGGCATTTATCAGACGCCCTTATTCAGAGCGACTTACAATCAGTAGTTACAGGGACAGTCCCCCCTGGAGCAACTTAGGGTTAAGTGTCTTGATCAGGGACACAATGGTAGTAAGTGGGATTTGAACCTGGGTCTTCTGGTTCATAGGCGAGTGTCTAACCCACTAGGCTACTACCAACATGTGTCCATGTTTGTGTCCAGCAAACGAAGTTAAAGCTTTTTGTTTTTGCGGCCTGCCTGTACACTGCAGACCAGGAGAGGGCGCTACAATGTTACTGTGGTAGGGAGTCAGTCACTCTGTTGCATGCATGCGAAACACAGCGCAGGAATTGTCCCTCTCTTTCTATCACACACGTTTAGAGCAAAAAATTAATTTTTTAATTCACTAAGAAAATTGTGAATTCTATGCAACGAACCATGGGACACCTTTATTGTCAGAAACCACACTGCACTAAAGATGCGGTTGCTAAATAGTTCAGCTCTTCTTGTTTGGTCGATTGAAAGACTTAAGCGGCTGTTTCATTTACGGCACTTATCCAGTAGTTTCAGGCACAGTCCCCCTGGAGACACTCAGGGAAAAGTGTCTTGATCAGGGACATAACGGTACTATTTGAAAGGCCTTAAGTGACCGCACAGAGGAAGGAGAAAGAGACACTGGAGCAGGACACAGAATGCTGAAGATAATGGCGTGTAGGGCGTAGGAGAGGAGGAAGAGGCAAGGGACCAATGGCGTGGCGGGAGTGGGCACACTGGGGTACAGTGGGAGAATCAGAATATCTTTATTGTCACTGTAACAAGTACAATGACATTGGGGGCAGTCCCTGAGCCGGAGAGGTATCTTAAAAACTGTGTGTAAAGTAAAGAAAGTAGCATAGGAGAAAGCTAGCTTAAAAAGAAGACAACTAGCATATATACAAATTTAAAACAAAATCTAAAATGAAAATTAAAGGGTAAGGTAGAACTAGGGCCGCAGCGGAAATATTTTTGGGAATATTTTAAACACAGCCAGAAACGTAACGGTATAGTTATATATCTTTGCAAGATGGAGCTAGGAAGGACTTCCACGTGGGAGCGTCTGCCACTGTTACTCGTGACGCCGGAGAACAGAAGTAACGTTACTCTCGCCAATGTTTCCTAAATGAATTGCATGTTTGAGTAATGTTAGTGGTGTACTGTGCAACGTGTACGTGAGCTCTCCGCACTTCGCTGATGTGAGCTAACGGTGTTTGTGTTCGATTTCTGCTAATAGCTAACGTTAGTTAGAAATGGCATATACTGCTGGCATTATTGGTAAGGACGGCTAACTTATAGCTAACAGAACACCGCTATCTAGCCACAAGTGTCGGCTTACGGACAGTTTGCCATTTAGTGCCCTGATGGCAGCAGGGTAGAAGCTGTTGTTTGTCTGTTAGTCCTTGTTTTAATGCTCTTTTCTTTCTTTAAGGCATCTTTTGCCTGATGGCAGCAGTTGGAACAGGTCGTGAGTGTGAGGCGAAGAGTAGACACGATTTGCGGGACAATCCGCGGCAGTGATTTCCTCCACAGGATGCTCTCAGTACAACATCCGTAGAAGGACACCAGCACTTTCTGAGAGATGTTGTTGTTTCCTGAGAACTCTCAGGAAATAAAGTCTCCGCTGAGCCTCCTTCACCAGTGAACTCATCTGATGAGTTCACGCTCAATATAGAGGGAGAGTTTGGTTCCGGGGGTACGGCGTGGGCGCTGGGTACGGGCCGACAATGCCAGCTGGCTACATCAAGGTCCGTGGGCACGTGTCGAACTTGGGCGTGTCCGGTGCATCAGAAGCAAAGGCAGTAGAAGCGTCAGGGGTGGAAGAGGCGTTCAGCGTCATCCGTTCACGGTCTGAAGAAAGGCCATTCAGAAAGCAGCGTCAAAAAACCTTGCTCCCCCTGTTGGCCCAGCGGTGGGCCGGCGGCCATGACAGGAACATCCAGTCAGAATTAACGTTCATCTAATCGAATCTAATGTTGAACGTTAATTATTTTCATCATTCAGACGTTTAATTGCCTGACCTAAGTATTCAATGTTTTTCTGCAGGAGTCCAGGTTCTTTCTACCTAATGAATCTTAACCTGCAGCAAAAACATTTCATGCCATTTCACACACTCTCACCCACACACCTTTTTTCCCTGAATCTGCTTCTATTTTTAAAACTCATGCCATACTATTAACATCTCATATTGCTAACCCAAAAAGTTTTAGCTTTCAGCAGCGAGTTTCCAAGAGCCACTGCTTCAGTCTCCTCCGGCTACAACACTTCTCACACAGGCTCTGCTCACCAGTTGCAGCCACTTCATGTTTGCTCAAATCCTACCAGCACAGTGCCAGCGATCGCTCCTGCGTGTCACCAGAGTTTGGAATTTTTTTCCATCCAGTTTCAAACAAGCAGAGGGAACACCCATAACAGAAAATCCAACCTCAAGCTGCGAGCGTCACGTCAGCTGTATCATCTCTCAAGGATTTATCTACCTGAACTCTGGAAAATCTTTTAAAACACTTTCAACTCACATGAGCCAGTATTTCATTCACAACAGAACACAGATGTTTAAACTGAAAAAAATATTGGAATTGTATACAATAATAAAATTTTGATGCTTGCTACACATCTCAAAACAGTTGGGGCAGGGGCATGTCTGCATTGGCATGGCATCTCCTCTACTTTTCAAAACAGTTCGAAGTGAAAGTGAAGTGGTTGTCATTGTGAAGCAGTGCAGCACACGGTGCACACAACAAAATGTGTCCTTTGCTTCTAACATTTGTGCATCAAGGTTATGGGTTTCTGTAGTTTTGTTGCTAGAATTTGAGACCATTCTTGCCTTGGTTTCCAGCTGCTGAAGAGTTTGTGGTCGCCTTTGTCATATGCTTTCTTTAATGATGTGCCAAATGTTCTCTGTAGGTGAAAGATCTTTACATTTACAGTATTCAGCATATGCAGAGCAACTTACATTCAGTAGTTACAGGGACAGTCCCCACTGGTGCACGTGTCTTGCTCAGGGTCACATTGTTAGTAAGTGGAGTTTGAACCTGTGACTCTGTGGTCTCCTGGTTCATAGGCTGATGTTTTACCCTCTAGGCTACTACCACCCTGGATCAAGATCTGGACTGCAGGCAGGCCAAATCAGCACCCGGACTTTTCTCCAAAGAAGTCATGCTGTTGTAATAGCTGCAGAAAATGGTTTGTCCTGCTTTGTCCTGAAATACCGATTGTCTTCCCTGAAGTAGATGTCATATGGAGGGGAGCATGTGTTGCTCTAAAACCTTTATGTACCATTGTGAAGTCATAGATCCTTCCAAAACTTGCAAGCTGCTGTACCATATGCACTTATGCACCCCCATACCATCAGAGATGCTGGGTTTTGAAAGCTAACTGAAAGCTAATAACATGATGGACAATCTCCCTCTTCTTCAGCCCAGAGGACACACAGCATATGTGATTACCTACAATAATGTCCCATTTGGATTTGTCTGACCATAGAACACTTTTCCACTTTAAAACATTTAAAATGTGTCTTGGCTCACAGGACACTATGGCATGTTGAAACATGGCTTCCTTTTTGCATGATAGAGCTTAAGATGGCATATGCAGATGGCATGGTGTGTTTACCCACAGTGTTTTCAGGAAGTAAGTGGGACTTGCCTATTTAGTAATGTCATTGATACAATCATGACGAAGAGTGAACGATAGTGATGCAGTCATCTGAGGTCATAAACACCACAGGCATAAAATAAAGGTCTTCAGCCTTGTCCCTTTACACACAGAGATATCTCAGATGAAAAGGTTTCTCTGAACCTTTTATGATGATATGCAGTCTAGATGGTATCGGCGTTTATGCCTCTGTTCTGCCTCTCTTTTTAAAAACAAAATCACCCATCCATGTGGGTGATCAGGCATGTAGGATGCCCATGATGTGAAGAAATGTTTAACCACCTCAAAAATATTTCCAGATGATTAGACATGCAACTATTCAGATTTATTTATAAATGAATAAAGAAAATCACCAAGTTATTAATGCAAAGTTAAGGCCCCCAACCTTGAGGGCAGCACGGCACGCACAATTTTAAAGCCATACATATCGCGTATCGTCTTAACATGGAGAATCTTGACTAAAGGCGCACAAACTACTTAAACAAGCCACAAGTCCAACCACGCACATATCAAACATAACCAAAAAAAAACATGTCCAGTGGTGACCAAGAGCCATTATCCAGCATTCATGTGCACACGTATGGTGTTTCACACCTTGTGGTTGATGAATGGTGCTGATGATGTTGTTTCGTGAATGTCCCCTCAATTCTATAGGCTCAGATGACTCAAACAAGGCTAAAATCGATCAATGCCATTGCAAAATATCCCTGCATATAATGTGCAGAATTACAGGCAAAACACACAACAGTCCAGAACATGTGATAGATTTTCAGTAGATTGTTAAAGAAATCCGAACTATGATGGAGCTGCAAAAAAACCTATTTTTTTACAACTCAATACTTACCACACTTTGCAACAGGATACTGCAGGACTATAATAATAATAATACATTTTCTAAAACCGAAAGTCACCTTACAGAGTAAAACAGGTAAAACATTCTGGCATCCATAGGGTAAAAACACCCAGGTCCTAGCCTGTTTGATGCCCTGGGCGAGCACCCCACAACTCTTCACCATACACTGAAGAATGTGCCAGGTGCCACAGTGCTATACATACAAAAAGAACTGATTCAAGCAATGGCACAATACAGGGGCAGTCCCCACACACTGCTCCCCGGGCGCCGGTCATGGCTGCCCACTGCTCACTCAGGGTGATGGGTTAAATGCAGAGGACAAATTTCACTGTGTGCACCATGTGCTGTGCTGCTGTGTATCACATGTGACAATCACTTAACTTTATAAAAAGTTTACAATAATGTAGACATAGTTCATTTAAGTTGGAGTCTCCATTTGGAAATGTCTCTACTAATTCTATCTGTTCTCTTTTATGGTAATATGTTTGATGCAGATTTCTTATTAGGATTTAATACTATGGGTTACTTGAGGAGTATTGCTTCAGCCTCGCTCAGATGGCCAAATCACTGTAAAAGTGAACTTTTTTTTTTTTTTTTTTTTTCATTTTCTCTGACCCGGTTGACAAATATGCTAATTCCTACACTCTGGAGTAATTTGAGGAACATTATGATTTAGAATAAAAAAATGTACTAATTGACTGTACAGTTGCGGAAATATTCAGTTTAATTTTGCGTATGCCCATCCAAAAATGGGGCCGCAATGCAGCACGTCTTTCATTCAGCCATTCACGGACTGGAAATCAGGCGTGAGCAAGAATATTTAAGTATACACAGTATCATGTGACATGCGGTTCACAGCAATTTTTGGGCCCATGGACACCAGGTAGGATCTAGCAAGTAAGGACATGGACTCAGTACCGAAAGGTTCAAATCCCTTACCGTCAAGGTGCTGGTTTTCCTTTGAGCGAGGTACCGTCCCCACACACTGCTCTATGGGCGCCCACTGCTCACTAAGGATGATGGTTAAATGCAAGTAGTACATGTTCTTTAACTAATTGCCAGTTAAACACTATGGTGAGGAGGGCACTCCTACAAGCACTCCTCCACTTACAAGCATCCTACATGATGTTGTCCAGTTATGTCCTGTTTGACCTGTTCATTGTACAGGAAAGTTTATTTCTATGTAGATAACCTGTACAATTTTTAAGGTTTAGTTTTAGTTAGTATAGTTTAGTTTAATGTGTATATACATATATATCTTTCTTTTATGATTGCACTATGGGGTCTGTGTGAAACATTATTTCAATACACAAATACTGTTGTACTGACAATAAACCAATCTTGAATATTGAATTCTTATAAAACATTTACATTTACGGCATTTATCAGACACTCTTATCCAGAGCGACTTACAGTCCGTAGTTACAGGGACAGTCCCCCTGGACCAACTTAGGGTTAAGTGTCTTGCTCAGGGACACAATGGTAAGGATTTGAACCTGTGAATCTGTAGTCTTCTGGTTCATAGGCAAGTATGTTACCCACTAGGCTACTACCATCCCATCCCAAAACCAAATGCACATCAAATGCCTCATACATCCACCCTTCCCAGGTAACACTGTAACAAGCTCTTAGTGTTTTTAATCTTCAGGGAGATTGTATGGGTTTTATCACTTTGAACGTAACCTAAGTTGGCGCGTCACAGCAGACGCTCCTTTATAGTCACTTTTTTAAAAACTACACTGAAGGAGGAGGATGAAGAGGTGTCTGTGTGTGCATTTTAACAAGCTTATATTGATAATGAGGGACAGAGGCATACGTTCTTGCTTGTGCCTCATTTAAATGGGCTTTTTTTTTCTTTTTTACACTGAACCCCCCACAGGCAGCTCTCATTAACATACAAATCAAGCCCAACCCTCCACAGCCTGCGCTGTTTGTCTGTGAATTTAAGGACAGATAGAAGTTGCGTTGGCAGTCGGTCCATCTTCTGAATGTCACCGTGGAGACGGGAGGGGGTGGCGGAGATGTGGGGCTGGGGTGAAGCTCATAAGAATAATTTAGGAGGGGATTTAGCATATAAATAAAGAACAGATGGGATGAGATTCAGAGGGAAGGTAAACAAAGAACGGATCTCTCTTTTGCTCAAGTTTTAAATGTCATAACATTGATATCTTTGGTCAGGACATCAGGTCTCAATGTACAAAAACAAGGCTCCATTTTTTGTTTATAGGAACTACATACTTTTAAACATTCTGTTATTATAATACTATTTAAAACCATGTCCCTTGTGAGTTTTATCAATTAATATCCATTCGGTTTGGTTTATCTTTATCTGTGAACAAGGCAGTTGCTTCAGATTTCTTCAACAACAGAGACTGGACAAAAATGTCACTGTGTAACGTTTCTGTGATGTACTGCAAAGTCACCAGAAGGGAGAAAAAGAACAGGCGGAGGAGAGCGGAATGTGTGTATAAAAGTGAAAGTAGAAGTGGACAAAAAAAAAATCACAGGCTTTAATACCACCACTTTATTTATCATGCTTAATTAAAGTTCAACCAGACATTTGTAGGGTCTGACATTTATTGAAATAAACAATAAAGCGTTTAACAGTTATTTACATGCAGGTAATACAACAGAATATACTTGTGTAACTATAAGTTATACATTTCCATTATGGAAAACAATTTTAATCATGAGGTATTACAGTTTTAAAGTGTGCAATGCATGCATCCACATTTTTTCAGTGTCTATGTGTCTATTCTCTGTAGCAAACACACAAATCACTAGAGCTAATGTACATCAGCTTACACCAAGTTATTCACGAGACAGCACTGACTGAAAACATTTTAATTTACCTAAATGTTTATTGCAGAATTTTTCTTTTCATGAAACAATGCATTATACATTATGTGTATAGAGAAAGATACTCTGTTAGATGAAAAACCTTTCATTTGTTTCAATTTTGCACAGTACTGTATGTCTTTGTATTTTGTTATTGACAAGATGTCAAACATTCGATCCCATGGGAAAACGTATCAGTACAGTTCACTAAACTGCATGCTGTATTTGATGTGGACTGCCTGGTAATGTCAGGGGTGTCTTGCTGGTTAGCTCTACCTGGAACTGAAGGACCTGGTGCATTCTTCTTCTTCACTTGCTTTAACCTCTCACAATGCAGGACACAGCGAGGTGAAGGTCCCATGCCCAGTCGCAGCGCCATTAAAACGCAGCCCTGCCATTCAGCATCACAGCATTAAAACAAGAAGAGGAGCTAACATAAGAGGTGCACACACTAATTCACATTCGCTTCCAGACTGGAGTGTGAGAATCAGCACATTTTAAGAGGATGCCTTGAAGGTTGCAGGTTCATTTACGCATGTACAAGTCACAGAGCAAAAAAAAAAAAAAAAAAAAAAAACAGGACATCACTGATGAAATCACTTCACTTGTCTCTGCTTCAAACACATTCATGATTAAAGAAGTGGAATGAACTGAGGGTGACATTAAAAAGCCACATTGTAAAAAGCAGCAAAAGGAGACGTTTTTTTCTCTACATTGTAGTCTGATTGACTCATTTCTGTCACTATGCACATTCTGCAGCACTGGCAGTCACTGGCTCTGGCCTGATCTCACATCACTGCTACATGTGGTTTTCCATGCCTGCACATTAGGTTAATATTTAAATGTCACATTGATAAGAGATAAGAACAAAAAAAACGACATTTCCCCACACAGTAATGACCCAGTTCCCCCTTTCCCAGCTTTCTCGTTCACATCCTCGACTTAAACCGCTCAGCAAGCAACCCAGAACATGGAGCAGCTATGCAGGTGGGTCGACAAGCCATCAATGAGAAGCACTTGGCCATGAAACACCAATGCGGGCACAACAATAAGCACACGTCGACGGGTGACTCATTTCATGCTGGAGGGACGTCATGAAAACCATCAGAGGTGCGTCACCCGTCTCCGCGCGGGCGTCTCGGCGCCTGCTGCGGAGCAGATTGCAAGGCTCGAGTCCTGCCTGGCTCAGATGGCGGAGAGATCGTCCAAGCAGGCGCTGGCCCGGCGCGTGGTGGGGCTGCACTTGGTCAGCATGGTTATCTGGGTGCTGAAGTTGTTCCCATTGCTTGCCATGGAGGGCTGCTGGTACTTGGTGTCATTTCCCAGAAACCTCTGCAGATGCCATCGCCGCCACTTCCTCTTAATCTCGGACTGTACCTGTAAACGGAGGAAAGGAGCGCGAGAGAGCGAACGCTTAGTGAGTGGAGAGGTTTGGCACAGTTTAACTGGAAAATATTTGGTGGCATTACCTCTCCATTCAAGAAACAGTACAACACCGCCACGACAAACCCCTGAAGGAAAATGTACAATGAATAAATCAACTTCATCAACAAAAACTCCCGAAAGGCAGAAAACTCCCAAATGCCAGACCATAATATGAAGTACCTGGAACGAGCCGAGGATTAGGTCAAACACCAGCCGGACGATGCGACCCATGTCTTCAGGAATGAAGGCAAATATGATGTAGTTAATCCCAAACAGAGGAATTAGGAGCAACGTTGATTTTGCCAACCTCCTGTAGAACAGAGGCAGTGAAAATCAGTTCTGATGAAAAATCTAAACTTTAGATCACAAGCATCAATATCGCAAAAAGTACTATAATTTCTGAAATCCCTTTACTGGTGGCCTAGCCGGTAAGAAAGCAGACCCGTAATCGGATGTTGGTGGTTCAAATCCTGAGCCGCCAAGGTGCCACTGAGCAAAGCACCGTCCCCACACGCTGCTCCCCGGGCACCTGTCATGGCTGCCCATCGCTCACCAAGGGTGATGGTTAAAAGCAGAGGACACATTTTGTTTTGTCCTCAATTGTCACAACTGTCCTGAAGTTGTGGTTTCATAATCTTTGATGTCCCTTTCTTGCAACTAGTTATTCTGGTGTCCATTCAAATGGCCAGGACCGTATAAGTTGGTTGTAATGAATCGGAGAGCAAGAAGAGAAACTTACGAGTATTGATTCGACTCATTCCTGCCAATGTCTCTGCAATTAATCTTCTGCTGTAGAATCCGAATTATGCAGATGAAGAGAATGAACGTCACCTGAGGCAGAAGAGATAATCCCGTTTACTAATCTCCAACGACGAGAGTTTATTTGCCCTCTTTAGCGCTGACCTTGTACAATAACATACAGATATTCAGTTCCCATTTTTCATATATATTGGCATACAAATAAAGGATTCTTTGTAAGATTAAACACTGAACACAATTGTGGGTTAAAAGTGTACCTAATGTTCATATAGTGACCATCAAAAACCTGTCATTTTAGAACTCACCAGTACTGTCATTAAAATGGGGGTTTTGATGATCCACCAGAGATCGTCGTCTATCAGATCCCAGCATCTAAAAAAGCAAAACACACCACAACCCGAAATTGATGCTGCTTGACCTCGTAAATTGAATATCAGAGGTCTCTTTATAAAATAAACCTCCGGAGTTTCACCTATTCAAGTGAGACACAAAAGCGCCTGCGGGTTTCCATGGAGCAAGAAATTGAATTTGACAGCACAGCAGCGGCCGGCTCTGATTCCGAGTGAAAGACATTTTGTTTTATTTTTCGGGAAAACAACGTGAGCCCTACCCGACATCGTTCAGGTAGGCCTTTGTGATGCTCCAGGCAGTGATAAATGTTGCAGGGACTCCTGTAGTGGTTGGAGCAGATTCAAAAGAGGAAACACAGGGTCCATTTCAGAAGTGGAACAGCCGGCACTTCAGCAACACACTCCATGGGTAAGAGTTATTTTACATGCAAAATCACTCTAGAATTGTACCCTTTTCACGAGACACGTGACATGTTCAAACCAGAGTTGTGCCTACCCCAGCCAATGAGAATGTACCACCAGAAGTACTTCTTCTCCGAAAAGAATGACACAGCCAGCAAGGCATGGAGATAAAGTCCCTCCACCAAGAGCCAGAAGAAGCTTGCCATGACGCCGTACTGGAAGAACACCACGGCGGCCTTGCACCCCACCTGTTTGAGAAGACAAATGAATAAATAAAATGTCTTCAACAGATTCATCTGACAGTCCAGCAAGGAGCTCACGAGAATGTGACCCACATTCGGACAAAAAAAAAAGAAAAAAGTTGCTGATAATCCTGCCAGCGAATTTGCTCATGAACTCCAGAAAAGCTGTGCACTGTCTGCACCTGACTCCGACTGTCGGAGAATATTAATGGAAGAGAAAAAATGAGAGCAGCTCTCCAAGGCTTGGCGATTGCAAGGTTGCATAGAGTGGAGTTCAAAAAAGCTAATGTTTTTGTCATTAATATGGTTTCAACTACTTCTAATCTGCTAAATGTTATTGATATTTACTACAAATATACTAGAATGTGCTGAGTATATAATTTGCACATCTTTGGCTCATTTACTCTTTTGCTAAAACATTTGGGCTGACAAGCAAAAAAAATTGGTAATTAATTGCATGCTTTGTGATTAATAAGTCTAAACCACAGACCAAAAACAACAGACAAACTATTTAGCTGTTGGCCCAAAAATGTTGACCTAGACAGCTTTGCAGCTTTGTACATTTCCTGCGCATGGCTCAACACTTTGTTTTTTTGCAAATGTGATGCACGTTATCTCTTGTGGTTACGGTTTGATGACAGAGGCTGCTATTTTGGGGTCAATGATAAGAGTCGGAATTTTGGTGGATGTGAATTGCAGTCTGGATTAACATCACTTTACTTAACTTTACTTTACTTTATTTTGCAGACGCTTTTATCCAAAGCGACTTACAAGAGGAAGACACCAGCAATTCTAGTTCGATTTCTATAGATTTTGAGTTTACAAAACTAAGAGCCCTGATAAGGCCTAACTTGTCAGAAAAAGAACATGCTCGGAAATTGTTAAAACATTTTTTAAAATTTATTTAAATTTATTTTGTGCAGTGTGTGTGCATGTGCGTGTGTAAGTGTAAGATTCGTCTGAAATACTTTTTGAATAAGTGGGTTTTCAACTGCTTCTTAAAGATGCATTACATCAGTTCACGTTTCTATAACACCATGTACATATTCCGACTATGGCCACAATGGAGCTGGGTTAAATGGTGCCACAGAATCCCATAAATTGTTTGTCTGTTTTGTTAAATCATTATTTTTCTTGTGATTAATGCATTGAAATAAACCTGATGGTTTGATAGTCTGAAAAAAAAAAAAAAAACAGGTCTAAACAGCTCATTAAACCGCAGGCATGCACACTGACGCATGCGGGTCTTTAAATGCGTATTTACGCTGAGGGTCAGTATGAAATTAAAAGGGCTCGGTGGCCTGAGGAGCGGCAGGCGTTCTGCACCGCAGCTGCGCCCGGCTGTTTACAGCATTCAAAAAAGGAATTGTTTATGTGGAATTCTAACTAACGCGGGCTTCTCCAAAGTCTGGCAGCAAGGTTAGAGATAAAGATGAAAACACTTCCTGGAGGACCCCATCCGGCATGGATCCCACTTATTTGTAATAGTAGTTTCCAGGCGGTTGCATGGCCTGAATACTTGAGCTTTATAGAGCTGAGTGTTTGGCAAACATCGGCTCGTTTGGGTTCCGGCTGAAAGTGTTCATTAGGAACCATTTCCAAAAGGCACGGAGGACTCGACAAACACAACTACACCCTCCAACAAAGCCTGCGTGAAAGTAGCTCCCAGAAATAATGCATCAAAGGTGCTTTCACCAGACGTTTGAGGGTCACTCTGTGGTTTAGCATTTACATTTACAGCATTTACCAGACGCCCTTATCCGGAGCGACTTACAATCAGTAGTTACAGGGACAGTCCCCCAGGAGACACTCAGGGTTAAGTGTCTTGCTCAGGGACACAATGGTAGTAAGTGGTATTTGAACCTGGGTCTTCTGGTTCATAAGCGAGTGTGTTACCCACTAGACTACTACCACCCCATGTACCCCATGAACCCCAGTTTCAGACCTTTCCTGCAAGGGATGGTTTTTAGGAACATATTAAGTTGTTTATATGTCCTTGTAAGCAACTCCAGTGCTTATCAGTGTAACGTTAAACACAGAGTAGTTCATGTCACGAACACGCGGCTCTTGTTTGCCCACGGTGCAGTGGTGTAACGTGTACGGGGAGAAAGCGGCTGTTGACTTACTGATTCAGACTTGCACTCCTCGTCATCAAACAGGACCATGTCCTTCACGAGCACTGCAACAGCTTTCACTATGAAGGACAGGAACAGGTGTATGTGGATGTAGTTCCTAGTGCAGTGCAGTTTCCTGAAGTGCAGAATGACAAAAGAAAAAATGAATTGACTGTCTGGAGTGTATATTATTTGCATTAATAAAGTTAATACAGTAAGAATAGTACTACATGATGCCTTTCAATTACTAAAGGACACCATAAAAACACCAACAAAGTATGCAGAAGAATTTTAGCAAATTAGACTACAGTAGGTTGAATCCCTGGAAATAAATAAATAGATAGATTAATTAATTAATTAAATTTAGTTTTAAAAATTTTAACTTCTAGTCCTTTACTCCAGCTTTCCCTGAACATCATAATGTATTCAGCCATTACTCAAAATGCCTGGTAAAAGGCTTCTGTGACTATTTGACAAAATTCAGATCCAAGTTTACTTGGTTGCAAATTAAATATTTTACTGGTAGAACTTGACTGTGCCTCATGAAGATTAAGGATGAAAAACAACTGGAACCCATCTTCATTGTGTTACTGAGTCTTATTAAAGCATTAGTCATTACTTTATTAGATTCTTTGACCATCAGTTCACTCCAATTTTTTGTGTCCAATTTATGACACAAATAATACAGGAAGTTGAATAATGGTGGCCAGTGACCTTGAAAACTGGTATAAATCTGGTATGAAAAACAGTCTGAATATAGAGCACAGGATATATAGAACATGTTGGCCATGAGAGGTTTATAAACCGATTAAATGGACTTGGGAGCGAGGCCTTCTTGCCCTGATAATTAGAAACATTTCTCCAAAGGCAATCTGAATAAAAATGTAAATAAATTTAAAATAGAAAAAAAAGGTTTTAAGCATCTTGGCAGAACGTACACCTCAAAATATCAGGTTATTATACTAACTTGGTACCCCACTTGCATATTTCACATCACCCCCTTGTGGTCTCCAGCAGTTATTGTTTGTGGATAATTAAAAAAGGCAAATTTGTGTCTTACTTAAATACACTGATGTCTAAATAATATTATGATTGATATTTTAATCTATCAGTGTATTACACCATCATCATCATAATAATATTTCATGAGTTCGTCATGCGCTTGTGCAATCATAGACTGCAAATTTTAATAGCTGCTCAAATGTCTGGCACTTTACTCCGACGAACATGAGGCAGCTGTCTTTGTACTGCACAGGGGTAGAAACAAGCGTTGCCCTATACATCCCGCCACGAGTCCCAAGGGGGTCAGCAGCCATTGATCTGAGGCAGCAGAGAGTCTGGTTTCAGCATGGTATCGTGTGTAAACCTCACATCCTTATTGTTTACCACGCACAAGCACACGGACACAAACACGAGATCGTGTGCACAACCAACACACACAAGCTGAGGGGCTGTTTAATAGAGTGTGTGATTCTTTGAAAGCCACAAAGAGAAGGCACTTAAGGCATGATTAACGACTGTGGCCAGGTCATTATGTCACTGCCACAGAGAGGTGGGGGGAGCTTTATGGTAAAATGCGTGAAAGTGTTTAGAATGTGACTGTCCATTCTCTCTGTTTGGATCACAATATGTTTGTTAAGTGTTGCAACGTCAGACAAATGACACCTGTTCTCTCCCACCCAATGACGGAAGAGCTGTTATTCTGCAGGTGTTGGAACAGGAACATTAGGTTTTCTGATCCCTGACATGTTTCCTGGAACACTGGTGGCCTAGCAGTGGTGGCCTAGCGGGAAGCAAGTAGACTCGTATCTGAAGGGTTGCAGGTTCAAATCCCGAACTGCCAAGGTGCCACTGAGGTGCCACTAGAGTCACAAACTGTCCCTATACACTGCTCGCCTTTCTTGGCTGATGACCACAGTGTCATAGTTTCAAACCCTACCATTGTGTCCCTGAGCAAGACACTTAACCCTGAGCGACTCCAGGAGGTCTGTCCCTGTAACTACAGATCGTAAGTCCCTATGGATACGGTAAATGTAAAAGCGATGCTTGCAAAGAGGTGCCTTGACCCACTGATGAGTTTTATTTGGTAATTTATTATTGTGAACAGTTGCTCCTGGAATTGACTTACCTAAAATTGCAGAGTATTATAATTGCTACAATGAGTGATATTAAAGAGACTGTGTGACCAATGGTGTAGCCAATCTTCACAGACCACAAGAAATCACCCTGTGGGGACAAAAATATGAAGGTGAGATTGTAGAAGTAGAAAGAAGGCATCTTCCAACATAAAAAGTGCTTTTGCCAATGACTTATATTTATCTGGAATGAACATCCATAAATCTCCTGCATGCTGTGGGTCTACATATCAGTACCTGGAGCAGTCAGACTTTAGCCCATGGGCTGTGTTTACATATTCTTGCACTGTAATTGTTGTATTAAAATCAGGCTATTATTACACCTTATCACAAAGAACCACCTGTGTTTACATACATTAGTGCTCTTGTCACTTGAGAAGAGTTAAATCTCAGGACATGCTTTTTTGGTTTCATTATCGGTTTTGGTTTGGTTCTCTCTAAAGCAAATGCTACTATCTCGCTTTAATTGCTCTTTTAAGTGCTCTTTTCGTTACACTGCGATTGTGACAACATAAAGTGCAAAGTAAATTCTGTCTTGTGTGTTATGCTACTGTCCTTTTTTTAATTCTCAGGTTCTTCTGCAAAAATTTGTTTCTATCAAGTTTGACGGATTGGTTTCTGTAAAATTCGGTGTCAGAACTGTCCACCAACACCGCCGCTTTCTCTACTCTAGCACTGCATAATGAAGTGAACATGTCAGCAAGTTTCAGTACATTCTATAATAAATCCCGTTTAAAATCTGTTATTTTTGTCATGTGTGGGTGTCCAGAAAGGGTTAAGATCATTGAGACTTACTGCTTGTGATTTTAAGATGTGTGTTTTTGTGGAAATTAAAAACAGTATTAAAATCAAGCAGTGTTGAATAATTATAATAACAATAAATAATAGTAATTTAGTGCTCTTTGTGTCATTGTGTATTGCCTGATCCTTGTTTGTTTAGAATGTGCTGCTCCCTTTGTGTTTTGTCTTTTCTAGTCTGAAATTGACCTGTATGCTTCTTGGACACACTTTTCCAGATCAGTCAGGCTAATCCAAATATGGAATCATACACAGCAGGACAGATTCTCTATAAATCACAATTTAATGCCAGCCTGTCTCAAACACTTACCACGTCTTCCCCTGTGGTGCTGTTGGGGTTGTACCCACAGTTCAGTGCAACAGCAAAAGGATTGATCTCTGTCCAGCCCTCTGATGTACATGTTTTTGATATGTTACCTGAGAGAAGAGGAGAAGAAAGAGAAGCGCATCTCTTACAACAGGCATACGAGTGCCAGGAATCCATGCCGGTCAGAACAAGTGGAAAAAAAACAAGTGACCTCAGCTCCGGTGACCTCAGTTTACACAGCTGGCTGGGAATGCGCCTGTACTAATGATGCAGAAGCGTTACGGCTGTCATGAGAGATGCTAATGGCCGGGGAAAACTTGGAAAGTGTTCAGCCACTTCTTACTCTTAATTAACAGATGCTCTTCTTCAAAGTTATAAAAAAATGAAACCTTTCCCCCAGAACGTAATTATAATTCGTTGAAAGGTCTGCTGAAAGCAGCCCCATGTCTTGCTTTAGTCCTCATAAATTCAAGTGACTTTTACTCAGAGGCAAAGGGCTGTACCTTTGCCCTGAAGTGACAGTCCAGCGCAGACACTTCATTAACCAGCGGCAGCTAACAGGAGAATATGACTTTTCATTTCTTCAAAGACTGGTAATCAATCCGCACTAAAGGCCTGTGCAGACATCAGATCATTCAGTTGCATTGAGTTCATCACGACACTGACCGAAAATCTATTTACGTGCATATATAATATGACATTTCATAATACTAGAACAAAAGAAGAAATCCCTTAGCAAAGCTAAGGGGTAAAGTAATCAGGTCACCTGCTTGAAAATTTAATCTTGCTGCACCATACCCTGCATTATTGGATTACAGTTTTAAACAAATATGATTTATAAGGTTGACTTAAAATATTGAATATTGATGTTATAGGTATGTTATATATTTTGAGGAATTAAATTTGATGAGCAATATGACAGTTTCGCAATTTATTCTTTTGACCTTCTCTTAAATGTAATGTTTGGAGGCCATCAAGGTTTTTGATGCATGAAAAAATGTCTAATAATTTATGATATGCATTATATTACTATGTGGACTACACATTTTTTGGCTAATACAGTGCATTTGGAAAGTGAAAAAAAGGTTTTGAGGTTTTTGCATATTTATTAATAAATATAAACCTGAGAAATCACATGGACACACTCACACGGCTTATCACAAACAGGGGTTTAATACATGTAACAAGATTACACAGCAATACGACAAGGACAAAGCACAAACCGTAACATTTATACATGCCAGAACAGCTGCACACGATCAGGACAATTGGGAACATGGAGCCGGAGTACACCCTCTGGAGGTAGTCCCTGACAAAAAGTATTCACAGCCTTTGCTCAATACTTTGTTGATGCACCTTTGGCAGCAATAACAGCCTCAAGTCTTTTTGAATATGATGCACACCTATTGGCACACCGATGCTTGGCCAGTTTTACCCGTTCCTCTTTGCAGCACCTGTCAAGCTCCATCAGGCTGGATAAGAAGCTTCGGTGCACAGCTATTTTAAAATCTCTCCAGAGATGTTTAATCAGTCTGGGTTCTGGCTGGGCCACTCAAAGACAATCACAGAGTTGTCCTGAAGCCACTCCTTTGATATTTTGGCTGTGTGTTTAGGGTCATTGTCCTGCTGAAATATGAACCGTCGCCCCAGTCTGATTTCAAGAGTTTTCATCCAGGATGTCCTAGTAGTCCTCTTTCCCTCTATCTTGACTAGTCTCCCAGTTCTGCAGGTGAAAAACATCCCCACAGCATGATGCTGCCACCACCATGCTTCACTGTAGGGATGTATTGGCCTGGTGATGAGCGGTGCCTGGTTTCCTCCAAACATGACGCCTGACATTCACACCAAAGTGTTCAATATTTGTCTCACAAGACAAGAGAATTTTGTTTCTCATGGTCTGAGAGTCCTTCAGGTGCCTTTTGGCAAAACCACTCTACCATAGAGGCGGATTGATTGGTGGTCTGTTACAGAGATGGCTGTCATTGTTTGTCATAGTGTCCCTGAGCAAGAAACTTAACCCTAAGTTGCTCCGGGGGGGGACTGTCCCTGTAACTACTGGTTGTAAGTCGCTCTGGATAAGGGCATCCTAGAAGGTTCTGCTCTTTCCACAGAGGACTTCTGGAGGTCTGACAGAGTGACCATTGGGTTCTTGCTCACCTCCCTGATCACTCAGTTTAGGTGGCCGGCCAGCTCTAGGAAAACAACTTCTTCCACTTATGGATGATGGAGGCCACGGTGCTCATTGGGATCTTCAAAGTAGCACAAATTTTTCTGTAACCTTCCCCAGATTTGTGCCTAGAGACAATCCTGTCTTGGAGATCTGCAGACAATTCCTTTGATTTCATGCTTGGTTTGTGCTCTGACATGAACTGTCAACTGCAGAACATAATATAGAAGGTGTGTGCCTTTCCAAATCACGTCCGATGGACTCCAATTAAGCTGCAGAAACATCTCAAGCATGATCGGGTGAAACAGGAGGCACCTGAGCTCAATTTTGACCTTCATGGCAAAGGCTGTGCCTTCTAATTTTTTATTTATTTATTTTTTATATATAAATTTGCCAAAACCTCAAATAAACTTATTTTTTCATGTTGTCATTATGGGGTGTTCCTTAGAATTCTAAGGAAGAAAATTAATTTAATCAATTTTGGAATACGACTGTAATATAACAAAATACGGAAAAAGTGATGCGCTTTGAATACTTTCCGGATGCACTGTATATAATGTGATTAATCCTCAAAAAAACCTTATTTAAACATTTTTGTGATCAAAAAACACGGCGGAACACTGCCATGGAGGAGCATGGATCATTAAACCTGTCACTTAGACATGGCGCATGAATTAAACATTAAGAAACTCATTTGAAGTGTTTGTTTTCCCCTGAGAGCACAAAGAACAAAAGATTTGTTGTAAGCCATTAAAAGGGCCTTTGCTGAGACTAATGCATAAATATCCTCATTATAATTTACAGTCAGCTAAGCTCTGAAAGAAAATGAACATGTCATGTGACCGTCTCAGCGACAGGGGTGATGAGTGCTGTGGGCACCTCGCCGTTGCAGTTTGCTTCTGTTTACTTTGCAGAAATTCCACAAAACAAGAAAAGGCCCATCTTCTTTTCCCAAGACAGCCCTGTCGGAAAGTTTGGAAATGAGCTTGCGTGCCTGTGCATGTTGGCGGCCTATTTTGCGCAGAACGGCTTGTATATCATCCACTTTTTATTTTTGTCTCGCCGGTCAGGTTCAGCAACGGGTTGCTTCCACCTGCCAGTTGACAGTGGCTCTCTCAATTTCTCTCAATTACAGTCAATTTGCCCAAAAGCTGCCGTCCTTTTGTCAGAAGCGATTACTCTGTGTTAATGCTGTGGGGTAAAAAAGAAAGTGAAAGTCAAGTGACTGTGAAACACTGCAGCACAGCACACGGTGCACACAACGAAATGTGTCCTCTGCCTTTAACCATCACTGGTGTGTGGGGTCGGTGCTTTTGCTCAGTGGCACATCAGTGGCACCTTGGCGGGTCGGGATTCAAACCGGCAACCTTACGGGGCCGCTTCCTTAACCCGCTAGGCCACCGCTGCCCCAGTTATGGAACATATGACAATCAACGTGAAAAATGACACTATGGCAAAACACTATGAAAATTGTGTAGGTGGGATATAGTCTGGGATATATAACAGTTCTGGGATATATGACAGTTCATTATTCATATGCAAGGAAGGCTGACTTCATGCTGATGCTAATAAAGCAATTTCGCATTTATCAGTCGGAAAGAGGCATGAATTTCGGCATGCCAGAGAGCGCCGGGGTCGGTAAGATCTTATCCCGCCACTGATGTAGCTATTACCCGTGTTGAAGACATTGTCAGAGTAATCTCAAACGCGGGGAGAAGCGGCCAGCGGACGCGGCAGATAAGCCGCCGCTGTTTTGGCCAACTCCGCTGTTGAGGTTGTTTTCAATGGTGGGGAGTCCGAGGAATGCTTTCATCACCCAGGACACAAGGGGGGTGAGGATTTTCGGCGTCATGTGTGAAGACACGGGAGCCCATCACCCAGCGCGCTGTTGTTTCTGGGCAGCCTTTGAAGAGGCCACCTTCCGACCGATGATGGCGGCGCGGTGCACACTGGGCCTTGGAAAAAGATGAGCCCCTTATTGCGCACGTGTGTTGAGGCCACAGGACCGCAGTGTGTGGGGACCCTCATTTATATCAACCACTCAGGTTCCAACGCCATTCAGTTGGATGCTGCTTCTCATGATGAATTGCAACATTTAGGTGACAGGTTCAGGATTGTTGCCACTGCATATAAATCGATCTATTTACTGGCCTCCATTCACATGCAGCACTTTGATAGCGACCAAAAATCACCACTTGACAGCAGCGTTGCTGCTCCCCCCCCAATACCTCACAGTCAAGAGCCCAGAAGTCAAGCTAACAATAAAAACAGCAGAGAAGATAGATGATGGGCTTTTCCGTAAAAGCCCCTCCATAAAAAAAGTTCAGATGCGTCGGGACAAGGGAGACTCCGCCCTTGATGGATTTATGGCACGTCCGTGAAGTTCTCTTTCGTAATGCTTGTTTTTCCGCCTGTGGTTATGTAACATGAAATAATGTTCAATTTAAACATGTCACCAAAAGGACATTCTTTAGGATTTTAGTCTGATGCCGATTTATGTGTCATGGGACACGTTCCCTCACTGTGCCACTGTAGAAAAACAATTGAAAATTTCTGTGTAAGGTCTGTGCACATGCAACTATAGGGTTGGGAAGAAGGTGCATATTTATTTTATTAGTTATTGAGCATTAAACTAATTAGATAATGAATAATATCTAATCAATCAGTGTGGTGGTTAGTGACATGGTCTCAGTTTGAGTCCTGAGTGCCCTGAGGACAACTGGCACCCTGCCCAGGGTGAGTCCCTGTGTTCAATGTTGCCAGTGGGCTCTGGCAACAGTGACACTGATCTGGATTCAGTGGTTATGGCAAGTGAGTGAGTGAATAAATCCATAGAAATCAAATCTTAATTATGCAGAACCTAGCAATAAAACACTGGTGTAATAACCACAATGGCATTTTGTGGATGAAGCCTCAAGGATGATGGATCACCACAATTCATGATACAGCAATGCCTGTAATATTGAATTTCTAACACAGCTTTCCCTTTGAAGGTGAGTTTATGCCTTTTTTAAATCAGATACGTTTTAATCAGATATTGTCCAAATACTATCCATTTTTCTAACAACGTGATATGTGAAAAATTGTGATAGATTAAAATATTGAACATTTATTTGCCATATTGTTTTTCACAAAATCAAAGAGTATTGAGCTTTTATGACATTAAGAGACTCTGAGGTCAAAATATTCAGCCCAACACCTCACTTTAATAAGCCTTGCATACCTGTGATGACTGTTATGCAAATAGATTTATTATGCATCTGTTCTACTTATTCAGCAATCCACAAAGCCGGCAAGCGCAAGTCTGAGCCTTTGCGATGAGAAACGGGAGCAGACATCAAACACCTGGCAACGTCAGTCTGGACACAACGATGGAAACGTCTGGTCAACCTGGCATAACATACACATACTTCACTTCCAAGCTCCACAACAGTTGCAGGATTTTCGTAACTGACTTTTGTACTGATTACAGGAACTGGCCCCGCCCACAGCACACACTCTCCCTAACACACACTCACCTGGAAATCAGCTTTACATGACATGGTCTGTCAGGTCAAATCCCACACACACACATATTTAAAATATTCAAAAATTGCCACTCTACTTCATAAAGGTGAACTGAAAAATTTTTTGTAAATAAATAAATTTTCTCAGTTTAAAATGAATATTTGTGAACTATTATATGTTATTTTTTTGGGGCTTTTTGGTCATGGAAATCAGGATAAAAAAAAATAAAAAAACATAAAAATGTTATCCCACAGTGACATCTGGATCGCATCACTGGCCTTCACTGTGAACCCATGGCCTACATGAGGAAGATAAATCTCTGGAGCATTTCAACCCTCAGCCTCTAAATCCTTCACTCCATGTTTTGGATCTCCAAAGTCCCGGCATCAGTGGGTAAATCTGGCCGGGAATGCACTGGCTTTCCCAAAAATTGGTTAATAGTTTATTCTCATGACAGGAGAGCGCAATGCGCTCCAGTTTCCAAATCACTACAGCGCCGAAATCAGTGATAGATGATGCCGCATGAATAATTTTCCCTATTTCTTAATGTTTGGTGTCCATGGTAACATTTAAAAGAACTTGGACCCTGTACCCTTCCTCCCTCATGTGTCCTACATGCACCTATCTACACACTTTACTCCCAGATATGAGACTCTTCTCTGCCCTGTTGAGCAACACCAACGTATTCTAACCTCTGTGGGTCAAACGTAGACCAATGTGCTAGTTCAAATTAGCAGCTAACGCTACTTTATCAGCAACCGGCGCACTGACCTTTCTAATTATAGCTACTTGGGTGCTATACACACTCTGGCCTCAGCCAATCACACACCAGCATGCTGCCTTCTGTATTCAGGCAATGAAAGGTGGCTAATTAATTAGCACGCAAGAATTTTAAAACTCTTCCAAGAATAACATGCAAATACCCCGGTGCGAAAACATGCGAAGTGTGTGAATCCTTGCAATTTCCCAACGGAAAAGCAACTTGTTATAAATGGCCCTGCAGCCATTAAGCTTTTGAGCCTCCGCTTAATTACTGAACTGTTTACCAAACAAGTGGTGAAAACAGGGTCACTGCCATGTAAAAAAGATTTCAAACATTGCATGTAATGAGCAAGAAACGTTGCCGCTCTGTTCTATTCTGCAGTTTGTGGCGGGGCGATACAACCAGTCAGTGGTGGACGGTAATGAAGTAAGTATAAATGGCTACTGCACTGCACCTTTTTGTGTATCTCTACCGTCCTAAAGTATTTCCATTCACTTTTTGACTCTTTACTTTCGCTCCACTACAAGTAAATATCTTCATATACAATATACACTGCCAATCAAAGGTTTAGATGCGCCTACTCTGTGGTGGTTATGGAGGCCATTTTGAAGAATCCGATGCAAGAAATAGATGTAGTGTTTTGGTCACAGGAGAAAGTGAATTATGTTTAATGAATCTGTTTTTTACCTT
This sequence comes from Denticeps clupeoides, assembly GCF_900700375.1. Lineage (NCBI taxonomy): Eukaryota > Metazoa > Chordata > Actinopteri > Clupeiformes > Denticipitidae > Denticeps > Denticeps clupeoides. Next base: position 10,410,022 of record NC_041710.1, on the reverse strand, counting down.
CATGGCTGCTTTGTTCAAATATTGTCATCATCAATAGCCTCTTCACGAGATGCTCATTAACATTAGTAAAAGATAAGAAAAGAGTTCAGCATAAACCTTCAGGACTGTTAGAAACTCTCTCCGTTGTCTAACTTAGGGTGTGAAATGCGACCATCACAGCAAAACTGCCTGCTTTGGAGAGATGCAAATTTTTTGACTTGTCTGCTATTTCTGTTCTGTTTTTTCAGTTTATTACATAATTGTATTTCATAGTCCTGTGTCTTCAGTTTTGTTCTATAATGGAAAAAATAAATCAGAAGTGTAGACACATGCAGTTGTGACTGCCATTTATAGTTCCTATTATAGTAAATCTCAACAGATTATATTTATACACCTACATATACAGTAAAACTCATTAGTAAACATTTGATCTAATTTCATTTTAACTTTGTTTCAAATAAACCTCAATCTGAAACTGTTCTCAAATCCTGTTATTAGCCACTTTCCAATAGAGATAGTTTGTTTTCAATGTGTGCCAATAATCTATTCACCTAAAAAGGGAAATCTACAAAAATACTTTTGAAGTACAGACTATTTTTGTACTTTACACAATTGCACGTTAAACTTTAACTTAGTTATCACTTAGTTATTACATTCGATTGCATCCAAACAGTAATTTAAAGACAGTTAACATTTCTAGTTTTGCATGGTCTGTGATGTACCAAAATATGAATCCTCTCCATAATTGTCAGTATTATTTTTCCAAACAGCTCACTCTACCAGCTCCCAATAAAAATCACACTGTCTGTTTGTTTTCATGTAACATAATGACAAATTTCAATGCAATAAAATACATTTTCACTTGCAGATAATGTGAAAACAGTTTGGCCTAGAAACCTGACCTAAACATACAAACTGCGGGCCGTGTCAGTTGAACACAAAAAAAGCACTACGTGCAGAGAGAGGATGACAACTAAAAAAGAAAAAAGAAAAACTCTGGTGACAGGAAACCGTAACATTCAAACAGGCGGCAAGTTGTTGTGTGTCATGAAGATGAATGCACAGTTTTCTTGAGACAGTTAAGGACCAATTTCATCCATGCAAACTGTAAATACAGATTTCTCTGTGATTTTGACTGACCATAAACAAAACTGCATTGCAGACCTTGGAAGCTTTTAGGTAGTATAAAAAAAACACAAACAACTGTGTGAAAAGTTGCTTTGAGTCTTTCTTATTACTTGCATGAGGTCAAAAATGTTGCAATCAAGAAAAATATTTCATCACAGAGATGTGCAAATTTCATGTGGTCTGAGGTGGAAAGGTGGGTTTTCATGCTGTGGTCACCAACTGCTTAGCACATGCTTGAACTATAGTGAGAGTCTAGAGAACAACCCAAAGTGTAAGTGAAATTATGAAAGTGAAGTGACTGTCTTTGTGAAACACCTGTGAAACACTGCAGCACAGCACACGACACAGTGACACAACTACATTTTAACCCATCACCTTGGTGAGCAGTGGGCAGCCATGAAAGGAACAGTGATTACGGGTCCGTTTCCTTACCCGCTAGGCCACCCACTGCCCCATATGTAAGAATATGAGAGCGCTGAACATCTGTATTTTGTCACAGTTCGGCTCAATAAGCAAAGGAGCTCGGCGCCTGGCAACTTGCTAATTTACCCTGCACCACCCGACCAGCTGAAGAGTGCCAGTGCTGTACCAGTTCGGCATGCAACTTACCTCTGTGCTGGTCCGACACAAAGCTGAAATAATCTGGGCACGGTATGGTGACAACCTCCCCGACTTTCGCTGATGGCCAGCATGCGATTACATCCCACGTGCTCATGCAACCTGCCAGGAGAAAGTGGGCGCGTGAGGTGACGGGCATCACAGGGCTGGCACTCGCTGGCCTCTCCAGCGTTTTATTAAGCAAATTTAAAGTCAAAATAAACTAGCTAGTAAATATTTAGTCGAAGCTTCGCCTGCTTCCTCAATTTTTTTTATTGTGTTGTCTCATAAGGCAGCAAAAGAGGAAGCTATCAGGAATGTTACCACAGGGGACACCATTCAATCACATCTCATTTCTTAGTCTGTGAAAACAATTTGGGTTTGCCTATTGGATGTTACTCTGGAGAGCAGTCGAGCGTCTAATTGACAGGACATGGCCACACCAGGACTGGCTGGGCTGGCACTGGCCTGAAGAGCCCATGGGAAACTTCTTTGTCAAAATTGTGAATGCATCTTCGGTCGCTCTGCCTCAGCCCATATCACATTAAAAATGGCATCAGACTTTCACAAGCATGGATCAATCAGATCCACTAGACAGATTGAGCATTTTGTTAAAAAAAAAAAAAAAAAAACTGCGTGGAGAAGATAGATGGCCTCCCCATGTATCATAATCAGGTGGAAAACACAGCACAACCCCTTATAAATCACAGACGATGGCACAGAGACGTCCCCTGTGTGACAGCACGAACAGTGTGATTTTATCAATACCTTTCATCTGTGTCAGGTAGTGCTGTAATTAAGAACACAGTCGAGCAGGAAGGGGACTTGTGGGTGAAATCTAATAAACAAGCAGTTTATTTAGTTTAACAGAGCTCTTTTGCACATGCTAGAATTTAAATTGCATTTAAAAAATATCAAAAACTTTCTCTTATAGCTGGGCCATAACAAACATAACATCATTATGAACGCGCAACAACTGATATATCATGACCTTATGAAAGGCTTGAATTGACAGATATTTGTTTAATCCGCAGTAGAGGTGAAAATGTCACTTAATTTGGAGCATTCATGTTTGTCCACCTCATATGTCGGCTGGTCGATTGTAATCAGGCTTCCTGCATTGTGGTAAAGTTCCATCACTGATATAGTAGCTGACGCTCTGGCAGAGAAACGTGGGCTGTATGTGGCGAGTGTACCTGAAGTGACATTTTCCACTTGAGACAGGCACACTTCTATCTTCTTCTCAATGTCGATTTCATCACATATCTGCACTGCCAGCATCTGTTTGGATAGAGTGAAAGAGAGGCAGGGATGTCAGATTTGTCCAGAGCATATTAAAACACTATTTCCTTAGGTATTTTGGGGGTCGTGAAAGGGTTAATAGAAGCAAAAAAAAAAAAAGGTCATGATTCACCATTAAGATGTTTCAAACATATTTACTACACATAATTCTTTAAAATGTTAGTCTCAACGTGAAATACAACATGAACAAATAATAATGATCCTTTATCACATTCACATACGTAACCCCAGAGGGGAAATTAACTTGAATAATTCATTTTTTAATAAAGTTCATGAAATATGCGCTGTGTGGGGAGCTGCGGGATATCGTAAATCTTTTTTTGCAGAGCCACCTAACCCATAAGACAATGAGATGTAGTGTGGCTGATATGAACGGACCTCGTACCCGCCCGTCACACGTCTCCCATGCCGCAGCAAGCCGATCAGCAGACGCAGCGTTGCCATAAAACAGCCTCAGCTGTGTGACCAGTCCATTTCTCTGATGAAGTGGATATTACAAGTAAAAAGGAGAGAGAGAGAGAGAGAGAGAGAGAGAGGGAGAGGGAGAGAGGGAGGGAATGTTTGCTTAGGAAGGCAGGCTGGTTTCCCAGGCCAGGTAGCAGATATATAAACTAACCGCTGCGTCAAACGCTTGCGTCAGAACTAAAATGAAGATGAAGAACAAAAAAAAAAAAGTGTTGATCAAGGACACTTCTGGCTCGAGTCGGCTGGACAATACGGCCGTATCCATGGCAATAGACTGGGAGAAAGATGCCGATGCCTACTGACTGCCTCTCTCCTCGCTGCAGGGACGCTCGGGTTGGGGGGGACACCGGAGCTGCGGGACAGGAACGGTCCCAGCCTTGTGTGTAAGTGTGTGGGGGCGTGTGTCAAGCAGGCGGATAGGGATCTCGGACGCCGGGTCGCTGCGACAGGATGACAGTGAGGCACGTAATCCTTCATCCTGGAAGATGATGGTATCAGCAGGGTCTTGTGTTTGTGTTGGGTCAGAAGGACCGTTTTCCCAGAAGGCGCTCTGGAAGATCACAATCACCACACTCCCACCTCTTCCCATCGGTTTCCTGAAGGAACGACCAACCAGAGCGCGAGGCTGAAAGTCGCCTTACGAAGTCGTGCTGCTCAGAGTGCGCGGAGCTGAACCGAACTCGAGCCTCGACAGCGTCACTCACCGGGGAGAACGTCGCCAGCGTCCAGACGTAAATCCACCCGGGCGCGGAGACGTCCATCGTCCGGCCGCCTCTCACTTCACCTCCTTCCGGCGTTCAGGACCCGCGGAGCTCAGCGAAGTTCCACAGGTGACCGGAGTCCCGACGTGACCGGAGTCCCGGAGCGCGACGCCGTTTTGCGCGCGCCTGTCATTCATAAAGCGGCCCGCGGCGCGCCGACGTGGACCCGCCCACCGCGCCGTGGGAGGGATGGAGGGGCGCGCGGACGCCCGTAACCCGCGCTGTCCGTGCGCGTAACCGGGAGTCACGTGGAAAGCGCGTTTTTTTTTTTTTTTACTTTTTTTTTTTTTTTTTTTCTTTAATTATTATTCTTGCCAATAAAGTTAATCTGTAAACCAGCACGCCAGAACAAACAGAGGCGCGCCGCGGGCACCGCCCTCCCCCTCCGGACACCCCGAACCTGGACCTGTTCTGCACACAACAACAACAACAACAAAATCGTAAAACAATATTTTAAATATCACAGCGAAAATGCGTTTTTAAGAAACCCTCGTGGTGGAGAGAGAAAACGACGCGACGTCTTCAAGCGCTACGAGCTCCCTCGGCTGCATCAGTTTCTGACCTCTGACTTACAGGGAACGTCAATAAGCGCCATCATACCTCTCATGTAAATTTGACCCACGTACAGGCACTTTGGCAGATGGATGGCACCTGGCCGACTTGTCACAGGCCACAAAATGTCACAGGAAGCCAATCAATGACGACAGCTCTTACCAGAATTAACTTCCTGAGCGGTGCGTCTTTGAATCAGTCACATCCTGGTCACCAAGACAAGCACAGTTTTAAATAAAATAAAATTGAGCTTTTACGTAGTTAAAATTCGTGTAATCAGCCCGGTCAACTGATCGCGTCACTGATTGGCTGAACCGAATAAAATGGAATACCGTTATTTAGTTTTTGGAATGGAATGGGAAGGAATATACACATCAACATCTTTTTCAGCTCAAGATGAAACTGCAACTCACTAACGGCAGGTCCGAACGCCGTTCATCCCCTCCAAGCGATCGAGAATCAACTCCTAAACTCCTTCCACCGGCTTCCTGCAGCTGAATTCTTAGTCCGATGGTGGTGCTGGCCTGGGCCCTCGTGAAACAGAAACAGAGAATTCAGAGCACTGACAGTACTTACAGAGTTGTACAAATCACTTTGCCTGAAATAGTTCAGAAAGGGACCACATGAAAGCGGTAAACATACAAACAAGCAGCAATCATTTAAGTGTGAAGTGTGAAGTGATTGTCACATGTGATACACAGCACACAGTGCACACAGTGAAATTTGTCCTCTGCATTTATCCCATCACCCTGAGTGAGCAGTTGGCAGCCATGACAGGCGCCCAGGGAGCAGTGTGTGGGGACGGTGCTTTGCTCAGTGGCACCTCAGTGGCACCTTGGCGGATCAGGATTCGAACCGGCAACCTTCTGATTACGGGGCCGCTTCCTTAACCGCTAGGCCACCACTGCCCCGAGGAGGGTGCTGTTCAGTTTGGTCAAATCGATCCCGGCTCAGATAACAGTAAGGACTCCACTGCGTTAATAAAACGGAGGGCCGCCTTCATGGCGAGGTGGTAAAGGGCGTAAACGGCCTTGACCGGGTCAGGACGTGACTTGGCCAGTTTTATTTCCTCCGGCCGGTTGCTCGCGCCGGGCCTGCAGCGGCACAATTCGGAGTAAACGCGACGAGCCACAAAAGAGCCCATCAGCGGCACGACCCCCGTGGCGGCACATCCACCATCTGGGAAACCTGCCCCAGAACGCCAGCAGAGAGGGACATTCACGGTTCCCCGCCGGCCCCTGTTGACCTTGGTTCCATTCCTGAAGGCGAGACTGGTTGTCCCAGCGGTTTGATGGCTCCGTGAGCGTATTTCATGCGCCGGCCCTGCTGTCAGCCAGGTATTCGCTCTCAGGCACTTTTACTGCACCCTTGTTTTATTTGCCAGGGACAGCGCGCCTTTGAAATCCAGATGTGCACTTGAAGAATGAGGGGTTCTCTACGCGTTTTTGGGATACGTCTCCAGGGAGGGACAGGAAATGTCCCTCGGCTTGTATCTGCAACTCCGTATCTCGCTGGCGATCTGCTGAACGACATCCTGCGGCCTCCAGGCGTCATTCGTTCTCGGGACTCACGGCGTAAATGACAAATGTCCATACAGCGGACGCAGCAGGCCCGGATTTGGGCTCTAGGTCGCAGGTGGGTACCGCGTCCGCATCTGTGGCAGCTTCAGCTGCAGCGCATGCCCCCCACGCAGGTATGGAGTCCTGGAGAGGATCGCAGGTGTTGCTTCTGGCAGCCGCCGTGACGCCACATTGCTCACAGTTTCTTTGTCGAGCCAAATACGCCTGTGCGTCTGACAGGGCTGATAATAATAAATCCAAGACTCTCCACTTCAGATGCCACATCTGCAATGGATATATAACAAAATTTTCCTTCTTGTATTGTACACTGGTGGCACGGATACGGCAAAGAAGTTTTGATTTGCTGTTCTGTCCTGTTGGCGAAAAAATGGAGGTGTTGCGTGAAAAGGGTCTGTGGGCGGTACCAAGATCTTCTGCTGGCGTGGGCAGAGATGCCGTGACTAATTACCTTTCGCACCAGAGGCAGGGCTCCTTTTTTTCAAGCTCTGTTCACACTGGCCTCCTCTGACTAGCTGCAGTAAATCCATAGAAACGCTTGGTTTCGGGGTGGGGGTTAGTGTTTTGATGAGAGAACCTTTCCGGGGTAAATCCATCCATCTTGGGGTGAAAGCAGCAAGGATTGAACCGGTGAGAGAACCTTGGGTGGTAGTGGCCTAGTGGGTAACACACTCGCCTGTGACTCAGAAGACCCAGGTTCAAATCCCACTTACTACCGTTGTGTCCCTGAGCAAGACACTTAACCCTAAATTGCTCCAGGGGGACTGTCCCTGTAACTACTGATTGTAAGTCGCTCTGGGTAAGGGCGTCTGATAAATGCTGTAAATGTAAAATGTAAATGGTGGTCATGGTAGGATCGTCCAGGGTTCTTGAATTAAATTTGTTATAGTTCTCATTTGTATTAAATAGAGGCTGGTATGCGGGACCCAGGACACACAATTCCCTTATCCCGACGTTTGTGTTCACAGCTTCCAAAAAACAACATCTTGTAAACGAAACATGATCCATACTGAACTTGACTCACTGACTAGCTTAGATTAAATTCCGAAAGCAGTGCTGAAAGCTCTACACTCATATGTCAGCTTTCCAGTGCTCATCCTAAACCAGTTATGGGGTTAGCCACAGTTTTGTATCATTTAAGGTAGACCACATATATATTACTATCATATATATTAGTGCGTGTTACCATGTCCTGTATGTCTGTGTAAGCATGGTTAATGTGCTTATATTCAACCAGAAGCAGCAGCCAGCTTTGGCCTCCACCATGTTCTCGTAACCAAATGGCCCAGTTTCCACATCAAAGAGGTCTGGCAGCGAGCAATAAAACGAATGGCATGATAAGGTGCCACGACCTGGGCGGCGGACAGCTAATAACATATAAATCCCTCGCTAATAACCTGTTTGTCAGCATAATGGACATGATTATATCTAGTGGTGGACAGGGGTGTTACGTTACTGAATCCTCCCCCTGGTCATGGTTGGATTTTGATCTGGTTAGGAGCGCTTCCAAATCACATAAGCACGAATTGTGTAACAAAATAAATCTGCACGGCTCGGCGGCCATGGCTGACGGCAGCTCGGCGCTTCAATGGATGAATGTCCTTTTCCACAGAGATCCTTTTAGCAAATTTCCGGTGTTTAGAAACCTATAAAATCTTTGAAAGATGTTTGGAAAGAACAACTCAAACTAAAAAAGTCTCAAACTAACAACACTCACTAAAAATGTCTTTGTTCTAAATATATTTTAACCAACACAACATAAGGTATTCAAATCCATTTTGCAGTAAATACATGAAATTTATTTTTTGAAAATGTTACATTTTTCCTGGGATCTGTGACAATCTGTCTTTTAGTCCTGAACTGATTTTTTGGTGATTTGTTCTGCAATCAGACTTTTCTAATCAAGTGAAGAACTCTGCAATCCTTGATGATGACAGAGCTTGAACCTAAATCATTCTTGAATACTTCCTTTCAAAATTATTGTCTAGTTCCTTACGGCTAATTTGCTCATTTTCATTTCATCACGTTTTGGGTCTCCCTGTGGACAATGTTGAGTGTGTGTTGATCACATGTCAGCATCTTCACCATTTTAAATATTCTGAATCCTTCTTAAAGCATTTTAACTATTTTTCTTAGCAGATGCCAATTTTATTCTCATTGCAATTTAAGATGCTGCAGACCGCATAGATGCACCTTTTTCCCCATTTACAGATTATAGAGGCTCAGAAGCACTGTCCATGTTCCAGTCTGTCTACTTTATTCATTCAAAGGCAAACCGTTATTCTTACATTATTATTCATACATTAGCATTCATATCATTGTGTCCTGAATCGTATATGTGCACAAAATGTCCTGAAAGTAAGGTGCTGTAATATAAACCATTCAAAAAATAAAACCATTCAAGCACATGTAATCCTGTCATTTTATTAATGTGCAAACAAATAAATAAACAATAAAGATTGGAACTGAAATAAAGTTAGAAAACGAGGTGTGCCGCTTTCAGAAACTGTGACCCCTGAACCTCAATACACGTGTACCAGCGTAATGGTTGGACCTCAGCACACTTACAGAGAATTATCTGACCGGGGTTGTTAGGTGTGAAACACCGCGTCCCTGATTGTGAGGGGCGACTCAGTAATTAGACGGCAATACGTGGCAATCTTGGCAAGACGTGGCTGAGGTGCAGAGTGGCTTTAGCTCTGAGCAGTTGGTAGCAGTTCCCAAATGTGTTTCTGAAAAGGTAGTGAAAACAGGCAGCAAAAATGCAGACAGGCAGGAAAAACTACAAATGAAGCACAAAATCCCATGATGACATTAAAAACACACCCTGACATGGATTTTATATTCATGTACATAAAAAGATAAAAATCCAACCAGTGGCCTGGGCTTTAAGGCCAATACGAGCATTTCCTGCTCGAATACCACTGCCTTTAAGCAAAGCATCAGAATTGCGTTTATTTGCCAAGTACATGAGCAAACACTTGAAAAAAATGTGAAAAAATTTGAAAAAAAGAAAATTGCAGTCGATGGTGCCTTTCAAGCACCGTATGAAGCACAACATTCAATAAAGTCTAATATCAGAAAAATACAAAGATTACAGAAAACATTGTCACAAGTGTACATAAAGTGCGGTTGCAATGCTGTAACTGTATAGCAGTGCGACAGTTCAGCTGTTTAGGAGGGTGACGGCATGCCAGCTGGTCCTAGTCTGCAAGCTTCTGGATTGTCTGCCAGAGGGCAGCAGGTCACGAAGTCCAGAGTGTGAGGATCCCTGCCCTTTTCCAGGTTCTTGAGAGGGATTGGTCCTGGATGCCAGGCAGGGGGACACAATGATCATTTCCGTCCTGTTTGGCAGCTGCTCCATCCTCTACTGGGTCTTAGTGCATCTAACTGATGACTTGGGTGACGACCATATTGTGAATAAGTGAAGTGATTGTGATTGTCACACATGATACACAGCAGCACAGCACACAGTGCACACAGTGAAATTTGTCCTCTGCATTTAACCCATCACCCTGAGTGAGCAGTGGGCAGCCATGACACATTTGCAGAAGGGAGTATCAGTGAAACATTTACACAACCTGTATGAGAGAATCAGAGAGCAAAATGGAGACGGAGAAGAAATGGAGATTGTGTGAGCTACATGTTGGATGGACATTACGGTAAAATGATCTCTGCCACAGCGCAACAGTAAGCGGTGGCGTCCAGATAGTCCCAGTGTAAGCCTCTCCTGTGTCACATCTATCAAAAGACTAAAAAGGGGAAGCAGAAAGAATCTGTTGGAATTCCACGACAAGTCGCTTCCCACTTCATTTCCCTGTTTCCCGTAACGGCCAGCGAGATAGGGCATGTGCATTCATCTAGTTTTCATGATTAAAAATAAACACAAGGTGAACCCATGCCATCGCTACACCACGGGCGGTGAGGGGGTTTGGTGACTCACAATGGCATCAGCGGTGTAGAGAAACGTTCAGATGTCGACGCTTTAATCCATTAGTATCTGCAATGACCCTGCAGCATGTCCTAGAAACCGACGTTTGTGCCCTTCATCTACAAACACAGCCTGTTGGCACAGCCGACGGTCTACTCAGGAGTCTGAATTGACTGGCGCTTTCCTCTGGACTGGGTGTTTGCTCTGATACAGGTGCTATTTTTACCACCAGTTACACCAGGGGAATATATGCTATGCATGATTTGTCAATTGTTGACCAGGGCAGGGGTCATTTACATTTACGGCATTTATCAGACGCCCCTTATCCAGAGCGACTTACAATCAGTAGTTACAGGGACAGTCCCCCTGGAGCAACTTAGGGTTAAGTGTCTTGCTCAGGGACCCATTAGGCTACTATCACCCGTCACGTGAACAACTTGTGCCAAGCACTGTTACATCCAATATATAATATGTCCAATATATTTAGCAAAAATACATAGTCAAACTGATAATTATCTTGATAATCATTTTGTTTATGTGATCTACAGTAAATAATAGGTGATGTACCTGTTACATGATCCATAATACACTACTCACAGTAAGTTAGGGATATTGTGTGATGTAATAGATATGGTGTTTGTTTGGGACATTTTTGGGATAGGGAGGCAATTGTATTGGGGTGATGGACACTCTTTGTTTTGTGTTTTTCATGTAATGGTCTTATTGTGTACAGGTTTTCCTTATATTGGGGCCATTCTGTGGGTATAAAAAGCTGGTATTGTCAGTAAGTCATTCCAAGTTCATCATTCAAACAGTCATGAACACACGACGTCACTTCGCGGACGAGCAGCATCACCTGGCGCACCTTTGGGTCGGTGGCAGGCAGTCAGATGTTGCTCATGAACTGCTTTTGAATGTGTCATCCACAAACTTGCATCAAGACACAGACCTTCTGGCAGAGTTCATGACAGACCCAGGAGTGGAGCCCCACGAGTGACAGCCCACAATGATGACCAGTAGCTAAGGACCTGTGCACTCTGACATTATTATGCAACTGCCACACAGCTGCAGGCCTGTTACGAGATGCGAGGGGTACTAGGGGTTCCAGCAAACCATTCGCTACCGACTCCACCACTTTGGCTTGAATGCCATACGACCAGTGCAGGTGACTCCACTGACACCAAGACACCACCGTGAATGTTTGCAGTGGGCACAAGACCATGTGACCTGGACAATGCAGCAGTGGGCTACAGTCCTGTTCACTGATGAGTGTCGCGTCAGCATTGCTGGAGAAGGCGAGGTGAGCGATACACTGAGGTCAACATGGTCCCCAGGGTTTGCTTTGGTGGAGGAGGTGCAACAGTCTGGGGAGGCATCACCAGTCAGCACAAAGCAGAATTGGTTATTGTACATGGCACAGTCACTGCATGTTCTTACCTCAGAGACATCATAGAACCCATTATCATCTCCCATTTCCACCAGCACACCCCCAAATTTCTGTTCATGGATGATAATGCTCCACCACATCAGGGCAGAATTGTCACAGCTTGACTTCAGGAAGTCAATGTCCCCTGACCTCCACGTGACCTGGCAGAACTGCGTGTAGCATTTGTGGAATAGTGGAACGCATCGCCTCAGAACAAGGCTAGTGAGGAGCATGAGACGTCGCTGTCAAGCTGTCATTGCAGAAACTGGTGGAAACACCTGCTACTGACATTGTAAATTTTTGTTATTTGGGGCTATCTTTGGGGTAATAAATATTAAACTAATGAAGATTGTTTCTTCTCATACATTATTAGTACTATCAAAGGGAATTTTTACTTATTTAATTAAAATTCAGAGCAAATAGGAAAAGCACTCATGTAAATAACAATATCCATAGCTTATTGTGAGTAGTGTAATTACTAAAGCATCATCATGTGAATTTTATAATACAGCGAAAATGAGCCATGAGGAGAGTGTGGTCAGCGATCGCAGCTTCATTTAAACCCCAACAGGGTGAGTTCCATGACACTTACTCTGAACCTGGACTAATTATTTCCCAACGTGTTCTCTGTAGCCCCATCTCATCCATCACAGGTGTCGAGGGGAGACGGGACAGCGGGACACCCGCCCTCGCAGTGCACACTCACACCGAGGAGCATTCATTATCTACATGACTTTTCACCCAGGCTGACAACAGAGGGTTCTCTAGGAGGTCTGCTGGCCAAGGTCCAAATAATATCGCCGCTCTGATAATAATACACAGGTTTTATTGCATTTTTATTTTATTAAGAATGAAAAAAGGTTTGTTCAGTATATAAAATAACTTTTAATTCTTAAAAGATTATTATTCAAAACAATATAAAGAATAATAACATTAATGTTGCTATATTATATATATTATTATTCTAAAACAGACAGTATAAAATGTAATTAAATGTGTCAAATACAGAGTAAATCCTTCAAGATGAAGAACAGCTGTCTTGTAGTGTTATGAAAATTCATGTTAACATACAATACTGTTACCATAGCTAGTAGTGGCAAGAAAATACACACACACACGCCAGTGGTATCTGGCCACATGTCACCTTCCATTTCTTTTCATTTCACTTCTTGATAAAGGGGCCGTTTTCTGTGTCGCCATATCACCATTACAACTCTGGCAACACACAGCAAACAAGCCAGAGTCAGGAGTCCAACTGCAAGGAAAGCCAGCGTGCGGTGACAAGTCAGGGTTTAGACAGGAGTGGCGAGGGCAGCAGCATGTTCTGAGTACTGTTTAAATACTTCCGCATGGAGTGACTCACCTGAGAATTTGGCGTTTATTCCGGGTTCCACCAGGTCATTGTGTTTGGATATAATTCCAGACAGGGCAACAATCACCACAGGATAAATGGTGAGGATGTATCTCACATGCTTCTCAATCACAAAGTTTTCTAGCACAAACCTGTAGAAATGACAATGGAATAAATACCGTAGCTGGGAACGTCATAAATAGAGTTGGACTGGTGGTTCTTTATACGGCAATTTGCAGGAGAGGGGACAGTTTTGGGTCTACAATCAGGTTTTAAGCACAGCAATACACACTTGTTTATCGGTGTAAGGTTTGTGGAATCCTTAGGATTTACACAAATAAATATACAAAAACTGAAAAATTATCTTTAATGATGTTGGCACATGTGATGTACTGTACAGGTTCTATGATTTTCATTTTTAAAAATAACCCCATTCTGCTCTTGTGAGTAAAGCTCTTCTTACCATCCAAGGACCTCAATCAGTAGGAAACACAGAGACGTGGTGGCTGCAGTGGTTTTTGACACCCCCGTGACATTCAGCACCACGGTGAAGTTGAGTAAGGCGGCTATAGTTGTCCATGTAGCATATACAGCTATGCCATTTTGGACCTACAGGTAGACAAAAAAAAAATGGACAGAACCAAATTGTTAAAGCAACCAATACCTCTATCTCTCTAAATCATTTTAATAGCAGAAGCAAAAAAAATAATAATAATTCAGGCCAAGATTTATTTTATTCAACCAATCATGGGTTGAAACAAAGTCTTTTGACTTTCTGAGTCTGAAATATCCATCTTAGTGAATTACACACAAGCGCTCTGATGCACCACAGGTCTTTCACATGGTTTTGGCTCAGCCATTGGCCGTGAGTACGCAGCCCCCAGCAGGAGAAGAAGATCAGGAGGTAGTTGGTGAAGGCGATAAAAGCCAGAACAACCATTGCTGTGATCACATATCTGTCAAGACAAAGCAAATTATATTTTTCTATAGGCTAAGTAGCCAATATAATGTTTTTATTTTATTGCATTAGCTTTTAAATCAAAAACTACTCTACAATCTAACAAACGGATTTTCACACCTGTCTGCAAGCATGGTGCTGTCCAGTATGCTTCAAGAAAGTTGGTCTTATTTAAAGAAAACCAAGTATGGTCAGAATCATAAAATAAGAAAATATTCCTATCATAAATTTCCTATCATTTTGCTTTGATGGTAACTTGAAAGCACGTTGTAAGTCGCTCTGGATAAGGGCGTCTGCCAAATGCCTTAAATGTAAATTAAAATATGAACATATTTTAAGTTTTGTACAACTTAAGACTGCATGGCAAAAACATGAGAATGACAACGTAACAATTCTTTAAATCACGTGAAAAGAAACATGTAAAGTGGATTTGACACATGGACACTCAAAAGAGACCCACTACAAGAAATAAAGACAAAGTGTATGAACACAGTGTGATATTGTGGGAAGAAGAAGGCTTCTTGGACATACAAGGAACTGGTGGTAGTAGTAGTGGGTAACACACTCGCCTATGAACCAGAAGACCCGGGTTCGAATCCCACTTACTACCATTGTGTCCCTGAGCAAGACACTTAACCTTAAGTTGCTCCAGGGAGACTGTCCCTGTAACTACTGACTGTAAGTCGCTCTGGATAAGGGCGTCTGATAAATGCTGTAAATGTAAAATGTAAGGAACTAATGCAACAGGCTCAGAAAGGCAGAAAGACTTTGAACGTCAAAACTTTTGTTAGGAATTTATCAGATGAAGAAAGGTTATTTGCAATATATTACATGTGTAATTTTTAAATGTCAGGAACAAGATCCCAGATGCATGTGATTATGATTCGTGTTAATTGCCGTAAATAAAACACTTCATACTGCTTACTCTCTGTCCCACAGAAAAAGCCATGTGATGTTCAGAATCATGTTAATTATCCAGGAGATGAAGAATCCAGGAGGCAGAACCGCTGGGCTGCAGTACATCCATCCATTCACATTCCTGTCCTCACAAAAAAAAAAACTTCATGAGACACACACAGAGAACACACTAATTTACTATTAAAAAAAATACAGTCTTCCAGCAGGACCTTCTGCAGAGCCACGAGAGAAGGTAGGTGATCATCACCAGAAGCCACATGTAGATTATTGACCAGATGGAGAAGGTTCTTCCAGCAGGAGTGATTTCGGTCTCATATTTCCTGGACACGTTCCCTGTACTCTGCAGGAACGGACCTGAGAGAGACAGACAGTTCCTTAAAATTAAATGTTTCATTTGTTCCATATTCATTGCATGCCGATGTCAAGTTTATTTAGAAAAGCATCTATGCTCACAATGCATTAATGTCCAATGTTATATGTTAATTTATACAGCCAATACATGGTTGGCTGCACATAAAGAGCATTTTAAGCTCCAGGTTCATAATGACTGATGGCGTCTACTGAGTAGTGGCCAGGTAAGTCTTTTTTTCTCAGCATGTAGCGTAAAAAAATGAATTTCCGCAGATTTCTTCCATAGGTACTGCATTTCAATCTTTTAGATGCCTGTAAAGTTTTCTTTGCTTTTTTTATACATTCAATCTTCATGGGGATGTTTTGAGCAAACGTGAATAAAGTAGATAAGACGCGACATAAACCCGTAAACACTTAATAAACACGTTGGCGCATCTCTCGTACTCGTCCCGGATCCCGCCAAGGCGTTGACGGCCAGCGTGGCGCAGTAGAGCAGCGCGGAGAGTGAGAGGAGCAGCGCTCCTGCGACGCTGTGCGTCCCCATGGCGGCGGCGTCCGACGCAACCGTGTCCCCCTTCGCACCCCGGACTGGTAAAGGGACGACTGACCCCGGCCGAAGCGATAGGTACAACGGCGGGAAAGGGCACGTGGAGTGGCCGTGAGGCGGCACTTCCTGTTTATTCGCTCGGCCGGGTTGCCAGACGGCGACTTCTTCACTCCGACACAGCGGCGCCAGGACTAGAGTTAAAAACAACACAGCGGAGCACGACGTGGGGAGTTTACCACTGGGCCGCCAGGACCGGAAATGATCCTGATGTGCTAGTGATGGGTGTGGCTACCATCTGGGCCAACCAAGGTCTAATGAGCCAAGAGGATATACCTCTACGCATCATCTTTTAACTCTTTTTTTTTTTTTTTTTTTTTTTCATTCTTACCTATGAATCTGCATCAGACATTTGCCCATCAAATATCCAGGCATTTAATCTGGTGTGGTTTTATTTCTTTGTGATCTAATTACAGCCAACATACCAATATGAAAAAGGATTTGGCAACCCAATCTTGGTCAGTAAATTGAAACCATGGGATTTCTATAATTGATTTAATTGATTGATTTAACGGACTGGGCCAGGCTAAGGGTTTTGATCCATGCAAAACCATGGCATGTTTGTTTCGGTGCCTAATGTAAATATGGAATTTTGTTGAATTTACTAGCAAATGTTTACAGAAAGCTGTACACTGCAAAAAAATGAATCAAAGATGGCAGCTCAAGTGCTCAAAAGAATGAAAGGAACACTTCAGACACATCGGATGTCAATGGGAGGGGGTTAATGCTGATTTACCATATTTGATATATATATTTACCAATGTTTGGTAATGTGCTTGGAACAAATTAACAACACATCATTTGATGAAAATACAAATGATCAACCTACAGAGAGGGCTAAATTTGAAGTCATCAAGAAATTTAAACTGAAAATGTCATCAGATCAACTCAGAATGGAACTCCTTAGTCTTTATCACCTCCAACTGCTTGTATGCATACATGACAACGTCATGCTCCTAATGGTCCTGCTGATGGGACTAGCCCTCATGTAGAATATCTGCCAGTCTCCTGGAATCTCCTGCATGCCCATGAATCTGGGAGATGAAGCCAAACTTCTGGTAATGGTACGCATTGATGTGCTGTTCTGGTGGATTTGGGCTGCCTCTGTAGGGTCCAGGTATCGCCTCATGCTACTAGCAAAACTGGGGTCATCTGATTTGTCCCCCTTTAATGGCCCTGTTGTTATTTTAATTAACACCAAAATGGTTGTCTCCGATTTAAACCACATCTACTACCTAATTGACCAGATCAATATCCCAGAAGTTTAACTAACTTGATACTATAATCTGATTAAAATGTGTTACTTTTATTTTTTTAGTAGTGCATTAACTGCAGGTCTGTTAGAAATGGAAGAACATGGTGGCCATCTATTGCCGGATTAGAGTCATTGCATTTGGGCCTGCAGGATTCAGCAATGGAAGAAAAACTGAAAACGTGAAATAGATGTAGTATTGTTAATTGTATTGTTGTCTTTTGACTCCATTTGTAGCAGGTTCAGTTAACACTTACACACGCACATGCAGACACACTGCACAAAACAATAATATATATATATATAATTATTTTTTCTTCGTCTAGCACTTATCAATCTCCGAGCATGCTCTTTATGACAAGTTAGGCCTTATCAGGGCTCTTAGTCTTTGTAAACTCAAAATCTATAGAAATCGAATGACAATCGCTGGTGTCTTCCTCCTGTAAGTCGCTTTGGATAAAAGCGTTGGCAAAGTAAAGTAAAGTAAAGTAAAGTTGTTTGCTGCGTACCCTTCAAGGCCTGTTCACAGTTATAGCCACTTCCTGTTTTTTGAGTGAACAGGAAATGAAAACCTACTGTCTTCATTCTAATGATGTTAATTTTAACTATTACATCCACTGCAAACCCAGGCTGTCTCGAGCACAGACAACCCACGGCTGTAAGCTCTGCACTTTCAGGACTGTTTTGGGGTGAGTAGGTACTGAGGACCACAGAAAAGTGCTGTGAAGCTAAGGACAGCTTTTCAGTACTTTCTCCATCTGTATGGATGAGAATAGTTTGCTTAATGATTGCATTTTCTAATTTAAAGCAGAACACAAACTGAAGAAAAAAAATGGAATTTGGTAAGAGATTCTAGTTCTATACATAAAATAAAAGTACACTTTAATGATCTTAATTTAATTTCAAACATAATAGCTACTCTTATGTTTGTATGAATGAATTACGAGTGTGTTTATGGGACTGAGACATTACAGTTTTTTTTTTTTATTTCTAGGACCAGTTGACAAGTGGTGGTTTCACTATTTGCTGTTTTTCATCTGGGTTCTTGATATCATATTAATATATCTAATCACTTACTTTGAGATATGTGCCAATAGGATCAAATTGCACGCTGTTGAGAATAAGTAAATGAACATTTGGAACACGAAACAGATCTGTCCTATGTCCTGGCAGCAGTCAAGATTTTTTTAAGTAATGGATTGAGTAAATCTCAATCCATTTACCTTCATGCCATTAGTGAAGAAAACAGGCGTAACCGCAGAAAATTCCAACATAAATAACTTTATTGTATTGTATTGTATTACTGTAAACTTGTTACAATGTCTCAAATGAAGAATTTATCTACATTTACATTAAAGGCATTTGGCATACGAGTAGGTATCTACATGCAGACATTGGTTTTTAATTTCTTTTAAGAGTCCGCAAAAGACAAAGAAACAAAGCAACAACAAAATAGCGACCGTTCAGGAAGAAAATTTTGCTCTTGTTTTTCCATAATCATAATTCTTTCACAATGATTATGTAAAGCAAAGCCTACAGCTCAAACTTTCTAAATGCAAAGAATACAAGGCATACGCATGGTGCATACTTAATGGTATATTATTAATAATACCATAAATAAAAGGAATTACTACCTCTGGGCAGAACTGAAAGGCCACCGTTTCATTTTCTAGCCCGAGGTTTAAAGCTGAGAGCAACGCTGTTGATACAAAACCGTTGGCCTGAAGGTTCTGGCCCATCTTCGAAAACATGTCCAAGGTGGGCGTCACACTACAGCATGGAACAGGGCAAAAAAAAAAAAAAATTACGTTTAGTCTGAAAAGTCCATTTTGAAATGAGAACGGCCATTACCTGCTTGCAGATAACTTCTGTCCCGGCATCGCCCAGTGAGTTGTCTGGACGGCGTAGGATGTTGGCATGACTCTCGTCGTGGTTCCATGTACCATGTGCCTCACAAAAAGATGGCCACCCTGTCCCTGAGTCATATTTAGACTCAGAGCTGCAAAGGGGGTGAATGCAAAAAAAAATAATAATAATCATTTTTTCAAAGGATGTAACAAAATAAATGAACAGACTTGAACTGATCAGCCATAGAATTACTTTCAAAATGTTCAATTGCTGCTTAATATATTCTTCCCACTGCCAGACAACATAGATAATCACATAGATAACAGGATAATCGATGTTATTCGCCTATCCTGTCAGAATATCACGATGGTATGCCTGACTTGTGTATATGTTCAGGAACCACTACCACTATGCATCAGAATTGATTTATTTCAGTTTAATCTTACCTGAAAAGCGGCGTATCACAACAGACACAGTGGTACATCCCCTCTTCACCGTGATTTAGATAGATTCCACTAAACGGCTGAAGAGGTTTCAGGGTTTGAATGTGTAAGCCTGTCCCAGTTGGTGACATTTTCCATAATAAAAGTTATTGAAATTGGTACAAAACCAACAACCCACCTCCTCAGTACCCCTCTCTCGTGTCACAACGTACTGTTCTGGGGTCAGTTTCTTTTTCCAGTCAGGGTTTCCAGCTGATTGGTCATATCGTGTTAGTGACCCCAGACCTAAAATAAAAGTTCCACCATTAATTTGACTAACCATTGTCTGTCAATAGCTTCATGTTTCCAAGTCATCTGATCTCATTTCAGACCAAAAAGCGCTAATCTGACCGATGACAAACGCAGTTCCCCGATACAACCCGGTTCCTAAAAAACAATATAAAAATGTGGGACGAGATACAAATTATGATTGAACTGATCAAACCATAAGGCGCCCAGGCTATGTTCTTTGTTTTCGTATATGCATAAAAATGTATATACCATAACTTTGCACAGTGACATCACAGATGCACACAGTAGACCAGTATTATCTACAATTACGTAGGTCAGTATGCGTGCAGGTTTCCAGTGACACAGCCATCTGCATAAGAGCAGAAACACCTCCATTCTGCGTAAAATCACCATAATAAGAAACACTTAATAGGAAATCTATACACTCATGCTTACATATATTTATCAAAAAATGATTTACCATAATCTCTTTTTGCATTCAAGCCATAAAGACTCTATTATTTGATCCAACTAGAAACATCATTTATATATTTTTTTCACTTTAATTTTGTTCTAGCAGATGAATTTTATGCTTATCAAGGTAGACTTAACCTATGTTCATTTTGAAATCATTTTAGCCCAAATGTACGCAGACCAGCACCTTTTTTACTCACCAGAGGTTGAGCTAATTGATCGTCTGAATGCTGAAGCCCCTCTGGAAACGCAGGGAGTCGCTGCCATTTTATGATAAACATGGGAAAAGCGGACAACATATCGAGCCATGTCCTGCAACCTGGCTTTGTTAGTCAAGAACAGGACCGTGTGTTCTAAACTGTCCTGCTGGTCAAAGTTCAGATGCAATTCACTCTTTGATCAGCACCACAGAAGCCAGTTCCCAGAAAAAAAAAAAAAAAAAAAAGGAAACATGTATGAGTTCAGTTCTGAGAGGGTATGTTTTTTTTTTTATATATATGTAAAATAAAACCTTTATCTGCCAGTTTTCAATAAATTTAAATATTTCTCATCTTCTGTAGTCAATACATACGGATTAACAGGAATACATAAAGGAACACAGCTTACAATCTAAAGTATTTATTTGAGGCCAGTGTTTTACCTTTCTTTGATCATGATTCAAATAAAGCGGTGTTTACTAAATTGATCTGAAATATCAATAGAAATTTGTTTAATTGGCTTTAATGTGATATTGTGTGCTCTTGTTATGTTAAAAAAAAAAAGTAGGATGTAGGATGCACAAAAGTTACTGGAATAAAGTGAAATAAATGCCTCTGCACTCCCTCTACTTCTGATTATTGTCTGAAGGACTCTCGTATTGTTAAATGGAGAATGAGCAGACCTGTACAATATAGTACAAATGTGAATTAAGTGTGATTTGCAGTCTCATAACATGAAAACAAAAAACTTCCTTTGAATGCAGTACTTTATGCTTAAATGTATAAGACTAAATCCATGAAATAAAACAGATCATGCCTCTGAATATTTTTTTTTTTTTTTTTTTTTTTTAAAACGTCTCCATTTCTCTTCAGTCAGGTTCAAGCATACAGATCAAAAATCAATACAGTACAAAGAAGGGGGCTAAAATAAATAAAACATCTTTCAATACTGTAATATTGGGTGACAAAAGTGGAATCCTCCTGGCACATAATGCTGTGGCGCCCAGTCTTCTCTGAACAGCCAGGACAACTCAGGTTCTGGTTTAGGGCGGAGCTTAAGGCACATGACAGATGGGTGGGAGGTAACAGTGACATCAGCGTGGCGGCTGATGGCGAGTCAGCTCTTGGCTTGCCGCTTTTTCTGTACCAGCTCAGCCAGTAGCTTGTAACGGATCATACACTCTTCCTGTGGAGAAAGGAAGGACGCATTAAAAATATAGCTAGGGGCCACCAAAATCCACATCACGCGACTGGTAATTGTCGAAGAGGTCTGCATTTGTAGACTAATAAATCACAAACCCACCTTGCTCTTCCCAGGCACCACCTTGGCTATTCGGTCCCAGCGCTCGGTGGTGCCGCGAGGATACTGCTGCAGGGCCAGTTCCAACAGTTTCTGCTGGTTCTGGGTCCAAACATCCTCGGCGCCATTGCTTTTATCCTTTGATGGCGCCATCTTTCTCTCCTCCTCGCTGTCCTCCTCAACAGCATTTGGGTCAAAGTCCCTTTGCCGTCGGCCTTTGGTCTTCTCCTCCCCAGAGCCGCTCCCCGATCCTCCTCCAGATCCCGCTGTGGATCTCTTAACCCTCCTCCTCACGCTTTTGCCTTCGGCCTCCTCACACACTCCTGCTTCGGTCGGCTCCTCTGCAGGCCGAGGCTCCTCTCGCTGGGTCATGAGGCTGTCTGGCACCACTCCGGCTTTACCCATCTTCCCCAGCCCAGACCCGCTCTTCAGTTCAGAGAACTTCACCAGACCTGCAGCATAAAAAAAAGGGGGATATGAACGATCTAGACAGTCAGTGACCAGCAAATTTGACCACGCAGATCCAATGTGAACTTGTGTACTTATATCTCATGATTTACATTTACGGCATTTACCTTATCCAGAGCGACTTACAATCAGTATTTACAGGGACAGTACCCCTGGAGCAACTTAGGGTTAAGTGTCTTGCTCAGGGACACAATGGTAGTAAGCGGGATTTGAACCTGGGTCTTCTGATCCATAGGCGAGTGTGTTACCCACTAGGCTACTACCACTACCATGATTAACAGTGGTTTAAAGTTACATTCAACAACTGACATTATTGCTGGTTGTGCGTTCACGTAAAGAATATGGAATACTTCTGCATAGAACCAATTAAGCTACAGAAACAGAATTTGTAGAGGGATTTAACAGGAAGACAGCTGACCTGATGTGCTCGCCACACTGTCTTTAACTTGTTTCACCTTCGCAGTCACCTGTCAAGGTTGAAATCATTAAGTCAGCTTTGTCAGAAGATCCTACGGCCAGGAGCAGGATCAGAAGCTCACAT
Source organism: Denticeps clupeoides (assembly GCF_900700375.1). Taxonomy (NCBI): domain Eukaryota; kingdom Metazoa; phylum Chordata; class Actinopteri; order Clupeiformes; family Denticipitidae; genus Denticeps; species Denticeps clupeoides. The sequence continues at coordinate 10,387,329 of NC_041710.1, read as the reverse complement.
TTCAGTTGCCTTCACAAACGCTACACTGTATATCTGATGTTTTGCCAGTAAGTCATTTAGAGCAGTGGTTCCAAACCTTTTTTTCCCCTGAACCCCCCTGGATAAGCCTTGGTCCCCCTCTCACACACACATTAAAAGAATAAAAGGACTAATTACAAAGTCTTATTTGTAAAAACAGCAGTTGTAGGTTTGCACGCTATATAGAATTTATATTATAGCTGTAATCGATAATTAGACCTGACCCGACCGTTATGCTGTGTGGTTCATTTAAATAAATGACTGTCACACAGTCAGTGTTTTTACTGCGCCATTTCCATACAGCCATGACCCTGCGAGCTCCTGCAATATTCAGCTTTTTAAAAGCCGCGCCATGACTGCTAGCCTAAGAGGGAAAGGAAATTTGCAGGTTTAAAACATAATCGCCAGATGCTTACCTCCCACGATAATTAAAACTGATCTGGCGATGTGGCCATGAATTTAAAATCAAATGAACATTTTTTTTTTTTTTAATATAAATGAAACCTAAATGTTTAATAAAATAGATTTACAAAGTTCAAAATGCTTTAGCCAAAATCACCAAAATGAATTTACAAGCAGTGAATCGTATGAAAAGGATAGGTACTATAGACCGGCAGTTCGTGTTTATTGTGCGAGATTGCGCTGACCCAAGGCCAAATCTGACTAAACTATTAGAAATTAGTTTACAGTTCTAGTCTATATAGCATACAGGATTTTACAGTTTGGGAGTGTTATTAGGACACCTGTTTACTATTATTATTTAATATAATATAAACTACAGCGCAGAGTTTTCCGACTATTTGTTTATGACATCTGTTATTGTAGTCCTGTGTCTTCAGTTTTGATCTATAATGTAAAAAATGCAAGACCCTCAAATGAATATTTGATTCCATACTTTTGATCGGTAGTGTATTCAAATGAACAAAAATAGGGCAAAACGATTAATTTCCCAGACTCACATCAGCCACTGATCTGCAAAGCTCATGTGCGATCTTCTCCCATCGGCCTGGTGTACCTCCAGGGAACTTCACCATGTTTCGGCTCAGCTGGCTGAGATCTTCCTCGGTCCACTCAGGTGTCTAGGACAAGTTAAAAAAAAGAAAAGGCGCCAGGGAGGTACACTTAAGCAAGGTACCAGGTCAGAATTCATAATGAGTGCACTGTGTGCTGCTATTGTCAGTCCCCCTTCACACATTACTTAGTAGAGTAGCTGGTTGTAATGTAGATTAAATCAGCAAGAATCTTTCAAATTCCACTTCAGGAACTTCATGCTCCATGCATCCTTAAAAAGAGCAAGTGTGTGTGTGCGTGCAGCCCATGCATTCTGGTAGCAGCCCCTGGTAGGCCACTACAACGACATGAAGCATGTGATAAAAGCGCTCACTTTCTTCTTCTGCGATTTCCTGTCCTCTAGCCAGTCATCCATCTGGTCCTCGATGTCCTCGATAGATGTACCCTGATCATAAGTAGACGCGTGGGACATTTGGGAGGCACTTGGCTCATAGACAGGAAACTCAACTTTCGGTTTCTTCACCTTGGGACGTTTTTCTTCTGTTTGGACAATGTAATAAAAGCAGCACCTTGTGAAAAACGGTGTTTGAAACAATGCCAGTGACACTGCTGCAAACCTGATGAACAAGCAGATTCATGTCTAACGTTACCATAACTACACAGATCAGGTTAGGGATGTATTCTTTACAACGTCTGGGTCTCAACGTTACATGCAAGGACATGATGGTGGCAACTCAAACTGAGAAGCGCAGCGCCGACTAATCCATGATGACTACCCCCAGCAGGTTAAGATGGTTAGACCCCGAAATCTGAAACACCCCTGTTATTGAGAAGCGCTGTCAGCGGTCAGAATTAAAAAAAAAAATAAAAATAATAAGTTTTTACTCACTCTGCAGCGCCTCCTGTTCAGCCAAGGCCTCAGCCTCCTCCTTCTCTTTAATCTTCATTTCTTTGTAGTACTGTTTCACCTCCTAAAACACAAAATGAAAACTAGTACTTTTATCAGCAAAGAAGGGTGCAAAATAAGAAGTCAGCCCCCTCAGAACTTCACTTAAATTTTATTTTTATATATATATATATATATATATATATATATATATATATATATATATATATATATATATATATATATATATATAATATTATTATTTTAAATTTTTTTTTTTGATTGTGTGAACAGGCACACAGATATCTTATGTTAATTACAATTATTGCTACTCCACTCAACTCTGAGCGTAAGCCAAAAGGTGTGTAGGATGCCAATGACATGACAAATGTTTCTCAAAAACCCGGACAATTCTAAAAACCTAGCCAGACGCAATTTCCGGCTTTCAAGTCCCTACATTGGACTTGTCTTTCTTCTTTGTGCTGGCCATAGCTGGTGGAAAAATGGTGCAAAGGGGACAGTGGCATTGTTGTGCATGGGAAACACTGCCACCAGCACTTTACATGATGGATTTTGGGGCTAATTTGGGCAAAAATATTCATATGAAAATATGCAGCAAACATGCAAGGTTTATTTTGAGGGGGAAAAAAATACTGCTGCTAATACGGCCTATGGGGGTAAAAAAGGGGTAAACCAGACTAGAATCGCAATCCAAATCACTGCTTGAGCCAGGAGTCTCTAAATCGTGATATAGGGGTGGTAGTAGCCTAGTGGGTAGCACACTCACCTGTGAACCAGAAGACCCAGGTTCAAATCCCACTTACTACCATTGTGTCCCTGAGCAAGACACTTAACCCTAAATTGCTCCGGGGGGGGAAATGTCCCTGTAACTACTGAGATCACTGGCTCTGGTTCCTGTTCCTGCATTGGAACTGTACCCTTAGATTACTTAAATATTTGCACGGCGGCGATCCATTTCACACACTCCTGGCGGACGTGCGGAGTGACAAGCGCAGAACTGTACACATACCTGAATGGCGTGGGGGAGGGATTTAACTGAGAGGTAGAGCCAGATGCTCAGTTTGAGTGGCAGGATATCCTGCCAGTGGGGTTTATCCAATGACCTGCCGAGAAGGGATGGTGTTTCAGAGGAAGGCCAACTCGCACAAAACCACAATAAACGTGGTAGTCTTTAGACATACCTCTCACTCTTCTCCTGTCCGACACATTTCACTTCTTCGGTGCTTTTACCGCTCGCTTTTTTCTTTTTCTCCTTTTTCTTTCTACTCAGAAGTTCGTCCTGAGAAGAAAATGAAACTTTATGCTTCAGAGAATTACCTTGTGCCTGTGGCAACAGTCAGCAAAATAATTTGCATTGTACGCCCTTTCAGGGACGCCACTCACCAACTGCTTCTCAAGGTAAATGGACCAAATGACTGCATAGTGTCCAACAGTCAGAATGAGGAAGAGCAGGAAGCCGAGCTCCCCGTTGCTCATCTTCCTCACCCGCCGGTAATAGAACACCGGCTGCCTCCAGTCCGGGAGGCCATTGACCAGAATGTCATTGTACCTGGGGACAGATGTGAGTAAACACATCAATGGCACAGCGTCACACCATCATGACTGCATAGTGCTGGTAATGTGTTGTGATGCTAACATGGACCTTACCCACTAGGCCACCACTGCTCCAATACAATATATTGGGTAATAATATAACCATAAGTATAAAATGTAACTAAATATTTAGCTTTAAACAATGTTTATTGAACTCTGTTCCAGTAGAGGTAGAACTGAGGATGGAGGACTAATGCTTTTTGTGCACTGATTCAGTCTTTCACTCACATTTCAGCAGCATGAAAAAAAAAATTATAAATTCCTATTATTTTTCTATGAAGCAAAATATGTTGTAAAACTGTTGCAAGTATTCAAACTTACTTTTGCCGCCTTTCTTCATCCTTCAAGACTTCATAGATGGACACCAGCTGAAAAGTCATAGCATTATAAAGTCGAGTGTAGGACCATTGAAGAGATGTTAAAAGAACTGCTTACTTTAGCAATTCATTGCTAATGCATTGCCAATAATTAAGGTAATAAAGTATATGAAGAATAGACGAGTACCTGTCTAAACTGGGTTTCTGCATTTTCGTCTTTGTTCTTGTCCGGGTGCAGTGTGAGAGACAGACGTCTATAGGCTTTCCTGATATCTGCAGGTGAGGCATCCTAACATGCAGGAAGAGAAACAGTAGGATGAATATTCAGGGCAAATTAACATCATAATAAAGAATATTGACCGTCAGGTAAAACAAGACCCCACAGACTGTGGTGGAAATCTGTAAGAAATATGCACATGCATGCATGCATGCACACACACACACACACACACACACACACAGTACAATCCCTGTTTCTGGTATCTGAGACAGTTGCAGACAATAGAAAATGTTCTTGCATATGCAAGTTATCAATAAATAGGTTTGCAACTGTCCATGCCAGACAGGAAACTGGTCCTATGTGCATAGAAGACCTTCCTATTAATAATGTCCTGTTTGGAAGAGTTTTACCTGAATTAAAATGACACCACTGTAAGGAAACTTATATCATAAGGTGAAGACATAAATTACAACTTGTTAAGGTCACGGTTTATAACGCAGCTTGGCTGCAACCACGCCACCCTCACATGCTGTCACATTAACGCATATCGTGAATAATATAAATGGGACCAAATGTGGCCTAGATACCTCTGTTATGGGTGATAGTAGCTTTGTGGGTAAAACACTCGCCTATGAACCAGAATCCCACTTCAAACCACACCTACTACCATTGTGTCCCTGAGCAAGACACTTAACCCTGAGTGTCTCCAGTGGGGGGGGACTGTCCCTGTAACTACTGATTGTAAGTCGCTCTGGATAAATGACATGAACGTAAATGATTATGGCCTGCACTTCCACACCACATTTCTCACACTGTGACCGGTTCCCCCGTCAACCACGGAGTTCAGTACACGTTGCCAGAAGGGACGAGGGCGAGAATGCGAGGTCAGAGGAGGGAAACACGGGAAGACTGAGGTCTACCAGGACAAAAAGTGCCCAGCGGGTGCTTTCAGTCCACTAACGCAAATGGCGGCGCTTTGGCGCCATCTAGCGAGCAGCGGTGGTGGGGGTCGGTCTTTTCTGAACGTGCCAGTGATATTAAAAAAAAAAAAAAAAAAGTAGTTTTAACAATAAACGGCATGTGTCGTGTTTAAGGGTCAGGGTCGCGACGTCGCCGCCGCCACCGACGCGTCGCCGTGTTGAGTTGCGATGAACGCGACGGCGCAGCGTCCGGAAGAACCGGCGGCCCGGCGTGAGAGTATAACCGCTGCCCGTCATCGCGGGCCTTTGTCCGCCAGCTGCTCCGGCCGTGGCGGTCTGCTGGGGCGGGCTGGTCCCGAGAAGGTGACACGTCAGCGGCGCGGCGCGGCCGCCACAAGGCGGTGTAGGCGTTAGGCCCGAAGCCGCGGACTTTCCTGAACCGCTGCGCCGCGCGGAGGCTGCCGGTCGCGCAGGGGCGGCGTGGAAACGACTCGGGGGGGGGAGAGTTCTTCCAAACACTTTGCAAGCAAAAAAAAATGAACCACATTGGCGTTTAATGGAGCCCAAAACAGCGCAAAACCCAACGTGCTGCGGGCGATTTAACAAAACAAACCGACGTACCTGCTCCACGGACAGGAACTGGTAAAACGTCTGCGGGATTTCCTCCACCAAGTCGAGCAGCTCCAGGTCCGCGTCCCAGGCCCGCGCCGGAGCGGGTCCGCCGATCCAGACGCCGGCGGCGAGAATCAGCGCGGCGAGGCGCGGCGCGGTCATCCTGGGCGCAGATCCGAGCACGTCCTTCCGGGCCGGAGGACGCCGACATAACCCGAGAACCGCCGCGGCGCAGCGGAGACACGCGTCCGCTTCTCGCCTGATCCACTCGCGGGCGCCGCTACGGATCTTCCTCCGACCTCCGCATCACGTCCACGTGTCGTCACCGGAACGTGTCGTCACCGGAACGTGTCGTCCCTGAACCCGACAGACGAGGACGGACGCGCCGGTCCCCGATGGAAGACAGAGCGGTCGACGATAAAAAAAAAAAATAATAATAATAATCCTACAATAATAATACAGTTCAGTTGACGTTCAGATAAAACGTGCGCAATCCCGGACAAATGATGAATCTTCTCCGGTTCCGTAAATGCTGATGTAAATTGAACGAGTTAACTTTAGATGTAGAGATGAATAAAAATGCGAAACTCACAAGTTTTTCTTTCCGGTTGTTGTAAGAACTGCGTGAAGAAGAAAAACAAAAACACCAATTTTAGTTGCAAAACTAAAGCAGTTCACGTCAATTAAGCAACACTGATTCGCGCCGAATCAGTAGTAGTTATTAAAGTTATTAAATGGTGAACCGGACTGCTTCGGAGCGAACGACTCCCGCGACTCTTTGTTTAAAACGGTGGCCGCGGTTAAAGAAGAACCGCAGCTAAAGTTAATTGACACTTTTCTAAATAAAAAAAAATAATAAAACGATCGGCGGTCTGAGCAAATTAGATTTTTTTTTGTGAGGCTTTGTGAGGAGGCCTGAGCGGCGCGAAGTGAGGCGGTCGGGGTATCGATTATAGATCAGCGACTCGAGATCCGCTCCTCCCCGCCGCGCTCGGCTCCTCTTCCGCCGGCCGAACGGAGCGCGACGGCGGGTCCGGTCGCGTCGCGACGCCGAAAGCTCAACCTGTTCTGGCCGAAGGGGGACGAGACGACCGTTCGTCGGAAACTTCTGTCCAGTCTCGTACCGGAGGAAAAGTCGGCAGAAGCGCGTCATTTTATACGATCTCGTCTGGGCTGCCTGGCAATTAAGAAATGGCGCGATTATATAAATATATGTCCATAAATGCTAATTCTGTCTTTGACTCTGACGTATGTGATTATTTAAAAAAATAACCCAAAATAAACTAAATGAACAATGAATGAGTTTTATTTAATTTTTTTTGCAGCATGCTGAATTTCATCAAGATTTAATAAAAAAAAAACGAGCTTGTAAACATGTGAACAGCCGCGCAACTACAGTGCGCGTTTATTTTTGTATTCTATTAATTGAATTGGCCGGTACATTTTGAGAGGAGCAGCTGTCGCTCTCGGTGACGGTAAATACGGCCACTGTTGCACTCAGATTAAAATGCAGTCCCCGTCCCCGTCCCCCCCCAAAACCACCTTCTGGCCTTTTTTTATTATTAATTCAGCAAATGATAAAAGGCAGAATACGAGACTCGTTCGAGGAGCTGGAAACGCGTCCATTTAGATTTTTCGTCCAGATTCGTGACTTGCGTGACTGTCGCAGCGCTTGTCACTTTCACTCGCTCAGGCGAGGTGACGTCCCGACGCAGCAGAAGTCGCGCTTTTATCTACGAATACACCCCTCGGTCCTGAGCTGACACTGACCGACACCCGATTTTACAGAAAAAATACGTCGTTAATTAAATAGGTGGCCGCCACGTCAGAGGCCGTGATCGGTCAGCGCGATGGTTCGTTTTAATCGCGTTACAATTGTTATTACAGCGTCCACTGACGTCACCACGGACTGACCGCACACACCTCCGCCGGTGACCCAAGACGGCAACGCTGCTGATGACGTCACGTCGGCCGGTAGGCCAGGTCGCCCACCCCCCCGGCCCCCATAAGGGTGGTCGAGTTTAGTCACAGGCCGCGATCAACCTCGCAGCGTGCTGTTATATATTTCACGGCGATTCTGGCCAGAGAAGAACCTGCGGGTCCACGGAGGTTCGGGTTCTGTTCAGTGACCCACGTTTGGTGAAATTCGGACCTTTGGCTCATTGCTCTGTAGTTAAAAAAAATAAAAATCAAACATCGCAGTTGTGAAAATTTCCAGGCAGTTTCTGAAGGCCCACGATTACGGATCATCATCATCGTCATTATTATTATTTTTATTATTCATAAACCTCTTTCATTTTCTGTACCAGCCGCCCGTGGACCAGTGGGATCATTTTAAGACACCCCGAGTCGTGGGTCGGGGGTTCTTCTGGCGGCTTTTTAACGAGGAGCAGAGGACTGAAGTTCTGCCGATCGGAGCACTTTATTCACCTCCTGTTTTTTCAGTGTTTATCCTCACTAAAAAGAAAAGAAGAAGAAGAAAGAAGGAAAGAAAACGCCGTCGCCGTGGTGCGTGCTGTAGATGTTGGCGGAATTTTAAAAGGTTTCCCGTCTCCGAAACGAGTCACAGGCGGCACAACGCAGTCCGTTCGCCGGTGTAAATTCTCCCTGGCCGAAGACCCCGGGCCACGGACCTTAATTAAAAAAGAGGGACGATTCGGATTACGTCAAAGAATTTAATTTAATCTCATTTGCATAGTCCCGCACGGCACCACGGCGGAAGATTCGTTATGTTTATTCTCGCCAGACGCGCGCGTCGTCCGAAGTTTTTATATTTTTTGTACACCATGTCACACCACCTCACGGCATTAAATGCGTTTGATTTGAATGCGTTTTTTTTTTATTATAATTTTTATCACCTTCTCAGCGCGAACACCACCAACAACAACAACAACCAAAATAAATAAATAAATCCCGCAAAGGTCACCGCGCCCCCCCGCCCCGGTCCCCGACGCGGGGTACCTATCGACGATCCGCACCCCGCCGCCGATTCCCGAGCTGCCCTCAAGGAATGAGACCACGTGACCGAGCGGGGCGGTCGAACTACAAGCCATTTTGGGGACGGTGTCAGTTTCCAGCGAACCAGCAGCCGCGGCGCCTTTCTTCCCCCCCGTCGGACCCGAGGCCGAGCCCGCCGTCGCCCGTTCGGCACCGGAGCCGCCCGCGTTGCTCGGGAGGCGGCCGCTTCGCGCGCTAACGGCAGTTGCGCAACTACAATGAGCCGGAGCCATTGCGACTGACAGTGTCTGCAGCTCGGATCCAAGATGGCCGCCGCGGCCGCATTCATTTTTTGCTGATCGACTCTCAACTTTCATTGTCCGCCGCGCCGACGCCCGCCCGCCCGCCGCCGCCGAGAGCCCCGGTAGGTGCCGCGATTTATTTCCCCGCGGGCCGAGCGCGGCGCGGGGCCGGCGGGTTCGGTCCCCGGCCGCGGCGCGGGCTGGTTCTCGCGTGTCGGGGGTTCGACTTCTTTTTTCCCTGCCCTCCCCGCTCCGGTGCGAGAGGGCTGTCAGTGTCTTCCCTCGCCGCGGCGCGACGGGCTCCCCCTCGGCGGACGAGCGAGGCGTTCGCGGAGCCGCGGCCGACGCGGGGCTTTTGTCGGGAACGGATCCCGCGCCGCGGCGAATCGGAGCGGGTTTGGGGAACCGGGCGAGGTTCGGGTCACACGCTCGCCGCTGACCGCTTTCCGGCGGTTCTTTCGGGCCGAGCCCCGACCCGTGGCCCCGTTATTTTATAGAACCGGGGTCCGGGGAGTCTGCCCTGTCCGGCAAAATTAGCGCCGCGCCGGTCGGCGGCCCCGTTCCCGAGTTGCGAACTTAAATTCCCCGCCAGGCTTCACCCCTCGAGACGCGCCGCCGGCCGCCCCCCATCCGATTAATTCCGCCGATTACAGATCGCTGATTAATGCTCCGCCGGATCAATTCATCGGTCGCTTCATTTGGGGGAGCGGTGTGTATTTTTAAAGGGGCTTTTTTATTCTTTTTTTTGGTCAGATCTCTCGACTTCTGAAGACGCACAAGTGAAGTGCGACTGTTCGTCCCCCCACAGTTCAGCCTCCTTGTACAAATTAATATACACACGCATATCTAAAAAAATTATGTATAGATCTAGTTCTCTTTGTTCAGCCAGCTTGCTTGAGTAATTAACACGTCCCGCTCATTAATCGTTTCTCGCTTTGTTTTCAGCGATCTGACGTGACGTTTGCGACGAAAAATAATTCTCTCTCTTCAGTCGTTCAATTTGAGATTTTTGGACTTCAATCCCTCCGTGGGCCCTAAACATAAGGCAAGCACGTCGGGTGCAAAAATGTGGAAATAAAATTAAAAATGAAGACGCTGGTGTAAAAAGGGCAGAATTGGCCGGCGTCGTGTCCCGGGTGCTCGCTTGCAGGTGCCGTCCGGTGTGGTTGGAAGGGTGCTGGCTGGGTGGGTGGGTGGGTGCTGCTGGTTTTATTTACCAACAGGGATTTCTGGAGTTGCGGGGTTCCCACGTGTGTGTGGGAGTTGCGGGGTTCTCAGGTGCGCCGCTGCTCTTGTTTTTACATTTACAGCATTTATCAGATACAACCAGTGGTTACAGGGACAGTCCCCCCCCTGGAGACACTCAGGGTTAAGTGTCTTGCTCAGGGACACAATGGTAGTAAGCAGGATTTGAACCCGGGTCTTCTGGTTCATAGACGAGTGTGTTACCCACTAGGCTACTACCACCCGTTTTTACGGCGTGTGAGTGTGTGATTTCTGGAGTGTGTTTGAGTTGCGGGTTTCTGTGTGGTTTGTGTGTGTGTGTGTTGGAGTTGACGTCAGGTGCGCTGCTGCTCATGTTTTTACGGCGTGTGTGTGTGTGTGATTGCGTGTCCTCGTCCCCCGTCTCTGTCTCCTTTTTCGCCTCGTTTTGCCGGTTCGAGGTGGCGCGCCGCGCTTTACTCGCCGACCTGTGTCGTGCGCTCGGACCGTGAACCGGTAACCGGGACCGTGCGCCAAAATGGCAGCGTCGCGCCGAGACCCCGCCGCCACGCGGGGACGCGCCCGGCGACGCGAGTCGCGAATGCGGCACGAGCCCCGTTTCCTCCCGCCGGCGAGGTGCCGACTGGAGCCCGTCGTCATGGCAACTGCAAGTGTTAGTATGTCGGCGCCGACCGTCCGCGTTCGGTGCGGGTTCGGGGAGACCACGTCACCCCGCGCACCCGTGGGTCGGAGGTGCAAGATCGATCACACGGATAACAATAAAAAAATTAAAAAAAAAACCGCGTGGGTTGGGAACGTCATTTATCGTCACGTCGCTTCTCCGTCATTTGGTCCGCCACGTCTCCCTCTGTCAGTCTGGAATAAAATGTATTTTCTCTTGATGATGTTGTTGTCCCTACTCCGTTTGACGGCAGTGTTGTTGTTGTTGTTGTTTTATTTTCCAGACAGGGTCACGACCTCCATGACGATGCACAGAACCACGAGGATTAAGATCACGGAGTTGAATCCGCACCTCATGTGCGTCCTCTGTGGAGGCTACTTCATCGATGCCACCACCATCGTTGAATGTCTGCACTCCTGTACGTTTACCGTATTTTTATCTCCGTTTATTTAAAGGTGCCAGAGTAGTCTATGCAGCCTATTTTTACAGCACTGAAGAGTTCGGGCTGTGGTGGCCTAGCGGTTAAGGAAGCGGCCCCGTAATCAGAAGGTTGCCGATCCCGATCCACCAAGGTGCCACTGAGCAAAGCGGCGTCCCCACACGCTGCTCCCCGGGCGCCTGTCATGGCTGCCCACTGCTCACTCAGGGTGATGGTTAAATGCAGAGGACACATTTCGTTGTGTCACCGTGTGCTGTGCTGCAGTGTTTCACAATGACCATCACTTCGCTTTCACCTGTCTGTAGGACACGTGTCATATAGAAGAATTTTATCACACTGCCACGTGTCCATTCAGTGTCGCGTAACTGAATAATGGGACGGTTTGTAAAGTTCGGCCGAGGGCGGCTCCCACTGTGTAGTAAATGATGTGACGTTCTCTCCGTTGTCCCCTCAGTTTGTAAATTGTGCATTGTGCGTTACCTGGAGACCAGCAAGTACTGTCCCATCTGTGACGTCCAAGTGCACAAAACCAAACCTCTCCTCAACATAAGGTCAGTCCTGAAGGAGAAGTGTGTGTGTGTGTGTGTGTGTGTGTGTGTGTGTGTGTATATATATATATATATGTGTGTATATTAAAATCTGTGAAAGGGTTAAAATGACAAAACGTGTGTGTCTCAGGTCTGACAAGACTTTACAAGACATCGTGTACAAGCTGGTCCCAGGCCTGTTCAAGAGTAAGCCGCTTGTCCTTTTTACTTTTGTCTTTTTAACTCCCTGTGGACGGGACATGCGGGGCTGACGTCCAGTCGCTTTTTTTCCTCCGCAGATGAGATGAAGCGGAGGCGCGATTTCTATGCCGAGCATCCTTCAGTTGACGGTAAACCGGCGACTGGCGGTGGGTTGGGGGGGGGGGGGGGGGGGGGGGTTGTGGAACGTGGCGTGACGTGAACGTTCTGTCCTCAGCCGGGAGCGGGTCCAACGAAGACCGGGGGGAGGTGGCCGACGAGGACAAGAGGATCATCACCGATGACGAGATCATCAGCCTCTCCATCGAGTTCTTTGATCAAAACAAGTAACTTTTTGTTTGATATATATAAAAAAAATCAAACTCAATATTGGTCAATATATGTAAAAATTTGAAGTGACCAGGAAATCCTGTAATGGGGAAACTGGTTTTACCGCTCTTGCTTACACGGCTTTTTCCTGTTTTTTTTTTTTTTTAGGCATGAAAGAGGAATCACAGAGGATGAGGGCAACACAAAAGAGGTGAGCTGGGCGGACGTGGCGCGTGTAACTGCAGTCGTTGCGCTGTTCCTGCTAGAGTAACCCGCATTTTTATTTTTTTTTTTTTGTGGTTTACGGCAGAGCGTGAAGCGGTATTTGCAGTGCCCAGCTGCAATGACGGTCATGCACCTGAGGAAATTTCTCCGGAGTAAAATGGACATCCCATGCACCTACCAGGTAGAACAAGCATGCATTATTAATCAATGCCATTATTATACACGTCCTTTTAAAATTCATACACACACACACACACACACACACACACACACACATATACACACACACACACACACACACACACATACATATATATATATATATATATATATATACACATACACACATACATATATATACATATATACACACACACACACACACACACACACACATATATATATATATATATATATATATATATATATATATAAATAAAATAAAATAAAATATTGTTCTGTGGTGTTGAAGGTGGAGGTTATGTATGAGGACGAACCACTGAAGGATTATTACACATTAATGGACATCGCTTACATCTACACGTGGAGAAGGGTAAGAAGATCACGGTCGATGTTGTTAATTGTCTAATAGTTGAAGGACATTTTGGACTGTATGAACCAGGTTTTTTGGGTTTTTTTGTCCAGAACGGCCCTTTGCCGCTGAAGTACAGCGTGCGTCCTGGGTGTAAGAAGCTGAAGCTGAGTGGCCCCAGAGAGTCCCTGAGCGGGGCGGGGCAGCAGGAGCTGGAGAGCGACTCCGGCAGCGACAAAGCCAGCAGCCCGGCCGGGGGCGGGCCGTCCACCTCCTCCACCCACTCCAGCGCCGGTGCCGCCGGCGCCCCCGCCGCCGCCCCGGCCCAGGCGGCCCACCCCGGCTTCGCCCACGCCGCTGCAGCCAACGGCCTCACCTGCAGCACCGCCAGCACAGCCCTGACCCGACAGCAGCAGCAGCAGCAGCCGCCACCGCCCGCGGCCAGTAAAGCGTCCAAGGCTGCGGTCAACGGCTCCACCCCGCTGGGGTGACCCCACCAAAGACTGACCCCCCCGCAGCGCTTCACACCAATTCAGCTGTTTTGTAGATACAGAAAAAAAAAAAAAAAAAAAACACAAAATAATATTTTTTGTACCATCCCATGATGTGTGTGTGTGTGTGTGTGTGGAAGGTTAGTGAACAGCCACGGTGGACCTGGGTGGAGTTGTAGGGGTTGTTCTGAAGGAAGAAGAAAAAAAAAAAAACATGAAGTATTTGAAAGTTGTTGTTGTTGTTGAGCTGAGGAGAATTGTCTCTTTTGCCATTTCTTTTTTTTTTTTTCTTTTTTTTTTTTTAAGATCTGCTCTTATTCAAAGCTGCATTTATTTGTATGTAATCTCTTTTTGAAACCATTCCTTCATTTCAAAACGACGCTGACGTGATGATGATGATGAAGACGTGGAAAAGCCACGAGTGGAACTTTTCTTCTCTAGCAGCAGCAGCAGCATCGTCGTGGTCGTCATTAATTAAAAGAAACGGGAAGAGGAGGAAAAGGTCCAGTTTCCTTCCCCGAATAAAACAGTATTACCCGGAGGAGCCGCCGCCGCGTCCGTCGCTCCTCGGACGTGACTGCGTGTCCTGCCGTGACGGGGATCGGCGGCGTGTCTGGAAAATGTACCGTTCTCATTTACTGTTGCACAGTACGGAGCATCTATCTGAATAAACATTTTACATTTTTACTACACACTGCCGGCGTCAGTCCCATTCAGTTTTAAAAAAAATAATAAAAATTCACTTTATTTATATAAATCGCGGTAAAATAAAATTCCCCGAGACTGTTTATAACAGCGTAGTGATTTCAATAAAATGAACAAGCGAGTGAAAAAAATCTGAATTCGCGCGTTCAAAAGGTTTCGGGATTTAAGCGAAAAACGATTTTGGCGACAGAAAGCGCGAAGAAATGAAACGATTATTGCAAACGACGATTAAAACCAGACTTTCTGGTGTTTTAATTATTTCGGTAAATGAATGTTATATTATATATATCCTTGTCTGGAGTTTTATTCGCCCCTGCTTTACTTTTCAAATTAGATCAAATTAAAAAAGAAAATAAAACTGAAACGCTGCGGTGAAATTCGGGCTCCACTCGCCGAACTGTTCAGGTTGTTCATTTCATGAACACGAAGTTCCACGATCACCCCGCCAGCGAAGGAGGGAGAAAAGTCGCGTTCTTTTATTCCCCTGGCGGAGAAGGAGACGTGAGAGAACCCGGAGGAGCGTTTCTACATCACGGGAATATGAGATGGAGCAGATATTAACAACACCAAACTACTAAAATATATAAATATATATATATATATATACAGTAAAGGCCAAAAGTTTGGACACACCTTCACATTCAATGTGTTTACTTTGTTTTCATGACCATTTACGTTGGTAGATTCTCACTGAAGGCATCAAAACTATGAATTAACACATGTGGAGTTATTATTTAACAAAAAAAGGTTAAATAACTTAAAACGTTTTATATTCTAGTTTCTTTGCTCTGATTACTGCTTTGTACACTCTTGGCATTCTCTCGATGAGCTTCAAGAGGTCGTCACCTGAAATGGTTTTCCAACAGTCTTGAAGGAGTTCCCAGAGGTGTTTAGCACTTGTTGGCCCCTTTACCTTCAATCTGCAGTCCAGCTCACCCCAAACCATCTAGAATTGGGTTCAGGTCCGGTGACTGTGGAGTTCAGGTCTCCACTTTTTGTTAAGTACATAACTCCACATGTGTTCATTCATAGTTTTGATGCCTTCAGTGAGAATCTACCAACGTAAATGGTCATGAAAATAAAGTAAACACATTGAATGAGAAGTTGTGTCCAAACTTTTGGCCTTTACTGTATATATAAAAAAAAAGTTGACATGTGAGGTCATGGCCTTCTTCTTCTCCTTCTTCTCCTCCTCCTCTCCCCACTGACCGGATAACAACTGGATCCCGTCCGATCCAGCGCCCATCCTCGTCCGACAGATCCCCCTTCGAGCGAAACAACGGCGCCCGCGGAGGAGGATCTCCGCCCGGTTCAGCCGCCGAGGCCGCGGCCGCGGCTCCCCGCCCGGTCGGCGCGGCTCTTGCGCCCCCTGCAGGCGGCGCGGGGCACAGACGCGTCCTGCGTTCACTGATCCGAGTCTGGCGTCCATACTGAGTTCTGCTTGTATGGTGATGGGTTGGATTCTTCTAGCCCTGCACATGCCATTAATGTCAGTGTGAAAACAAGCCTTTCGAGTGAACGAGCCAAGCATGAGAAGAGCCGAATTCTCATCAGAACGCCGGGAAAACCATCTCTTGGTTGACTCTGCGTCCATAAGCTGTTAGCAGAGATGATAGCTGCACAAGACACGAGACCTAATCGAAAAGGAACTTTATTTACACACATATTAAAACAAAAAGTGTCCATCACAGTGCACCCTTTCATCTGTGGTTGTTGTCCATAAAAACATGACACTGGGCTTTATAGTGCACGGTGCAGGAAGAAGAAAGTCTGGAGAGGTGGAGATATGCTCCAGAGAGGAGAAGAATGAAGATCAGTAGGTCTAAGACAGAATGCATGTGTTTGAATGAGAGGGAGGACAGCGGGACGGTCAGGATACAGGGAGTAGACCTGGCGAAGGGGCGGGAGTTTAGAAAGCGCTCAAGACTGAAGAGATGATGGTGCACTTCAGGAGGTGTCACTCAACAACACTACACCAGACAGCCCAGTATCGCCTGTGGAGATCTTCCAGGACCAGATGACAGAAGTTCCATTCCACTTGCAAACACCCTCCTAAACCTTCATACATATTGCAACTGCACTTTATATTCTCTTCTGGTATATATTTCCAGAATCTTTGTATTTTCTGCAGATAACACTGCACTGACAAAAAGAGGCAGAACTGGAGATGGCAGAGTTAAAGATGCTGAGATTCATGTTTGGGGTGACAAGGGTCGTGTTTGATGTTTTGGAGACAAAGTCAGAGTTATGAGGTTGTGTCGGCTTGGACACGTATGGAGGGGAGACTCTGAGTATGTTGGGAGAAGGATGGTAAGGATGGAGCTAGAGGAGGTTTATGGATGCGGTGAAAGAAGACATACAGGTAGCTGGTGTGGAAGAGAAAGATACCGAGGACAGTGGGAAATGGAGACGATTGATCTGCTGTAGTGATCCCTAATGGGAGCTGATGAAGTTAAAAGGAGAAGAATTGCAGTCATTTTTTTTCCCCATTTAATGTATTTTTAATGCACTCACAGCACTCTTCTAATGTGAACATTAATATAACTGGTTTGGTATCCACCATAATGGTAAGAAGGGGTTTGAGGAATTTACAATGGTGTGCACAGGTTGGTTTGGAACTTTACCAGAAAATGATTGGCATCGATTTTCTGAGTGTGGGTCACAGAGCACACTAAACTATTCAAAGTTCAATTTCACACATAAGGAATATCTGATGGCATTCTAAACGTACTGGAAACAGGGCACATTTAAATGGCACAATTAGATTGCACATGTGCAGATGGGTTTGGGTGGTGAAGCACGAATATGCATGTAGGAGCCAATGAAGTGAAAAAAATAAATAAAAATAAAATAATAATAATAATAATAATAATAATAATAATAATATAAAAAATCTAAGACATGTTCAGGGGGAAAAAAAAGGTCACCCTAACTTAGTGGGACTATGCGAACCCTACACAACGTATTAACCAAAAGTCAGCATATGAAAATCATTAAACACTTAATATTACAAACAAGTGTTTACTCACCCCAAGAGGCTTCAGATTTTGTGACGCTGCTCTAATTGAATAAACTGATTAACAGTTCTGGTGGGGGTGACAGCCCGATATGCATGTCGGGTGTTTGCCACGCATATTTTGAGTCAAAAAAAAAAAAAAAAAAAAGGATTATCCAATTAAAATAAAAAACTGAAAATTAAAACACTATAAATTTATTTCCTAAGCCACAGGGATATACAGGTGTCTAGAGGGGTTTGGGAATGAGATAGAGAGACACACGAAGGCTATAGGATATAGACTTAAGCAAACCACAGCCAAAAACCACAGGGCGAGATCTCTAGCAGACCTCCTCAACACAGTCTGAAGTCTCCTTTTAAATCTTGTGCCATCCAATCAGAGACGGGACATTATGAAAAAAGAAGAATAAATCCAGCAAATGACATAAAAATCATACATAGTCACGTTCCTGTCTAGGGGGACTAACAGAGGAAAATCCACACATACAAATACACACACGGCAGAGGAGGGGGAACCCTAGAGACAAGAACCAAGCACAAATAACAACTCCATTCCAGACTCCCCCATGAGTACTGCGCCACTGGCCTTCTCACATGCTGGCAGCTGAAGATAAGTCACCAGACCGTGGGCGGAGCCAGCAATCAGAAACCCCGCCCCTTCAAGCCTAAAAGGAAAACACACACAGACACAGACAAGCAGAGGGAACCCCATACTTTTTTGCACAATTGTAGTTCTCCCCAAAAGTGTCTTGTTCATCAGACATGACTTTAGCTAAAAGAAGGCAGTGTAGAAGGGTTAATGGGTTAATGAGGAAGCAGAAAATGCAATAACGAACGTTTAGCAGGAAAAGAGTACTTCCATGTGCCCATTCTACAAGCATCACAGTCAGAAGTCTGTGGGGGTAAATATGCAACAATAAATACAATCCTCATAAAGTAAAGTCTTAAGGTAATTTTGTACCAAAAAGTGCAGGGTGATATTTGGCAGTCGGATTCACTTGTTACGTTATCCAATCAGCAGCCAATGAGAATCAAAAACTAGGATTTTGCTGGTCAAGCTGTTTTCCATTCATGTTTAAAAAGCAGACATGCAACAGAGGAGGCATGAGGCATAGGTCAAGCAAAGACAGTTATTTTTTTTTATTAAGGAGTGCTTATGGTTATCAAGTGCATTCCACCAAAATGGAAACAACAGCAGGTTACTTCCAACTGACTTTACAACAACAATGCAGGCACTCAACACTCAAAAATCATTTCCCTGCCTGCAGAAAACTACTCAGGTTCAATCACCACAAACAGACATCATCACCCAGACTTCTGTAAAGTAAAAACACTTTATAGGCTAATTTACAAATTAAAATAATGTAAACTTCACAATATAAAGCTGTAAAGAACCAAAAAAAAAAAGAATTAAGATAAAAGTCTACATTTTAGTTCATGTATGATTGATACACAGATTCGACCGGGTGGCCGGTAGTGGGATGTGGGCAGCTTCTGGGCGTGGCCCAGTTAGCACAGCAGGTTGCTGCTTAAGGTTTCTTGGGTAATTTTCCCTTCAAGATATGCATTGGTAGAAGCACAAATCAAAATCATACACAACAGCAAACATCTACACAAGTACAGCAGGGCCAGCTCAAATCTCAGTACATATGTCCATAGATTTGTTAGAAAAAAAATAATAAAAAATTTATAAAATGAAAGAAATTCTGAGTAAAAAAAGGCACACCGATTGCACAGTGTAATTATAATTAGGACATTAAATAACATCTTTAAGATTGCTTTGCAAATTATATTGCCATAGAAAATAAACAAATGAATGCAAGACTATGCTAGGTTCCACAAACTACACCACTTAACAGCTATACAGAGAAACTATTAACCCGCACTTTTGTCGTCCCTTTAAGTAATAAATTGCTTTGCACAAATTCAAGCATTAAAATTGTTTACATTCTCCCACAGAGAATGGTAGAGTGAAGCACATCTTTGTGTGCTTGCTAAATGAAAGGATTTTTAAAAATATATGTTTACGTATAAGGTATGTTCTACACTAAACAAACCCAAATGCAAACAAATATTTCATCACAGTTCATGGGATATTAAGTCACATTATGCTAAGTGAGGATTGTGTTCTAAGGCGCATGTTGCCTGAAACTCATGAATTCAAATGCACAATACTATAATATTGCATGTCTTGTCTCTGTGCTGCCACCGCTATTTGCATAAATATTTTGGTGCATTTTGAATAAGTGCAAAATACAAAGTTGTTGTTTTTGGAGTCAATTGCAAATGTTCCACTGTACAGCTAATGACAGCAGTAAAGAAGGTTAACTAATCTTTGACTAATCACATCCCATTCTCTCCTGACAAACGGAACATAAAAGAGCACAGAAAAATAGGTCTAAATTATTTGATGAACACATTTCTTCATATAGATCATCTGAGCATTAAAAAAAAAAAAGATAAATTAAATGAAAAATTTAAGCTGCTTTGAATATGCCAGTAGGGGAAACATATAGTATAATTGGACACAATAACATCATCATGTTCTTACTCAACAATATCTAACATGTAGGTATATATTTGACACATAACTACAATACACCTCTTCTTCTTCAACCTCGAGCCACCAAAAACCCCCACTAGGGGAAAGGAAAGCTGTAAACAAAGTAGCGCCAGCGTCCCCAAGGCCAGGTCCCCAAGCCGCTTGAGGTGTACTTTATCGTAGCCCTGAGGCATGGCCTTCTTCCATGGGTCAGGGTAAGCTCTGCCAAATCTTGTCTGACATGAACCCACAATCCAGGCCGAAGGTGAGTTATGACAGGATGGTGGTGATAAAGTCGTAGAATCTCTTGGAGTATTGCTCTGGATTGACAGTGGAAATTTCTGCTCCAGCCTGTAATGAAGAGCAGGGATCAGGAGAAAAATGCGGAACTCTGTGCCAGCTCTGTTTTGGTTTAATAATGCAATTGTCTGCATGGTATTCAGTGTTATATAATAAAAATACCACTAGATGGAGGTGCCTGACTGAGAAAGTTCCTGCAGAAAACAGACAACCACCAAGATAACCCCCATTGACTGCCATCCCTGAGCAAGACACTTAACCCTGAGTGTCTCCAGGACTGTCCCAATAACTACTGATTGTTAGTCACTGTAGATGAACGTCTCTGCTAAAGCAATAAGTGTAAATAAATGTAAACGTAATATCAGTAGATGTCATATTGCCTCCTTGTGGTCTCTGAAAGTTTTGAAATAGGAAATTCAGTCATGACTCCTACCCCATGCTTTACTGTCTTGGCAGCATGAGCTGCTTTCTTCTTTGCATCGTACGGGGTCAAGATGTCAATCACTGCCATGAAGTACACTTCTTTTTTAGGAGCATCTGCCAAGAAAAAAAGAGAAAAACGAACATTTCTGCAGTTTTGGGCCTGTTGTTTGTGAAGCAGGGAGGACGACGACTGACTCACTGTCATGGCTTCTGATGGCGTAGACATCGATGGAGGGGTTAAACTCGCCGGGCCCCAGGGGTTTACTGGTGTCCAGTGTGTTACTAGGACTGTCGGGGGGTGTGCCGGTGGCCCCCCCATCGCTCTCAGTGCCCTCCTCCTCTCCAGCATCGATGTCCTCGCTCTCCTCCTCTGGCTGCTCCTGCTCCCCACGCTCAACGTCATGGATTCCCACCAGCAGGCTGTAGTCCATCAGCTTCAACTGGGCGAGGAACTGGGCAAAGAAACCAGGCCGATAGTTGAGAGATGACCTAAGAATGACTGCTTCTCGTGTTCATTTCACTGCGGACCAACCTCAACGTCATTTTTCAGTTTCTCCAGAAAAGCCTTCTTGTTCTCCTCATGTATGTAGATCTTCTGGCCATCATTAATGAAGTCGTTGTCTTTGTAGGTTGGAAGTTCTTTAGTCTGAGCAAAATATTAATCAAAGAAATTCAAAATGAACTATCAGTATTCTCCTGAAATTTTCAACCACTTTTCTCAGAATAATGAAAAGAAAGAAAGAAATAGTGGATCGTAATCACATGTATAAATGTAGGGTTTTAGTCTTTACTGAATCAAGGTCAAAATGAAACTGAACGACACAAAGAGCCACAGCTTAAACTTAAAAGAAAAAAAATTTAATTGAAAATGATGATTCACACAAAAGGCCTGTACAGTTAGAATTCTGCTCCCCACATGATCAATGCTACTTTCTCCAAATAAAGGGAAAGCTGTTGGGTAGTGTGCACCATCGCTTCAGAACCAGTCCTTTTATGCTGTGTGGGTCATCACTTCCCATTCGAGGAAACCCCAGAACAGGATGCCTCTGAACCACTGGGTGAAAAGGAATGATGGGAAGAGTTCTTGGCATGTGAATCCTTACGTGTCTGATGGCGCAGTAAAATCGTGTGGCAATCCGGATTGTTTGCAGCTTTTGGCTCATGCGTGATTTTGCCGGAGCTCCTTCCTCAAGTGGGCGTGGCTGCTAAAACAGTGAAGGGAAAGGTACGGAAACTTCATTCAACAACCAATAACTGCCCTAGTGGACTGTGCTGCAGTCTTAAGAGAAATGAAGACATCCTAGAGACCGCAACTATCTATCTATCTATCTATCTACAAGTATAACTGACAAGAAATGTACATGTGCAGAATCATATTTTCCACTGGATTGTTCCAGTTACCTGGACTATTCAATGAAATATGACTTGCAAAGATGCAAAAGTGCAGTTTTGAGGGCAGATGGGAAATAATTTTCAGAGGTTTCTGGTCTCAGGATGTGTGACTAATTTCAGTAATGGCTTCAGTAAAAAGAATAATATTCAGTAAGACAAAGTTACTGCCGGATCAGTACCATATAAACAAATAGCATTTGCAAAATACATTTGTTTATATATCCAATAAATAATAATATGTTGATATATCCAAAAGGGCAAAATAAGAAGAGAAAAAAATGAAATGCACAGGTTTAAAATAAATCAAATAAATGCACAGGTGTTTAGATAAATACAGGAGAAATTTCAATTCTTCACGTCAACAAATCCATTAGAGAAGAGGGAAGGATCACCAGGAACTGTGTTAGGGGCCCGGGACTTAAAAAGCACATTAGGAAACACAAAGTTATCCAAACCAAACAGCTCCTTGTCTCTGGCAGCAGAAGTTACTGTTTTTCAGTGTCAGTGGTGACCAAGTGAGGGATCCTGGGCACATATTATATCTGTCTGGGCATAGTTTCCCAGCATGTTACTGGATGTAATACAACTTTCCTTAAATCAGGTTCAGATTAGTGACTGCTATGCCCTGCTATGCACTGTGAATTCCATTTATGGAATTTGGCAGACACTCTTAGCCAGAGCGACTTACAACATGCTTTCATGTTGCCACCAATGAAGTAATCAGTTCTGGTTCTATACGAATGAATAAAAATAAGAATAAGAGCAGTTGACATCCATGACAGGCGCCCGGGAAGCAGTGTGTGGGGACGGAAGCTCAGTGGCAAACTTGGTGATTTAGATTTTGAACCTACAAACTTTTGGTTACAAGTCTGATTCCTTAGCTACTAGGCCACCACTAATGGACATTAAGAATGAAGGACAATGAAACATCTAAATGTCTAATTCTTCCAGTTTGAACTACAGATCTTAATTTCACAATTGAAAACTAGGCTTGAATTTAATTTAAATCTACTAATAATCTGCACACAAAAGTACATTTGACTGTGAATTAATATCCCTGTAAATGGAGGGTTTTAACATATATTAACATGCAAACTAAGACTGTGAGAGAGAATCCATGCAGTTCATACACATGCTGCTAAAAAAAAATACAAAATGCAGGAGAGAAAAACAGTGGTTTGGAACACTGGTTTGCTTCATAGACAGAAAAGAAAACTTCAATTCACATTTGAACTCTGATTGACAGTATTTGCGCCTCCTCTACGTACTTCACACATTCAAACTGTAATGGAACTAATTTCAAAACACGTCAATAACATACGAGGCATATGCATTAAAATACATACATGTTAATTACTTATTTTTTACCTTCCAGTGGTGAAACATTTTTCTTGTTTGCTATCAATTAAGTAAAAGCCACAGGTCTCATCAAAAGCCCATTTGACACAAGAAACCCAAAAATGTATCAGATCAAATTAACAGGGGGTGATAAGATTTACTTTTTGTAAAATGACAGGTGTCACCAACGTCACATGAGTGCCTTTCACTTGCTATCAGATGAAGAATCTTGCTTGAAAACTGGGCAGATCAACTAAACGAGTCTAAATGAGCTGCTGCTCAGGTAGGGGGATTATTTTTCTCAGGTAGGGGGATTATTTTTCACTCACAACTATATTTATGTCGTTTTTTTTTTTAACAGTTGATGGTTTATCATATTTGTTTCGGAATATTGCATTATTTGAAATGAAGCACCACAACTGGGTGGTGCTAACTTGCTAGTCCTGTGGGTACAGTTCCCACTGGAGCTGAGTCTAAAGGACACCAGGATAAATGAATTTATTTGACCGTTGACTGTAAGCAAGCAGTCTTTAGAGTGTGTGTGTGTCTGTGTGTGTGTGTAAAAGGGGCTAAATACATATTTTGGCTGTGGCTTTCCACCCTCAGAAGGACAAACATTAAAGCAAAATAGGTAACAAAAAGCATCGACACAAAGTTTTGTATCACTAAAAGCATTTTGGATAGCATCAGCATATGACTGAGACTATATCAAATTTCCCAGAATATTATCCTACTTGAAAGAGGTCATGCACCACATTTCAAATGCATGAATTCATTGTGTATATCTCAACAGGTTTCATGTGCATGCATGCTATATATATATACACACACACACACACACACACACACACACACACACACACACACACACACACACATATATATATAAAGAGAGA
Source organism: Denticeps clupeoides (assembly GCF_900700375.1). Classification (NCBI taxonomy): domain Eukaryota; kingdom Metazoa; phylum Chordata; class Actinopteri; order Clupeiformes; family Denticipitidae; genus Denticeps; species Denticeps clupeoides. The sequence goes on along the minus strand of NC_041710.1, from coordinate 10,363,253 downwards.
AGAAGAAGAGGCAATCTGCTGTGACACTTGCATTTACACAACAAGAAACTAAAGCAAAGGCTTTTGCAACTCAGAATGATAAAACAAATTGTGACCTCATGTTTACAGCAATAAACAAATTAATAATTGGTTTACCTTCTCTTTGTCACTGGCCTCTCTGGACACTGTAGATCCCTGAAAGCAAAAATGCCATCCCATAATAAAACAAAACACCCAAAAATGCATGACACGTCGACAGATTATTTTAAAAGACTGGTTACCTTCAGGTCGTATTTTTTGTAGACAGGCAGGCGGTAGCTGAACACGTTGCGCGTGACGATCATGTACGTCTCATCTCCATCCACCGTGAGGCGGTACATCCCCAGGAACTGTGGCAGCAGCGTGTTGCCATGACACTCCACAATATACTACAGCAACCAGCAGAAGTGCCATTTCATGTACACATCACTCCAAAAATCAACCCTGCAAATGCTGTCGTCGTTTCTTTTTTACCTGATGGTACTTTTTGAGAATATTATGCATCTCAGCCACATCCTCGCTGGTGATGATTTTGATGACGTATTTCTTGTTGCAGGAGGTGTGGAAGCGGGCGCCGCTCCGGCCCTGAGCATCGCTGGGTATGGGAGCATTCCGAGTCAAAGAGTTCTGCACACAGACAAAGACATAGAGGAGAGGAACAAACTGTTTGTAAAAATGAAAAAAAAGAGAAGAAATATGTTTTTGCAGAGCATAAAGCACACCATTATTAAAAAAAACATGTGTGTAAAACCACGTGTGTGCAGGTTTAGCTGCTTTTCCACTCATCTACGGTATGACTGCACAAATTCAGCAACAAACGATATACATGTAAGGCTTCTTCTGATAATGGATTTCTTCATAGGGTTACACATTCACATCATTTCTATTTAGACTATACTGGCTAAGGCAAATTGTGTGATCATCACTAAGAAAATGCCCCATTTTCTTTCAGCAATCAATATATGTTTATTTCAAAGCAGTGCTCTTCTTTTCATGGCTGCCCACTGTTAAGTGCAGAGGACACATTTAAATTCATGAACCACTCACAGTGATGATATTGATTTGGTAAGTGCTGTATGGTACACATGATTATTGCTGTTATTACTGCAATTCGTGAAAGTAAATGTTATGTGTGTGTCAGATTACCTGATACTCTTGGTCATCAATAGAGAATCGTTCTCTCAGGTTACGGAAGACCAGCGGACAGTACTCCTTAAATTTAAAATGGCTTGGCATGTTTTCCCTTCAGACGTTGAATTTCAGAAGAAAAAGCACAACATTCAATTCAAATAATCCCATGAATAAAAATGCTAATAATAACAACAATAATAGTTATAATAACACACATCTTGCTGTTAGTGGTTTGGGTGAGATATTAAGATCACTAAAGCAAACAAAGCATTAAATATTCTTCTTGCCTAAAACACAGTAATTAGGTGCATGGACTTGACAATCAGCTGTTTTCATATAAAGCCTCGAATGGAAAGTGTAATTATCCCCGAGAGAAAGAAGTGGAGTGACTCACAATTAAACCAAACTGCCAATCACACAACCAAACTGGAACAACTGCACAATTTAGATGGACGTTTTAAATTATTGTTCGTAATGACATGTAACATCACAACCGCTTACCTCATACTAAGTTGGTCCCCCTACTGCCACCATATTAGCCCTGACACATTGAGGCATGGTACCAATCAGTGACGTGATGATATCTGTAGCTTGTGAGGTGGTGCCTCTGTACATCAGACTAGTTTTCCTACCCCATCCCACAAATGCGCATGAGGCCATGAAAAGGCAGTGTGCTTTTTCAGCAAAAGTTGGTTGGTGGCACGTGTCAAAGTAACATCCACGAGAATGCAGGAACACAGGTTTCTAAGCAGAACGCTGTCCAAAGCGTCACACTGCCTAGTCGCCAGCTTGCCTTCATTCTATAGGTGTTAGGTCAGACACGTACCAGACCATTCATCAGGCCAGCAGACCTTCTTGCGTTCCTCCACAGCCCGGTTCGGCACGTTCTACACAGCCCTCCTATTAACTATGTAAATGATCATGTTTTTCAGTAATTTGAGCTTCAGAAGCTCTTCTATTAGATCAGACATCACAGGCCAGCCTGTGCTCACCATGTGGATTCAGCCTGGTTAGTAATGATCCTCTGTTATCTTGAAGCTTGAACATTCCACAAGTGCTGCAGTTTTAGAGATGTTATGACAGAAGTCACTCAAACCCTTATGCTTGCCCAATTTGTTGCAACCAACACATCAAATTGAAGGACAAAATGTTCACTTCCTGTCTAATATATCCCTCCCACTGTAACAATATCAATTAATCAATGTCATTGCCTTCATTTGTCAATAGTCATAAAGTAATGGGTGATCAGAGTAAAAAAAAAAAACCTTTATATTTGCCAAAGGTTGAATTGAATATCTGGCAATCTGGTAACTCAAATGCCACAAAGATGTTTTTAAAAACTCAGGACCCACATGGAGCAGTTTGGGGTTATGTGTCCAGTGGCTGTGGTTGTAAAAGGATAAAGAGATTCTCACTTGTTGAAGAGGTGGTTGTCAACCTTGATCTTGGAGTTGGCTTTGAAGTCATCAGGCATCAGCATAATGGGGATCTGAATGTGGCTGAGCTCATTAATCTGAAAAACACACATCAAACTGCATGAACCTATGGCAGCATGGTCCATGTCAGGTCCACTAAAACCACAGCATTCAGGCCATTGTGCCATGTGCCATTTCAGACTACCCAGAACCTCCAGACCAGTTTTTTTTTCCCTTCCACTTGTGTGCCATGTTGTGTGCTGAGATAGAATAATGGAAAAAAATACTGTTTGTAGGGACTGGTAGTTTTGGCAATCATGTGGATAATGCCCTCACTCCAGGGTCTGTCGAAGCCCATTACTGTATACTGTATACTGCATGTGATTTGAGGCTATATAAGAAATAAACGCTGTTGTTGTGTCTCCTTCTTAGAAAAATTGCATGGAAAGAGCATGGGGCAAGAAATCGTATCCCGAGTGCTGATGAGTTAGTTGTTCTTGCTGCTTAATTAAATTTCTAGTCAGAGCACCGACTTCCCGACGTGTCCTCACACCTGCGTTCTGAGAACATCCCAGGAGCCTGGAGAAGACTGGTTTACCCAGGGGTTGAGAGATACAGTGAGCAAAAAAAGGTTCAAGCAAAGCTTTCATTTCCTGGCAGCAGCTCATAAAGTGTGAGGCATCACTGTAGGCAGCACCAGGCAAAATATACTGCACTGTGGGATCAGGGCCAAATGCCAGATCCGCTAACAGAATCACAAGAAACCAAAGACTCTGGCCAGAGAATAAATGTCTTCTTTTGTGGGCTTTAGAAGAGGCATCTGAGCAGCAAACGAAAATGCGACTGCTTTACGGCAGGGACCAAAGAACAACGTTTAAAGCTCATTTTCAACAAAGGGATGTGACATACCTGGCAGGCCAGGATAAAGTGATTGACAGCTGGGAAATGCACATCATATAGATTGAATGATGCCGATATTCAAATTTAATTGGCTCCAGTTAAGTAGGAATGAAGTAGGACCGCATCACCACAGGGGTCGATCTGTCTGAATGACCCCATCAAGGATGACCGCTTACTCTGGCCCATCTGCTGCACCCAGACAAGTGGGGTCAGCGGTTGCCTCCCTTGTCCTTGTCTTGGCATTAGTTTTGCCCTTTGGAGCATCTTTTCCCATGAAATATCACACACACACACACACACACACACACACACACACACACACACACACACACTATTTATGCGATGTGCTATTTTTATGCATTTCCATCTGTCTATGCTCAGTGTCATCTGCCAATGAAACAGCCTTGTAAATACAAGCATGTGTATGCTTGTTTATAATGAATTTCAGACAAAAAGCTGGGCTTCGAGGGGTAATTGATCGGTGCACATAAACTATTTGGATTATCAAGAGCCATCATTCAAATCATGTTATAAATCTATATTTAAAATCAATGTCTTGATTTCTTTTGTGAAAAGTATTTAATCACAGCACAGATGAGTTACAAGCTACATTTTCCAGCACAGGCAGCATTCTTTGCTGTGGTGAGTTTATTAAAGTCAAAAAGGCTTGCAGATGCAATAAAGCAGATAAAAGGGAAACAAAAGACAAGAGGTGCATTTGCCAGCATAAAGCTGGATGCAAGAAGCAAACAAGGAGAATACGGAGAACCACGGACTGCCCACCAAAACCAACAACAGACTGATCAGAAGATGACTTTTTTGGTTGTCGTTACATCAGCATACATTGTGACACAGTTCAGTTAGCAGATGCCACCTAGAGAAATATTAATCCTCTGAAGAGGTTAATCGGGTGACATTGTACTGGGCTGAAAGTTGAATAAGTGACCAGAACAGAACAAAAAAGGCCAAATGTCTGAAAGTTTGGATATTTCATATAAATATTGTGGAAACAGTAAATGTTTCACACGGTGAGGCCTGACTTCCGGCAGGTTGTTTTGTTGCCAGATTTAAATGGAGTTGAACATACCCTGATTGAATTTTGCTGTAGCCATTATTGCAAAAAAAAAAAAAAAAAAGTTCTATCACCATGAATCTTCGACTGCATTGCTGCATTCATTCCCAGAACTGGAAAGATAGCAGTGGCTCATAAATAAACAAAGCCTGGGGAGAGAAGAGAGGTTTTCATCCACTTAAACATAGGCAAAAACCTCCTGTATAGTTCGAGAAGCATGAGAATGTGAACAAGACCTGGTCAAGATTGTGGGTCAGTGTAACACGGCCGGAGAACAGGGGCTCTCTGAACATCCATCAGCTTTACATTTATCACCAAAGGGTCCCAAAAGAATCATTCACATAATACAATTCTGACCAGTAAGTCCCAGGTTCATACCCCACTTACTTCCATTGTGTCCCTGAGTAAGACACTTAACCCTGAGTGTCTCCAGAGAGACTGTAACTACTGATTGTACGAGACTCTGGATAAGGGCGTCCCCTAAAATCCATTAATATGCAGTGCACATAAATGTAAATGAATGCAAAGACCAATGCATTTATCAATGCATTTTTAAACATTTAAACCACCGACAACCTGGCAGACATGCAGGAAAGGGATAGTTGTCCACATGCGGACCTGCAGTGCATCCTGCAGTGAGTAAAACGTATCAGGCAATCATTAAGAGGAGCAAATTCACACCAATCCCACACTGAAGTGTAGTTCATTACATTTTTTTTTTTACAGCTAGTCACCAAATCAGAACATACTGGTCACTTCAGTGTCTGTTATTCAGCAGCATTTTGTCACCTTCCTGGCAGAACGCTGCTGATGCCACATAATAGCCTTGTTAGCGCAGTAGGTAGCGCGTCAGTCTCATAATCTGAAGGTCGTGAGTTCGATCCTCACACAGGGCAAGTTAAATCTTTGGGGCAGTGGTGGCCTAGTGGTTAAGGAAGCGGCCCCGAAATCAGAAGGTTGCTGGTTCGAATCCCGATCTGCTAAGGCAAAGCACTGTCCCCACGCACTGCTCCCCGGGTGCCTGCCGTGGCTGCCCACTGCTCACTCGGGGTGATGGGTGAAATGCAGAGGACAAATTTCACTGTGTGCACTGTGTGCTGTGCTGCTGCGTATCACGTGTGACAATCACTTCACTTTAACTTTAATGTAGACTGGAGTTGTGTCATGCCACCTTCTTCTGCTTGGTTAACTCTCAAGGTCTCATAGTCTACAGCCATAGTCTTCAACCGTGTCCTTCTACTGTCACCGCGGTCAGCACTGCGTCCCTAAAGAGCCGCACTCATAAAGCATCAGCAATCACTGACTACCTATCCGGGTGGCGGGGCATGTCGTCGCCTCTGGCTTCAGTCGCTGTTGTGTTCTTTCTGCCTTCTTTTTCATCTACAGGTGTTTGTTCTTGCGGTGGTGGCATGTGCCAAACCATGTCAGAAGGTGTGACTGTGAACTCATTCGACTGCAACAGTCCAACAGATGGTTAACAGCAGCACAAGGTTATTCCTGTCTTCTCCACCCCACAAGTTTACTTCACACTCCACACTGGCACCTCGTTACCACACTGCAAGTGTAAAACGCACGAAGGCCTTCAGATGCCTCGCCCCAAATTTCTGACTATAATACTGCGTGTAAAATGTCTGGTGGTTAAAATAACGCCAATAGCCTTCATTTATTCCGTCACCTTCTCAGTGAGGGTGAGAGTATAGGTTCTAATGCAATGGCCCGCTGTAACGCTCCAGTCCTGCAGTCTACAGTCCTCCATTTATACACACATATTTACACAAATTATTAGTAGTGAAAAAAAAAAGGTTTGCCTTTGACACATTTGTTGTCCATTTATTCTTTAAGGAAGGGCACTGTGCCCTTGCATGTTCATTATGCACACAACTGTGTCATTAATATCCCAGGCCCACATTTACAAATACTATCATTTTCCCACTGGATGTAGGGCAGCTGGTGAACTATCCATGTGGCTGCTATGCATAAATAAAATAGCACAATTAAATCTAATTAAATTAGCACAAATGCAAATATGCATGCCAAAAAAAGAAAAGTGACCAACAATGTACATACTGTGGTCTTATATGGCAGATATTCTGCAGGGGTGACTGTTTCAAACCTACATTTAGGGGTAGTGGTGGCCTAGCGGTTAAGGAAGCGGCCCCGTAATCAGAAGGTTGCCGGTTTGAATACCGATCCACCAAGGTGCACCATCCCCACACACTGCTCTCCGGGCGCCATGGCTGTCATGGCTGCCCACTGGGCGATGGGTTAAAAGCAGAGGACACATTCCGTTGTGTCACCGTGTTTCAAAATCCCTTCACTTTCATTTTCACTTCATTGTGTACAAATACAGTGGTTATGGTACTCAGGGTCTTGATGTGGTGCCAGTCCACCACAGCGCACACTCACACACACATCACTGACTCACACACTGACATCCACAGTCAATTTAGAGTCAACAATTCCCCTAGTGTAAATGCCTTTGGACGTCAGGAGGAAACCTGTGTCAACATGGGGAGATCACGCACAAGATTGCTAACCGCCATGCCACCATGATGGCCACAGTAACATGAATTAGTTTTTAAAATAACTTGCTATAAAACGGATAATGTGTGATAATACATTTTGACGTGTTTAACATAATTACAGGTCCAGTTTATGATTGTCTTCATGAACATATTAATTCCGTTCCAGGTCAGTTGGCCACACCCCTCTCCCTGGAGACCACCATGGAAATAAACTTATTCTGATTTATTACATTTATCTTTTACAGCACAACTGAATTACAGAATCAGCCACTAGTCAATACTAGTGGCCCCCAGACAGGACATGTGCTATCCATAGATGATGTCCATTTTTTAAACTAAATGATGTAAATTGAAAAAATGTAAATTGATCCAACATTAACAAAATTCTACAGAAATATCTAAACGGGGAACGTCCAGTGGCTGCAACTGACTGGCCTGGCTGTTTGGCCTTTGAATAATAACAGAATAAGTAAGACGGTGATTCATTGAAACAACAACCCCACCCCCCACTTTCCTGTTAGAGGCAGGGGGCTGCCATCACTAATTACGTGACACACACACACACACACACACACACACACACACACAGCCCCAAAGGGACCAGTAGCTATTCAGACTACAGCTGCTTAGAATAAATCGGAAGAAGACAGTCCAGGGTCAACCCTCTCTCTCCCTCTCTCTCTCTCGCTCTCTCTTAATCTACCTCGCTCTCTCAGCACATCTCGCCCAACACTCTGGACAGTCGCTCAGCCTCTTCAGCGATTACGTAACAAATCAGCCTGTTCAGTGCTGTTCAGCACCTCGGCACAAAAGCGTCTCAAATTGTTTCCCTCACCCGGCCTGTATCAGACTGCGTCCACGTCCATTCCGACTGCTTTGTTGTTTTTTTTAAAACTCTGCATTGTGGTGCATCAGCTCCTCCCGGTTACAAAATGTTATGTAATCAGCACAAGTTCCTTTCAGATGCAACAGACCAGAAAGAAGGACGCGGTGCGTGAATGGCTGCGGCCGGCACCTGAGGGGCAGTGGCGTGATGAACCACCACCAGCACGGTCAGCAGGAGGTGGCAGCGCTCCTGATCAGGAGCTTCGCCGTCTTCTGCAGACTGATGGGAAGTCGCAACATTTGGAGCCGGGAGACGGTGTTTATACAACAGAACACAGACACAGAGGCGAGATCCAAATGCCGAGACTCCCATCGGTCTCAGGCCTTGCTGCTAGCCAGATTCCGTTAAGGAAATACTGGCTCCGCACCACGTTTCATGTGTGCCTGACTTCATTTTTCCTTTGTTTCAGTCACAACTATTTCCTCCTGCTGGAACATTGGCAGCGTTTGGCTGCAGCCTCATCTTACTGTACAAAACATATGGAGATGGAACGGTGGGTCCCTGTTGTTGCACCTCTGTGCCAGACGTAGTAACAGAGCCGATTCGGTGTGTGTGTGTGTGTGTGGATCGGTGTAGTACGATGCAAATTACTTTCTCCACCCTGCACCATGTGGGAGGGCGAGGAACGTGGCTGTTGGTTAAACCCATAAATCCCAAACTGGTATAAACGCGCGCATCGAACAAGAGCATCACGACACCCGGATGACCGGTCATTTCATTTCTGATGTCCATCTCATGCGTCCCACTAAATGTCATCGTGTGCTTCTGGCTATCGGAACGCTAGCGTGTAAGAACCAAAACCCCACAGTGTGTATCTCACCAATGCAGCAGTTATCTGGTCGCCCGCTGTGCGGCCAGACCTGACCAGCCATGATCCTCACACGGGATCCTCACAGTCAGTCTCCTCCTGCTGTTGCCACCCAAATTCAACCTCGATTACGATTATTCTCAGGACCCCGTTATGCAATCCGAGAGTGAAACGAGGCGGAGGATAAAAAGGGGACGTGGGGATAAAAGGAGAGAACGGGTGGTGCGGACGACGGACGAGAGAAGAAGCTTGCGGTTGCATAAGGACGAGGGATGCATTTTATCATATTCCCGTTCCATGCATTTACATGCACATTTGTCGGTTCCAGGAACACAGAAGGCATACAGGGCGTACTCGGGGCGTCGTTTACATTCACGCCCTTATCCAGAGCGACTTACAAGGGACCGTCCCCCTAAAGACACTCAGGGTTACGTTTCTTGCTCAGGGACACAATGGTAGTAAAGTGAGGTTTGAACCTGTGACTTTGTGGCCTTCTAGCTCACTCTACTACTGTGAAGAAGAACTTCCTAACCATCATTAAACTAAAATATCCAACACAGCCAAATACATATGAGCTCGTACCGTGATATTAACGTCTGTTATAGGAATAATAACAGTGCAATTGCAAACATGAGGCCGATGAGGTATCAAGCCAGACCGAGTTTTAATATTAATACGTTGTCACCTGTTCGCGCTGTACTCTGCGACAAAGCCGTGACTCACGCACTTCTCACGGGCTGCTCACCGGGATAATCCCCTGCCGACGGGCCTTAAAGGAGCCTCGGGACCACCGGGCGGCCGGGGGCCAGGCAGGAAGGAGAAAATGAAAAAACACGACCTTAATCCCGCGGGTGAGGCGCTCGTATACATTTAATGTGGAAACAACGTGCGAGCGCGAACCTGGACCCAACCAAGTATCCGCAGATAAGAGACTTACTCCTGACAGACGGCTCAAGGCTGGCTTATGGTTACCGTAGGCAATTCAGCGTGCGCAGAATGCTAAGGCATTTCAGCTGACATGAAACCCTAACATCCCATTAACATCACATTAACACCATCTTAGTTTTTACGTCATTTCAGACTAATGGCAGAAACCAGTAGTTGTTCCAGTAGTTCCGTTTTTCTTCTATAATGCGGGAATCGGTAATTAAGGCCACGGAAATAACTGGATCTGCATCGAGAAACACTGTCATGGTTTCTATTTAATTTAATTTAAGGAATTTAAATCTACTCCTTAAGAAATAGAACGACTGAGGAAACAAAAGGATAACATGAGTGTCTGAATGGAGGTCACTCTGTGACCTTTTGGGAAACAGGGACAATCCCAGTGGGGATAGATTACACAGAACAAACGAGGGAATTAGATATAAAATTCCAATGGGCTTTAATCGGTTTTTTTTTTTGATAGAGATAGGAAAATCGATAGGATTTTCTGCATTGCATGCATTTTGCAGCGCTTGCATCAGTCTGCCAGGCAACTTTTAACATTTCGACTGACTGGTGCTGCCAACAGCGTACCGTTACATGCACCCCCCCCCCCCCCCCCGGGGGGGGTGAATATCTAGCGCGTTTCAGGCTGAACCAGTCCGTTCAAAATGCCAGAATAAGACGTCTAACAGCACACACACACACACACACACACACACACGCCTGTGCAGCAGGTTCGATTTTTAACCAGCAATCTGCGCCAGACGAGCCTCCACCTACCGAGTGGTTCACCCCCCACATGAGCACGCTGAGCAGGGGGTCGCTGGCGCGGAAAAGCTTCACCTTCTGGGCCACGAAGTGCTTCTTCTTGGTTTTGGTTTTGCTGGCGATGGACGCCACGATGCCGCCGGCGCCAGAAGCCATGTTCGGTCCGGTGGCGCCAATTAAATAATAACGCTGATAATTAAAATAAAGCGGCGCAGAACGAAGCGGCCGGCGTGGAGGAAACGAGGCGTCCCGCTAGTCTTTATTCCCACGGGGTCCATGCATTCCTCTCCAAGCGCGTGAAGTCCGAACCCGAACCCGAACCCGGACCCCGAGTAACGACACGCGCGCCGGCGGGCGGAGCGTCTGCTGTCATTGAGGTCCGCCTGAAGGTTATCGGCGGCTGGCGGCGGCGGCGCTAGCACATCCCCCCTGCATGGCACGCCGTCGGAAGCGCGAGGCGGACCGTATATGTTATATATTTGCTATATAAATGTATATATCTTGTTTTTTTTTTTCCCCCCCTGCGCTACGGGTGTGAAAGTGTCCCGCACACGAATCTCCCGCAGACTCCATCCGAATGCGGGACGCCGCAGCGGAGCGCCGCGGCTTGACATCATTTTTATGGTTGACGTTACGTCACCGGCTTCCGTCGCTCGGTGGGCAGAGGCGGGGAATGGAAAAAAAAAACCAAAAAAAAAAAAACCGAAGCCGACCGGTCCTGCAGTCGGGGGTCGCTGATCAACGCGATTCGGAAGCGGGCAGAACGCGTCCACGTCGCGGTCACACGGCGGCGTCACCGAAAGCGACGATACGCGCGGTGCGCACCGGACGCGCCGTCGGCGACGCGAAACAAACAATTAACGAGCGAGTTAATTAATGGCGATCGAGACGTGGCCGCGTTTCTGTCACTCCAGGCTCTCTGTTTCGTTGGGAAAATGCACGTTATCGCAGAATAAATGCTTTAATGCTCAGCTGTCTTTTTCCTGGAAGCACACGGATGCTGGACAGTGAACATCAGCCTCTCTCATGACTTGGCATGTTACTTTAAAGGCATTAAAAGTTATGTGGTGGGGTTCAATTTGTAGCCTTTCAGTTGCATAGTACAATCCCTTGAAAAGGGGATCCCTGCAGCACCATGTGCGTGTATGAAAATGTCATGCTGAATAACACATTTAAAATGCTGAGAAGCAAAGAATAAAGAGAGAATAACGCACATATTACAAATGAGCCTTTCATCAGATTAACCTGTGTGTGTTTTTCCACTACAGCCCTTATCTGGCAGCAACACCACATCCAATTAATATTGTCTGCATGACTGCAGAACCGTCTGCTGCTGCTCTGACGGCAAGTTGTTGAACGAGAAGATGTCTTCCATTTGGCCAAAATGGCCAGAAGGCTCAGCAATGTTTCCGCACTTCTATCTGCTGTGACAGCGGCCCTTTCAAAAGCGCCATTGTGGAAATGCAAGACTCCGAGGTGACCATCAGATCAGCACACTGGATGGAAATAAAGCGAATAAGAATTAGTGGAATAATAAAAAAGGGAAGCATTATTAATCTAGAGCTGAAATTGTCCATCATAATAAAAACAAACTATGTGTGTAGATTGTAGATTTGGACCAACATCTCTCATGAAAATGCAAAAAAAAATCATTTTGGAAACAGGACTGAGCAGCGCGTAGGCACTTTATGTTGGATTTTTGTTGGTCTCTCATTTCAATATTACTCTAAATTATATTTATTGTGTGGAATATTTTGTGGGGTTTGGTGTATTCATTCCATGCATTGCCAGTTCACCATGACTGGAACATGCATAGCATGTAGTCTTTTTTCTTTTTCTATGTGTGTAATCTTTGAGTTGTCAACCTTTTCTTGCAGGTAGAAGTGCGGCCATCAGTAAAGTTAATTGGATGGCGTGCACATCAATCAGTTGATGCAAGCCAAGTCAGAGTAATGACCCCAGGCCTACTGAAATATTACTGAACTATGGACAGGGTTTGTTATTTATTATTTATTTAATCATTTATTTTAGTAATTAAAAATAAATAAAACTGTTATATGGATATGGATGGCTAATTGGCTTCAGTAAAAAAGGAAAGAATACGGTTTAAATTGCTTTAACATCAGTATTTCAAACATGTTCCATGTGTGGCGTGTGCAAATGTTATAATTTTATAATGTGTTAATTATAATCATAATTATACCAACATTTAGTGAGTGAGAAAGTGAGTGAGTGAGTGAGTGTGAGTGAAAAAGAGAGTGTGTGAGAGAGAGGGTGGGTGAAAGACTGCGAGAGATTAAGTTAGTGAGTGAGTTAGAGAGTGAGAGGGTGAGTGAGTGAGGGAGTGAGAGAGAGAGAGTGAGTGAGTGAGGGAGTGAGAGAGAGAGAGTGAATGAGTGAGAGAGTGAATGAAAAAGTGAGTGTGTGAGAGAGTGTGGGTGAAAGAGTGTGAGAGATTAAGTTAGTGAGTGAGTTAGAGAGTGAGAGGGTGAGTGGGTGGGTGAGAGAGAATGAGTGAGGGAGTGAGTGAGTGAATGAAAAAGTGAGTGTGTGAGAGAGTGTGGGTGAAAGAGTGTGAGAGATTAAGTTAGTGAGTGAGTTAGAGAGTGAGTGAGTGAGAAGGTGAGAGAGTGAGTGTGAGAGAGAGTGTTGCTTGCTGTTGATAGGGATGGGTGTGATGGGTTTGGCTTGGCCCGGTTTCCTCACGCTGCTCTCCAGGCTCCCACGCTGTTACTCGGGTGGACGGACACGGAACAGGAGCAAGTGCGCATTAGTATATAACAAGGACGAGATTCATTGGAATTTTGAAATATAAAAATTTGAATGAATCCTCTGGAAATTAACGTGCAGCTGAAATGAACCCGTCATGCTCACGCTGTGGCAAAATTGTCTACGCAACAGAAAAAGTAAATTGCCTGGATAAGGTAAAAAAAAAATTTTTTATATTACTTTTACTTTTATAAACCAATCTATAAAATTGTTTCATCTTTACTGAAACAAAGGTTGATTAAGCAAAAAAAATAATGATGATAATAATAATGATGTCAAAATATCTAGTGCTGGCACAAAGGATGTTTCCACTGCGAAGTCTGCCGAATGACCCTCAACATGAACAACTACAAAGGCTACGAAAAGAAGCCCTACTGTAATGCGTACGTAGAGAGGACTGAGAAATCAGACTTTAGGATTGTGATCTATTATCTTGCATTATCTATACAGTGTGTGTGTGTGTGTGTGTGTGTGTGTGTGTGTGTGTGTGTGTGTGTGTGTGTGTGTGTGTGTGTATATATATATATATATATAATTTTCTTGACTTCAGACACTACCCAAAACAAACATTTACCATTGTGGCAGACACGCCGGAGAATCTGCGGTTGAGGCAGCAGAGCGAACTGCAGAGTCAGGTGGGTGCACTGTTGACCCCGGGACGACCCGTCTCCTGAGCTCGCATACAAGATTTCTTTCGCTTGTTTGTTCAGGGCGAGGTGTATTCGGTTCCTGACATTAGTGTAGTGCGTCAATAGGAAGTGGGACAAAGTGAGCGTGTGCCGGTGGGAGAGAGGGTGTGATGCTCAGAGGTCAGCATGGAGGCAGGCAGGGCAGCTGTCGACTCTGTGGTGAGCTGAAGAATCCCACTGGCATCTCCACCTGGCGGCCTGGACCTCGGTGCCAGATCTGTGCTGTGGGGCTTCGCCAAGAAAAACACTCGAAATAATAGCAGCACATTTGCCACACGTCAGTGTCTGTAAATGTGGACGGCGACATGATTCGATATTAATAATTTCTCACGATTTCACAGGTGAGGTATAGAAAAGACTTTGAGGAAAGCAAGGGGCGGGGCTTCAACTTTGTCATGGACACGCCTGAGCTTCAGAGGCTGAAGAGGACACAGGATCAGATCAGTAATGTAAGCATGGGTTTTGTGCCCTTCAGCACTATTTTCAACTGAAATGGCATTTACATTTATTACAGGTAAAGTATCATAAAGACTTTGAGGTGATGGGAGGACAAGGTCTTTCTCAAGGTGTGAGGACATCATACATAGTAAGAGCTCAAGTGAAACCAAATGTGCAGGCCGATGTAAACACAACAGAGAAGAGCGTACAGCAGTACATCTCAGACACGGACCGAAGGCCTGGAATCATTGTAGGTGGGTATTCATAGCATGCTCATATGTTTAAAAAAAATTAAAAAAAAAGGTTTCTATTGGAGAAGCGCATCCTTCTTCTTCTTTCGGCTGCTCCTGTCAGCCAGTCTGGTTGTCCGTAAAATCGACCTGGCAAAGCCAGTTTTAAGCCAGATGCCCTTCCTGACGCAACCCTCCCCATTTACCCGGGCCTGGGACCGGCACCAAGAGACGCGCGCTCTCGTGCGTTTCCAGCGGATGGGGACAGTGCAGTTATTGTGCCCTCCATTCTACTGAAGACAAAAAAAAGCTGCAATTTGTAAGAAATTTGGAACCAGCGCAGTGTAGATTATAGTCATTTTCCAGCCAAGCAATCACTTTGTTGCAATATAGTGGAATCACACAAACTAAAATTGGTATTTTTATTAAAAAGAAAACAAACAATATTGTCTTTGAAACCAACAAGGACGAGCAGTTTCTAAAATGATTTAGGCAACCAACTCTGTGTTGTGATTCTGTGGTTTTAGTTATCAGCACCAGTTTGTTGTTCTGTGAACAAACTAGTGAACAAGCTCACATACCAAACCGCCAAGGTGCCACTGAGCAAAGCACCGTACCCACACACTGCTCCCCGGGCACCTGTCATGGTTGCCCACTGCTCACCAATGGTGATGGTTAAAAGCAGAGGACACATTTTGTTGTGTCACCATGTGCTGGGCTTGCTTTGATCCACAATGACAAAAAAATAAACTTTTTCACTTTTATGTTCATTGATTTGAACACCGGCTCATTGTAATGGTGTGGAATGTCACCTGTGACATCTCTGGTGCAGCTCCTGTGCTTCCTGGCGCATATTACTCCAGCGGACACATGCAAGGAAACAGTTACATGCACCAGACCAGCATGCATTCCTTGCGGTCACTGCAACTTCGGTCACACCACACTATGGTGAGTCCACCCATCACGCTCAGCCACCTCAGCGACCTGTTGTAAGTGGGACCTTGAAGCCGGCTTCACCAGACCCTCTCTCCTGTGTAGAGCGTGTACAGAGCCATGTACGACTACGCGGCCCGGGACTGCGACGAGGTCTCCTTCCGCGATGGGGATATCATCCAGTTTGTGCAGCCCATCGATGAAGGCTGGCTGTATGGCACGGTGCAGAGGACCGGACACTCCGGGATGCTGCCGGCTAACTACGTTGAGGGCATCCGCTAAAGTAAAGGCGCCTGTTTCAGCAGACAGATCGTTTCAGACTGCAGCATGTAGTCAAAACCAGTTGTAAATCAAATCTCAAGTTTTTTTTTTTTATATCTACACATTAATGGTCCAAGAAAGGGAATACTGTAATAATAGGCAAGAGGTCAAAGGGCAAGTTTAATACATAAGCACAATTACTTCTTGCATCTGTAACGTCACCGCAAGTGCAGAACTGCATTTATGCCACAGTGCACAGATTAATGGTAATTTGCGAAAAGTGTTTAACAGTTCCATCTCTCATTCAGCCATGTGCAGAACCCGGTCATGTGACATTGTAAATTACAAAAATGTGAGATAAAATGATGCCCAGGTTTACAATAACAGCTGTACAGTCGTATCTTAAAAAAAAAAAAAAAAATACTGGTTTTCACAAATTTTGCTCCTTCCCTTTTCATTATGGCAATTTGCATTCTCCAGAATGTTATGAAGAGTGATCAGATGAATTGCAAAGTCCCTCTTTACCATGAAAATGAACTTAAAAGGAGGGCGATGCTTGAAAAGAACACATGATGCAAGGAAACACATCTTTGTCTTGCATAAAAATCTTCAATTATTTATCAGATAATATAGAGGTTCAAGTGTTGTGAAGAAGGCCGTCTCCTATAGAGGATTCAGCTGCAAGATCGGGGTGCCACCAGTGCAGAGCTTGCTCATGAATGGCAGCAGGCAGGTGAGTGAGAAGCAGTGTAACTGAGAAGTCTCACAGGCAAAAATGAAAAAGAGCAAGATGAAAGCAAAAATGCCTGTTGACAAAATTTCAGCCTTTTATTTTACATTTCAACGTCATATTTTTGTTTGATATTAGGAACGTTTTGTTTCAAAATTTTGGCACAAATCTGATCCCATTGTAATTTTTAAAAATATTTCAGTACACCACAGAAACAACTGACAAAAAGATCTAAAAACACTGAAGCAGCAAACTTTGGGAAATCAAGTATTTGTGTAATTCTCAAAACTTTTAGCTGTCATTCATGTACATTAAAATTATTCCTAAAATAAAACATATTGTGGATACCTCTCATACTTTGCTCTTATTTTTTTGCTGTCAAATGTGCTAATAAAATAAGAACTACAGAAATGAAATGCCATTTAAAACTGGATTTTATCAAAGCATTGTAAATATAAAGGAATTTTAGTCATGTGTTAAATAGTCATTCAATTAAAGTCATGTTAAAATGTAAAAGAATGTATTTTTATTGTTCCACTTTGTGGAAGACACAAGTAGCGTGAAGAGTCAACTTGGTAAACATGTAAGACATGGTGAATTTGCATGTTTTAAAATGAACGACTCAGTCTCGTCATCTTCCCTTCTTCCTCTTCGCTATTTTCTCCTTGCGCTTTTTCACATGCTTTGGAACTTTATTTTTTCTTTTCTCCCTCTGGGCTTCTTTTACCAGTTTCTTTCTTTCCTAAGAGAAGACAGAAGGTGGACTTGAATAGAACATTGTTACTCAGCTGGCACCATTACTGCTGCGTAGCTCAGCATTTCAGTTTTGTTGTATGAGTGTTATTGCAGCGACACCAATCACGGACTCCCAGGAGCCGGTTTAGCTGCCACTTTAGTGTGAGAACTAGACATTGGAACCTGGTGCCCACTGTAAGTTCATATCTGGAAAGAGTTCAAAATGAGTCCTACCTCAGAAATTGTATTACTTAAATGAATATTATTAATTACTGATCATCATCTCCAGTCACAACTGAAGCACTAGTCAAGACGACAACTTTTAAACAACCCCAGCAAGTGAAAAGTATTACAACTATAGTGCATTGAGAAAACTGCACTACATTTAGGCTTCAGGTTATGAACATAAAATAAAATTTCACTTTCACCACTCACCTTTCTGTCCAGTGGGGTTGAGCCACATGCAGCCCCTTCTTCTTCACCAGCAGAACTGTCATCTTCCCCTTCTTCCTCCTCCTCCTCTTCCTCTGAGGCTGAACTTCCATCCTTACTGCAGTGTTCTAGTAATGAGGGGACCTTGGATGGGCCAAAAGCAAAATTCATTCAACAATCCGACATCCACTGTCTACAGCAGCAGTATGATGAATCAGGCAGTTTAGATGAACTCGGAGGAAATGGGTGCTGTTGCACTCTAGCATGGGACAGAGCAGGTTATTTTTTTGTACTCTAACGGATGAACTGATGAGAAGTTACTCTGCCAACACAAAGACATTTAAACACACAGTGAATCTTACTTGCCATCCCGGGTTAAAAGAACAATGCTTCTTGTTTTGGGATTGCCATTGCTTTTTTTTACCCTGCCCTGAACCTATTTTTCAAAACTTGCATGTAACATCTAAAATTTAAACTGTCTTTCTGTAATGTTACTATAGTTCATGCAAATTCAAACAGCAGGAACCCTAAAGCGTTATTCAAATCAATCAAATATATAGTGGTGCTTACTGTCTGAACCCCAGACAGATCTTTTTTCAGTCCTGTCACTGTCTGGTAGAGGATCTGTACACACACAATAAAAAGACAATATGTGATTTAGCATTATTATGAAATCACAAACACAGATCAAAATTCATGAAGTGGGGTATGCGACTCACGGTGTCATGCTGTGTGTTCAAGGATGCATCTTCATCTTTGATCTTCATCATAGAGTCCACATCACGTTCATAATGGCTGACTTCTGTAAGTGTTCTTGGGATGTAGGCATTCTTAAACACCTGAAATAAGACCACAACAGGGCATGAGATGGCCTAATGGAGCACAAGAGAAGCTGAATTAAAAAATGCTATGCTATTCACCGCCTCATCCACTTTATCCTGGTTTGACCGTTCCTCCGGTGTTCTCTCAGAAGCGATCTCCATTGCCTGCAGTGACACAATCTGCGGTTAACTGAGGCCTTGTTTTCCTAAATTGGAGAAACCTGAGGACTGGGGAATATACAAGCCCTGCACACCACCACGGCACCATGAAGCCATGCCGCTAACCTCCACTCCACCATGTCCAGCTTCAGCGGCATATAGTCAAAGTTGCAGAGAGACTTGTCCAGGGCTCAGTCTCATTTGTTTAATGAGGGGAAAAATACAGCATATAAATCTCACACTAATTGCAATTTCTCCCCATTAACATGATAATTCACATCACAATGTATTTCTGGGAGTTTTAATTACCACGTGTAGGGCTGAAACCATTATTCGAGTAACTAGAATGATTCGATTATAAAAAATGTTCGAGGAAAATTCTTTGCCTCGAGGCTTCGTTTAATTCATCACCAAAGTCCATCTATTATCGTATCGCACCACCGGTATCATTGTTTTACACGGACTGTTTTAACTGAAGCGCATTTCGAAGATTTAATGAGGCGCGATTTATTTCGAGCTCTATGGCAATGGCGGAA
The DNA here is from genome assembly GCF_900700375.1 of Denticeps clupeoides. NCBI lineage: Eukaryota > Metazoa > Chordata > Actinopteri > Clupeiformes > Denticipitidae > Denticeps > Denticeps clupeoides. The sequence goes on along the minus strand of NC_041710.1, from coordinate 10,344,070 downwards.
AATGAAGATACTGGTGTGTGTAAAAGGCATAAAATGTCTAAAGAGCGGGACCATTTTACACAGCGTAAGGTGGACAATGTAGTGCAGTGTATACACTGAAAAATGGACCTGGCCTACCATAAAAGTACTTTGTCAATGTTACAGCACCTTAACCGAACAAATCCTCACGTAAACTGCACTTCTCCAAGCAGACTCAGAGCTTCTACAAGGTATCGTATTTTTATGATTGCTAACTAACATTAGCACTTCTTAGAACGTACATTATTTGTAATTATTTGTGTTATGACTCGATAGTGACGAGGCAAATACACCAAGATCTCTCACGTAATTCATCCGTCCTCATCTCTCCCTCTACTGCGCGCCCCACACACACACTCACACTCACACACACTGATAGGTTACTCAAAACACGCTTTCGCCATACATAAGGTAGTAATAAAAAATGCAACAGATGGAAAAATCATTCATTAGAATATAGATTTACTTTTGAGCGAGTTTATAGCATTTGTTGCACAAATCAATGTTTTTCCTTCCCCACAGTACATCACAACGGCGCATGGACTGCTTCGTCCGGACAGGCTTGCACGCATGCACTAAGACAAATTCTCTCTCTTTCTGTATTTTGCACATAACATTGCACAAAGACAAAAATTCTATCTACCTACCTCATCTGGATACAACTGGAAACTGAACTGTATTGTTTAAGTTGGATTATTAGCCAGCTTTAAATGCAATGCAGCATCAACAGCAACAAAAAAACATGTCTTATATAAGACATATGCTGTAACGTCCACATTCTGATCATGAAATAAATAAGAGAACACAATCTGCTGTGAACACCCACAAACATTACATTTCTGTGAAAAAAGGCCAGATCCTGACCTTTTCCAGGTACTGGTTGATGTTATCGCTGGTGATTGAGGGGTCTGTGATGAACTCAAACAGCTCGCGCATTGTCATCACTGCCACGCCGCGCTTCAGGAAGAAGTCTGTGCAAAGGACATGTCCATTTTACAAAAATAGCCTAATGCATGCAACTGTGACCCTGCAAAGGTGGAGGTTTGCTGCCATGGAGACAATGTGCACTGTTATCTAATCATACATGCTGAAAGGACACACTGAGCACGAACTGTCAAAACCCACTTGACGCTTGACATTTTTCTCGCTCACAATCTGCTCCCTGGGTGGTTTAAATACTCGAGTGCAGTCTGTATATTTTTCAAAACTGAGCCTTTTGTGGAGCCTTTATTTCTGGTGCCACCCACCGTTGACATTGCTACAGTCCTTCCGTAAAAACTCCAAGGCGTGGGGGTGGTCGTGTTCCACTGACTGAGATACATCAATGATGTAGGCGTCACCATCATGGTACCTACACGCCCCCCAAAAAAAACAAAAAACAAAACAAAGGTTGTCAGACTGATTCATTCAAGTTTCACACACCAAGTTTCATGGTGTGTGAAGACTACTGAGCCTCCACTTACAGCATGTTGAACTCGCTGAGGTCCGCATGCACCAGACGGGCCTCCTGGTACATCTTACGCATGTTCTGGATGACCTGCAGGTACAGTTCTCGTGCCTTGGATTCGGAGAGAGCTGCATTCTTCAGCAGTGGGGCGGGCCTAATTAACAGAAATATAGAATAGTGGATTAAAAAAATTAAGTCCAAGTAATGCTCTAATTGCTTTCCCATTTTTGATAGATACTGGTTTAAACTTCAAAATTGATCACATACACGTTGATTGTTCAGCTGAAATGCACACATTTTAATGCATATTTCAATGCATAACCGGTTACTAGGTTTATGGTGCAAATTATGATTCAAATATGGCCAGGAAAGGTACAAACACTATAGCACTGTGAATTTTGGTGATCCCGAATCCTTTTAAACAGTGCTTGAGTATCTGAGACCATTTTCTGACAAAAACCTCTTTAAGATAAGAACGTGACAGATAAATGTGAACACGTAGGTTGCTGGATAACACAATGAGCTAGAGAAATTATGGAAAGCTCAACTGTATACTGATCTTACATTTCATTTTTGCCAATGAAGCCCATGATGAGAACATGACTCCGCAGCATGATCGGCTCTGGGCTGGGTATCTCAGCGGTCTGAAGCCTGTCAATCACAGGACCGAAGGACAATCAGAGAAGTGGTTATCAGGAGGTCTTAGATTACACTTACAGTAGTTAAAAAAAAGTATCTACAAGACAGAATGACCAAAATACTGGACAGAATGAATAGATACATTTAACAGGACACAGGCATTACATATTCAGACATTAAAAATGCAAAACACATTGGCATTACTCAGACCTACATGGAACATCAGCTCACCTGATCAGATTTCTCATTTCCTTCTCTGCCCATGTCCGAACCATCTTCCGGGGGTTCCCTTTGCAGTAACCATGTCTGAACCTAAACAGCAATGGTCATTTGATATTTTTCATTCTCACAACAACAAGGATTTAGTACAAGCTCTCACATGTACTATAGTGTCGTTATATGTGGGAAAACTACCTGAATTCCCCACTGACATATTTATCCCGGTCCTTAAACAGTAGAATTGATGTCTTATATATTTTGATCGCTCTGCTTTCGCCCTTTCCAGTGGTTGCATGGTAGACATTTGCCTAATAAACAAGAAAAAAAATACATGTGTACATCGAAAATTCATTATTAATGAAAGCAGCTAAAACAGTTCTGTGATTAGTTCTCTAACAATATGAATTAGGGTTCTTCTACACCCTGACATTTGACTTGAGGAAGTGTTTACCTCCTTCCCTGTGCTGATGCAGCCATTGATCTCAGAGATGACGCCTCGGCTGAGCATTTTGAAAAGAATCATGCGCGTCCTTGGGTCTAAGACCTGGATATCAAATGAAACATTTAAATATTAAACATTAAATATAGGAAATGGTTATGTAGCAAAGAATGTGATGGTTCAGGACAGTCAGGCTCACCTGCTCAACAGTTGCTCTGTCTGACTTATCTTTAACGCGATACCTAAACACAAAAAACGTAGAACAAAAAAAAAAAGAAAAAAAAGTTTATTAATATTATTATAAAATTATGTCCCATTTTTTATTGGAAAACAACTACATAATATATATTTATAGTATCTAACATACTGTTTAATAGGGTATAACAAAACAAATCCATCTATATAACTGACAGGGGCGTGCAAAATTTTAACTACTACGACTACCATTGTGTTCATGAACAAGATGTTTATCCCTGAGGGGGGACTGTCCCTGTAACTACTGTAAATTGCTCAGAATAAGGGTATTACTGCTATAAAGGTAAATTTAAACTCTCAGGAAACTTTTACCTAAGTTCGAGACCTTAGCTGTGGCATATTCACAATCATTAGGTAAGTTAATGTGATTGTAGAATGATAATCACTTTCAGTGTAATACAATTCTTACGAGTACTAATTTTCCCTTAAGACAAAAAAAAATTAAGAGAGCATGAAACGTCCCTTTGGATATCTTGTATCCATTGTCAGAAGCCAGTCTGTATGGGGTGACAAGTGCTTATTTTAAAATGCATGCTCTGCCACAAAATGGGTGTGTTGTATAAAGGACAGAAAATTTCACTTCACCCACAAAACTTATAGTGAAAGATAATGTCATGCAATGCATGACTAATGGCATCCTGTGAACAAAATGTCTTTGTCTCCCTTCTGAGGACAAAATGCGACAAAGTGTAAGTTCGGTTCTGCTTTTTATCATTATATAATTTATTTTGTGGCACATAATGAATTTTGAAAGTTACACAAAGCAGAGCACCCAGTGCACACAACAAAATGTGTCCTCTGCTTTTAACCATCACCGCGTGGGCAGCCATGAAAGGCACCCAGGGAGCAGTGTGCGGGGACAGTGCCTTGCTCAAGGGGACCTCAGTGGAAATGTGGTGGCTTGGTACTTGACACCCTTCACCCCGTTCGTTTGTTACTAAATAATTCACATATAGTTCACATATAGTTGACATACAACTCTTTTTACATACGTGTCTGCCTGCAACTGCTTCTGCATGACAGTAACTTTGTTGATAACTGAATCTGCATAGTTCAGTTTATCTGTGAAAGGTGAAAAGCAGTTAGGGCAAATCTATTCAACCATGGACAAGATGAAATTACAAAAAAACGAAGACCACGTAAAGGCTTCTGGTGCAGCATTAGCCATTACCAAGATTAATCTTGTGTTCATATTTCCTCAAAACCTTGTCAGTAGGTGTTGCCATCTTCAGTGATTTGCTGCTTGGATTCTGTGGATTTGCCTGGCAAGATAAAATTTAAAAGAATGCGTCACCTGGACCATGAACCACAGTCATATACTTTAAATTTTAACACAGTACAACCTCTGCTGACGATAGCGTGATAGGGAAAAACTCATCTGCAGGACAACTGAACTTCAATCCATTCCACGTTCTAACATTTCTTTCCATGATATAACGGAGCGGACGTCTCATGATCATACCTGATGGGTGCTCCCGGTTCGTGACGCAGCGTATCGCTTGGTGAAGTCACTACACCCTCCGGTCGCAACCCAGTCCCAGTCCTCCTCCTCGTCATCATCATCATCATCATCATACTCCTGCTCTTCATCGCTCTTGTCGTATGATCCAGCGTCCAAATTGATTTGCTTCACTTCGGTCTCCACCGCGCATGTCTGATCTGTCTGTGGGCTGGTCGTAGGCTCGCTGCGTGAAACAGGCAGACTTCACATTAAACGCCACCAAAAAAAAAAAAAGTCACAGACCAACCACACAAAATACACATCTATAGTAGATAAAAAAAAAGAAGTGCTGATCACACTTCACACACCTGTCCTCCGCATCATCAAACTGCCCTGGAACGATCTGAGGCTCGGACATGCCGATATCGGAGGATTAAAACCAACACGTGCGTGCCGAGCCACAACACAAGTCGGCGTGTGCACTTCCGGTCACGTGCGTACAGAAGCTGAGACGGGACCGCCCAAAACGCGTTTTTTTTTCCACACTGCTGGGCTGCGGTCACATTTAAACAGCGGGATCGGTCTCGTCACAGTCACGCCGACGAGTGTTATAGTTATAGGCAGAGGTGTGGACTCGAGTTACATGACTTGGACTCGAGTCATGAATTTGATGACTTAAGACTCGACTTGACAAAATGTAAAGAGACTTGCAACTCGACTTGGACTTTAACATCATTGACTCGTGACTTCACTTGGACTTGAGCCGTTTGACTTGACAAGACTTGCTGTTTCCCAGAAAACCCAAAGATTAAAACGTATGTTATTACCGAACGCTCTGTATCTTTCAATTTGCTGTCGGCAAGACATCCAATCAAATTAGATCCACGTTGTTTTGATCCAACAGCATCCGTCCAATCAAATTACAGGACAGCCAATGCAGTGGAACTCTCAAATAACGCGCCAGTTAGACAAAATGATACCAAAGATAGTTTCGTTCGGATATAAAAACTACGAGGTGGTCAACAAAAAACGAATAGCAGTATGCAAAACATGCGGGTCGAAGATTACAGACGGAGATGCAACAACTTCCAACTTCGTTCGACATTTGAAGTTGCACAAAGAACGGTAAGTTCTGCTAACGCTTATTTGATAACTTTTCTTTGCTGTGTAGTTAAATCAATGAGGCTGTAAACTCCACTGCAAGTTCACTCCCTTAATTCGTTCACTTATTAAAGTGATTTTTTAAACCTGGTTGGATGAGGTACTTATACATAACATTAGTCAATGTACAGTATCATACACAGTAGACGGCAGTTAGCAGTAACGTGTATTTTAGCCACCTACAAAGACATACAGTACATACAAGTCATAACACAACGTTAAGATTGATATTATTAATATTAATAAAAAGTAGTGGTGGGCCGTTATCGGCGTTAACGTGCTGCGTGAATGAAAATATCGCCGTTAATCTATTCACAAAGTTGGGTTGGGAGCTGGGTCTACACTACGCAAGCTATTGTGCCGGAGTTAAATGGTTACGCTAGATTTATAAGTATATTTCTTCTTTCTTGTGTCTTTCAGTTTCTTATTTCCTAAAGACCTTTATTTTTTATTTTGTATACCCAGCGCGGATGTATACCTAGCGGATGTATACCTGCACTGTAGGGGGCGAGAACGAGTCTTCGAACTGTGAAATTACTAGAGCTGTAATACTCGGATCCTTTTTAGGATTCGGCTCCCTCTGAGTCACTCACTAAACTGATCCGTGAGTCACTCGAGTGAGTCACTCAGTACGCACCCGGATCAGAGAGCGGATTATCGCTCCTGGCGGTTAACTTCCTCTACAACCGGACTCATGGAGTTTACAATTTAGACATGGTGTAGTTAGGACTCGAAGGATTCGGTTCAATGGAGACCTCAGATTCGTGGCTCATGAGTCATTTAAAGGATCCGGGCAATTAACCCGGGTGAGTCATGAATCGCACAGCTCTAGAAATTACCACATCACGTGTCGTTCTCAAAGACTTACTTTTAGTCATTATTTGGGTAGCACACATATTCTGAATGCCTTTGGCAGAATTCAAATGAGCAATTTAATCTAGATTAATCTAGATCCACTAGAATCTAGATTAATGTAGATTAATTTAGATTGCTATAGATTAATCTAGATTAATTTAAATATCTTGAGATTAATCTAGATTAATTCCAAGATTACAGTGAGATTAATCTAGATTTAGAAAATTAATCTATGCCCACCTCTAATAAAAAGTAGTTTGAATACAATTAATTTGTGGCTATAAGGGATTTTCTGACATCTGTTTAATATGCTTACCTCTTACAGATTTGAAGAATACCAGTTGAACAAAAGGATCACAAATGAACCACGACAGCCTTCAATCTCACAATTCCTGGACAATCGTGTCAGGCATTACAGCATGAGTCATCCACAGCAGAAAGCTATCACCAATGCAATACTCTCCGACCTGATTATTGATTGCAACTTGCCCCTGTCTATTGTGGAAAACAAAAGTTTTAGGCACTTTCTGACAGTACTTGACAGCAAGTACAACCCAGTGTGTTGCAGAACACTGACATCAAAAACGCAGAACCTTGCTGAAGAGAGACGTTCAAAATTAAAATCTCAATTGAGCAACACTGACCATGTTTCAGTCACTGTGGACATTTGGTCTGACCGAAAGATGAGGGGATTCCTGGGTGTCACTGTGCACTGGATAAAGAAAGAGGCAGAGAGGATACAGCTAAAGTCCAATCTCTTGGCCTGTGAGCGCTTCAAAGGCTCACACACAGCTGAAAGAATCTGTGACCAATTTGAGTCGATATGTGATGAATACAATATTAAAGATAAACTCGACTACATTATTAGTGATAATGCTGCTAACATGCGAAAAGCATTTACTGTGTGCTTCCCCAGTGAACAAGATGATGACGATGATGGAGATCATCTTGATGACCCTGAGCTCTGGTGTGACTTAACCCTGGAAGATCAGCAAACAGTAGATGTTGCTATGGCAAAGAAACTGCGCTTGCAGTGTTTTGCACACACTCTTCAGCTGGTGGTGGGAGATGGTTTGAAAGAAACAAAAATGGTATCTCCTTCTCTTTCAAAGTTATCAAAACTCAGCTCACTGCTGCACACAAGCACAACATTCAAAGATGTGTTTGATGCAGAATTTGGGAAACAGAAAAGCATCCCTGCTGCAGTCAACACAAGATGGAACTCAACTCTGAGGCAAGTGAAGGCGGTTCTCCAGTGCAATCATCTAAAGCTCTGTGCCTTTTTAGAAAAGGCTGGGCACAGGGAGTTGTCATTCACAGCAAGGGAGTGGAATCTGTTGAAGGAGTTCGTGGACATCTTGAAGCCATTTGGAGAAGCAACTGATTTGACACAGGGAGAGAAGGTCATCACAATCAGTGCTGTTGTTCCATCTGTCTTGTCCCTCAACCACCACCTAGAGAAGCTGAAGCCCCAAGGCTGTTTCCTGAGCAGTCTGGTCAGAAGTCTCCAGGAATTCCTGAACAGAAGATTTCTTGGAATCTTCATCAACGTGAAAATGGCCAGGACACAAGATGTGGTCACTGCTCCCTTTTCAGATCCAGTCTACCTCAAAGCAGCTGCCTTGGATCCAGCCTTTTCTCTGTTGTGGGTGGAGCCCCATGTCCTGGTCAATCGTGATGTCAAGGCAGAGGTGGCACAAGGAGTTAAAGGTAAATGTTACAGAGTCTAATGTAACTTTTTCCCTCATAATCTGATCTAATTGAACAATAAGTGTTCTGTAGTATTTCAGTCTAAGGACTCTATTGTTTCTCCTATTGTTTTTGCATGTTTTGCCAGAATTGATCCTGCAAGATGCTGCAGAGACTGAGCAGTCTGTGCCTTTTGTTGATGAAGAAGAGCAAGAGGACCTCAGAGAAGGAGAAGGGCTGTTTGCTGCATACCATAAGAGGCAGAAGAAGGATCTTGGGACTACTCCATCTCTGCAGCTAAATCACTACCTTGACATATCTGAAGGACAGAACGCCCTTTTGTTCTGGGCATTGAACATGAAAACTCTTCCTTCACTGTTCCAAGTGGCCATCAGAGTTTTGGCAGTGCCTGCCTCCAGTGCTCCAGTGGAGCGAGTTTTCAGCCATGGTGGCATCATACTACAACCCCATCGTGCACAAATGTCTGACAGACTTTTGGCCAATTTAGTCTTTTGCAAATGCAATGCGGCAAAGAGCTCTGACATATAAAAAGCACAGCCCTGTTCATTGTTATGTTCATGTATTTGTTATGTTTCTCACATGTGAACATGTAGTACAGGACGGGACAAGCTGTTGTGGAACTAATCGAAATGCAATATGTCATGGAAATACAATGTTAGCACTTTTTGTTCAAATAATTACAGTTGCACTTGTTTTTTCAGATGCATTTATTCTGTAAAGCAGTGGTTTAAAATGAAGAATATTCTTACAAAATATGTTAAAAAAATGTTAAAAATGAAGTTAATAGTGCAATGTCAGCACTATTTATTGCACTTGTTTCAATTGCACTTGTTTTAATAAGTTCAGATTTTAAAAGCATACATGATCGGTGAAAATATATTATTATTCTGCGGTTGAAAAGCCTTGAAAGGACTCGAAACTCAAACTGCAGGACTTAGGACTTGACTTGAGACTTATCAGTCTTGACTTTGGACTTGACTCGATACTTGCCTGTCTTGACTTGGCACTTGACTTGGGACTTGAGGGCAAAGACTTGAGACTTACTTGTGACTTGAAAAGCAATGACTTTGTCCCACTTCTGGTTATAGGGTACCTGGGTGAACCCCTCCCCTATTGGCAGGTGTGAGACTTCAGCCCAGCAGCAGTAAGCAGGGCCATATCCATCATTCATCAAATCTATGTGCACAGGACAATTTTACAGTAAAACATGTTTTGGAAAGATATTAGTTGATATATCTACACATCCTATTTTACCCTTAACTAGCGAGTTTTCAGTAGCTCTGAGCTTTTTAAACTTTTTTTTTATAAAAGAATGTCATTCATCAATCCAATGCACAGTTACCATGTGAGATATTTCAGTAAAAACAGTGTTGGGCCAGACAGGTAACACTTGATACCATTTCTAATAGTTCAGGGTGTTGAGTGGGCACAGAGATGAACGCCATATACACATTTAAAACGTTCTTTATTTCTGAAAAAGATTTCCTGGCTGTAAGCCGCGCCGACTTACACCCCCTACAGGCGGAATATGGATACTGCAGCCGGCTGGGCAGAATTTAAGGTGGAACTGATCATTCGAATAAGGAGCTACTTCAGTGTCAAGTTTTATTTTGTGAGCTGGTTATTAGATGCTGTTCCAGCCAGTCAGATAATCTCCTGCAGCCCCCTAAAGCAGCAGGCGCCCTCACTCACCAAAAACGGGATAGAAAACCGATTGGTGGCCATGCAATCATGAGGTCATTTTTTCTGCACTACTCAACTCATTTTGCACATCTCTTTTCTTTTTGCACATTCCTACATATTTTGCACATGTTTGTCTTGTCTTGTGTGTCCTGTTTGAAATATTCAACTTATCCACTTACAAGCATCTTACATGATGTTGTCCAGTTCGACCTGTTCATTGTACAAAAGTTTAACTTTTCTCTTATAGAGATAACCTGTACAGTATTTAAGTTTTACTTTTAGTTAGTATAGTTTAGTTTGTATATACATTTTTCTTTTATGATTGCACTATGGGGGGGGGGTCTGTGTGAAACATTATTTCAATACACGGTATACTGTGTATACTTTATACTGTAAAGGGTGGTAGTAGCCTAGTGGGTAATACACATGCCTATAAACCAGAAGACCCAGGTTCAAATCCCACTTACTACCAATTGTGTCCCTGAGCAAGACACTTAACCCTAAGTTGCTCCAGGGGGGACTGTCCCTGTAACTACTTATTGTAAATTGCTCTGGACAAGGGCGTCTGATAAATGCTGTAAATATACTCTAGGAAGGTGAACATTTAGGGTGCCTTCACACCCTAGTATGTGCTCTGGTCTGAAATGTAAATGTACTGTTGTACTGACAATAATCAATCATGAAGCTTGAGGTCAAGGCAGCATGGGTGCAGGTGCCCTTGCTGATTGCTGATGCCCCTGACGCTGTCCCCATCACGATGCCACCCATGGCAGCCGCCCATGTTGCTCATAGCTAAAACCACTGTTTGTAGTTAACACTTTTCTCCCCACACTATAGACATGACTCGAAGTTGTAAATGACTGTTAGATTCTAATATTACCACAGACAAAATAACCAACATAAATTGTTACATGTAATGAACATAGCATAAATGAACGTTCAAATGACATTTCCCCACAATATTCTCATAAACATAAACTCTCAATTTTCAACTCATACTTAGTGTAATTTTATTGTTTAAATGATTTTTTTCAGCATTGAAAACATGATACATATAACTTGAAAACAATGAGAACAAGAAAGGACTATACGAAACCAAGCCAAAAGCAGGTTAGCCACCTGTCTCAAAATAGAGGCAATATTGACAATATTGAGATGAATTCATTGGCAACATTTCCTAAACATATTCACAGTCAAGTGCACGTGTATTGTAGTGATTGCTTTTCTCAATGTACTAAAGATAAATGATTTTGCCCCACACAATGATGGATATAAAGGATGCATATTCTGATAAAGCCCCTGAGAAAGAATACAGATATAAACAAATCAAATCATAAACATGCAAAAAAAAAAAATTAAGATCCACCCACTCATTCCAAGCATTAGAGTAAAAAGAAAACACACAACTAAACAAAAATACATAAATGATACACATTAAGGCCTACAGTATACCATGCCTTGAGAAATAATTGCAATTACTCCTAATCAAGAATCCCAGTTCATGCCATTTGTGAGATTTACTCTTTCAAACCCTGCTTAGCAGCATTAAATCGATGTCTCATGGCTTCTCAGTATTGCTTTGACCACACAATTGTTTCTCCAAATAAATACATAATAAAAATTCAAATTCAGTGTGTACTTTTAAATTATCTACATATGAGCAAATGCACAGGGGACACACAGCGTTCAGTGTCATCTGGTTTCTATTGCAACTACTACCTGGAAAAGAAAAGGAAAATACAGGCGTGCTTTTCTAAACAGGCACTTTCATCAAGCTTCTTTGTTCTGACATCTGCTCTCCTTACTTCAGCTGTAGCCCTATCGATCAGAGTAAAGCATAGTCTTATTTCCAAAATGCAGTACACTGCTGGATGTTACACTTTAGAAGAAGAGCACCAACATGGCTGGTACAGAATAACACCCCACACTCAATACACCATTGTCAACGAAAAGCAACAACAAGAGGATCTTGAGCTAGCTGCTGAGGTTGCTCTCACATTAATGACTGTAGTATGAAGGAAGTAAGAGGCAACGGGACAGCCGGACATACATAACAGTGTGCGAGCAAACGCAAATGAGCAACACGTACAGTGCAATTCAATTCACACAGTAACAAAATACTACTTGTGGTCAAATACACACTGTCATTGGACATGCTCTGAATTCTCTCTCTCTCTCACACACACAAATGTGGAGGGTCTGTTCAGCATGACATTCCACGCCACCAGGGGGCACAGTCCCAAAAAAAAATATGTGTGTGTGTGTGTGTGTGTGTGTGTGGCTCAACAAAAATGTACAAAACAGGCAAATATTGCCCAAGAATGACAGTGATTTATAAGTAATCAGCATATTTTGATAATTGATCTAAGAAGGCAGCTTCATTGCATTTTAGCTTCTTCAATCTCTTGCTTAAAGTTGGAAAAAAATCATGAAAATGAAATCTCTCACCAACATTCTCATTCAAACCTCATATTTCAATAATACTAATAACCAAAATATATATTGTGAATATACATCTTAAATGCATACATAGAATTTTTTTTCCATATTTTCCATATTATGATATAAACTATTGATGATTTCTCTCTTTTCAAAATATAATCAGATTTATAAAAAGTCTTTAAAAAACATCCAGTTAATGAAAAATGAGCTAATGTTTTAGAAAATGTTCTAAGGCACTGTTCTGATGATCTTCTTTAAGTATTTTTCTTGATTGCATGACAATAGCACCCCAGCCTAGCTGGGTCACTCGACAGGTCCTGGTTCCGACTGAGCCTCTTCCACCCCGTCACCGTGATCCTCTGAGGTTCTGTCTGCGCTGACCGGTGGACATTCTGAGAAAATGGCATCTGTTTTCAACTCTTCATCGGAGTCCTTGCCCTCCGCGTCGCCTTTCTCCTGCTCTGGGTCTCCATCTTCCACCTCGCCACTGCTGGTGTGGTTAACTTCTGAGCTTTCATTTTCATTGTCTGAAATGGGGTTAGAACCACCCACCACAGCCGACTCGCTCTCGCTGCCTGACGGGCACTGGGCGGTCTCCGCCGGATCAGGCCCTGTCTCGTCCTTGGGCATGGGCTCACTCCCCTCATCATCTTCCTCCTCCTCCTCCTCAGCCTCATTGCCTTTGCTGTCATGGGGCTTTTGGTGGATGCGCTGGTGTCTCACCAAGCTGTGTTTCAGGGTAAAGGTTCGCTCACAAGTTTGGCATTTATAGGGTCTCTCACCTAAAAGCAAAAGTAAAACAGATTAGATACACAGATTATTGGGATGCATTATTATTATTACTGTTGCTTATTTACTTGAAGTGATCGTTATTGTGACGCACAGGAAGCACAGCACATGGTGCACACAAAGAAATGTGTCCTCTGCATCTAACTCATCACCTCAGTGAGCAGTGTGCAGCCATGAAAGGCACCCGGGAGCAGTGTGTGGGGTGCTACCTTGATTCAAGATTCGATGTCGTGGTCGTGTTCATTTGTGAACTCACCAGTGTGTGAACGAATGTGTCTGGTGAGATCCTGTAGGCTCCAAAAGCGTTTGCTGCAAACGCTGCAGATTTTCTTCCTCTTGTCAGCCTTTCCTCCAGGTTCCACCCCATTCTCACCGTCTGCACTCTTTGACTCCTCCTCATCGCTCCTGTCCTCCCTGTCCTTGTCCCTGTCTTCCTCCTCAGCTCCTGAGGTCTCCACGCTGCTTCCATCAAACTCCTTCTCTGAAGCACCACTCTCCAGCTCTGCGCAGGTTTTGGGTAGGGTGCCGGGTGATTGTCTGTACTGCCCTCTGTTCTTCCTTCCTGAATCTTCTGCCTGAGCCTCTTGGAGGTGGACCTTCATGTGACGAGTGAGGATGGCAGCCTGACGGAAGCTCTTTTTGCATGTGGTGCAAGTGTGCTGGAACTCGTCGGGTGAGTTGCTCTCAGGGTTAACAGTGCTGCACAAGGCCACTGGAAGCTGCTGCTGCTCGGCTGCTGAAGGCTCGGTGTCAACAGGGTTGCTGGTGAGGTTCTGCTCCAAGCTTTCATTGCACTGAGAGCTGTCATCATTGTTGATGTCCATGTTCTCCATTTCACTGTTGTTAGGTTGTGAATTCTCAGGTTCAGCGTGCCTCTCAGGAGTCTCTGTGGTAACTGGTTCTGGCTGACACCCTGTAACCAGCTCCTGGGTGTTGGCACTGTCTTTAGGATCCTGAGGGTTAATCTCCACATCGCTAGCACTAGCAGTTATACCAGGTTCAGTGTCCGAATTGCTCTCTGAAAAAAAACACATCAGAAATTAAGCATCATAGTGTCACAGTGTTTTAGAGAGAAACTTGATCACTTTTTGTCCCGTTTCGACTGTATAGTACCAGCTCAAGAACCAACATTGTCACCTCCTCAGCGGATAGCTGTGTAGATGTCCTTGTCACATAATATGTAAATATGGAATATAAATATAGTATAGACTGCAATGGCAGATTTGTTCAGGTCATTCTACTTTTCACACAACTGGGGGATATACAAAAAAAACGTTTTTAAACATTAAATCAATATATGATGAAAATTAGATGTCTTAAACCTCATGTGAAACATGAACAACAGCTATTAATATAATACATTTAATTAACATTAATTAAGTCATTAAGTGGAAAAGGTTGAGCCCCTGCTCTAGATCACACTTGACACACTGCTCTAGAACACACTGACTCATCCTGACCTCAATACAACGAGAAGAGAATTGATGGACTAGTATTTTTTGTGTAGTGGTACCTGCACTTCCTTGCGACCTGTCGTCTGCTTTGTTTTTTGGCTGTGGCCCATTCTGCTGTAGCACACGATTGGCCACACCATGCTTGCGTAGCAGGTGGCGTTCACAGTTGGACTTTGTAGAGAAGAATGCATCACACTTGGAACAAGGATATGGTTTCTGACCTACAAATTTAATCGAAATAATGGTGAGCAAGAAAATCATAGAGATAGAAAAGCGGATTTAAATGTATGAGATATAATTATTATAGAAGTCCAAAAAATAACAGACTTTATTATAGAAAGTGAAAGTGAAGTGGTTGTCATTGTGAAACACTGCAGCACAGCACATGGTGCACATAACGAAATCAGTCCTCTGCTTTTAACCCATCACCCTTGGTGAGCAGATGAAGAGCAGTGTGTGGGGACGGTGCATTTGCTCAGTGGCACCTCAGTGGCACCTTGGCGGATCGGGAATCGAACCGGCAACCTTCAGATTGCGGGGTCACTTCCTTAACCGCTTCCTATAACTGCTATTACTAACCTGTGTGTGTGAGCATGTGCCTCTGCAGTGAACTAGCCCATGGAAACACACGTGGACAGTAGGGGCAGGTCATCTTCTGCACAGAGTTGGAATAGGCATTCTTTTTCCCTTTGTTCTGAGGTCGGGTCTTCGGTTTGTCCTCTTTCCCTTCCTTCTCCTCCTCACTGAAGGTCTGCCTCTCCACCTCCTCTGGCGCTGGGTCCACTTGGCTTGGTTGAAGATATGCACTGAACCTGTTAGTGTCTGTGGTGGCAAGCATCCTCTCCACACTGGGAAACTCCCCACTGGATTCTAGGTCAATGTTTAAGGCACTATCGCAAATCTCCTGAGCAGGCCTCTTCTTGCCCCTCCGTCTGGAACTTTCTGTAGAAGAGTCCTCGACTGTTGGACCAGGACTGATTGACAGCATAGGAAATTTCTGGTCATTTAAGGCATCAGTGTCCCCAGTACAAGGGTTGTTGGTTTTCCTTCCTGTTTTGAGGAGTGCCTGGGGTGCAGTCACTGATGAGATGATCTGAGCAATGGAAGCCAATGGGGCATGTTCTACAGAGTTAGACACTCTACTTGGTTTGGGAAGAAGTGGCTTCAGCTTTGCAGAAGGTCTGGCCAGGCCACTGTTCAGCTGGGGAGAAGACATTTGATGAAGATTATGGAGACTGGAGTTCTCCATTGCTTGATTCGCGCTGGTGGAGGACTGCTCTTTCTTGATCTCAGCAGACAGAGACAAGACAGAGACAGGGTCAACCAATTCACTCTTCATCTTTTTCCTCTCTGGACCCTTAGGTATGGACAGGTCAATTGGCTCCACTGGGCAATCATATGCTGAAGGCAAGGTGGATGGTGAAGCTTCTTGTTTAATGTGAGTCTTGCTGGAGAAGTCCAGTGGCTGGTCCTGCTCAGTGTCAACACTGCAAGGACTGGAGTCTTCTTTAAAAGGCTGTGGAATTCCACTAAGGTGGAGCCCATTTGAAGAAGGGACAGGCTGATTGCTTTGAACAGCAGTTTGAGCGAGAGGAGCCAGAGTGACAATGTGCTCCTCAATCTCCTTTTCTGGGATCTCAGAATGCTGTTTTAGCAGGTGGTGGATGCAGTTCCTCTTGGCCAGGAAGGTTGCTCCGCACAGCCGACACTCGTAGGGCTTACGTGGGCAGCCGTTATGCATTCGCAGGTGGATCTGGAGGGATCTGTAGCTCTTCAAGTCCTCACCACAGTAACAGCAGGTGTTCTCCAGGAGGTCTGGAGCAGCACTGATGATGCCACTTGTATCAGAGGAGGTGACATACTCAATATTTTTCTCTATCTCTTTACGAGTGTTCTTCATGTGCTTCTTGCGTAGGTGACGCTCGCAGTTGGCTTTTACCGTGAAAGGGTAGTGACAGAGGCGACAGACATAGGGCCGCTCTCCACTGTGGGTACGCAAGTGGCGGATCAGTGTGGCCTTATCTGGCGCTGCATAGCTGCAGATACTGCACTGGTATGGTGAAGTGCCCAGGTGGTGGCGCATGTGTGCCTGCAGACCAGCAGGAAAAGAGAAGACCTGGGTGCAGAATCGGCAAGGGTACTCAGCCTTTGCAGGACTCTTCTTTCTCTCCTTGCCGGTATCCTCACATTTTGTAATGTCAGAAGATATGTCATAAGGAGTTACTGTTGTTACGGTCTGTTTATTTTCCCAGTTATACCCCTGGTTGTTGGGGGGAGGTGATGACGAAGAAGAGGAAGAAGAAGAGGAGGACTGCTTGCGAGTCCTTAGGAGATGACTGGTTGGGGGCGGCAGGTTTGGGCTGGTGCATCCTGGAGAGGCCTGCTGGGCATTCATTACAAGAGGTGGAGGTGTGGATGTTCCTACAGTCGAACGAGGCGTAACTGGCGGTTTAGATTTGAGGGATGACATTTGTTTGGTGTCCATCTGTTGTAGATGATCGGGAGCTTTGGCCAGGGGTGGAATCTTGGAGGCCACTGAGGTGGCCATCTTGACAATTTGTTGGATATCAGCCAGTTCTGCTTGATTGCTAATGTGCCGGACCATGAGGCCACTCTCAGGGCTGATGACAAAGCCCCTCTGCACAGGCTGGAGGGACAGAAAGCTCAGGGTGTTGCACTGGGACAAACCCTGGATTGTGAAGGGCTCCAGAATGGGGAGGCTTAGGCTACAACTGGCTTCCTGAGGTAAATGTGATGCTGAGGGCTCAACACGGATCACACGGATGCTGTCTAAAATGGCCTGTTGAATCTCCTCATCAGACTGGACCGCTTTTATCTGTGAGTTGTGCTGAAGGCCAAGAGACTCCATAAAGCCCATCTTCTTTCCATTTTCTGCAATCTCTGTGTCCTTGTGTGACTTGTCTCCTCCCTTGTCATTAGTTGTGTCTTTATGGCCATCACTGGTTGCATCAGAACCTGCTGTCAGTGAATCATCCTCATCTCTGGATTTGTGTGTGGCAGTGTGCAGATCCAGCGACACTTGCAATGGGAAGGCCTTGTTGCAGACCTCACACACAAATCGGTGAAATTTGCTTGAACATCTGCGTAAGTTGGTCTCACACCAGACCTACAAAACCAAAAGAACTGCTTGAAGGAATTTCTGAGGAAAACATGACACACTTAAACACAACATGGAACAAGATGTCACCTCTTACAGTTCTTGTAGACTCACCTGAGCAATCTGGGGAAATTTTTGGCATGAGAAATCAATAAATGCCAGGTCACTGAAGCCAAGAGGAACAGATGGATTGCTCTGGATGAATGGTTGCCCGGAAGGATCAGTGGGTAGCTGTTTATGAATGACCGAATTGTGGCGCAAGAGCCCCCGGTGGTTGCGGAAAGTGATGCAGCATATATTACACCTGGACAAATCAACAGGTACAGAATTATCAGAATTATAGGTACAGTTTCTATGGTCACATTCTGCTGAACAATGTACATTTTTAAACTATTAGGACATTGTGGCACTCCAAATCCTTTGTATTCTGCTGAACAATGTACATTTTTACACTATTAGGACATTGTGGCACTCACAAATCCTCCAAGGACAGCTGAATTGTTTCAATGAATGATCCCATAAATGCTAGAATGTTCTAAACTGGGCATGCTTCATTTTTGTAAATGGTAAAAAAGTTGTTATTATTGTTATCATTTTAGAGTTGTTATTATACAACATGGAAATACTTTCTTACTTCAGGGTATTGTCCGGATGTGTCTCCATGTGAGATTCCAGTCCATATTTGCAGATGAATGTCTTAAAGCAGATTGGACAGTGAAGGAGCTCTTCCTCACTCTTTCCAACCACTACATCAATCTCACCTTCTTTCATCACCTGAAGATACAAGCAAAAACCTCAATTCACACATTATGGTAATATATGCTATTTTATACAAACCTAAGGCATATGGAATTCTAATCAAGCTGTGGCAACACTGCAAAAAAGCCGTTTGACTTACATGTACTTGTACGTTGTAAAATACTGCATTACCTTTTTAGTGGGTATCTGGCTGTCTTGGTCCAAATCTTCATCAATACTGAGTTTTCTTTTGGCAGAGTTGCGTCTGCGTTTGCTTGGGGAAGGTGGACTGGCAGTCAGGGCGCTACTTGGCTCCTTGTCATGGATTTTCATGTGTCTGCATATTCAAACCAGAGAGTTCGATTCAAAAATAGAATTTCAATCAAAGATTGCACTTACACTTGCTTTTTAAACTAGAAAAGAGTTCAAAGAAGGGTTCAGTATCAAATCACAACAATTTTAAGACAAAAAAATGACACTGACATGGTTTGAAAAGATCATCTGCTGTATGCATATGTGGCATGTCAATGAGACATAAAATACTGAAACATCTGTCATTCTTCAACTGTGAATCAGTATACAGACAAGGCTGGGCTAAATACTAAGAAAAGTAGGTACAGCTGAGTACTGAATACATTGCTATAACTGTTTTCAGTAACAAAATATATTCAGAGTACATTTGAAATACATTGAAATACATGTAAAATACATGTAAAATACATTGAATACAATTTACATAAGCAGCAGAAATGTGCCCTTGTCAGTGGTCAAATCACCTTCATGCATGCATAATATAAATGTATACATGAATTGTATAAATTCATGCATGCAAGCTGCATTTAATATATTGCAGCAGATGTATTCCAAAAGCATTCTTTCTTTTTTGAGTGACTGTATTCCAAATACCGACTAAAAAATGTGGTAAAATGTGGTCTGATTACAGAAACATATTCAGTTACAACCACGTGTGCTGATTATGTAAATGAGACGATGTAATCAGAGCAATAGGATACTGAGTGGTGTCACTACAGTGTGTGCTACCAAGCATCTGGTTTTATCCCAACATTACTGCATGTTTAGCAGCAAACCGGCTTCTTAGGGGCCCTTTTCAACAACAGCCAACACATTTTGAGACTTTAAATGCTGCACAAGGAACCCATTCTGTGTGTAGGAGATGTATTGTGTAGGAGTGTGAGTGTAGGCCGTGAAAAAAATGCCTGGCATAATCATGGACAGCAGAGGGCTTCTTTCTTTGAGAGGTCAGAGAGTGAGACAGTAAGTGAGCGAGAGAGAGTGTGTGCATGTGTGTCACATTACGACATGCTGAGGCCTGCACCCTCTTCTACTCCTCTCCCCCTCCCCCAGAGCTTCTGCAGAAACAAACCCACCTTTCAGGTTCTACAACGTATGCAGCTCCCACTGCCTGTGTCTACATATGTGTGTGTGTGTGTGTGTGTGCGTGTGAGTGTGCGCGTTCAGTTACGAGAGTTTCCTATTGTGTCTAATTGGGATTGTGTTTCTGCATGTCACTAAGCATCCAAGCCCTCAAAGCAGTTTTTGGTTTTGAGGCATGTGGATGGTTGTGTTTTTGCAATAAAAGTGTGTGTGCTGCTATGGTGTGTGTATGTCTTTGTTGAGGCAGGGAGAGAAATGGAGAGAATAAAATGTCAGCAGTGGTGTGAATCTTGTTTTACATTCTGTAGCCAGGGTTATTAATAGCATACAGGCAATGTGATGGCCGCCCATATGAGGACCCGACTCTGGCAGCCCAAATCCTGTTCCATCTCACATCTCGGCTCTCTGGCCTCCCTCACGTCCCGTTGTCAAGGGAGACAAGCTATGGCAGGCCACAGAAGGGCTACAGGACACAGGAACTCTGTTGTTAACCTCTCCTGCAGGGAAGCCAGGCACTACAGCAGCCCTTCAAAAAGAGGACGCGACGTTGCTGATTTACTTTAATAGTGGACCATAAACTTTATCTGAGTCACTTTTACTGCAGTGCACTGGACCAAATGCCAGAGGGCACTGTCGATTTTGGAGAGTTAACACTCACTCCAGGAAGTGCAGAAGGGCGTATAGGTGTTGACGGTTCCTTTATCTAAGGCCAACAGTGCCCTTTCTTCAATAAACAGATTAGGCTAAATTAATTCGCTCAGTCGAGAGAGGAAATTTACTGCCTCCTCCAGTAAAATACAACGTGCTGGGGCTGTGTCTGAAGCACCAGGATGGCTGCTAATGGTAACACTGGCTGTGTGTTCTTAGAATTGCAATAAGCTGTGTGGTCTGTTTAACCATTGACGAATGAACTGTTGGATGATGGGAAAATTACTTTAGGGTTAATTGCATAGCTGCATATCAGAAAATAAAACTGCAGTGAAAGAGAATGCGGTATAGGTCAACGAAAAAGGTTATCCACACAGTACAGTGAAGACATGCTGGTGCATTTTCTCTGAACAACACAGACACTTCTTTTAAAATTAATTACCATGATGAAAAGTAAAAAAAAACTTATAGTCACCTCACTACTCCATTGCTAAGAACCAGCCCAGCCTCCAGGGTAGCAAAAATAGAAAACAGCCTTTTAAGTTGACTTCTGGCCTAACAACATCCTAAAGCAGGTCCTGTTTCTACAAACATCTACAAACGCTAAAACAGACACACCCATCACCTCAAGGATGCAGAAAGGTGAGGCATGCAGACCGACCACAAATAACCAGAACCCCACATCACTAGGGATAGACACTTAGAAAGGGAAGCTGACAGCAGACCACAGCAAAAACCCTCCTCTCTTCTCACCCTTTTTTTGTCCCACCATCATCCTTTTACATCTAGTCTATACTAACCCACAATCCAAAACAATGCAAAAATGGAGGGAATTCTATTTCTATGCCATTTATCATTGGTCTGCTAGGGCTGATTTTGCCCTCTCAGTCTCTGCAAGGAAAGTACAAAGTGAAAGAGTGGGGCGGATGCTGACCTGTGCATGTTGCCATTGGTGGTGAAAGTCTGTCCACAGACCCTGCATTTGTAGGGCCTCTCGCCACTGTGCACCAGCATGTGGCGGTCCAGAGAGCTGGCCGAGCTCAGAGACTTCCCACAGATGCTGCAGGCGTGGTCAGTATTGCCACTATCCGTGTTATGCTGGACAAAGGAAAAAGTCAGTGGTATTAAACGCCATATGTGTTTCATGAATGCTACAGAAGCAAAAAGAAGCCCAGGACAAAACATTTTGGCCTCATATCAAATGACCTCATATCATATTAATAAAATCATAAAGGGAGCCTGAGAATCATAAAGGAATTGAAACATTTAATGTTTGTTCAGCATGAACAACGCTGACAGAAGTAATATTTTCTAATGGCCCCATTATACATGATACACAATGCAAACAGTGGCCTTTTGCCTCATTTGTAAAGATGGATACATCAGTGGGTTTATCTTTTCTATGCATGTGTTAATATGTGCTTTTGTGCCCTATTCAATAAGGTTGAAATCGTTGTTTTCCCTTGTGTCTGAAAGGTGCAAAAGGATGCACAAAATAGGCTAATAATAGATTACTGTAGATTCCGGCATATAAGACGCTTCGAAAACGATGCAGCTCATTTATGGATTTTTATAGGCTAACAAGCTTCCTAACTAGCTTAATTTAACCTTGTCATATCACACCAATGTGATATGAAGAGCACTGTACTTTCTTGTAACATCTTGCAGGGACACTTGGGGCTTTTTTATGTCATAATACGTGATGAGGCCTTTCAGTTTGGTTAAACATTATCCTGCCAATTGGGTCAAAATAAGGCTCATTTCACTCAGTAAATTTTATTCGTGCAGGGGGACAGGGAACACAGTGGTGTGCTTGGTGTGCTGTGAATATGTGTGTGTGTTCATTTTGTGTGCGACATTACCTGTCGGATGTGCATCGTTAGCTGGTGCTGGGTCATGCAGTTCTTGTCGCACAGCGGGCAGATGAAGGTCGACCGGTCCTCTTTCACTTCCTGAAACATAAATGCAGGCATCTCAGTGAGGCCAACCAATCAGAGCAGCCCAGCAACCTCTCACTCAGTTTCATGAAGAGCGCACAGGCGAGGCCGCGGCAGTGATGGCCACCCCTGTGACTGATGACAACAGGTGACTCCAGGCCCCCATAAGCTCCCGTACGACATGAATCAACATCACGTGAGCACGTCGGTCTGATCCAGAGACAAATAACTACACTCGCTGACACTTTATTAAATTCCACAAACAACACTGGTGACCAGCCTTGTTCGCTTGTTCTTCAAATGTCCCCTGTGGTTCATTATTTCATTTTAATTGACCTCTTTTATTGCTGCTCTGACAGATTTGAATGGAAATGTACGGATAAAAGCTGACAGGCTTTAAGTGTCTTTTTGATTTGACTCCTAGTCTGAAGACTCAGTGTGCACCGGACTCTGTCTCATGTTGACTCAGGAGCTAATCATTGACTGCGCTGAATGCCACAGCACTGTAGCCTATCTCCCACGTGCACACGCCTTCTCACACACACACACACACACACACACACACACACACACACACACACACACGTCTCTCTCGTACTGAAAAGCAGGCAGGGGCAGGAAAGATTAAGGTGGAAAACTGGCAGGCGAAGACCAGGACACACAGGGTGGTGTTGCAGCGGGAGCAGCTGCCTGCTGTCATTATGGAGTGTCACAAGTGGCCTCCCCATCTGTTTTCTCCTGACAGCGGCCCAGTAGGAGCATTGCTAATTCACCGGGACAGCGGCCTGGCCGGATGGCTGGAGAGCCTGCCACGGCTCACGTATGGGAACGTACTTAGCGATGTTGTTCGTGAAGGAGAGGGAGGTTTGCCTTTCAGATTAGGCTACTGCAGATGGGGAGGGGGGTGGGCGCCAACACCTGTTTCCTCCACAGAGAGTCGTTTCTGTCAGAAATCCCACACTCTAATAAGAGGCATGAGATACGCAAAGGCCAGCGACAAAGGGCAGATTTAGGTAGTGGTCATGGCCATTTGCTGATCAGTCAGGATCCACAGGCGCCTCTGTTCTTGGTAAGTGGGGGAAATCTAATGGGCTGCAGTAACTGCAAAAGGGGAAATGAACATTTTGATTGGCAGCCTTTACTATTGAACATAAATGCACAGGTGCAGACCCTCGCCTCCATTCAGAGGGTTTCATTTCCAACATGACATGCTTCCATCAGTCATAGTCCATATATAAGAATTGATATTATTCCCAAACTTTGTGATATGTTTGGTTCAATATTGTGGATCAACATTATGGACATTTTCAGGGCTGAATAATGGAACAGGGCAAAATTCCAATATGGTCACTGGCATACTGATAAAAAGCAAAGTTTTCATTGCTTGTAATACACTATGTTATTGCTATCTATGTAATAATGTCCATATAGCTGGATTGTCAGTGTTTAAAGAATTCTGATTTGGTGAACTACTGAGTCTTACACTCCCCACATGCAAGGTCTTTATCCAGAAGAATCATACAGAATCCCACAATATGATGTAATATCAATACACTGTCCATGTTAATGATGATATCACAATAATGTCAATGCATTCATGTTATCTTCGTAGGTGAAGGAAAGAATCTTTCAACATACAAACCAGAATTTCATCCTAATTCACTGCATGTTTCAACAGAGGGAAAAGTACTGCATGTCTGATGTCTAGTGAAAATTGACTTCATTTACTTGTCATTTCTGCCATTAAAAAAAAATTCCTACAGATTTTCAACACAGACATTGGACTCCAAGGTATCGATCATGGACGCATCAAGATTTAGTGCTGTATCAATGGCCACAAAGTACAAACCCAATTTGGACAATTTAACAGCCTAAGGCTTGGGAATCATTTTAAATGGCACACTCAAACAGAAAGTCAGTGACAACAGAATTAGGCGGGCCAAGAAACCCTGCCTGTGTTTCATCAAGAACGTTGGATGACAGGTCGTCACCAACACCAACTGGCGAGGGGCCAGTGGCCAGTACATCTCCACAATGTGGCACTGGGACACTGGACTGGCTTCAGCAAGAAACCTTTATTTTTATATTTACAGTTTTTATCAGACACTCTTATCCAGAGTGACTTACAATCAGTAGTTTCAGGGACAGTCCCCCTGGAGACACTCAGGGTTAAGTGACTTGCTCAGGGAAACGAGGGTAGTAAGTGGTAGACTTGTTACGATACAGAAATTTCAAACTCGATACCAATACTAAAGATGGTACTCAATACACAATACTATTTTCAATACTACAGGGGAAGAAGAAACAACACAGGAACTTTGTTAGAATTTTAAAAAATAAATAAAGAATATTTTTAGAATATAAAAAATATATATGGGGTTTTACCAATCACCGTAATAAATCTACAAGCAGCAAATCATATGGAAAGGACCGGAAGTTCGTGTGCGTTTACTGCTTGAGCTCAACCTGTCTGCTGAAAATTTATGTCTGCTGGTGATTTCCATGAACCGGCAGATGCAAAACTGGAATTCTTTTCCACTGTCCATATATAATCCATGTTATGATCCTGGTAACTGGTTCTAAACTAAGTTAAGGAAGTTAAGGAAGCGGCCCCGTAATCAGAAGGTTGCCGGTTCAAATCCCGATCCGCCAAGGTGCCACTGAGGTGCTACTGAGCAAGGCACCGTCCCCACACACTGCTCCCCGGGCGCCTGTCATGGCTGCCCAATGCTCACCAAGGGTGATGGTTAAAAACAGAGGACACATTTTGTTGTGTCACCGTGTGCTAAGCTGTAGTGTTTCACAATGACAATCTCTTCGCTTTCAAATGTGAATGGCTCTTTGATCTGAGACACATAGCCTCAAGAACACTACGGTTGTATCAAAGACCCAAACGTGTGTAGACCTTTGTGTATCAGCTGGTTTACAGTCAATGAAAGGATGCATCAATGAACCGATTTCAAATCCTCTAATGCTCTTAATAAGCCCCAGGTGGTTGTTTATACGTTTTGGCTGATATTAGATTTCTGAGAATCAATTACTTCATCTCAATTGTCAGTACTGTACTGTACTGTTTAACTAGATGAGAGCTTCCTTTTCTTAATGTGATCTTACAATGTATCAGAAGATACACATCACTCTTACAACACAGCCTGTCCAAAAATATTAGGAAAATCATGATAATCAAATTGATTTGTCAACCTCATGCCTAGTTGTTGAAATTCTACCAATGTATGTGGCTGACAATCCCACTTCTCACAACAACAGAAACAATGGGAAAGCATTCTTCTCATGATCAGCGAATGGCAAACCACTGCGTGTCAGATCGTTATTAAGAATACCTGGTTCCGTCTGCCGGTGCGGTTTACAGATGGGGACTTGCTGGGGCTCTTGGTAGGGGTTGTTGATGACACAGAGTTCATGCCACCATTGATCTGGCCGGCATTCATGACTGTCGACATCATGGAGTTAATAGGGGTCAGGTCTTGTCCTTCGTCTTCCTCTTTTACCCGAAACTCCTCTACATCTCCTTTCTTTTCAGACTCCATGCTAACTACTTTGGCATCTTCTTGAGTCTCATTCTGCATCTTTCTAGAAAGTGCTGAGCAAAATACAGACAGTGAGTTACAATGATGATTGATACCTCACAGCTTATCATGAAGCTTGAGCTAAATCAGATGATCAAGAATCTTTATCGTTCTGGGCCACGCCCATCTCTCTCTAGAGGTTTTATCTGCAAGGATGAAGATAACCATTTCTCTTCACTTACCTTGGAGGTCTTTGCCAGCTCCATTTGACTGGACCATGGCCTCAGTTACTGCTGCACCAGCAGTGTCTGGCGCACACTTCTCCTCAGCCGAGCTGCCGTCCATGTCTGCGGAGCAGAAATACGTCTGTTAATCAACCCTGATCACCGATTACAGATGAGTGCTGTCAATCACTAGCGACAGCTATGTAATATTACGAAAGCTCAATGCATAATCACGGCCTTATCTCAAGCTTATTGCTAGTGTTGCTGACAGTAGGGATTATTCAAATACAACTTTAGTACTTAATTATACAAACTTAGGAAGGGAGATCCAACAGTGCATCTAGAATCAGTTTATCTCATCCAATTAACATTCAAAATATAAATAGGCAGGTTGGGATGTTTAAGTATTTTATAGGGATGGTAGAATAAAATGTAGTTTTAACGAATATTTACGCTCCTCCCATCTCCTCATATTATGCTGTAATTGCACCATATCTAAAATGATATGAGCCTTGAGGTCACCAATGCAGCAAAAATCCCACCAGACCCTACAGGGTCTGAAAGAATCACATGTAGGGTCTAGTGTTTTGGGGAATGACCTCTACACCAAAACTACATTTATCTCTAAGATTCAGGGCCATTTCCTGCCAGGATGCGGAGAGCTGGTAGAAACAGCAGGTCTCAGCAGTCCAACACACTGAGGCAGCACAGGATCACCGACGGGGACCGTGGCCGCAGTCGACAGCCACGCCTACAGGAAGGACATCGCTGGACACTTCCTCTTTTAGCACATGCGCGTAGTGTGTATGTGTGTTTGCACATTCCAGGAAGCCCCTCAGTCACTGTGGCTTGAGTTTGCCTGCAAATCGCTAACATCTGCAAAACAGATAAGCGGAGATCTCTTAGATAGTGGTGGGCCACAGATCCCTCAGGGTTCTGGGTGAAGAAAAAAAAAAAAAACACAGTTCTGAACTGCAACAGACACAGAAATGTTTGATTTATGCAGACTGTAGATTTACGTGACTGAAATCTGGGTGGTTTTAGAGTCAATTGAGTATTGAGAGACAACGATCCTTGGACTGAACTGAAGAAGACGCCACAAGCATTTAAGACATTCTGACTTACCCTATCGAGCCAAATGCACTTGCTGTAAGCAATACGTAGCCAGTGTCTATGTTCAGCAGTATACACTACTAGTCAAAGGTTTGGATGCACCTACTCTGTGGTTATGGAGACTAAGATGGAACCATTCTGAAGAATCCAATGCAAGAAATATATTTCGATTTTTTAGTAGCAGGAGAAAGTGAAGTTTGATGAATGTTTGATGAATACGTTTTTTCAGGATTATTATTACATTATTACATTATTTCCTCAAAATGCCATGGGCAGAACTGACCGTAGTGTAAATAGTAACAGGATGACATGTATAGAACAGCTGGAGCCTGTATGTGCTTTTTCACCTCTGGGTGGGTAACACACTCGCCTGTGAACCAGAAGACCCGGGTTCAAATCCCACTTACTACCATTGGGTCCCTGAGCAAGACACTTAACCCTAAATTGCTACAGGGGAAGACTGTCCCTGTAACTACTGATTGCAAGTCGCTCTGGATAAGGGCGTCTGGTAAATGCTGTAAATGTGAATGTAAATTCTTTTGGGGCAACTTATTCAACAAGAGCATCCTGGGACAGCAACTTCTCCTGCTTTCTCTGCCACTCCCCTCCCTCACGTCTCTCTCTCTCTGCACTATCTGCAGCAGCCGTGGGTGTTTCCACCGATACCAACGTACACAGCAGCAGTGGGGCCAACCCTACAGAGAGGGGAGGGGGCTGAGAGAGAGAGAGAGAGAGAGAGAGAGAGAGGAGGCAAGAAGAGACAAGAGAAGCGCAGCCCGAATGAGGCAAGGCTAGACCGCACTCGTGCAAGAGCTTACAAGAGCAACGAGCGGGAGGAAAAAGCAGGAGGATGACAGGATGAGGAAAAAAGGACAGACATTGAAGCAAGAAGGAGGAGGAAGACAGGGGGGTGGAGAGGAAGAGGAGATGGGGGAGGAACAGAGACAGGGAGCGACTTGGAACTTTCCTCCTAGCTGAGAGCAACACCCTAACACACACACACATACAGACGGCGCTGAGGAAAATGAGAGGAGGAGAGGGGGAGGTGGACATGTGAGCTGCAAGCAGGAAGTGGTGGAGAGACAGAGCGAGCGAGCGAGCGAGCGAGAGTCCAGGACAGAGCCGATTGTTGTCTGCCGTGAGCTGCCGCTGCTGCTGCTGCTGCTCCCAGCGTATCACAAACACACAGGAGCTCAACGCCCCACCAGCCAAACCGCCATCTAACATCTGCAGAGGCTGAGGGGGACCTACCAAGCCTGCACACTGAGAATCACACGCAGCCTTTCGGCAGACTTTTACATCTTTTGATCGAAATTAGTTGCATTGACAGGAATCATTGGTTTTGTTTGGTAAAACGGCCTGGGGGCTTCTACAATTTTGCAGCCATCTAGTAATTTTTTCAAACCCTTCATTGCCCTGGAGAACCAGCTGGATGGACGCAGTTGGATGTACTTCTGTCTGAGGAGATCAGTTTGTTAACTAAATACAATTTTAGGCGTTGCATCCGGTCTACAGCTAAATAAAGTAAATTCAGCCCTGGCTGTAGCCAGCAGCACTTTCTCATGTCCCACACGTGAATATTTTCAGGATTGTTCGAATTTCAACGGATTGCATTGGAAGCGTCTGGTGCAAGTTTTGGTGTTATTCCTCGTCGTCTTTCCCCCAGTCGTTAGAGACACGGCTGCATTAGAAGATCTTATTAGTCTCCTCGCACTTTTAGATGAAAAAGAGAGCACTCCCGGCAGCCATTTCTGGTTATTGTCGAAATGATGGAATCTGAACAGTTTTGATTAAAACGTGTTATATTTTTTCAAATGGCGCAACAGCACAGGTAGGACGGGTGGGTTAAATTATAGTCTGGGGTGGGAGACGAGAGACACTGATGTAAAGCAGAACTACGAGCAGCAAATTCATTAGCAGCTAACGCAAATCACCAGCAGATGGGCACCGGCGCACAAAAAAAAAAAAAAAAAAAAACACACATACCAGCGCTACCTGGGGCTGGGGGCGGGGCAAACCAGCTCATACAGCCCGAGGATGAAGATGAGTGAGAGTGAGTCCACCTTCAGCCCCACCCCCTGCAGAGGCTGCTCCATCTGACCCCCCCCCCATCCCGCTCTCCGGCCCCCCCCATTCTCACCGCTCACACATCCCTGCGAGTGCAGCAGCAGCAAAGACAAAGGAGGAATGGAAAGTTTTCCTTTTTTTATTTATTTTTTTCCTCTCTTCCCTCCCAGTTCCTCCCCCTCCACTCCATCCTGTCGCTGGCAGTGCGGAGCGGCGCTTCCGGTTCTGGAGAGTGGAGCGCGGAGGGCCGCGCCACGCCCAGCCGGTTCTCCTCCAACCAACAGCACGTACCTTCCCTGCTCTCCTCGTCTCACCCGACGCCGGCGCTCCAACGTCTTAAACATCCAACAACCACCTGTAGATTACCAACCCTCGCTAACGTGCAGAGACACACACACACACACACACACACACACACTGAACATACTAGTGCCAACTCATCTAGAAACAAGAAACCTCTGCTTCTGGTACTGACAAGGGCAGTAACACACACACACGCACACACAACCCTTAAGAAAGTTGAACAACTTCCAATTTAGAGCAGCCAACAGCACAGCAACCCCCCGACTGCTGCACACCTGCCGAACACACACTCACAGACCGGGGGAGAGCAGCCTCCGCCAGTAGGATCTGAGCTGGGAGGGGTTTGGAATGCGCCGCTACCAGTCAGAACCAGCAGATCGCACAGGCATTGAGCAACAGCTACGAAACATCCCGGAGAGCAGGGGGCTCGGAGGCAGCCGTCACGCCGCGACCGGAGACCCCGACCCCCACTGCAGTGCTGCGCTCGAACTGGACGCGTTTACAAAGCTGCCTCACAAAACTGTTCAGCACATGCAAGCGTGCAGGCACACACACACACACACACACACACATACACACACAACTGTACTTTTCTCCAATCAGGAGCGTCGGGTATGAGTAGCATATTTACCCTTTCACAGCTGAGGGGAAAAACATGTCACAAGGTCACAGAGCTGTGGGGTCATGTGGTGGGGGATGGGATGGAAGAGTAGTCAGAGAGTGCCACACTCTCACACACACACACACACACACACACACACACACACACACACACACACACACAACCCGAGTTTAGCTTCAGAGCACAAACCCCGAACGTCCCACAAACCTTCAGAACATCCAACATCTTGTGCTGTTCCGACCAGCGCTTCACTACATGCACCTTAACACGAAACAAGCACACCCTAAAAAAAAGACACAGAGCAACTAATGAAAGCTGCTGCCAGCTACTAGGGGAGTTCGAAAATATCAATGCAGCAGTATATATCGCAGTATTCCATGTGGTGATATCATATGGATGCAGTCACATCAGATATGAGTGAGTATTTTTGTATACAAATTTAGTAAAAAAAAAAAATTTTGTTTTGGCTGAATTATTAATGTAATGTGATCCACCCAGATCGTACGCAGCGTCTTGTATATCATCTCTGTTTTTACATTTTCAGTGAACTGTAGAATGTCGCATTATGCAATAAAATCGTATCGTGAGATCCTTCCCAAGACACACCAGCCACTGTTATTACGGATCTAGGTTTTCTTATTGAAATCGTCAATTCGCCGTCGCAGCTCTACTTCGAGTACGTCCATGTAAAACACCGTACGCGGAACACAGACACATTCATTATTCATGTGCGAGGCCAGACATACTGCAGCAAGGCCGCTCTGAAGCTGAAAACAGGGAAGTGTGCAAACCTGCCCTACAAACCTGTACTGTGTCTTTTGGTGGCGCCATGAAGAGTGACAACATATTGACACATCCCGGCCGGACAGGACGGGCTCCTGGGAAAGTAAAGGTAACTGGAGAGAGCCGGCCTCAGGCCCCAGCTCCCTTGTTAAGCCGGTAAACCGAAACTTCCCGTCACCCCATAAGATCAAAGCCCAGCGAGCTGCCAAGCTCTCTTTCCTGGGAGAAGCGGCGGGGGGGACGGAGAGCCGCCGCCTGGAATGGTAGAAGGTCCGAGAGCGACGCGAACACGGGAAGCAGGGGGATGAGTATGATGAGTATGACATTAGAGGGGGATTTTGAGGGGCCAAGGCTGGTTAATTAAACTCTGATCAACACTCTGGCCTATGGTGGCAAGAGATTTACATTTAAAAAAAAAAAAAAAGTGAAGTGATTGTCACATGTGATACACAGCAGCACAGCACACGGTGCACACAGTGAAATTTGTCCTCTGCATTTAACCCATCACCCTGAGTGAGCAGTGGGCAGCCATGACCAGCGCCCGGGGAGCAGTGTGTGGTGCTTTGCTCAGTGGCACCTCAGTAGCACCTTGGCGGCTCGGGATTCGAACCGGCAACCTTCTGATTACGGGGTCACTTCCTTAACCGCTAGGCCACCACTGCTCCAGGCACGCAACCTTCTGATCTGGAGTCACATTTACATTTACTGCATTTATCAGACGCCCTTATCCAGAGTGACTTACAATCAGTAGTTACAGGGACAGTCCCCCCCTGGAGCATTTTAGGGTTAAGTGTCTTGCTCAGGGACACAATGGTAGTAAGTGGGATTTGAACCTGGCTCTTCTGGTTCATAGGCGAGTGTGTTACCCGCTAGGCTACTACCACCCTGATTACTACACTCAACCCAGTTGCAGGTTCTAGCTCACTGACATCAGAAGAGCGAGGACACGGCTGGTTGGAACGCGAAAGTGAACTGATTTGTCAGTGGCACGTCAGCGTTTCGGGATTCGAACCGGCAACCTTCCAATTACAGGTCTGCTTTCTTACCCACAAGGCCAACCACTGCCCCAATATGTATGCATGGTCTGATTCACGGAAAAGGTGAGTCAAGGCATCAGATTTGTGTATCTACTGTGTTTCTCAACCGTCCCCCTGAAGAAGCCGAGATGGCAGGACCAATGAAAGAGAAAGAGAGAGAGAGAGAGAGAGAGAGAGTGGGCAGGGGTTGACCTTCAAAACCACCCAAAACCACCTAAACTAGACAACTGTGTGACTGGGGTCACAAGGGTTTGTAATGCATGACTGGCGGGTCACACACTCCACAACCTCTCTACCCCGGTTGGCCTGTCGGGTCCCCAATACAACGTTCTGTCTCACAAAGACATGTGAAAAGCGACATGGGCAATGGCACGTCCCACACGGAAAACAGGAATTTCAATAACGGTTGCTCCAGTAAGACTGTCCCCCGTCACTCATCCCACGTCCTGGTTGCCGCTGATCTGGGACTTGACCAGATAGTTAGCATGCTACGTAGCCGTTGGTGAGCGTCTTTGAACAGGCTCCCATTGAGATCTGCTTCGGATTGGGGACCTCCCTTTCTGCTCTGTGACGCCGGGTAGGTGGACGGGCGTCACCGCGTGACAGGCACGAGCAAGTGTGTGTGGACAGGTGTCGGCAGGGAGGGAGATGTATCGCGTTCTGCTGGCTCCACACTCCACTGGGCCTCCTGGATCACTTACAGCCGGGGAGCGAGGGACCACATTCAGTCGAGATCCCTCGAGGAGGGAGGACGGGAACCAGCCTCCGCGTCCGACTCAACTGGTTCGCCCTCCGTTCGTCTGAGAAAGCCTCGGAAGCCTCCGCTTCCCTTCATCCGAGCCTCGCTCCGCTCAACATCCACCCCTCCCACCTCCTTACACAAACAAGCTGCGCGGCGCTCATAGAAGAACCCTCTGTGCTCGGGAGAAGGTGAACGTGTGAACGGACGCAAGAGTTCTCCATCTCCGGGTCTGCTCCCTTCACTCCGGAGTCACGCTTGCAGGGAACGGGCGCGTTGTTATCATCTCATCTAAACACACGGGTCCATCAGAAGGCCGCAGGTTGCAATCATGCGCTCCCGGTGAAATTGATCATGTGACCAGCAGAGTGACAGGTCCAGATTTGAACTCTTCACATTAGAGAACAGCCATCATCAGCACACCGCTGTTGTGACAGGAGTGACAGAAGGAAGAAAGATGCGAGAAAGTCCGAGGGGTTTAGGACCCCCTAAAAGGTTCACAGTAGGCACTCTGTTGGGGGTGGAGCGTCAAGCCCTTGGCAGAGTTGTCCTCAGCTGTCATTTCTAACAGGTGGCCCTGACGTGACCTTTGGCTTCCTTTAGCATACAGCCTCCATTTTGTTTGAGGCTCCACAGATTTGGCTCACGGTTCCAGTTTTCTGACACCAGGGTCTGTGCAGACTAAGGGATCCTCACCAAATGGTGTGAGTCACATGTGCGCGAGGGGTGAGGAACAAGAAACAAGGCTGCTGTCTTGTTGCATCTGTGCCAGTCCTGCAGACGCCCCCATTCTTTCCAGTTGTTACTCGCTGTGATGCTCTTTCCAGCACTGAGGCAACAGCGAGGCTGTTGTATTAAGTGTTAGTACTGATAATAAAACTGATTATTTATTTATGCAGAACATGGGGGACTCCCATACCCCACAAATTTGAGAGTGTATATAAGGTTACTCTTTCCATCTATCATGATACAAGACCTGTAACCCTTAAAGTATCTGAAGAAACCTTCAGTGTCTCAATATTAAAAACTGAATTTTAATTCCATACAGACGTTTACATGTTGCCACACTGTGTATCAGACGCCCTTATCCAGAGCGACTTATAATCAGTAGTTACAGGGACAGTCCCCCCCTGGAGCAACTTAGGGTAAAGTGTCTTGCTCAGGGACACAATGGTAGTAAGTGGGATTTGAACCTGGGTCTTCTGGTTTATAGGCTAGTGTGTTACCCACTAGGTTACTACCACCCCATAATAATAATTATTAATAATTAATCGTCTAAACAATATATAATACATCATTGAAAATATTGTGATTGTACCGTTTAAGGTCTAAATGACCGAATTTGGGCCACCATTCAATTGTTCTCTAGAGATGCTCGTCTCCAGTTCATCAAAAGAGCAAAGCTCACACACACACACACACACACACACACACACACTGACACAAATTGAGTCTCTAGCAATATAGCAGCAGGCCACAGCACGGCCACCCATTTCTACTGCTGTGCATTCCAGGCTATTTAAAACTCCGAGCGCCTGCAGATTTAGCCAAGCGTGTACTTGTGTTCATTATTTCATAATCGTCTCTTTTCTCTTACCCCCCACCCCGCCCCACCCTCCAGCTCTCCAATCTTTCCTTACATCTTTCTCCCCTTCTTTAATCTCCCTTTGCCTTTGTTCCCTCTGCCGTGCTGCCCTGCTTTCCCCCCCCAGAATCGCTCCGTTCCCTCTGTTCTCTGAGGGTTGCGAGAGCACACGACCGTTCTCGCCGTGTCAGTCTAGACGTGTCGGTGGGAGCCGTGGAGAGCAGAAGTAGGTCAGAAAGTTTCATTGCCGATGCGGAGTGTGTTTACACGCTTAGCTGTAATTCTGTATTGTATTTTTGCAGAGTCTAACCTCCACACACACACTGCACAGACACCCAGACACCTTCATCTCCGCTCCTCTTTCTCCTCCTCTTTCTTTTCTCAGCGCTGCATCCTCCTTTTGAGGCTATGTTTCTTCCTCGCTTTCATATTCTAAGCCAAGTCGTGTGACAGTCACATCTGAACGCGAATAGGTCACTGATCTGACTCAATTATTAACATCTGTGTCTCCAACGACAGACAGGAGTTCACACACCCAACCCAAACTTCTGAGCGCACGTCCTGACTAAAACGCGAAGCCACATCAGCAACTCAGTGGTTCCCATAGAAACACCCGTCCGGCAAACCGGACGCTCAGCCGAGCACTTCGAGGCCCCGCCCCTTCATGACGGCTTGTGTGTCTGCGTCCCGGGCCAATCCCGTGAGGTGAGGGAACCGACACCTGGGGAGCAGCAGGAGGCGATCAATCAGTCGGCACGTGACTGCGGCGGGTCACAGCGCCGCGCTTTCGCGGGCCCCTCCCCCTGAAAGCGGCCATACCAAAATAAGAGTCACATTGTGCCTGGGCTGCCTGGCTGTGGCTGTGGGCTTTATGAGTATCAGAGCCCTGGGACCGGCTGCTTCTGCATAAGAGGCCAATTCATCTGCAGCTGGGGAGGGGGCCGCCTCTGGAGGAGGCCTTTCATTTTGGTCCATTTGGTAATAAAATTGAGGCCGGGTCCCTGCGTCCCGATCCTTTCCGAGAGCCGCGAGTCGCGGCACAGTCCAGACCACCGGATCCAAACAGCAGGGGGATGGCTCTCAAATAGCTCTGGGCACGTAATCTCCTGCACTTTGACCTGAGCTGAACGACGACAAGCGTTAAAGGCAGGAAATTATCAACCAATCTACTTTCTCCACGGCAAAAATCAACAAAGCCTGTGGAGCAATCTTGAGGCTCCAGAGGTGAAGGCACCGCATCGGACCTCGGGGTCGGGACCAATATCTCCGTGGTGCAGTCAGACATGAGGATTGCGAATATACAACCCGCCGATAACTCGGTGCACCGGGCAGCTGGCAGGATCAGGACCCCGACGGCTTATTAAGTCAACAGAGCCTTCATAGTCAGTCGCACGCCCAGGCTGCCACGTTACACCTAGGGTCTATTTCTATCACAGATTAATTCAATCTGGGCGTGGTCGAGCATCAGGTATCAGGGAAGTGAGCAGGAGATGGAGAGCTCTCTATGATCCCATCCAACCTAAGGGCATTACTCAGTAATAATAACACTTTGCCGATTGTTTAGGCCATGCTGGGCGAGGGATGTTGAATTAGATGCTACATTTTTAATGTACTCGTCATCACACTGTTCCCAGGATGGGTTCTCCATGACGTTCTCCTGTGCCAGGAGAACACGTCCCATACCCGGAGATAAGGAAGTTAATATTTACTGCAACCCTGGGATGAACCAGACTACATGGGGCAGAAGTGAACTTTGCCTTGTTTCCATGCTTTTGTTTTATATCTTTTTTTTTCTTTCTTTTCCTGCCTCTCGACCAACGAAGGTCACACCATTCATTTTTTCCTCACAGTCACATTCGCAGCCTGTCCATTCTGCACGGTCTCTGTCCTCATTTGGAGATGAGAACTGCTACGTCTCCCCTTTCTACTCACATCCCGCGCAGCGACATTCTGCTGGCTTCCCCGTACGCGTCATGTTTGCAGCCCCCTCCCAACACCACCGTGACAGTACCTCACTGGGGGACCGATGGCGTCTCAATTTGCACGCCGCCGTACTTGAAAGAGCGTGGAAATTTCAATTAAGTACAGAGAAAAGCTCAAAAGAATTTGGTCATCAGGGGAAAAGGGAGGAATTGAGGAGGAGGTGGAGCCGACATGATTCATACCGACAGTTGCTTGTCTCACTACGATGCTGCTGTGCTGAGCAGGGTAATCATATCTTAATTACTATTATTTACAGATAATGTAGACTATGTGAGCAGGCAGAGTTGTACACCATAAGGCCAGCATTATAATACATTAATGAACTGCGTCTTTAGCTTATTGTTTCATGACTAACACACCATGTAATGTAATAGTTGTGATCGTTCGGACTTACTGATGACCTAAACAAAAATGGATCTAAATCACCCACAACACATAAGTGTCCCTAGGTAAGGTCACGTGACCTTTCACCATGTTGTACCGGTTAACCAACATACTGAGATGCGTTTAAGGAATGTATTTATTATCCACTCTAGCGTCTACGCTATTATAAAATATTTCCCTGCCATTCAGCCGACTGTGTACAAAGTGTCAACACACGTCACTGACACCAAGCACACAAAGCACTGATCAGCACTAGGAATATGAAAAGTGGCACAACGTAGAGAGCTTGGACAGACGAGTGCTGATGTGATTCTAGAGCATCATTGCTCCACAGGGAGCTGGAGCCAGAGCCCTCCATTGTGTCTTCGTCTTGAGGATGGGAGCGGCTGGGTCACATGTCACTTATAAAGAGGTCTTTCCCTTTGGGGCCGTTGTGTGCATCGCCTCAGGACAATCTGCAGCTAGACAGGCCTCACCGGGCCTGTAGGCCTCTCTCTGTAAAAAAACAGGCTACCTTAAGGTCTACCGAGCTCGGTGGGGCTCCGGACAGGCCAAATGCTAATGGCACAATTACCATAATTAATTGCCGGCAATAAATCTCTGGGATTATCAGCACCATAAGTGCATCCTTCAATAATCAAGAGGGTGCTACGCTTGACAAATTCGGTGATGCCTTCTCATTTACGGCCCTCTAAAGCGATCACACACCCTGAAAAGGGTGGTAGTAGCCTAGTGGGTAACACACTCGCCTATGAACCAGAAGACCCAGGTTCGATTCCCACTCACTACCATTGTGTCCCTGAGCAAGACACTTAACCCTGAGTTTCTCCAGGGAGACTGTCCCTGTAACTACTGATTGTAAGTCGCTCTGGATAAGGGCGTCTGATAAATGCTGTAAAATGTAAATGTAAATGTAAAAGGAGCAGGGGGCAATTTTGCTCAGGATTGTGCTGTGCTGTGATACATTTGAGTGCTATTAAAATTCATTGGGCCACAAACTCGATCATTTCACCGCGATAAAAGGTAAATAGCGTTGTTTTACACGTTAGATGACTGTTCTCGCGCATAAATTATTTTGCATTTGTTCGTATGCTGTGTAATAAAATAATGCCTGTATACTAATCAGTGTCTGTGTGGATAAATAGAGCATTTTCATTGGTCTTCACTGGCCAAACACACATTTGTGACATTCTTGCTCTCTCCACGGCACCAGTGACAGCCCTGCACATTTGCCGAACATTCCGAGTGCAGGATGGGAGACTCGGAGATCGCCGAGCTGCAGCTCCACAACATCTGTTTCCCATTGCACAGCCGTCTCTGGGACACAGAGGAGGATCTGTGCTGCGCTCCTCACACGCCCGCGAGAGCCCCGCGCCAGACGCCGGCGAGCGGCGCGCGGAACAGGCCGCAATGGCGCCGGGCCCTGCCTGATGCGTTTCAACGCGCCGATGAAGTAACCCTCCACGCGACCTCTAATGAGCGCGGCCGCGTGAGGTCAGAGCGCACAAACACCCACAGGTCATCGCTTCTGTGGCGCGAGACGCGCTGACCTGGCGCCCGCGGCCTGGACGCCCTGTCACGGAGTCGCTCGGCAAAACGCGACGGGCCTGAGGCGACACCTAATAATCCCGCAGACTGCAGCTTCCAGAGGAACAGGTTAGAAGACGATGCTGCCGCCCGCCCCGCCCCCGACCACCACGGAACAACAAGTGTGACTCCGCCCCCCCCCCACCATCTCCGCCCCACCCCGAGAAGCGGCCGCAAGATCCACAGACTGTGAGCAACTGCCAGCTGACTAAACTGTTTAGTCAGCAAGAGGGAGGCAGGGAGGGGGGACAGCAGGAGGAAAGACAGGAGGGTCTAAAAAGAATTACGGGGGAACCTCGTTTTTTTGAAGAATCCGCACCGGCCGGCAGCGGTGAGAGAAGTTCCGACGAGCGGCGCTCCCGGCCGAGGCGCTTCTTCATTCTGGGACGGGAGCGGCTGAACCGCTGCGTCCGACTTCCCCCCCCCCGTCTTCCGCGAAAGGCAGGCGCTGCTTTCATTTCCTGCCCTCCACATCCCTCTCGGCCTCCATTTTCGGCCCCTGTCCTTTTACTTCCGGCTACGGTGCGAACGAAACCACACTGCGGGCCATTCATTTGCATGCAGACAGCTATTAATTATGATGGGCCGGGTTGCAAAAACACCAATCAAATTTAGAGGCAAGTACGTCGTCCAGTGACAACAATACAATGAATACAATGAATTAATAATAATACTTTATCATACTGCAAATCCCACTGAAATACTGGATTCCAACATCACATTAACCTCGCCCTTTTACTCTCACTTCAATTAAAAAAAGGCTTTCGGGCTCTGGGACTGACCCCTACGACAGGCAACTTTCCACACTTCCGGACATCAATGATGTGTGAATTCTAAAAATTCTAAAAATAATTTCCCTGCACACGAACACCAAAGGCCTAATCCCATAAAGTACAGTTCACGCAGGTACAGTGGCCATGTTTCTCGCCGTAAGCGACGTCTGAGCAGCTCCTCCATCCCCTCGCGAGGGAATGGGAACATAATCTTATCTAAAATGGGCAAGTTAAAAATAGGCCGCGGGCGAAAGGGGATGCCCGTCTATACTCGTGCCTGCGTGGCGAGCACCTAGTACTGGGGAAATGTCCTGGTGACCAACGTCATTAAACCCGCTTCGGGTTTGAAACTTCAACGTGTACATGCTGAGCTCAGACTCGCGAAACGACGTGTTTCAAGGCCTTCTAGCTCTCCAGTGGACATTAGGTCATTTCTATTTCGCTTCGTCCCCCTCAGACGGCCCAGATGACGACCCCAGCTCGTCACACGGCCCCTTCCAGGTCGCCATCGGCTTCAGGCTCGACACATCTGACTCGGGACTCCGCCCAGCGCCTACTGCCGCTGTGAGAGCAGCTTTTAAAACGATCGCACTGAGCATCCTGTCCCATGCCACCATCTCTACATCCCTACAGTGTCCTCACCATCTGGAACTGTTTTTTTTTAAAGGATCACAGCTTTATAGTTTTACTATTAACGAAACATCGTGAACGGCGAAAGATTTTCAATAAAAGCGAAACCAAAACAAATATTTAAAAGTGTTGCTGCATGTCCACCCGCAACCGCAAAAACTCCTGACGCAGCAAAAACTCCAAACACCATCGCATCTTTGTGACGTGAGCGTCATTGTGCAACACCGCAGCACAGCACACGGTGACACACAATGACACGTGCCCTCTGTTTTTAACCATCACCCATTGGTGAGCGGCGGGCCGCCATGACAGGCGCCCGGGGAGCTCGGTGGCATCTTACCCGATGTGCCACATTAAAAACATTACATTTAAATGCCTATGAGAACTATGAGAACTTTTAGCTATATTACAAGTTTTGAAACAATTACTCTGTGAAGGCCATTTTGGACCGAATAGATGTTTAGATTTCATGGAAACATATTCAGCGGTTTCAGCTTCATAAATCAGACTTTTTGACTGTTGTCATCCTCGTAAGAAGGCGATGACATGCAGCCAGCAAGTGTTCAACACGGGACGGCTGGAAAACTCACCGTGTAACAATTCATTCAATTCAGCAAAGCCCAAAGCACGAAAAACAAAACTACCATGACATCAATTATTCAACATATTTTTGTTAACTACCTCATATCGTATATGCTACGTTCTGAATTCTAAAGTAAAAAGTACAAAAAAAAAAAGAAAAGAAACATGCATCAAAATGATGGAAACTAACGTAAGTAACTGTGGCGGCACGTAAATGTGCAGACGTGCTCAGGCTGACCTGAGAAATACACACTGCAGTTGGAAGGGCAAATGACTGGATGATCCAATAAAGCAGAAAGTGGCCCGTTCGTTTGCGAAGGCCATTCACCTTCGTCCACAAATAGCGACACAAAGGAGGCGTGAACAGAGAGCACGCCAGAAACACACGCTCCCATCACAGGCACATCGCTCAGCAACTCTCGGCCCATTATGTGATTGTCCGTCTCACCGTCACCCACCCAGGTATCGTGTCAAAGGTCGCCGTCCCGGGCCGGTGACGTAGCGAGATTCCACCGCGCGCAGGACAGGCTCCGGCACCAGCTCTGCTCGGCCCGGAGCCGTTTAAAACCCCCGGGGTAGAACCCGGGGTAGATGGTGGTGCCTCTCCAGGCCTCCCGGTGTCCCGTGTAGAATTTCGTAATGGAACGTGAACTGACTGGAGAGGGATGGAGAGAGAAGGCCGACGGGCTGCGGGGCCGCTCCATCTTTCTCAATTAGCAAAAGATCATAATAAATACTACCAATAATACTAATAATAACACTAATAATAGTAACAACCCAATGACAAGCAGACAAAAGTCCGAGCCGGACCCGCCCGCCCTCGATGGGGCTTCACCTCAGACCGAGCGGCGCTGCCTGCGCGAACTTCCTCCTTCGGGAGGGACTTCTCCTCCTACAGCCTCGCGTCGAAGCGTCGAGGCGGCCGCGTCCGGACGCGAGGGTCCATCTCGGCGGGCCGAAGTGCGGGGCGCGGAGAGATGTGGATGCTTCGCTCGACGCTCCTGACTCCTTCCTTCCTTCCTCCCTTCCTCCCTTCCGCCGAAAAAGTTCCCGAGCGGCCGAACAAACGTGACGTTCCGGGACGGCGGCGAGGAAACGCGGAACCCCCCCGCAGCGCGGGGTTACCGAGGCCCAGGTGCTTATAAATAAACGTGGGCGAAATTCCTGCAGTCAGGCGGCCGCCACCGTGGATGAGAGAACGAAACTAGGAAGCGCTGACGCGCACACACGCATCACAGGCACATCTCGACTAAAAGTCCCCCAAAAAGTCGCGCTCGGCCGCGGGTGACGTCCAAACTTCGCTTTTCGGCCACAACGGGCGGACGTCGAGCGCAGAAAACAACTTTTTTCTCCCCGAAACTTTTCCTCCGGTGTACTTACGCGTGACTTTTTTTTTTTTTTTTTCCTCGTGTCGGGGTTGGGCTACTCTCGCCGAGGCATCGCCTAGATGATGGTGAACCGAGATGATGGACTTCAAGAGAGGAGGAGGAGGAGAAGAGAGGGAGAGAGAGAGGGAGAGAGAGAGAGAGAGAGAGGAGGGAGGGGGATACTGCAAAACTTGTTCCGGAGAGCAGTCAAAATGGCGTTGCCGAGGATGTTCAAAGTTCGGCAACTCAGTGTTTCCAGCTCGGCTCCGTCTCCCCCCCTCCGCCCGGAGCCAGACGGACGCAGGGTCGACGTCGGCGAGGCCGAAAAGTCACTTTTTTTTTCTTTTCTTTTTTTTTTTTTTAAACCTCCCCCGTCCCTCCGCGTCCCTGTCGCTCGCTTCCCGGGCGCCGCTCGCTAAACCTGATCGGCGGACGCATCACGTGTCGCTCCTCTAGTCTCCAAGGGGACGCGAGTCGCTGAGGCTGCGGCCGCCGCGCCGCGCCGCGCATCGCCGCGGGAGGGGCCGCGGAAGAGGAGGAGGAGGAGGAGGAGGAGGACCGGCCCCGGACTTTTTCGGGGCCTCCTCGCTCCCGGAGCCGCGGCGGCCTCCATTTTACGCCCCGGCCGAGCTCCTCGTCGTTTCGCGTTTCTCTCGGCCAGTAGGTTTCGGCTGGCCGGTGAGTTTTTTTTTTTTTTTTTTTTTAGGAGTTTTTTTTGGGGGGAAAACAGAAGTTTGTTGGAGCTGCAGTGATGCCATGTCGGTGCCGATGATGCAACCCCCCTCCCCTCCGCGGCTTCGCCCTCTGGCGCCTCCAGCCATCACATGAGACGAACACCTGTTGGTCGTTACTGTGCAACACTGAACATCATTCATCCAGCAGCCGTCCACAGGCAGAGTGGGAGAGGGTTCGAACTCCCGTGTGGCGATGCATGCAGCCTTCAGACGAGAGAAATTTATAGTCGGCCGTGGTGATCGCTTACTACATTTTTACAGTCCACGCAGACAATTAGCATCCCTTTGACAACATTTTGGATTCTAATTGTTCTTTGTGGGTTTTTTTTTTTCTCTTCTGGTCAGCAGACATGACTGTGACATCACCATTTTCAATGCTCAGGCGCAAATGATTTATGCAAATTATATAAAAGTTATTTGTTTTGTGCAATAATGCTGTTATCACATCTGGGTGGTGTGATGATGATGATGATGATGTTTCCCTTCTCTATTTGGGGATGAAAAACACAGATTTATCACCGTGGCACCATGTGTCCATATAAATATCGGGGAGCCTCGGGAGCCAACACACCACCGCGAGTCTGTGTTTATGGTGATTTCAAACAGTTAAATAGTTTCACTTTGGATGAAGAGCAGCGCCGTGAGTCTCCGGGTAAACGAGGTGAAGTCGAGCTAACATGGCCGCTGGGCTGCAGCCGAAATCACCTGCACAAATCCACACCGAGTGCAGCCTTTATTTATGGTTTAAGGCAGAAAGTGTGTACATAGACATCAGACCTGAGTTAATCCCCAACTTCTCGAGAGATTACTCAACATTTTTAACCTTTAAAAGGTAGTTTGTAGTTGTAGTTTTAATGGTGATGATGCAACGGCATCTCATTTCTCACCTCTCTGAATCCAGCAAGTAAAATGAAAAGTAATGCTACATTCTGTGGCTGGGGATACACACACACACCCACACACACACAGTACATTTAAGCTTGCATGGCATCTGGTTGGCCAGGTCTGTGACAGATGACTCAAGTC
Source organism: Denticeps clupeoides (assembly GCF_900700375.1). Lineage (NCBI taxonomy): Eukaryota > Metazoa > Chordata > Actinopteri > Clupeiformes > Denticipitidae > Denticeps > Denticeps clupeoides. The sequence goes on along the minus strand of NC_041710.1, from coordinate 10,300,616 downwards.
TCTGACAAGCAAACAGAGGCCAAAAAAAGTTATCTGCAGAAATGATCGGCTTATGACTGCTGAATAGTGCTGATGGGATCTCACTAACATTTCTGCCTTTTTATCCCAAGTTTTTCACTGAGACACTGGGATCCTGCAGTGTCCCCATTCGTAGTGCATCGTCACCGTATGATTTACTGTCACCTGACTTGATGACATTTTATGTGGTGGTAGTAGCCTAGTGGTAACACACTCGCCTATGAACCAGAAGACCCGGGTTCGAATCCCCCTTACTACCATTGTGTCCCTGAGCAAGACACTTAACCCTAAGTTGCTCCAGGGAGACTGTCCCTGTAACTACTGGTTGTAAGTCTCTCTGGATAAGGGCGTCTGATAAATGCTGTAAATTTAAATGTAAATGTTCAGTGCTACACTGTTCAAAATGGCCTGGGATCACTTACCAGCTGCTACTCATGTGTTAAAGGCTGCTTAACTAACACAAAATGTACAGTGCCGCTCATGTCATCGCACTCCTCTTCCTCAGCGGACAATCGTTCTCTATGAAGTTAGTATCCAGCTTTACAAGCAGAATACATTTTCTAAAAAGAGATTTACGAGTAAATTATTTCTGCATCTGCTCTTCTCTGCTTCCCAACTGCAAATAATTCCCAGCTAATAAGATGAGGTTGTTCAGAAACTTGCAGTGTTTTTGATATATTACAATACAAATTACAGCAATATGCACCTGATAAAATACCCAAATATCAGATGGATTGGTCATGCAGTTTTTAAAGTTCACATGATCAGTATATAAAATGATTGACGATACCAGCAAATGTTTAAAAGTGAAGAGTGAACTTATCTCATCAAATCATTTAGTAAAATAAAGAATGTTTTATGTAAAATGGCTCTCCAAACCTGTATTCGTCACATATTATAGTCTACATCGTTCTTCCAACTTCATGTAGGACATCAGATGCTGCGAATTTAAAATCGCATCGACACTAGAGGGCGCAATACGCCCTTTCAAACGTCTTACGTAACACTACAAGCCCAGCCTTGTGTTTGTAATGCCCTGACCTGCCTTGGCCTTTCTAAATACATGTGGCCTGCATGCTGGCAGCCATCTTTCCAGGCTAAAGGTCTTAACCTAAACATTGGACTTTTGTTCTTGTAGATGGACTGGTTTTAGATGTTTTTTTTTTTACACATTTAAGAATGAAATCTCACAGGTTAATTTTTTTTTTGTCAGGGAATAATTCTACTGTTCACCACAAAAAAATTTAAACGTAGCACAATGACAGAGTGAAGCAGGTCCTAAGGAAATTGTGTGAGATAAACAGGGGCAGGTTCTCTTAATAGCATGAAATAATGTGAACAGAACAAACAACACAGTTCTCACAGTCACAAGAAAATATAAATGTATGATAAATGCATTATTCATGAATCAAGACCTTTCCTCTACTTCACCATGGAGTAGATGTGTTACTATAGTCCTATAAATATTACAAATGCACTGCCCCTTATAACAATGAAAATGTAAGCTATGCAAGTTTTGTTCTATTACCATTTCAACTCTACATCAATATTTTATGCATATACAATCGACTTCTGTCACAGTTTAAATGCATTCTCTGCATCTTTTACTGCTAAATTACAGAAATACAAAATCCATCCGTCCAGTCGGATCTGGTTTTCTCGACGATTCGACGCCTCAAGTTTGCACCGTTTTCGCGCAGTCGTAGTTTCCAGCGTTAATTGGTTGCAGGCTTGCTAATCTGTCGTTCCTTTTCCCACTTTGCTTATTTACACGTAGTAAATATAATGCATTCCAGGCGGAGTCCACTGCCTTCAGTCGAGCAGGAATGTCCCTCAGGTTCCGCCGTCAGCTCTGGCAACTTCAGAGGGGGCGGGGCTGTAAGCAGGGGCGTGTCCAGCCTGCGTCACTGTTTGGAGGTGGGCGTGTCGGGCAACACCGCCCTGCCGATGCACTACCTCCATCCTCTCCTCTCCGCTCCTTACTCTCTGCCGTGGCGCGGATACGGGTGGGGGAGGAACGGCACAGATGATCCGGGTCTGCTGGACACTGACGACATGCCTCACACGGAGATAACTTCGATTTTACCGCATCGTCGCACTCTTCGGTGGTTCCTAGGATGGGATTAATTTTTACCGCTAGATGCGTCTCGTTGCTCCTGTCGTTGGAATTAGGTATGAGTTTTATAAATAAATGAATACAAATAAATTAATAAATACACACATAAAAACAGATGTGTGTGTGTGTGTGAATAAATATATCTGAAAATTAACTATTATATATAATATACCTAACTATTATATATAATACAAATATTGGGACACAACGAATGAATAAGTAGATGAATGAGTGAATGAATGAATGAATGAAAGTGCTTCACTTGTGTACACACACATTTTTATATGATATTCTTATCTCAGCGTGTAGTACTGTGCAAAAATCTCATTTGTATCTTGTTGAAGTGAGCAAGTAAGGAAGATTGTCTAATTCTGATCTTCAAAAAAATTCAGCTGCTCTGGTTCACACAGTGGGAGCAGCAGGAACATGCGAGATGGTGTTTAAAGGCTTCTCCGACTGTCTGCTCAGCTTCGGTGAGAACATGGTCAACTACCCTGAGGAGCTCAACGAGGGAGACAACCTGCAGACCATCTGCACGTATGTATAGCATCCCCTGCGGAATTCTGCCTTTCAATAATTAAAAGACAGATTACACAGACAAATGGGCTCTGGTGAAGGAAGGCGCAGGCGCAGGACCACCTCTCCACTGTGGGTGCAGATGGTCCAAACACATTCGTCTCCAGTCCACCCTTTGCAGGACTTGAAGTCCCACCATATTGCAGAGTACAGAGGGAAATACCCATGAACATTTGAACTAATTAATGTAATTCACCTTTCCAGAACAATAAAAAAAAGTATTTTAAAAATCATATTGGTTAAACCAATTGGTTTAAAAAAAAATCTCCACTAAGCAGATGAACATAATGATCTTTCTGATCAAACCTCTGGGATACCACTTGTTTACATTTATGGCATTTATTATTAGCTACAGAGATAGTCCCATTGGAGACACTCGGGGTTAAGGGTCAATGGTAGGAAGTGGGGTTTGAACCTGTGACTTTGCACTCTTCTTTGGGCTACCTCGCACCTTGGGGGGGAAGGCCAGAGAAACTCATCACTGAAGTCTCCTGTTTTTCAGGTATTGGGATGATTTTCACTCATGTGCCGTTACGGCGCTGGCGGACTGCCAGGAGGGAGCTGTGGACCTTTGGGAAAAGCTCAAACAGCAGTCCAGGAGGCTGAACTTCCAGGGAAGCCTGTTTGAACTGTGTGGTGGAAACAATGCAGCATTCAAAGTGGGGCTGTCTCTAGAGGTCACATTTCTGCTGACAGCTTGTTCCACCCTGGTGACATGGCACACTTTTTAAAACTCAGGACATGAATCCTTAATGGACCCTTGAGAGGAGAAAGTAAGCCCACCTAAATCATCCGATCCTGTCAAATCAAACAAAAGGTCAACCCGTATTTGCCCAGTTGAGAGCAGTTATTGAGATGGGTAAGATACAGATTGCTTTTTTTTTTTTTTTTTTACTTTAGAGGTGTGTAAAAAACTGACAGGCGTGGCAATTACTGCATTGATCAGGGCAAAAGTCCATTCATTTCAATATGACATGGCCCTAAATGCATGATGAATAAACTTGATGACTGTGGATTTGCACTTCCCCTAATTGTTAAAGAGCATTTAATTATATGTCTTTTGTTGTGGCTTTATGTTTATTACCTTGAAGGGAAGGTAATCCATTTCTGCTTGTTCCAGGCTATAACGGTTATGAAACAGGAGCTGTCGGCGAAAGCTTGAAATCTGTACAGGGCTTTGATTTTTCCCTCGACTGTTCAGGCCTTCCAGGGGCTGAGTTTGAGGTCTGGGCTGATCTTGGACCAAGATCAGCTATTCTTTGAGCAAAAAAATTCAACATGCATGAACCAAATAATATAGATTTTTTAAAAGGACCTGCATCAATTAAAAAAAAACAACCATCATAAAGTATCATAAAGTACAAATCCATTTGTCCGTGACTGGTTAGTTGAAGCTCAGTTTTGGTTTGGATTTAACCCCTTTGAACCTGATATTTAAAGGTTTTAGTGTGGAGAGCGTGTTTGTGCCAACTTCCCATGTACCATATTCACAGTTTGGTCCGCAGAATGGCATCATTTTCTGCATCAGGACAGCATGATGAACGGTCAAACATAAGCTCGGGTCAGGTTGTCCCTTGTTTTAAAATGAATACATCCCAAGGATGCCTGACAAACAAAGCTTATTTGACCATTAGAAAGCACTGTAGTTTTTTTAGTCTCCACAAACTTTATCTTTTGAAAAGCTGTATAGGTCAAACCACGATGGCAGCAGAAAGCATATAGGAACCAGAGTTAAAACTTATTTGTCTGGCTGTGCTTATAGGGATGTTTCACATGTGAAGAGAATGATATTTATTGTTCTTAAAGCATACTTCAGTTTAATGCATACCTAGTATTTTAAACCAAGAGAGAATCTATGAACATCTACGTTTATTCACGTTCCACTGCCAGAAATTTTAAATGCTATGACAATAAAAAAAAAAAAAAAAACAGTTGTTATAAAAGTGTTCATATGTTTTTATGTATGTTTTCTATCGTTGTGAGTGTTAAAAAATAAATACGTTGATGATGTATCTGGCATTCCACCATCTTTTCCATCAAAACTGAAAATTTGAGATTTAGTGGACAGTCACATGCTCTGAGTGTTGTTGTAGGAACTGTATGGAGTAAAGTGAAAGTGGGTGAAATGCACAGTTAATTCTGACTCAAAAGGAGTAGTCAATGATGGCGGCGCTGAAGAAAGGCGGCTGAAATGAAAGTGGTGGCTCTGTAGACACATCTGTTTATAAAGGACTTTCTGGTGCAGGTCAGCAGAATCAGCACAGTTTTCTCTCAAGCTTTTCACCTGAAGAAAGAAAGGTCATGCTTTCAAGGATTTTGGAAGCCAATTTAAATGTACTGCAGATGTCCATAATAAAGATGAAATGTGTAAAAATGCAAAGTACACTGTGTAGAATGTCTGTAGTGATGATGTAATGCTTTTTGTGTTTGTGCCTTGGTACAAATGCCTATGTATGCTGAGGAAACTGCAGGGTTTCCATGGCAACCACTCTTCCTGTAACTTAAGGAATTGGGTAGGATGGATCCACGGAAAGTCATTTTTCACCTAAACTTTCAGCTACCATGACAATGGTAGCACCCATTAAAAATGTATGCCAGTGAGAATATAAACCAAATAGTACATGTCATAGAAGAACTGAAACCCTATTTACATACCACATCTACCCATAGAGTCCATCTACCAAAAAAATTGATTTGAGAAAAAAAAGAAAAGTTACAACAGTTACTGGTCTGGAACTTCATGGAATACATGGTGGAAGGGTTCTCTGGACACACTGATTAAAGGGAAATGGAGATTAACCTTGTTTGACAGATAGCTTGACTAATGTACAGTATAAGAGCTGGAGCTTCCATGGAGCTGATTTAGGCCATAGACCTGGTCCTAATTCTTCAGAAAGAGGTTCTTAATTAATTGAGCAGGCGTGGAGTGTGGTTATTACATGTTCTATGTTTGCCGTTGGCTGTCCCCAGTGCCCACATTTCCCACCACTGCAGCATCTGTGAGCTATATATAAAACACTTTCTATTAACAAGCCTACATTCTCCCATTTAAGTGGGCTGACAAGAGTTCATAGTAGAGAATAAATGGGATGTGGAGTGCAGATGTTTGCCTCCTGTAGCTCACCTCAGTCACGTTCTATGTGTGGCCTTGGTGCTACAGCTGCTGTGCAGATCACCCCTAGCAACCACCGCACACCTGGCTCATTTCGAACATGTCATAACTGGTACGGTTATCCAGATTTTTGGATTTTTTGGAAGAAAGAACCTTATACTGTTTAGATATCAATTCCTATATAGACACTTAGATGAGAAATTATTTCAAACTAATAAAGTGAAGTGATTGTCATTGTGAGACACTGCAGCACAGCACATGGTGCACACAATGAAATGTGTCCTCTGCTTTTAACCATCACCCTTGGTGAGCAGTGGGCAGCCATGACAGGCGCCCGGGGAGCAGTGTGTGGAGATGGTGCTTTGCCCAGTGGCACCTCACTGGCACCTTGGCGGATTGGGATTTGAACTGGAAACCTTCTGATTCCTTAGGCCACCACTGCTATTCGTAGCATCAAAGGAGAAAATGCATCAGTATTGTAGTGGATCTGAAAAGCCCCAGAGAGTCAGATTTATTCTGTCTACATGAACTATCACATCATCTTTCATGTATTTTCCTTCTCTACTGGCTGGTCTGCAACGTGTTAGTATCAGTATTATCATTATTAATAGTGAAGTAGCAGGTAAGTCATCTACAAGGTTGGAACTAATTGTAATAAAATTTAGGTTATATAGTCGGTTTGCCTCAGATAGCATCTAATGCATATTTTCTTTGATTAGGTGGGAGAAGCACAAGATTTAATTCAAGGAAATTAATACAAGCCTGTTGTCTGTAATTGGGAGTGGAAGGGACACAACTATGATAACCCAGCACAACTGTGTATCCATTACTTATAACACATAAGATGTACAGTGACAGCATGTATGCAGGGTGTGTAGAAACATTCTTCTTGATATTTAAATTTTTACTAATCTCAAATGTAATGTGACCCAGTTCACCAGTGAAGGCATTGTGTAGGCCCATTGATTAACTGCTACACTTTGCATGCTCTATTTGCTTTCCTGGTTATAATCATTTCTGAAATTGTGGGCCCATGATGTCCTGCTATAAAACATTTAGTGTAACTGTGAAGGAAAGTTCCCCCATGTTGGACTGGAGATTATGAAATATTGAAAACATTGTCAGAGCAGGAGCCGGATGTCTCTTTCTGAGGCGGGACTGTGAGTGCAAGTGCGAGCATTACGTACCTGCCATCTGTTGAGAGAACCCCCACAGTATGTGAGTCACTCCCACTGAAGGAGACAGAGGGAACAAATAACATCATTGTCTGGGAGGTGCTGAAGAAACTGATATCCAGCAAGAAATCGATTTCGATTGATACAGCAGTTGATACAGTAGACTATATACCTTTTTTGACCAAATGACATGGGTTTCACGTTATTATATAGATGACTTCTGGACACAATTCAAATGAAAGGTCTTCTGTGAAATGGTGGTTCGTCTTATACATCCTCTATCACCACGCAGAGAACATTTTTCCTCAGTGGCTCCATTTGAGGTTGTCTTTCAATGTGTCTCTAAAACATGCATTTGTCCCACTGACACTGATCAGCCATAATATTATGACCTCCTGTCTAATTGAGTATGTCCAGCTTTTGCTGCAAAAATAGTCCATCAAGGAACTTCTCTAGAAATATGAATATATGCTGTAATGTTTGGTACCAAGTCATCAGGAGAGGATCCTGGAAGACCAGTACATTTTGAGGTGGTTCTAATGACACTAATGACATAGCATTGTGACTGATATGAGACTGGAAGAGAACTAGCTAACATGAGGTAGAGGATTCCTGGTATTCCTGTCTTAACTATGGACCCAATGACATTTATCTGGAAAAATGAGGGTTGGTGGGAAACATTAACATTAAAAATGTTTCCAATTGTGAAGATATTGCTTATCAGGGCGTGGCAAGATGGCACAGATGTCTTTGAACATGGATTCCTTCCCCTTCCAAGTAGGGTGAACTTATTCAAACTCGCTCATTCTCACTAACCGCTTTATACACACTAGGGTCATGGTGCTGGAGGATATCTTGGGTCATGTAAGGCAGGGACTCACCCAGGGCCGGGCGCCAGCCCACTGCATGACACACACCATTCACTCACACCCAAGGCCATTTTAGAGTCGCCAGTTCACCTAGCGTGCATGGATTTGGTCGGGCAGGACACTAGAGGAAATGAACGCCAACACGGTGAGCATGCAAACAAAGCACACGGGTTTAGGTGCAATGTGTGTTTTTGCCTTCAACTGACTAGTGCCTTTTAAGAGCAGGATTATAAAATGGATGGACAGTCAGATTTCACATGAGAAGAGATGTGTGTGTGTGTGAATATTCAAATCACATTCAGTGTGCATTATGAAGATTTGAGAGCAGACTGCGATGTTGTCCAAAAAAACGTAAAATTAATTGAACTAATACCTCTTCTGTGCATAATTAGTATGAGATTAAATGGCCAACAAGATCCAAGCTCAAGCTAAGATTGCATTAATATTCAGCAGATAGCGAGGAGCAATTTATTAGCATCTCAACAATCTTTCTACACATCACAAATAAAGTTTAAAGGAGACACAAATAAAGTTCAGGTGAGTACAGTTTTGTACTTCTGTTCCATTCTGGGTATAAATATACCATGACTTGGTCTGAGAATGAGAAAGCGGTGTGGTCACCCTGAGAGGCTGTTAGGACAACAGCCTTGTGTCTAAAACACTTTTGGGAGACAGACTGTGTTTGAGATAAGATGCCTCCCCTCACAAAAGTCTTTCAGCATTTACGGTATTTGGATAGTTCAGTAGTTGTGAAGCATCTTGTCCAGAGCAACCATCGGGCTTCATTGGTGAGCTCTGGCCCCAGCCGCAGCTCATTACCCACACCCCATTGGCCAACCAGCATGGAGAGGAAGAAGCGACGGAAGGTGGGGGTGGGACGGGGAGGAGGGCAGGACGGGGGGGTGGGCCTTTCTGGCGGGGGTGGGAGCAGGGATGGGGAGGGGTCAGCGTAGGCAGCGGAGTCGTGCCGACACAGAGCTTGCCTTGCCAATCTGTGCATCCCAAAATACCACAATCTGTCTCACTGGCTGAGAAGCTCTCAGCCTCCATCTCAACCAAACCTCGCCTGGCCTCATTAACAGAAACGTCCCTAACAGAGCTGGGCAGTGAGCCGTGGCGATGTGGATCATTCACCTGAGCTTTACCTCTTATGTCTGTTTCAGGGCAGCCTCCAAAAAGCGCCACGCCTAGATTTAAAACCTTGAATTAATCACCGAAGCCTTCCAACTTCGCTGGCGAACAGGATCTTTACGTATTTGTTGGAGCTGCAGTAATTAAAAACCTATTCCGGCTGCTCGGAAATGCAGAGCTGTGATGATGATCTCGTCGCCTCCCCTAAAGTCAGTGAATTTTTACTGTGGGGACACGAGGGCTAAAGAAGAGGACCAGACCCGCAAATATTTATTTTGGCCTCAGAGGGCCCTGGAGACAGGAGCAAGTGTGTGGCTGCTGGGAGGAAGGGGGGAGGGGGGGGGGGGGCATGTTATTTGAACCGCTGCCCGGTCCTCGGGCAGCGGCAGGCTCTGGCCCAGAGCGCTAGGACCGTGGCCAAGAGCTGGGGTGGGATATCCTCCCATTTTCTCACTTGCTTTTTATCTCTTTGCATTTGTCCATCCTGAACTTTCATGAGGGATTACGGGGTGATCTGGATTTGCTCACTCATCAGGGACTGAAGGAGGATAGTTGCTAATTTATCTGACTTCTGTTTGCTAATTATAGTTCCTGGAGTCCCCGGGGGGGCTTATTTAGTTTTCTAATATGATCACCATTGATAGGTTTCCTTTTATTGGCAAGGTGATGTCGGAATAACCGAGGCTTCCTACATCCATCCATCGACACTTTCCTCATCATGCCAGGATGGGACTGTGACACTGGGGATCGTTAATGCTTGGTCCCAAATGCCCCAGGCAGTCATGGGGAAGGCCCATGGGAGCTCTGCTGCACCCCCAGGCACCATACATGAACCTGGGCAGGAATCCCACACAGAGGCTCCTAATGAGCAACAGCGCAGCTAATGGCTTTGTCCCACATCCCGCTCCATTCCCCCTCCAAATCGGAACAGTCAGGAAGAACGTGACAAGCGCCAGTACACTTACAAATTTAGGTGCTGTTCTATTGCCATGAAATTCCCTCCCTCTCACCTCCTGTATTCATGTTAGTGATAAAGTTATTTAATTCACTGCCTCATCATTATTACACTGCATCGGAGATCCCATGTATTGCAAACCATACCCTTAATCATAACCACTATAATGTCCTTGGTGGTTTTCCAGGTCTCAAATATTCATTCAGTTTACTTTAAACTCCAAAGCTTTTCAAATATCTTCTACTTTGGAGTTTATCTTCTACATCCTTCTGTAGTCCAGAAGGTTGAATCTAAAGGAAGCAGCAGTGGCAAGTGCTCTGCTAAGGTGACTATTGCAAACTGTGGCCAGCTTTGAGCATCACTCAGTTCTTCCTCACTCTTGATTCCATTAGATTTCCTTTCCATTTTCCTTTTTTTTTTTTAATAATATCCAAAGATATTTGAAAAGCATTCAAATATCTCTTAACAATTCTTTGGACTTGTCCAATGGCTTACCGATAATGAGAGATAATAAGCACCTATAAATAACAATGCCAATTACTGAAAAGCCAGACCCAACCATTACAGTATTTTCACATAAACAGCCTGTGTGCCCTATTTTTGCTCCAAGGGGACCAAGTGGAACAATGCTCATTAATTCTAAAGACGGCTTTTTCAGATAGTTTTGTCTCACTTTTAATTTGTGTTCAAGCATATTAATGTCGTTTTTGCCAATATTTTCCCTCCAAACGTCTGCATCAAGAATGATGTGCAGCACTCCAGCACTTTGTAAACATCAGGAACAAAATGCACTCCAGGCATTCAGTTTCATGAAGCAGTAGCTGTAGGTGGCTGGGGGCTGTTGCACTACCAACATACAAGTGAACAGCCTTTGTTCTAGGACCTGTTTGATCTTGCAGTGACATCAATCAATTCTCAAAGTAAAAGGAACAGATTCTATCACCATCACCAAACAGGTTCGAACTGAGAGGTTCCCAAAAAGAGAATCTGTCGTGTCCCACTTGCAAGACGAGACACTTTAGTCTGTGGAACAGCAAAACACTACCATCTGCTGACAGAACGTGGAAAACTGAAACACTTCGTTATTTAGGACACGCTTTCCTGACCTTGGTCATGGAGAGCAGGAGCTATGTGGTGTGGTTTGCTCTTGTTTACAGACCTTATGCTCAATTCTTCAATGTAATGCTAATTATTGGTGTCAATAGGCTGCAAACGTAGGAAAGCGATGCATTGCATGTTCAAGGTTTAGGGAGATACAACACTCTGCACGAGTACTTTTCCCAAATCTGTTTGGCACTTTCTACCACGGGCCTGTCTGCCATCTGTAGCTGAGATAGAAAACAGCTGTGGCATGTCAGGACCTTGCTTTTTGAAGACTGGCAAAAAAAAAAACAAAAAAAAAACGAGTGAACCTTCAGCTTGGTTTCTGGCTGAAAATTGGCAAAAACAAACCAGTAAGTCTGTCTTTAACAAACAGATAATTTATTTTTTCCTTTCTCTGTCACATCAGGGAACAGATGACAAAACCCTTAAATCAAATAACATCAGAACTCAAATATTCAAAATATTTGTTTGAAACGTTATCAGTATTCTCTGCAATGAAACTTCATGCAGTATTCAGAAGTAACAATGGAAAAATATGCAGTAAAACAAAATAAAATTGAAACACTTGAAATAAGAACTGGTTGACTTAACTAATCAAATAAAATTATGAATTAATTGTTGCGAGTCATGCATAGTACGCCAGGCCGTTCTCTATTAATGGAAGGTGAACCAGGGCTCCACTGGCATTGTAAAGGAACACCGTTGGCTCCGGTTCCGATGCAGTAACCTCAGCAGTGAGGTTCTCGTGGAACAGGTCAATCATCATAAGCAGTGCACTCATGCTCCACTCGGGGGCGTAAGAGATACAATCCCCACCCGCATATTCATCTGGGGCCTTGAATCCTCCCAAACGCACATGCACGGCCTCAGCTCGGAAATGCAGCAGGCTCTCTGGCAGCCTCAGCAGCTTGTGTGTGGAGACGACATCATCAGAGCCAAAGTCTATGTGTTGGACAAGGACCCGCACCTCTGGGCTGACTGCTGCAAACCCAATCAGCTTCGCCCTGTAGTACGATCCGTCACTGTACTGCGCCAAACATGGGCCCTCAAAAGGAAAGTCGGTGAGGTGGGGCAGTGATGCTATGTCCTGGTTCACAAGTGTCATGGCTTCCTCCAGAGACGCATTCTCTTCACGGTTTCCCAAAGAGCACAGGAACACCTGGTTGGGGGTGCGGACGTGTTTTATTCTGACAGGGAACCTTTTGCCCTTATAAGGAAGAGGTGTTAAAGAGAAAACCTTTAGCACAGGCAAGGGGTCAAACAGTCCATCAACGGTCAGATCCAAGTCATCCAGAGCAGAAGCTGAAGGACTTGGCCCATATTTCTCCAGATTTGTGGTTGCAGTGCCAACAGCAGCATGCTGGTGGTGCACCAGGATTGTGTTTAGGGGCATGTCATCAAAGAAGATCTCCATGACTACTCTCTCATGAGGTTCCACTGGCAGCTCCAGGATCTGAACATCGACACAACGACCAAGCAGCAGCTCGTGCAACAAGGCGAGCGCATCCAAATGCCACTGACCAGCCACTGGTATAACTCCACCGATCCTGCAGGGCACACATAGCTGGGGAACATCTTCACACAGGACAACGGGATAGACGTGGCAAACCGGGATGTTCTCCACAAGACCTAGGTCCACGTAACGAACCCTGACATGCCCTCCAAAGTAATCCAACACTTGGCCCCTGTACCACAGCATGTCTGTTCCCATGACAACACATCCCTGGACACTCCGCCAGTTATAATGCTTCTGACTTGGCAGTGAAATCATTTGCTGCTGCAGACATTCCTTTAAGCTCTGAAAAAGATGCTTGGCGGCTGAGCTCATCGTGTAGATCACGCCATTGTCTCCAATGGCTGTGACAGTCAAGGACGTACGTCCAAGGTGGGGCAGCTCAGGTGGAAGGTAGACCTGTTTCTGTAATTTTGGAGGTGGAGTGCTTGCGTGTCTCTTCTCCTCCCTTGGAGATCCTGCCTCTTTCACCTCTGAAACAGGAAGTCCTTCATTGACCTTCAGTTCAGGGTTTAGCCTGTTAATCCTCTCTTTCAGGGCGAGTCCCATGCTTACAAGAAAATCAGCAATGCTCACTTCTTGTCCTGCTTGGTCGAGGTAGACAAGACACACACATGCCGGACATGCAGGGGACAGTTCCTGTATGGACATGACCGCATTCACCCCAGTTAGGACGCCAGCAATGAAATCACAAGCAGTCCCAGTCCAGCCCGACCCGCCAGCAGGTCTGATGCCACTAAGGCAGCACTCCAGCAACAAAGAGCCCACGAGCTCGGGGAGGAGGGGCCTGAGGTTGTCAACATGTAGCTTAATCGTGTTTCCAAAGTCACAGCGCAAAACCTCCGCCAAGTTGTTGGCACTGACGTTACACACCGTCCCTCTCTCCCACACGCCATTGTTGTATAAGGCGCAGAACGTTCCGGAGGCCCACGCCACGGTCTTCACTTCAGACCGACTGTATTCACATTTCAGCCGCTCATGCAGCCTCTTCAGCTGAGGGTCGCATTGCAGCAGCTGCACATGGATGCTGGCAGGAGATGTGACATGAGTCACCCGCACTCTCAGGTCCTTTTGATTGGCTGACAAAATCTGGTCAGGTTCTAATGCCACCAATTCCGTTTTCGCAATGGCATCTGGTACTGCCGTTAGTTCCGTAAGGGGGGGGGTCCCACACAACAGCATCGTGAACCACAGGGGCCACTGGAAAATTGCTGGTCTGGGGCCTCTTGGCAAGACCTTCACTGACGAGGATTTGTGCAATGCAAGACACGTTTTTGTCATCTCTTTCATACACACGCACGGGGAGCGGCACAGACTGGGAAACACACTTTTTTTCCGAGACCACCGTCACCAGCTTGAACTCAGTCAGACTACAGAAGCGCTCGATACTTTCATTACTCCAGCCCTCTCCATCACACTCCGTGTCAGACAGGGAGCACCGAAGCGCCTTGGCAGGAAGAGAGAAAAACGGGTCCTTTATCTGCCTTAGGTCACTGATGGACAGCACCTTCCTATTCCCAAAATCCACAAACTGCACCTCCACCATCCGCCCTCCGGGGAAACCTGTGATGACTGCCCTGTACCACACATTGTCGTCATTGAGGGCAGCACAGGCCTGTTCCAGAACGGGACAGTAGAGCTGTAGCAGGTGAGCTTCCGAAGCTCCATAGAACTCCTGAAGTTTGGCAGTCAACAGCAGGAACTCCGTATCATCTTCCAGTTGGATGCAGAAGTCATGGGGGGTGTTGACGTGGGAGATGACTGCGACCACCTCCACATTGGATTTGGGATGAATGGGAGGATAAAAGCGTGGTGGTTTTGTGCTGACAGACACCAGGGGAGTGAAGAACCTCGCCAGCTCCATGAAGACTAGGTGCTCCCTGAGCGAGATGGGCACTACGCTGCAGCCCTGGTCCATGGGAGATTTCTTCAGGTCGACTAACAGAGTCTCACTCTCCTCCCCAAACACCTGCATTTGGACAGCTGCCGAGCCAACCACACGATGGAACTCTTCACAACTCCCGCTGCTCCATCCGCTCACTTCCACAGGAACAATGTCCTTCAGGGAGCACCGAATGGCCATTGGGCAGAAGCGGCTCATCTCTGATTGTGAAGCCAGGTCAGCTCTCCGCAGGAACTTGTTAAGATTGCATATCCCTCCGTCACTTACAACCAAATTTTCGGTGAAACCATAATCTTGCAGAAACACCTTGAGGCTGGCAATCTCAGTTGCAGAACACTGGGACACACTCTCCAACTGGCCTTTCTGGAAGAGCTTGTGTGCCAAGGCACGGGCCCACACACCTGGCTTCCACAGCACAAACAGCGTCATTCCTGTTTTGATGATGTTGTGGGGTTTGAACAGGCTTCGGTCTTCACTGCAGATGGAGTTTATTTTCTGGGCCAGGTTAGCGACACACTTCTGTTCTCGGACATAGCGAACATAGAAATGGGAGGGATTCACTATGTGGGTCACAACCACCAAAAACTGAGAAGAATTCCTCAGACGGTTACCAGGATTGTCTAATAGCAGGTTCTGGTTCTGCACGCACATGTTGGGTGAATCGGACTCCTCTACAATCTCCTCTATAATGACATTGGGCCTTGACAAAGACTCCACAGAGAGAAGCTCCAGGCTTTTCTTCAGCAGCTGAGGTGAAGAGAGAGTTGTGTGGCTGGCGTCCTTGCCACGCCTTTCAACTTGACTTCCAGAGGTGGATACACACCTGCATTCAGGGCTGCTGCATACACACTTGGCATCTCCTTTGCTGATTTTTAGGCACTGCATCAGTTCTTCACGCTGCAGAGAACACCTAAGGTCCGAACCGAGTGAGAGACTACTCATATCAGATGACAGAACATTGACAGGAGCTCGGAGGGTGTCTAGTACTTCATCGATGCAACAGTAGTTTTGGAGGGCAGGCGAGTGCATAACGTATCTGGCCTTCTGAATGGCGGTTTTGAGCGCATTCCTCTTGCTTTCAACTCTTTGTAGATCAGGGTGACTGGTCAGAAAATACTGGTCTAGTCCTGCCAGCTCAGTCACTAGTGCATGTTTCCTCTTCTGAAGAAGACTGCAGGCTTGGTTTGTCACCTCATCGATCTCATTCAGCAAGCGTGTTTTCTCCTTTTGGGCCTGGTAGTGTGGGTTACAAAAAAAAGAATGACAGGTTTCAGGACTTGAAAAATAACTTGGGGTGTGTATTGGTTCTCACAATATGATACGCATCACAAAACATGGGTCACAATTTGTGATGCGATATTCAAAGGTTTGCTGAAAATGTAAAAAAAAAAAAGTGAGCTGAATGAAATACAAGATGCTGTGAGCAGCGATTTCACTACGCCTGAAATGCCAAACAGTATTTCAAAGTGCCCAGCTGGACAGCGCCATCTACAGGAGCGGAGGTTGTAGTTGCTGATTCACATCTCTGCTGAAAAAACGCGCGGCAGCACCACCCAGTGGGCTAAATTTGTATACAGAAATATCAACATTTGATTTCCCTGTACTGATACAATATCATCATGGAAAATTCCACAATATGTTGCTTTATAAATATTTTCCAAGACCCCTAAAAATAACTGTGCTTTCAACCTGATATAATGTAAACAAGCCAGTCCCAATAAATGAATGACTGCAGGAATAAGGATAAATATAATATTTACATTAATATTTGATATTAAGGGTCAGTCCATGTCATGCGTCCTAGTGATCCCACTTGATCTCAGATTTAGCTGAAACCCAACAGGAAGAGTCCCAGAGTTTAGCTGACAACTTCTAAATTGGAATTAAAAAACATATTTTTAAACCCAGGACCCAGTCTTCTGGCTTGCCACTTTGAGACAACTGCATCTAGAAAGGAATTTAAACTGAATTTGAACAAAAGGGTTCAAATCTATCAGCAGTATTTTATCATGCACAGATTTTAGACATGTGCTTTTGGTTTATCATCGAATTTGCTCAAATCTTCTACTGGCAGCATGAAAATATCTACCGTTATTTTATGCCAAATGAAGAGTTGGGAGCTTAAATTTGGGGACTTTTCATGTTGGGTAGTGTGTGCACCTCGTGGAAGTTTCCAGAAAAATCCGAGATGGGCGAGTTGGAGCGTTCAGACACTTGAGATTCAGAACGAAAAAAAAGAATAATCTACCGCTACGGTCACCTGCAACTGCAAGCCCTCGGCCAACTCCTCGCAGCAGCCGTCCAGCTTGCTGAGGTTGTCGCCGGCCTGAGACAAGGCCTCGTCCAGCCGCGCAACCACCTCCTCGTCGGCAGCGTCCCCGGCGTCGGCGGGGTCGCCCTGTCGGGGCTGGTTCCTCTTTCGCCCGTTCATCTTCAGGAGAAGGGTTGCGCCGTTTAATCGCAGACTTTCCGCATGTCTTTCTCGGCCGTGGCGAGGGCACGCAGGCGCGTCGTGCAGAGGACTGCGTGACCGAAGTTGAACATAATCTCGAGGAGCGAACGTTTCGCGTTGTTCGGCAAGTGTTCGAATGAGACGCCGCGTTGCAGCTCGGGCAAACGCGACCTGTGCGCGGAGATACGACGGCCTTAATTGTTTAATGAACTTTATTTATTTCATTTGACAGCAGGCAGTAGATGAGCACGCTGCTGACGTCACCTGAGGGGGGTCCTGATGCTGTAGAAAGCGCCAATTAAACATGGCGTCGTCCACCAGGGCGCAGGTGATCTCTCTCTACAGAATGCTTTTGAGAGAGAGTAGAAAGTTTCCTTCGTACAATTACAGGTGAGTGAGTCGAGTACGATCCGGACACCTGTTGGCTGTGGAGTGCAGCGCAGCACAGCGCAGCGCAGCGCTTTCTCCATCCAGGGGAGTCCTGACGGCTAGCTGCTAACACTTAGCCATGCGTCTGGAGACACTAATGTTTGCGTGAAATGGGAATTGTCGATTGAAGTTTCGTAGTTCTTTATTGCGCGGTTTTCATAATGACTTGACGTGTATACAGTGTAGTAAACTGTGTGGTAGATTTTTAAGTATTTGACATGTTTGTCTATGCCCCAGTGGCAGGAAGTAAAACCGCTGAATCGTAAAATGATGTGTTCGTCGAAAATTACAGTTTGTGCGATTTAGAAAATTGTCTTATGTATTTGTAAGTAGTGTCAGGACAGTAATGATATAACGAAAATAGTTTTGTCCGTCAGGACCTATGCGTTACGTAGAGTCAGAGATGGCTTCAGGGAGAACCTAAATGTCGACAATCCAAAAACCTTGGACATGCTTCTGAATCGAGCAAGGGAGGGTCTTGCTGTCATCAAAAGACAGGTGAGTTGTTGTGGTGTTGTTGTGTGACACGTGACAGTTAATCACTTTCATTTCACTTCACTTTAGTTGTGACTGTTGCCATTACGCATGGCATCAGTAAAACAGGCATTTCCTGCCTGGAATTCTGCTTTTTCTTATACCATGCTGGAATTCTAGCTTTTTTGTGTGAGAGACACTAGTCAATTTAAATGTTTAGCAATGTAAAGGTTTAGGTTAGTAGAGCACACTTTTAAAAACATTTAAAAAGTCAATGTGATCTCAAGTTCTGTAGACATTTGAGGTCCACATTATAAAATGTAGGCATAACAAGCTTGAGATCAGAGATCTGCTTTGCACACGCTTGGCATTCTCTCAATGAGCTTCAAGAGATCGTCAAATAGTTTTTCAACAGTCTTGAAGGATTTCCCCGAGGTGCTTAGCACTTGTTGGCCCCTTTGCCTTCACTCTGCGGTTCAGCTCACCCCCAACCATCTCTATTGTGTTCAGGTCTCCACTTTTTGTTAAGTACATAACTCCACATGTGTTCATTCATAGTTTTGATGCCTTCAGTGAGAATCTACCAACGTAAATGGTCATGAAAATAAAGAAAACACATTGAATGAGAAGGTGTGTCCAAACTTTTGGCCTGTACTGTATGTGGTCAGGGGACACGTGAATGTCACGGAATTACATTGCTATGGTATTTATTTTTACCGCCATACCAGCAAGCCAGGCTCTTTTGTGGTGCACGGTTTTAGGGTGGGTGCATGGAGGTACACAGAGACCAGCCTGTGGACTGGTCAGGCACATGTTTATTATGGCAGAACTGGTTAGTTTCAGGTTTTGTTACTGAATGCTGCCCATTTGTTGAGAGGTATTATGAATATATATTTTTTTGCTTTTATATTGGTCTTAGTGGTCCCCTAATACTGTATCTGAAGTCTCTTTCCGAAATTCGGCTTGGTGCAGAATTACAGCCACTTTTAACCAGTCTCACAATGAGTTTTCCGCAGGATGTGCCATTTCTGTGTCTCAAACTTTAAGTAATAATGAGCAGGAGAGCGACATATAGAAGTTGAGGGGACATTTGTGGAAATTATGTCATCAACACCATTCACCAACCACAATGTTTAGCTCAGACAGGTAGTCGTTTCAGTGTTTATCTAGTTTATAATTGACTGGTTCTTCAGAGTCTCTCATGACTACATTTGTGCTCATTTTTACATCCAGTTGCTGAGTAACTGCGATGCTTTGCAGGTTTGGAAGCCATGACGTTTGGTGGAGACAATGTTTTAGGGGAGAGGTGCGAAATTTTCTGGGCAGGCAAAGCATGAGAAAGGGGAGGTAACCTTTCTGCTTATAACTACGTAAGCAGATAAATTCCAGATCCGACCATCTGAGCTGCTGCTCTCTGAACGGTGAAGCAGAATGGCCAAAGAAACTCTATACATATCTTATTTTTAACCACAGCAGAACCATAGACAGGCTAGGGCAACTTGTATTAATGTTAAATAATCTCACAAAGTGAAATTTCCATGATAGTTGACCTTATACAGCCTTTTTGTGATATGAAACAGGCCAAACATCTTATATAATTCAGTTGGAGAGCTGCAGATTTGGCCCACATTGTGCTGAATTTCAAACCTTAGAGTTAATTCCACCCTCTATTGACTTATGAATAAACATAGTAAGCACCCAAGGTAATTAAGTGAGTAATCATTTTTGAAATCTCATTGATTTCCTCACCAATTTCACAGATTATTTCAGTCAGTGTTTAAAGCTAATAAATCTGTGATTTCTTCATTTCTGTCTCCGCCCAGTGTTTAGGTAACAGCGTAAGCACACAATGTGCGCAGTGCTGTTCTGGAGTTTTTTTGGAAGATGTTAAAGCTTTCCATTAGCTGCCAGGTATCCCCAGACTGCCACAGTCTGGTTTCTATAGTTACTCAATTTTAATTACGCTTCTTTCACACTCTCAGAGATTAATGGCTGTTGCTTCTGTGCACGGTTCCCATGCATTGTGCTTTCTAATGAGACTCAACCCTGTTTGTTTGCAGAATGTGCTTGTCCCATTTATTGTCTTTAATTACGTGCTTTAATTTGATAAAATATGCTTCAGGGCAATTCTCTGCAAAATAAAACCAAAATGAAGAAAGAAATTCTGTAATATTTGCACTTTTACTTGTCCTAGTATTTAAGATGGGTAATCGGATAATGTGGAACATCATTTGATTTCAATCTATGTATAAAAAAAAAAACTCATGTTTTATGAAATACAAAGCAAATTATCATAAACCAGACATTCAAAGTTTATTTTATGTTATATTGAAAAGACTGATTTACTTAATCAAAATATTCATAAATATTTAATAGTTAATATTCATTAACTTTTCGTACTAGCTTTTAGACCTGTGACGTTGTCCCATGCATCACACCATTTTGGTCATTTTAGTTGCATATATATGTTATTGCATAAACATTATTTTATCAAAGTTTTGCAGTTTATTGCATTTGGTGCAATAGGTTTGTCTGAATATCAGATATTAGTCCCACAAGTGGGAAATTTATAATGCTTATAGAGTTTGCAGAATGTTGTGGAAGTCTCGCTTGTTAAAATGAGCTAGTTTTCTGTGTCCTGTGCGCCACGTGGCAACTTTTCAAACTGCTTGTATGGCTTTGGTCATAACTTTATATTCAGCTACCCAGTACATGTCACACTTGTTCATAGTTATGGGCATAAAGTAACTTGTTATCAAAATGTCCTGTGCATCACCGAGAGTAGTCCTTCAGTTAAAATATTATTGGTTTTGGATTTAGCTGAATACTTTTAATATAACACACTTTTAATTTGCTTCTGTTTCTCTTTTTACTCTTTTATTGACTTTTACAGTGTTTTGTTTTTCTCAAATAATTACTGTAATAATTAGTTTCACAACTCTCCAGCCTCACCTTGTGGGAATAAGCAGTACTGCAGGATGCTTCCCTCCTCCTTCTCGAAAAAGTGAATGCAGGGCGGATTGCATTCAGGCGCCACGGGGAACGCAGGGTAGTGGCTGCGTGTAAATTTGTTTCGGTGATTGGTTAAAGGATTTTGCTTGGTGTAAATATATTTATTAAGTGTTTATTCACTTTAATTAAATGTTAATTTGATCTAGCAATCTCGGCCACCGTCGTCAGGTGATGGTGACCGCATACACAACATGTATAAAACTCAGGGACTAACTCCTGTTCTTCCATGGCAGGTGGTGAGCCAAATAAACAGAGTCTTTGTTATTGCAGGGAGTTTATTACTTTTCGCTGGATTTTGTCCGAACGCCACACCTCAGTTTGCTCCGTTTTCGTTAGTCGTTCGAAGCCACGCCCACCCCGTACAACAGCGCTGCCCTCTTAAAGGAACACGCACATTTTACACATGTGTGACGTCACAACGGAGGCGTACCCAAAAAAACGAGGCTGTCGGACAAATGTGTATGTAAAACCTAAAGAATCCTATTTATATCCAGCAGTTCCCATATACTGTTATATGTAGTACGACTTTCTTAAAATGCACCGCCTCGTGGCTCGCTGCAGTACGGGTAATATTAGTCTGGAAACATTGACAAAGGCTAAAAACGAACAGCTGTTTGGATATTATATATTACTTAAGATAAAATGCAATTAATATTGCGCACAGATGCTACTGTAAATATAGTCTTATACTGGATTTGTTCATCTGAATGTTGTTCGTTTATGTCCATATAATTTTAAGAGGCTGATTTAAATAATTATGATTTTTATATCTGGGCCCAGGGACCAACAAGTTGTGTGTTAAGTGTGTTGCATACATTTTGTAGCATGTTTTCACTATTACTCCTGTTGAATAAAGGAAATACGGCAAAGCTAACATGTGAACTGTGGAGGATGTGCATTGAACATTCAGATCTGTTTATATACCTACAAGGGCATCTAGGAGCAATGGGAGTAACCATTTAATCCAGTTAACTTTTTATAAAAGAACAGATGAGTACAAAAGATGTCAGAGTATGGAGGTCTTGCAGGACCGCCCTGCACTTTTCTACTCTCTTGGTAGACACACTTTGGCCTTCTGCTCAACAGGTCTGCATTGGTCGGTTCTACTCCACACAGAAGACCATCGTCGAGGGCAGGAACCTGGCGGACTTCTGAAAGGTGTCTGCATGTGACGCCTGGACACTGTCTTTATGTTGTGTGTAAAAACGTATTATTGTATGTATTGTCTTATGTGACGTAATAAAGAAACCCAGTCTACCACACGCTGTCCAGAAACGTGGCGGGTTCTAGGCGTAATCCAGCCTCAGGACGTAATTCTGCCCCATGTTGTTGTCCCAGAAGTCGCCCTGGTCGGTGCGATAGAACACGGCGAACTGCACCGACGAGCCCCGCTCCAGGTACGGCGGCGCGCACAGGGTGAAGGTGAACCGGCCCGCCCCGTCGGCCACGCGCGCGGCCTGCGCGTCCACGCACGTCCTCCAGGCGTTGAACGTGTACCGCACGCCCACCTCCTCCCGGACGGTGTCCCCCTTCAGCGTGCGGACGGTCCCGGTGACGTCGAAACCAGAGACCGCGACCCGCTCCAGCGCAACGCGACGGTCCCGGAGCAGGGACGGCATGTCGCGCGGCTCCGCCGGCACGGCGAACGTCGGGACCAGGCGCGCCACCGTCGGGCTCTGGCGGCCGGGGTCGGGCGGGTAACTCTGCAACCTGTTGAGCGCTTTGGGGGGGACGCGCGGGTCCTCGGCGGCGCTGAAGTGCACCACGTCCTCCAGGTCCAGGCCGAGCGTGTCCGCAAACTGCACCCGTTTGGCGGCGCGGTCGGGACACTCCGCTAAGGATTTAGCGCGGCGCCTGTCCTTAAGGTCGCCGTCCCGCTCGTCGTCTCCTCCGGGGGCCTTTAATGCCGACAGCAGGCGCTCCACGCCCACTTCTCCCGGCTCCCCTTCGGCCGAACTCGCGACGCGCTCCCGGTGACTCTGCTGCGCGTCCATTACGCGTCTGGTCCGGGCCGCCGCCGCCGCCGCGATGCGCGTCCCTTCTTCACGTCGTTAAGCAAACAGCGAGCCATTCTGCGTCTGTTTTTCAGTTGCGTCACTGCAACGTAATCGCGTAAATAAATAATCAGGAAATCATGGCCAACGTGCGCACTTGTGGAGGGTTCTCCAAACAAAAATGTCAGCTTCCACATAAACTTACACAAAGAAAGTACATATTCATAGTTATTATTATTAATAATTCTCCTCATTGCAGCCAAATCGTCCCCTCCCCCAATAAGGCTATTTTACAACCTTTCACGAACTACGCTGCAGGAAAAACTGCAGGTTTGTTTGAATGTACTGCTGTTACGTCATCGAATAAGCAAACACTGAGCGCAGAACCGAATGTTCACCCCAACGCTTTTACGCACATGGCTT
Source organism: Denticeps clupeoides (assembly GCF_900700375.1). NCBI lineage: Eukaryota > Metazoa > Chordata > Actinopteri > Clupeiformes > Denticipitidae > Denticeps > Denticeps clupeoides. The sequence goes on along the minus strand of NC_041710.1, from coordinate 10,277,360 downwards.
GCTTTTTGCGCCTTTGTAATGAGGGTCTGGTTTATTTTTTTACGTAATCATGACGCTTTCCAAGAACGACGTTTGCATGAACTTTAAAGAAGGGGACCGGCCTTTGCTTTATAGCCTAAATCTGTTCCGCCGGATCCTATAGGCCGCCTGGGACCAGGGTGAAATGAAGTTAACTCACATGCCCACTTCTAGCAGACACTCGCGTCGGCATGTGGGCTGTGTTGACGTCGTAGAGAGCCCGAACTCTGCTAATGCGGTTTAATTTGAAGGTAAACCGATTTTATGCTAAATCCGCTCCGTTGACTGTCTTATTTCTTAAGATTCGATCTAGTTTTATTTACCCTTCTGAACCTCTTGCCACGCAGTCCACTTTTCTGCAGACTGGTCACTTGAGAAGGTTTTAGGTGTGACACGTCTTTTAAGATATTTGACGGCTAGCTGGTGCAACCAATACAGCTTGTATTTTAGGTTCACCACATTAAACAGGTAAGCGTTTAAATGCTGCTGTTAGATGCGATAATCAGATCCTGATAAGATAATAATAATTATTATTCTCCTCTTACAGTTGTGAATGCGAACTGGCCTTGCTCCAACCGAATCGACTGGTTGTTAATTCGCTGATTTATTAAAAAACGCGTGTGACGTAGAGGGGTGGGGCTAAATCGCGAATTCCTATTGGCTCGTCGCCGGCACGTTTTTCAGGCGTGTTCGTAATGCGCGGAAGTAACCCGGAAGTGTCGCCTGCACATGGGAGCAAGGCATCTGCTCGCCCACCCCACAATATTCATTAGTACGGAGACATTGTCAGAAATGTCCCCCGAATTGGAGAAATGCGCGCGGAACTTACTAGTGTGCGAGAAGTCCAGCTTCCGGAACGAGAAATCTCGCTACGACATCCACGTGTCCCAACACTATTTCAATTACAAGGTAAAGAAGGTGGCCGCGTCTTTCTTTCTGTCTTTCTGTCTTTCTGTCTTTCTTTCTGTCCTTGTCTGAGCTGCGTGGTGTGCTCATCGCCGCAGGTGTCGGTGTTGATACCCGAGTGCGCGGTCCTCCCTGCCACCGTCGCCGGACTGATGGACAGTTTCGGTCCGTATTATCGGGTCCGAGATCTGCCCGTGTACAAGCTGCTGGAGGAGAACTTTCTGGAAAACGTTCTGAAGAGAGGTAGCTGTTGTTGCTCCAGATCGTTCCCTCGTCACCAGGTGACCAGTCGTCGGTCTCCTCCGGGCGCTTATGCACTTGTGTTACTCCCTTTAGGAAATTTCTATGCACTGTCCTACAAAACCAGAATCGACGAAGACAACACTGTAGCGTTCCTACCAACTGGTAAGTTTTAAAGCTGCTTTTGCAAAGCCTGTGTTCAACTATTAACCAATTCGCAATTAATTCACTGGGAGTCATAAAGTTGTCATTGTGCCTTCACATATTGTGACATCGTTCTAGTTGAAGCTACATAACTAGGCTTAATAAACAAAGAGTGGGCCCTCTCTTATCCTCTTCCTCTAGTCCCTAATACGTTCATTGTTGCACGACAGCTGCGATCTGTTCCCTTTATCCCTGAAGCTCCAATTACTCATAGGGTTGCCAATGTCACGAGTTGTCCGGGACATCCCGAAATATGGGGGATACTGATTTGTCCCTTCCGGGGCAGCACCAGTTCCGTATTCCAATCACAGCCTCGTCGGCCAATAATAGGCTACTGCAATCGTGCAAAACTCCTGCAAACATTGCTTTGAGTTATAGACGGTTTCAGGGGCATCAGACTCGTGGTTATTTTATATAGATCTATTATTATTGCCTGACGATATGCACTGATAACACAAGAAAAATTACAGATCCCCGTAATGTAGTGCTTCAGTTGCCTCGCCGAACACGAAATTTACACTGCAGCCGAATCTGTGGAGGAGCAGTTTTCAGTTATACTGATAACTGATAAATACAAAAACTAAATGTTTTTGTTAAATCTAAATAAGTGTATGCCATGTGGTGCCATGTGATTGAGGAAGTTGGCAACCCTTGTTACAGGCCTCACTACTGACTAAGTATACCATGAATATTCCTTGCAAATAACTTGTCAGTGTTGTCATTCAGTACTGACTCAGTGGTTCTTTCTTAAAATCTTTAGAACTGATGAATGTTTTTATCGTGGAAATAAAATATGTTTTTGCACCTTTAGGCCAGTTAATACTGTCTGTGGACAAGGACACATATGAGCGGCTGGGTTTGGAGGGAAAACCATCACAATACAACCACAGACAGGTCATGAGATATGGTGAGCTACTTTGCAAATGTGTCACATAATCTAAAAAAAAGTTCCTGAAAGGGCATTTGCTCAGTGCAGGAGTGGATTGTAAGCCAAATAGCTTTTATTTGGGTCTACATTTTAAGAACATCACTTGCACACAGTGAAATATGAATTGAAATAGATATAATTTCTATGTCAATACAAATTTCTTATTATTAATGAAGTAACTACTGCCCTCATATTTATTGATGCACCAGATAGTCAACTAGTCTGAATTGTGCCAGTTTTATTGATGTTTATTAATTTCAACAGTTTTTAGCTGCACTGGGGTCATTGCAAAAGGGATTTCTAATAACCAATGAAGTGACATTACCAGCAATATTTTAGTCAAGGGTTTCCATGGAACAATTCTCTCTGCATTTATGCAGATATTCCATTGAAAGTGAAGTGATGGTCATTGCGAAACACTGCTGCACAGCACATGGTGACACAACTAAATGTGTCCTCTGCTTTTAACACTCACCCTTGGTGAGCAATGGGCAGTGGGGACTGTGCTTTGCTTAGTGCCACCTTGGCGGTCCTGGATTCCAATTACAGGTCCGCTTCCTTACCCCTGATAATTCCATCATTAACCGCTTCCATTTCTATCAGTCATTTAGAACATGAAAAATGAATGAGAATATTATTATAAGACCATAAACATTTGAATGGTAGTGTATGATTTAGATGTTTTTTGTCCTGCAGTTGTGACTGTAGACGTCACAGAGAAGTCGATGGCCCCTGGATCAAAACGATACCAGCGGGTACTGGCAAGTCTAACAGAGCGGGTGCCAATGAAATGTGACTTCCTGTTCTCCAGACATAAGAATGGTGAGATTGAATGAAGTTGGGGGAAAAACCCTTTTACCCTGTAAATGACCTGACCTTTGGACAGTGATGTCTATTTATATTTAAAATATAGTTCTCCCCCCTGTACTGTGAGATTTCTAATTCTTCTAATTAAAATTTTTTTTGAAAGCTGCTGCTGCTGCTGAGGATGGGGCATTGAAGGCTCTGCTCAGCCAGTTCAAATATGACACACACAAACCCATCCTGAAAACTCACACACTGAAGGACATGCTCCATCCTTCTCTCAAGTCCTCAGACCTACGTGGCGACGGCCCCTTGTTCAGCCCACATCACTTCCTGGAGTGGCTTGGTGCGGTCAACCTGGATATCACCTGGTGAGGGTTGGCCCGTTCCTGTGTTGAACCTTTTTTTTTATTTTTTTTTATTTCTTCCCCCTAATCGTGTTGTGGTTCTGTTGTAGCAGTGACCCAGTTGATTCCTTCCTATCCATCTACAACTGCCCTGAGCCCCACACCCCCATGAGCCAAGGCATGCTGTGCACCTTAACAGGGCTGCTTCTTCCTGAGGATCTTCATTCTCTACTGCAGGAGCTGAGGTGAATAATTTCATAAAGCGTGATCGCTCATGTCTGATAAACATATTGTAGTTTTAACCCATAGTGACAGATGATCATGTTCAGCAGAGCTTTGTTTGAACTACTACTCCTGTTCTTGAAACATGGTGCAATCATGTGACGATGTGATCTTAAAACATTGTTTATCTGAACTACAATTTAAACTAAAAGCATGTTTATTGCTCGTAAAAGTAAGATAACACCCATTTAACAATTGTAGAACCTTAAATGTACTGGTTTTTGACCACATTTTAATTAAACTGATATAGAACAAATTGGAATAATATTTGAGTTCCCATCACAATAAAGCTAAATCAGTGAATATAAAATATCAAACATTTCTCCTTTGGTCTGATCTTGACAGAAATTATTTTGATGAGCCCAAGTTCTCATCCTGGCTGGCCATGACTGTGCATGGTTTTGTGGACAGCCCTGTTGCCTGGGGAACCACGGAGCACGGCTTCCTGAAGGGTGGGGAGAACTTCTACACCATCGTTGTCTTGAACAACCAGGACTATTGGCTACACATGGCCACAGGGTCCCATGATGGCTGCCCACCATGACAGTTTGTCAGAACTTTCATGGGACTGGCAGGTGCATTGGTCTTTTTTTTTTCTCCCCCCACACTGTTTTATAACCCGGTGTTGCAGTGTTTCTATAATTGTTTAATGTATATTTCATGCCAGCCCATGTTCTTACAACCCCAAAATAAAAGCTGAGCAACCCTAGCAGATAAGTGAGGAGTTAACAGTCTGTACATAATGTGAAAGATGTTTATTTTGACCAGTTTGGTTGTTTCACAGCTCATTACATTTTAAAGTTTTTTTTTGTTTTGTTTTTTTTACATATTGTACAGTGTGTATATATATTTTTATAAATTATTTCTGTATATGTTCAACTACCAGACAAAAAGGTCCCATGACTGAAAAAATACTGTAACAGTATTTTATACTGAAGGCAATGCACATCATACACACACTTCTCTGTTCTGGAGGAGAAGACTCAGGGCGGGATTCACTCACTTGTAATAAACAAAAGGTAGTTTCTTTTAATCCATATAAAAGACATGTAGCAGAGTCGGCCAAAATATGCAAGATGAGTCATCTTGAAGTTCTCCATGCCTAGAGACCCTTCAGTAGATCACGCAGCTACAGCCAAAGGGGAAAAGAAAAATCCACTAGAAAGCAAATGGGACCATTGGAAAACAAAAACCCTTTTCGATTCAAACCAAGACTGACCCAATGAAATATTTCTTCATGAATGTATACAACAAAGGATAAGAATGCAAACTACAAGCTCTAATCATGAGACTTTCAATTCAGTCTCTGCCTTAAATATTTAAATACTTTGTATACTTTCAGCAAACTATAAATAATTTACACAATTCATTTCTCATGAAAACAGTAGTTTCTTTCCTTAACTGTTTCAGTTACCTACTTCTGCAGACAAGAGCTGCTTGAAAGGTGAAGGAAGCGCTTTTTTTTTTTCCAGATGTAAGGGGGGGGACTAAATTATGGGATTGGGAGGGGGGCATTGTACTGAACCAGGAAGAACACAATGGTGGCTTTACAGACTGTCAATGCTTGCTGCAGAAACATCCATCCATCCATGGTACCAAAGTCTTGCTGATCCCAGTGAACGTTTCCCCCCCCCCTACCCAATCAGCCAGGAAAGATTCAAGGCAATACCTTCAACGTCAGACTGAGACAGTACATGAAAAGCGGTGGTATTTAGCTAATTAAAAATTGCTTTAGACATTCTAATGAATGAAAAGCACATAAGCAAAGACTGCACTGTAACTAAAGACCTTATCACATTCTAAAAATCTACCTGTTACATGAGCAAGGAAATGAAAACATTTGATAAGTGTATCCTGTGAATTCTTTAGCAAAGAACAGTTTAAGAGAATCCTTCTTGCCTTCCCAGTGGTTCTCAGCAGTCTCTTTACTGCTTGACTGAAAGCAGTCCTGAACATCATCCCTGAAAAACAATCTTCTCCAAACACTCAGATGTGACCTGGACTGATGTATTGTTTTGGCCCACTAATGCATTGGAAGTCCTGGCAACATTAGTATGTCAAGTCACAAAACAAATTTGCAGGGGAAAAAAAAAAAAGGGGGGGGGGGCAAACAAACAAAACAAACTAACAAAAAAAAATCATCCCAGATCACCCCCAACCCTTCAGAGTGCACGCACATTACTACTAAGTATATTGTGGGTGGGATAAAAACTTATATCTGCAGGTAGGTGCAGGCAGAGAAAGCGTAGAGAACTGCGGCCTCCAAAGGGAGGCCGCAGTTTTGAGATTCCAGTCCAGTTTGCAGCAGTCTGACTACAAACCATTCAGTGTTTCTCCTGAGGCACTTTAAGGACGGACTCTCCAGAGCGCCAGAACGCTGAAGGGCCAGTGGCAACATTGTGCTTTAGAACTCGTCAGCCTTATTCTGCAGGTATTTCAAAATGGAGTCAAGGCCCTGAGGTGAACCCCACACTCTCTTTAGTGCCTCACACTCCCTTTCATTGGCATGTTCCAGGGCTGCCCGGTTGTTGGTCCGCACCAGCGCTTTGGACTCCTGCAGAACCTTACGGCACCACCACCGAGGCCACGGCAGCATCGAGAAGTGGGGAAAATAGAAAAGAAAAGAAAAGAAAAAAAAAGGGGAAAAAGGAAAAGGGAAAACAGAAAGAAAAGATGGTTTATGGATGTAGATGCACAGTTCCCTAAGAAAACAGTCAGAATTTTATTTTGAGCCATTGAGATCTGTACTGTATTAATATAAGCCATAGAAATAAAATGAAAATAGAACAGGATGAAACTGAACTGAAACAGCTATGTAAAAATCATACGTAGGCTCATTTGATGTAGACACAAGACCATAGGTAATGACCATGTGACAGGCATAAGTGAATGATCTTCAGTGAAACGCATTAAAACACATCAAATCAATAACACAAAAAACTGAGCAGAGCTTTGGGATGTGTGGATCATGTGCTGCGTGAGAGAAGAATGTAAAAAAGAAAATCTTAAAATTAAATGGGGGGGAAAAAGGATGACTTACAACTGAATTACAAGAGACTAGCTCCCTAATGCGCACCATGACCTCCTGAGTGAAGGTGCCGGGCCACAGCACCTGGGACACCAGGCCTTTAGCACAAGCCTCCTGGGCCGTCAGCTTCCTCCCATTCAGCAGCATCTCATTAGCCTGTGGGAGAGAGGCGGTGGAAACATGAATATATGACCACATAAGAAACTACAGTTAACAGAACAATGGAAATGTCAAGATGGTAAAGTCTGTGATCCAAATAAACATCAGTTCTGATGTGAATGCAACAGACTATAATGCTAATGACAATCCATCAAATTTAGTTTAGTTGTGTGGAAATAATTCACAGCGCATCACTTTTTCCACATTTTATGTTACAGCCTTATTCCAAAATGTATTAATTTAATTGTTTCCCTCAGAATTCTACACACAACACCCCATAAAGATAATATGAAAAAAAGTTTGAGGTTTTAGGGGAAAAGCTCAATCTTTGTCTCATCAGATGTCCAGGCGGACTGCCATGTGCCTTTTACTAGGGCGTGGGTTCCGTCTGGCCACTCTACCATACAGGCCTGATTGGTGGATTGCTGCAGAGATCGTTGTCTTTCTAGAAGATTCCCCTCTGTCCACAGAGGACCTCTGGAGCTCTGACAGAGTGACCATCAGGTTCTTAGTCAGGGAATGACTAAGGCCCAATATACAAATCATTGCATTAATTAGATGTCAGGCTACTTCTGATGTGTGAACAGATGGGTGAGAGAAAATAATGAAGCGATTTTTGGATGCTTTTTGAAACAAAGAAATTGATTTCTTTATGAAACAGAGAAGAAAAGAAAATGGACTGTGTGGTCGATAAACATTGAATAAATCAGAGCATTGTCCGTGTCTGGAATGGATGTAGTATATTCTTGAGTCTATAAGGTAACAATAATATAATAATAAGAAAACCTTGTTTTGATTATGAAATGGGTTTGACTAAAAGAAAAATGCTTTTGTTTGCTCTACTAGGTGCTTGTATTATATTGACTGGGTTAAATAGAATTGCATTACTGTCCAATATGTCCAATGAACTGTTTTTTCCCCCCACAGGTGGACTACAATTAATCTCAGATTGTTTTATTTCAAATAAACATTTTCATGTTGTCATTATGGGATGTTGTGTGTAGAATTCTGAAGAAAATAATTAATCCATTTTGGAATAAGGCTGCAACACAAGTCTCCTGCATACTGATAGCATCTCACAGATGTCCGCAAATTGAATACAATATCCCAGAAACTAGAGTAAGCAAACAAGAGTGTGCATCGCACACTTGAAAAAACAAAACAATACTAAATCGAGACAGAGAGAGAGAACATGTGTATCACTGTGTGTGTTGCCTGTTCAAGTAGCCCATGCTGGACAAAGGCACTCTTATTGGTTTACTTACATTTTAAGCCTATCAAAATAAACCAATCAGATTTCAGTGGGGTGGGCTTTTATTTAACTTTGAAGACTGAAGCAATGAACCAGGGTATCTGCAGGCTTAATGAAGCCAAATTTAAGACTTTTTAAGACCTTTTATGGCCACTTTAATCAAATTTAAGACCCTGCAAAACAATCAACTAAATTTTTTCTCGGCAGACTGCCCCAAAAAATATTAATTCAAAAAAACCTTTCACCTCTACAGGCTACAGGTTCTTGCAGTCTGGGCTGCTCAGGTGCTGGAATACAAACGAAATGCACACAGTACCACATGATGTGGTTTACTGTTTAAAAGGAATTAAAACCGAAATGGCTGAAGATGGCGTTGAAGATTGATAGTCATGGTTTAATATGTTAATAAATGGTTTATGTCCTCGGTTGCAGTCTGGCATTATCAGAAATATTGTGCTAAAAATCGATCGAAAAAACCTGAATCGTTCGATATGGGAAAGTACCATACTTTCCCATATCGAACAATTCTTTTTTTTATTGATTTTTATCAGTGGTTGCCTAGTGGGTAAGGAAACAAACTCATAATTTTAAGGTTGCCGATTCAAATCCTGAACTGCCAAGGTGCCACTGAGCAAATTACAGTCCAGACACACTGCTCCCTCGGGTGCCTGTCATGGCTGCCCACTGCTCACCAAGGGTGATGGGTAAAATGCAGAGTACATGTTTCGTTGGGTGCACATTGTGCTGTGCTGCAGTGTTACACAATGACAATCACTTCACTTTCACTTATATGTGATAGGAAAAAAAATCATCACCCAGGCCTACCCCTAATACACATGTAATAAAATTCACATTCATTGGTATAACTGTTCTTTGCAGCAGAGGAAAATATAATAAAATAATATGCAACCCCAACAGTTGAGATGTGTAATTTTTACAGTGTCACTATGTCAGTGCAATTTTATGATGATCTCCCAAGGAGATCATTAACCTAACAGTTAAAGTGATCATTACACTGTAATTGCACAACTAAGATTTCAAATGCGTTTACTGACCGAGGCCACACCCAGAATGCGTGGAAAGGTGATGGAGGAGCATGCGTCTGGTGTCTGTCCAAAGGAAGTGTAAGGTGTCTGGAACCAGGCCTTCTCATTGGCCCAGATCACATCACAGAGGGGCAGAATGGAGGCTCCCAGACCAATGGCCGGTCCATTCACTGCTACAATAATGGGCTTCTTGAACTGGATGAATGTATTGACAAATGTCCTGTGGAGGGGGGAAGTGCAATACAATTATACAAAAAGGCGGTGATGAACACAAATAAATAAGGTGAAGATGAACATAAGACAGAGACCATAAATTCAATGCAGACCAAGATGAAGCAGATTGAAAGACCAAAAACACAAAGACTATAATGAGAGGGGGGTGGGGAGGTAAAAACGACTATTAAAATAATTACCTGACTGTTTCAGCCATCTTTACGCTCTCTTTCTTCCGATCTTCTGTGAGGCGTCTTATGAAGTTCAGGAAATCAAGTCCAACACAGAAGACACTGCCAACTGCACTCAGGAGGACCAACTTGCTATCGTCAGCAGCTGCTGTTGCCATGGCACTCTGAACCTCCTTCATTACCTTGACAATCAGGGATGCAAATTAAGCAATTATCACTGTAACAAAGTGTAAAACGTTCACAACGGCCACATGATTGTGCCATGTTAGTTGCCTAATTAGTAGTAGATGCCTGGTTTGTACACTATTTGTTTAAAAAAAAAAAAAAAAAAAAAATTTAACACAAGAGTGTTTACATTGAATGGTTTTAAGTCTAATTAAAATTTCAGGGTCATAATTGGGTCCGGTTTCTATTCTGAGGTTCTGCTGCAGAATTTGTGCCCATTACAGTATTTACTGCAGCCCCTTCCTTGTATTGTTTATAAGAAGTTTCTAAACCTTGATCAAATATCCTGTGTCTCCTGCTTACTCCTAGTAGGTTCCTCCATATTCGTCTATATAAATTCTCTTTCCATATCTTTGTATTCTCCCACACCACATACAGCACTGTCGCAAGCCTGCCCTGAGGTCTGTTTATCCTATTTTAAGGATGTTACTTTGGCTCTGCTAGTGTAGCGATTACATGTTGTCCACTTGTTCCAGCTCTCTATGGTTTCTAGATATCAAAGGTCCTGTACAACCACTTTTTGGCAGTGAAGTGACCAATAATCCTACTGGTGTGTTCATTAGGATCCAGATGCACTCTAATATGACCGCAAAATCTTTGTGTCAAATTGTGGATGAGCAGTCATGTAAGAGTTTCACAAATGGCAAATGAATCTGGACTATGGAGCCACATCTGTCATTGTTTTTGAAGATGAAAACATGCTATAGTCCCTAAAAAGGTGAATGTGAGCAGCACCTGCAAAAAAATGGACCATCTCTCTTGTTCGTCTTCTCTTTTTAATTGGCCTATTCAGAGATAAGAAAGGTATTGTAGGATCTACAGCAGATGATGAGTAATGCAAGGTAGCTAAGAAGAAGGGTGTTCTTCTTGTTAACCTGGCAGAGATACCGGTCAAAATTCTTACTTCAAACATTCAGGACTGAGGAAGGACTAGATGCTATGGAAACCTCCCATAGGCACAGTGTAGCCTGATGCACCTGATGTACCATCAGGAATTCTCTCTGCATCACACTACGTCATTGACAAAACACCTAATAACCTTCAATATGGGTAATCAACTCACTTCAGGATTGAGAGAATTGTTCTCTGAGGATTTAGTTGAGAAGAGGATGTGCGTGAAGCCATCCTGCTTCTTCACCACAATGTCTCTGTATCTATAGGCACTCTCTGTCTGGCGAACACTGAAACGCAGTCGCTTGTCTATGGCCGTGCGCTCCTCAAATCGTCGTTTGCCCGACACCCCAGTGGCACTAGATGATCCAGTAACTGCACTCTGCATGCTAGCTGTCCCATTGGCTGGTAGGGCCTCCATGATGGTGGAAGTACCTTCAAAGATAGGAGAAACCAATGAGGATGAGCATTACAGGCTGGCATTACAGCTCCACAGTAGTACGGAAATTACCTCATAGAACCTGAACAAGTGGTAATTCCAGGGAAGATCCCAATCTCCAAAAGAAAAAGACTTTTGTGCCATTTAAGTGATATTTGATGTTGCCTGAATTATTTTCAATTCAAGCTCTTCATCAGGCTTTGACTCTTGTTAAATACTATAATCATGCTTTTCCACTGAAGTTGATAAAACATATTTTGGAATTTATTGTCCCCCAAAAGTGATCAAATTCACAATACAGGATGATGTAGACTCCCAAGGTAGTACAGGGCATATGGAGAGTAGTCACAGCACATCACTTTTCCCACATCCTGTTATGTTACAGCCTTATTCCAAAAAGGATTAAATGCATTTTTATCTCAGAATTCTACATGACAAAAAAAAAAAAAAAAAAGTTTACTTGAGGTTTTGGCAAATTTATGTACATAAGTATTTACAGTCATTTTCAACTCCTTCCACTAACAGATGATGGAGGCCACTGTGCTCATTGGGACCTATAAAACAGCTGATTTTTTTTTCTGCAACCTTCCCCAGATTTGTGCCTTGAGACCATCCTGCAGATCTACAGACAATTCCTTTGACTTCATGCTTGGTTTGTACTCTGACATGCACTGTCAACTGTGGGACCTTATACAGTGAAAGTGAAGTGATTGACAGCACAGCACACGGTGACACAACGAAATGTGTCTTCTGCTTTTAACCATCACCATGGTGAGCTGTCATGGGCAGCAATGACAGGCGCCCGGGGAGCAGTGTGTGGGGACTGTGCTTTGCTCAGTGGCACCTCAGTAGCAGCTTGGTGGATCGGGATTTGAACCGGCAACCTTCTGGCCGCTTCCTTGCCTTAGTCTGATTACCGCTTGCTTAACCGCTAGGCCACCACTGCCAGGTGTGGGCCTTTCCAAATCACGTCCAATCAACTGTTTTTTCCACAGCTGGACTCCAATTAAGGAGGCATCTGAGCTCAATTTTGAGCTTCATCCCAAAGGCTGTTATTACTCTTGCGCATGTTCTGTATTTTTAATGAATTTGCCAAAACCTCAAGTAAACTTTTTTCACGTTCTCATTATGGGGTGTTATATGTGGAATACTGAGGGGAAAATGAATTTATTTTGGAATAGGGCTGTAACATTACAAAATACTTTCTGAATGCACTGTACGTCCACATAGCAGTGAAGAGTCAAGCTTAACTATTAACTAGGGGTGTTGAAATGAATCGTATAATCGTTGCATCGCGATGCAGACGTGGGCGATATTGCATTGTAGGGGTTTTAAAATTAATCTTATAATCGATGCATCGAGATGCAGACGTGGACGATTTTGCATCGATGCAGTGCAGAACATAATCAATAATATCATGATGACGTGGAATTCAATTTCAGCCTGATCTGGGAACAGCGCCACTCCGGGTAGGAGTTTTACGCTGCACGTATTTTCACATGGCCAATTTGGACATTACACGTACCAAATATTACTGCTTTTAAGTAATACAAAATGAAATAATACAAGGACCTCGGTTCCTCTGCTTGGTGGAGATGTTGATCTGCATCAGGACCGGGGCAGACGATTAACTCTGCCCACAACATAGTGCCGTGTGCATTTAAAGGAGAACTACCAGTATATATAACTGTTACAAGGTGAGTGCGGACGTAACAAGTTTTTCTGCTCTGGAGCAAATCAGAGCGTCCACACAGGCGCACGAGACCGTAACTCTGGTATTTGGAAACATCATGTGACCATGTAGAAAATGGCTGGGATGCATCGCGATGCATCGATATTGAGGCACCGCTAATCGTAATCGAATCGAATCGTGAGACCAGTGAAGGTTCACACCTCTACTATTAACTAGTAACAATGTTAGAAAGATGGCAGCTAACAACTCTTTCTGGTCTGAATCACCTTTTTCAGCTTTTTTTTTTTAAAACAGTAAACCCCTATGTTTGTCATTATCATCATAACACAATAAACACGGAAATCCAATGGTTTCAATATTCTAAATTAGAATATTATTACACAAGGTTGCCGGGAATAAATTAAGGGGTCAAGTAATAGTAACATAGTACAATGGTGTGTGGGTCGGTGTTGAAATTAATGATTTAAATGATGCATCGCGTTGCAGAACATAATCGATTATATCATATTGGTAACTTTTCTGGTGGCGGCAGCGGTATAAAAATTCTCGTTAAAAAGCAGTGCCGGTAGTGACTCTTAAACCGCTGCACACCGTAACATATTTCGAATAGTTTCGACGTGGGATAGTGTTTGCTCTGCCCCTTCAAAACACCCTTATCAGCCTGAGTGTCCAGAGATCTACAACACGACATCACATTCGTCACCGAATCCTGAGACCAGCGAAGGTTCACACCTCTAGTATGTAGGCTAGTACTTTTAGTGTTCCATGAGAATGCTAATCCTGTTTTTTGGAGAACAGAAGAACATTGCGCTTTTTAAGACACAAAGAGTGATTTACAGCTGTACCTTTTCCGTTGAGAGTGCGTATGGAAGCAGGAGTGATTGGGACCTGAGGCGGGTGTAAGGGCGTCTGAGTACGGGGCCGAGTCCCCATGCGGGCCCTCTCCTCTCCAGGCCCTAAGAGGACCCCTGAAGGCTTCTCTAGTAAGGCCACCTCAGGGGGTACAGAGTCTGGTTCTTGCAACCCCTGCTCCAAGCTGTGGGCAGCCTCACTGGGCGACTCCTCCGAATCCGCTCGGCTGTTCATTGGGCTCTTAGGCACTAGGATTTTGATGCCAGACTTGGAAAGGTCCATACTCCGACGCATTGTACTGGGAGTTGCCGATAAACCCATGCTAGAAACATTACTGGGAGTAGAGATGCTGATATTGGTCGACCGTCTGAACTTTGGGTTGGACGGTGTCTGCGGCTCGTCCTGCTGCAGGCCCGTTTTAGAGTCCATGTTCCTTATGTCTGGGGTCTCCTGCACCTGCTTATTCACTTCCCCACTTGCGCTGGAAGCGACTGTGGCGGCAAGCGGTGACAAGTTCACGGTCTTTGCTAGTGTTGATCCACCAGCACTACTGTGTGGAGGAGGCCTGGCTAAATGCTTGCGAGCGTTGTTGCTGCTTTGGGAGGAGAAAGAAGAAGATGACTGACTGAGGGCGATGCTGGGAGAGCTTCGCGTGGAACGAAAGAAGGACCCTTCGCGTTGGCGTTCACTCAGATGCCGGTTGAAGTCGTGGATGAACTCCATACAGTTGGACAGGTGTGCTTCAGGCTCCCAAGTGTCCCCTTCGTAACCATAGCCCCGCCATCGGACCAGGTACTCCATCTTCCCCTTCTTGTTTTTCCTCTTGTCAACAATTTTCTCAACCTGATAGATGATATAAGCATTCAATAAAAAAAAAGTCTATTAGAAAATACATTTATTCAAATTATTTTTATTAAATGATTACAAAAATCTCAATGATCTTAGTACAGATCAAAATAGTGCATCAATGACTTTAAAAATTATATCACAGATATAAAATGTATAAGAAACTTCCTTCTGGTGTATGATTGATGGCAAACCCAAAACATTCTGCCTCTTCTCGAGAAATCTGGCCAGGATCCTTAAGAATTTCAATATTTCAAAATTGAAATGCTTGTCAGTAAGGAACAGAGCTACATTTTCTTCCTCTAAATACCTAGAAATTGATGCAGTAATGCTTTTCAGTTATGAAACAGACATGCCCATGGGATTACCCATGCATCAGTTTCATGTTGTCTAACCTTTCATTCACGTGCCTGAATCAAATCTCTGCCATGGCTCAAAACTATTTGATAATTATTAGTGTAATTCTGGCCTTTCTTCATGGATCAGGATACCGGTGAAATTCCCAACCCAAAATGATACGGATTGTGTACTGATAGGCAGACCGAATGCTAGCCCGCTCCAATGCTTTGATTCTATTGTTTGCACGAAAATGCGTAGCGGCGCGCAGCAGTCAAGGTTCAACAAATTTCAACTTTGACCACACAATGCCGCAGAGTGGCACGCTGCACAAAACCCTAACAGTAGTGCATGCAACGATTGGGCAAGTGGTACGGATTTGGCCCCGACAACCGCTCGTGCGGTCTGAAAACTGAAGTAGCTGATGTCCCTGTGTGATAGACGATCACGCTCGCCAATCAGACGTGTCCCATTTTAAAGCCACGCCCACGCAAGGTCGCTCACTCTCACCTCAGATTATGCTAGTTAGAGCTCAGTTCATATTTCAATGTACAGTTATGCTGCAGATTTTAATACACACAGTACACCAAATAATTGCTAATTAAATCGCAATATTTTTCTTAAATAAAAAAAAGCTCTAGGAAACATTTCTTTACACTGTCTCTGCAAGATGTAAACAATGGAACCTGGTTCAGAAATGGACTGCGTACTCTGGGCATATGCTCATTAGCATAAATACACCCCCCCGCCCCCAGTCCCAGCCAAAAATGGCACATAAAAGGCAGCTGTATTCGGTACTGTGTCGACACATTAACTTGGCATTAGGTACATGATGCTATTCAGGACCTTGGAGAACACAGCCATCTCTCTTACTCTGAAATGTTCCATTAGCTAGGAGAG
The DNA here is from genome assembly GCF_900700375.1 of Denticeps clupeoides. Classification (NCBI taxonomy): domain Eukaryota; kingdom Metazoa; phylum Chordata; class Actinopteri; order Clupeiformes; family Denticipitidae; genus Denticeps; species Denticeps clupeoides. Next base: position 10,261,560 of record NC_041710.1, on the reverse strand, counting down.
CAACAGCACTGTTTAATGTAGATGATGGGCAAAGTGGAAAAATCTCTAGGAATAGCAAACATATCATGACTTAGTCACCAGGTAGTCTAAGAACAATACCAGTAAGCTGAGTTGTACAGATTTAATGATAGTTGTACAAGTATATCATGCCCAATTGTTCTGTGGAATAATATCTGTGGTTTCTCTTTTCTTAAAAAAACAAAACAAAGAAAAGCTTGAATATGCACTCTGCTGGTAAACCAACAACTCAATGACCGCATTCGAATAAGAGCGGATCGCCACAGTTAAGGTCGTATGAAAGCATATAATGGTCTTGTCCTTTGGGAGGGACGAGGTGGTTTGGTTAAATTTCCTGTTGTCACTTCAGTGGCTCCCACCATTTCCTGTTATGATTGTATAGCGATCCTATTAAAAAAATAATTGCCAAGACTAATTCGGGCAAAAAGTGGTGCGCTGAATGATCGTCCTCATACTCAAAGTTACAAGAAAGGAGGGGGGGGGGGTAACTTCATAAATGGTGTAGTCATAAGTCACCTTTTCACCTATTTGGAAGCAGGTCTGCGATGCCTGACGGTGGCATCGCCCCGTTGTGGAAAAGTCAGAAGCAAGAAGGCGGCGTTCGGCCGACGTTCTTATCCAGAACGACTTACGTACAGTAGTTAGGGGGACATTCCCCCTGGGGACACTCAGGGTTAGTGTAGAAAATGGGGTTCGAACCCGTGACTGTCGTTTTCTTGCGTTTTTTCCTCACTAGTACGAAACAAGGAACATAACCAAGACGACATTGTCAAAACGAACACAGGCAATCGGTTCAGACCGATTTTTCGGGGCTGAGGACTACGGTTGCTGGCACGATGGCCAACACCACAGCCACAAGAACGAGAGTTAATTCGCTGTACAAGTTTTACGGGACTACTTGGTGCCCCGCGTGTCGGTGTCCGCTGCAGCCCTGCGGGACATCGCAGGAAGTCGGCAGCGAGAGGCTTGGGCGAGGGGAAGCGACACAGTGATGCATGGCCCCCGTTTCGGACCGCGGGCCACCAGTTCAACCTGCTCGGTCGCTAACTAGCCCCGCACGGAAGCCTCGTCCCGCGGCGCGGTAGTAAAAAAAAAAAAAAAAAAAAAAAAAAAAAAAAAAAAGACGAAGACGACGACCGAATTCGGCTCCGGCAGACAAAACCGCCCTCGTCCCCCGCAGAAACGTGGCCGCACCAGCCCGTTCTCGGGCCCGAGTGCTGCGCTTAGCAACTTACTTTTGACTCGTCTTAGCCATGCTAGCGCTGGGCTGCTAACCAGCCAGTCAGCACCACCACCACCACCACCAGCACCAGCAGCGGCTCCACATGACGAGTCCCGGGGACCCCGCGACTGTACCGAGCAGCGCGGGACGGGAGGGGGGGGAGAGAGAAGAGTTGCGGAACTGAGTTATTTACCTCGTACAGCTCCTCCGAGGCCATGGTGGTCGGATGGTTCAGTCGACGTGCGGCTAATCCGGTCGGTCCGAAGACACCTCTTTCTTTCCTTCTTTTTTTTTTAAATTCTTCTTTTTTTTTGTTGTTGTCGTTTCTCCTCTAGTTGCGGTTGTCCCTTTAGCCTCTCCACCCAGCGCCACGCCGTAGTCAGCCCCGCGCCGCCGCCGCCGCGTCTCCCCGTTCGAGGCTGTGGCCCGACCTCGCCGCCGTCAACATTTAACGAACGTCGGCCAGCCGCTCCGACACTTTACTTCCAGCCGCGCAGCTCCTGCGTAAACTATGCGCAGCAGCGGGGTGCGCGTTGGCTCTGCGGAGCTTCCAAACTCCGCCGTACAGGAAGTCTTAATCGAGCTCAGATAAGAAAAAGACCCAGGGGGGGTGGGGGATGCTCTTCGACCTCCATCACTCCTGATCGGCGGAGTTAAAACCGAGGCGAGTTCCACTTCATCAGTCGACATTTTTTTTGTAGATGTCAATAACGCATATGGAATATGGACCACCAGGGTTTCAGAAGGCTGCATTTTACAGCTAAATTTGGCGACGTGACATGCCAGGGCGCCTGGTCTTCGAATCGTACACAGTTGTGTGTAACCTTTGTGCTTCTTGGCCGTCTCAAAGAACCAATTCTCGTTGGCTGGTTAATTTAAGCCACCGTCCTGTGGGAGTGTTGCATCCATCAGATTTTATTCTACCCCTGCCATATTCCTCGTATTTAAAACGAGGTCACGATGGTTTACATGTATTTATCTGGGGCAGGTTCTGGTGGATCACTTCAGCTAAACCACTGCACCACTTTCTCTTCAAGTTTCTGATCGTTAAATTCAATTAAAGTGAAGTCATTGTGATACACAGCAGCCCAGCACACACAGTGAAATGTGTCCTCTGCTTTTAACAATCACCCTTGGTGAGCATTGGGCAGCCATGACAGGTGCCCGGGGAGCAGCGTGTGGGGATGGTGCTTTGCTCAGAGGCACCTCAGTGGCACCTTGGCAGATCGGGATTCAAACCAGCAACCTTCTGATTACAGGGCCGCTTCCTTAACTGCTAGGCCACCACTGCACCTGTATCGCGTTGGTTTGTGGATTTTTATTCCCATACAAGCCATAAAATTGCACAAAATAAGCAACCACTACATTGCAAAGTTTTGGCTGTATGTATGATTGTTGATCATACAATATAGGACATTGATATTCATTAAAACTTGATGATCTATCTAATGTTATCAAGCAAGCAAACCTATAATTCTGGCCAGGAATGTATAAATGGGGTGAAGAAGATGCATCTCAAAAAAATTGTGAGTCTCCTATACCATTATTAATCTATCTAATTATACGTATACACAAAATAGTTATTTTAAGACAAAATTTCATCCCAATGTCTAAAAAAACAGTATTAATTAGTTTCAGTACTTCCCTTTTTAGCTGGTCGGTCATAGACAAGTTATACTTGGAAAAGCAGACTCTAAAAGAAATATTGAAAAACAATGAGCATGCCACAATGACTCTTTAACCTATTTTTTTTAAGCCAATTTGTCTAAATTTTGTCCAAGGGCAGACGATGCAAACACTGTGCTCTTCTAGACGTTCTAGAACTCACAGTGCATCTTCTGTCAGTGCATGGCTGTTACTACACCTCTCCATGACCTAATGGCCAACTGTGCACATCCCAGGACATTGGACACAGGGCGGGGACTCGCTCAGGGTGGGGTGCCAGACAACTGAATTCATTCACTCACTCGCTCGCTCGCTCACTCAATCACTCACTCACTCACACCTACGGACATTTCAGAGTCGCCAGTTCACCCAATATACATGCCTTTGGATAACCAGAGGAAACCGCAGCACCCAGAGAAGACCCGTGCCAATGCAGGGAGATCATGCAAACTCCACACACACAAGGTCCCAGTCAGGATTCAAAGTCACAACAAAGTCACAATTTGCCACGGCTGAGAGCCTAAATGGTGAAATTTCCTGTTGTTTGAATCCCCATAAAAATGCACCATTCTCACCTCATTACTTTGCCGTAAAACTTTATTTTCTTGCTCTGGTTGATTGCTGAGTGACGGGAACTATGTCATATCTTATTTGCGGCTGAAGTAGACTTGTGTTCTGCATGCTGTTATGGTGGAAGATTCAAGATTCCAGATACCATGAATTGAAATAATGTTTCACACAGACCCCACCATAGTGCAATAATGAAAGAAAAAAAAAATATATACACACACACACACACACACACACTAAACTAGACCTATTAAAACTAAAATACCGAACAGGTTATCTCTTCTAAGAGAAAAGCAAAACGTTTCTGTACAATGAACTGGACAAACAGGACATAACTGGACAACATTGTGTAGGATGCTTGTAAGTGGATGCTTGTAATTAAGCAAGTAAGTAAGTGAACTTTGTCATCCAGAACAGTACAAAATCAGACGCATAGATGAGCAAAATTGCGCCTCTCCAAGATCAATGCGCAGACCTAAAAGACAAGTTAATACAAGGCAAACATACGGACATTACAAACATGTCCCTTCTTACACATGTAAGGAGTGAATTAATCAGTTATAGATACTGTTGTCGTCTAGGAATTGATACTACAAATACCACTTAGCTCAAGTGTAAATTGAATTTGCCCATTCACACACTTACACAAAAGTCACAAATAAAAAGGGGAAAAAAAAAAAAAAAACTATTCGGCGACCGGAAGTGCTCGCACTCCCAGGCTGTGACGTTCGAAGCGCAACTCATGATGGCGGAGAGCACGTCGGCCGTCGCCGCGCACCCCCTCCTGTCGTGAACGCCAGTCCGGCGCGGTGGGCGCGATGGCCCACCGATACCTGTTCCTGTCGAGGGGCTGCAGGACCCTCTTCCACGCCCCGACCGGCCCGCACGCAAGGCCTGCGTGCAGCGTGCGCCTGGTAGGTCTCGGGGCTAGCGTTAGCCCGGTTAGCACGCCGGCGGTGTGTGTATGGGGTGCCCTGTTGCCCCCGCTGTGTCGTCGCTTGTTTTGCATGCTTTTCTGGCGCATATAACTCGACTCGAGCGTTGACGCTGCGTTCCTTGTTTACATGTCAGCTAGCTGGACCGCTGCATTTCTCCACGGCTGACAGCGCGACGCGCGTCCCCGCGTCCCCGGCGCCCGGCGACCTTACCTGCACGTAACGCGTCTGGGTCAAATTAGAGACGATCGTGCAATCCTGTTAGCGGCCGACACGCCTGCCTCAACTCCACTGAACTGCTTGCTCTCCTGTAATCGTGTACGGTACATTTTGTACCGTTCACATGACGCCCTCATCCAGAGCGAGTGAAGTGATTGTCACATGTGATACACAGCAGCACAGCACACGATGCACACAGTGAAATTTGCCCTCTGTATTTAACCCATCACCCTGAGTGAGCAGTGGGCAGCCATGACAGGCGCCCGGGGTGCAGTGTGTGGGGACGGTGCTTTGCTCAGTGGCACCTTGGCGGATCGGGAATCGAACCGGCAACCTTCTGATTACAGGAACGCTTCCTTAACCTTTCTTCTTTTTTTTTTTTCGTTAAGAAGAAGTGAGTAACCAGTAGTTACCTGGTTAAGTGTCTTATGGTGATGGAAGTGCATTGATTTGGTGGTATTAGCCTACTGCATAACACACTCGCCTATGAACTGGAAGACTATGAACCACTTATTACCATTGTGTCCCTGAGCAAGACAGGGGGACTGTCCCTGTCACTACTGATTGTAAGTCGCTTTGGAAAAGGACATCTGATAAATGATGCTGAATGTAAATCTCTTGCTCATGGACACAATGGTAGTAAGTGGGGTTTGAACCTGTGACTTTGTGGTCTCGTTACCCACAAGGCTTCAATCGCCCCTATAATGTGACATAATCTACTTGCCCTGGGGTGTTTCAAAACCTTTTCCTCAACAGTGAACCCCACAGAGCACCACGGTTCTCATTAAAAGGCCAAACCAGCCAAAATATTCACACAAACCTTTCATCATTTTTCTGTTTTAATTTCAGGCTAATCACACTCTGGCACTCTGGTTGATAAGCAGTGATTTGCTGGAATATTTACAGCTTTGTTGTTGTAAAACCTTTGTAAGCGCACTGTTGCCATAATATCAGCTGTGTTAGTTGAACGTGGCAGGTGATTAGCTGGAGACATCACGAGCATGTTTTACTATACTAACTAAAACGTAATGTGCTGTACAGACTATAAAAGAAAAGTTAAATTTTTTCTGTACACTGAACAAGGACAAACAGGACGATAACATGTAGTATGCTTGTAAGTGGATATGTTTGATATTTCAAACAGAACACACAAGACAATAGAAACGGGCAAAAAGAGCAGAGATGTGCAATGTGAATTGAGATGTGCAAAATGGATGAGATGTTGGGAGGTGCATAAGGCTGGAAGTGTATTGATTGTTGAGTTTAACAGTGTTTTGGTGATGGCAGTGCATTGAGAGCTCTGCCTGCTTGGGGGAAGAAGCTCTTGCAGTGTCTATCAGTTACAGTTCTGATGCTGTGGAACCGGTAGGAGGGAGAACAGGGTGTGTAAGGGGTGGTGTGAGTCCTTCATAATGTGGGAGTAAGTGTTGCAACAGCCACAAATAATCTTTAATTATGATCACATGATCAATGGCTGTGAGGGAGTGTATTTGTTACACATACAAAAATGTCTGACTTTTTTTACTTTTTTTTTTTTATTCAGTTTTATAGCATCACAAAAGCTAAATGATTCACAACGTGAATGTCCATATTACATACATTTAACAAATATTGTCTCATCATCTTTATCATCTAGATCATGTAGAAAAAAAACCATTAATCAATTTGGCCACCCTTGTATGTGAGAGATTACTTTTAAGTATGTTTTCCCATTTTATCCTCAATGAAGGCCTCAACTGCAGCTGACTGTTCATTGGAACCTGAAAAGGCATCCTTTCTTTCAACCTTTCTGGGCGAGTACAGAAGACTATGTTCCAAACCACCAAAAGGTATTTTGTTGTTAATACTTTAGGCTTAGCAGAAAATGACCTTTCACCTTATTGCCTGTTTAAATGACCTCGTGTTACCACTGATTTTTTTAGTTTTTTTTTTTTACTATTATTCCTCCTTGCAGGATTTGAGAAGTACTTCCCTAATGGCAAGAACAGTCCTAAAACCAGTGAGCCTAAAGCTGCTAATACAGAAGCTAAAGGTGAGTGCATCACCTTTCCTAATCCACACTGGCCGATCTGCTACTAAAATAGCCTAACCAGTGTGCTGTCAAGCTTTTTACTGGGTATTGCAGAAAAGGTGCCACTGAGCAAATTACAGTCCCCACACATTGCTCCTGAATGCCTGTCATGGCTGCCCACTGTTCACCAAGGGTGATGGTTAAAAGCAGAGGACACGTTCCGTTGTGTCACCGTGTGCTGTGCTGCAGTGTTTCACAATTACAATCACTTCACTTTCACTTTAGTAGTATTAGATTGCATACAAAAATACATCCAAATGTATACATTGATGCTTTGTTTTTTACTTTGTAGTAGTTGGCTATTCTAAATTTAATGGGGGTACCCCAGAAGTGCTCAAAAATGTCACCCCTAGGTCCAATTATGGTTAGAAACATTTGTTGCCTTAGGTTATTTTTAGGCCTTATTCTTTGTACTTCGTATGTCATCACAGAGGCCAAGACTGCCAATGGTCAGAAGGCCTCTGGTAGATCAAGTGGAGGTGGTGGGGGCAGCTCAGGTGGAGGAGGGAAAAGGGGAGGACGAAAAGATGATTCTACCTGGTACGCTCGTCTCTTGAAGGTAAGTTTGAACACAGCATCGATTGGACTTCAAGACTAATTGTTGCTGAAAAAGTCTCTCTCTCTCTCTCTCTCTCTCTCTCTCTTTTTATATATATATATATATATATATATATATATATATATGAGAATCACACACACGCACGCACGCATGCATGCAGATATTCCACCATGAAACATTTCCACCTACCAGAGTAATTTACCACATGAACAATGTCTGGACTGGAGTGTTTGTTTTTTTTTTTTTTTTTTTTTTTTATAAAAACAAGGACCTTTCTAAATGACCCTAAACCTCTGAACTGTAATGTTCTACACAATACACACCCATGTCAAAATAATTTCTTAACTTTTTCAGCCTTATCCTTTTTAAAAGTCCCTTAAAAGATTTCCTTGTTTTTCTATTGAATTGTACCAGAACTTATTGTGCTCTCTCTTTTTTTTTTTTTTTTTTTTTTTTGTCCTGTCTAATTTAAGTGAAAAGTCACCTCCTTTGTTTTCTTGTTCTTTTCTAAATGATTAGGGTGATATTCCGTGGGATGATAAAGACTTTCGGCTGTGCCTTTTGAGTTGTGCGGCCTTCTGGTCAGCGATTGCCTACTACTTCTTCCGCGATGGAGCGAGAGAAGTTACCTGGAAAGACTTTGTCAATCAGTATTTATCCAAAGGAGTTGTAAGTTTTGGTACAAATGCGTCAAATAATCCTCCCCAGCACTGATAGCGCCTTTCATATTTTGGTTCATATATATGAAATATTTGCTTTCGTTTTCTCTATCCAGGTTGACAGGTTGGAGGTTGTGAACAAACGTTATGTGAAAGTGGTCTTTTCTCCTGGGAAGACCCCGGCTGATGGAGTGAGTATTGCTTATGTTGACCAGCAGAGTGCAGTCCATCTCTTCAGATTGACAATTTCATCTATAAGGCTGTCGTCTTTGGAGGTTGTGTTTTCACAATACATCACTAAATGAGTAGGTACACAGTGCCCTAAACCAGAGGAGATTATCATTGGTAAAACAATTAACATGGTAGAATATTATCTCACAATTTAGTGCTGCTAATTTAATACAGTGGGGTTCATTGTTTTTGGGATTTCTGCAACTACCACCACATCTTAGAGACTAGAGTTGGTTTCATGGCAGTCAGGGCAACATAATTTCAGAATAGACTTATTATTATAAAATAATATGTGGTGCTTTCAAACTATGCTTGTGATTTAAGTTTGCTAAATTACTTTCCATAGGATAATGATAGTGTGGAAGAAATTTAGTTTCAGTTTTAGTTTAAGATGATTAAATGTTCACAATGTGTACACAGGTCTAAAAGAAGACTATCTAAATTAGTAGACTCCATTGGTGGTCCTGAAGAGCACCCGTTTTGCACATATTTACATCACATTTACGACATTTATCAGACACCCTTATCCAGAGCAATTTACAATCAGTAGTTACAGGGACCGTCCACTCTGGAGCAATTTAGGGTTATGTGTCTTGCTCAGGGACAAAATGGTAGGAAGTGGGGTTTGACCCTGGGTCTTCTGGTTCATAGGTGAATGTGTTATTACACCACACCTGATTCAGTTCAAGAACTGGCCGGTAGAATAGAGTTGGTGTGTCAAATCCATTAGACATGTAAACCTATATATGTAACATAATGAGCATTTGTTTATTCTGATTGCTTTCGAAATCTTGCCCTCTTCCCAGCAATATGTGTGGTTCAACATTGGAAGTGTGGACACCTTTGAACGCAACCTGGAGACTGCTCAGCTGGAGATGGGTATTGAAGGAGAGAACAGGCTGCCAGTGGTCTACTCCACAGAGAATGATGGGTATGGTTCAGAAAATCTAGTGTCTGGTTAGGTGCAGGCTCAATTTCTATTATAACGTCTGGGTCGGATCGAGATAAACGAGTGGTCAGCAAACACGAACCTTCTAGGTCTATTGTACCTATCCTTTCCATTTGATTTCCTGCTTGTAAATTAATTATTAATTAATTTACTGTTAAATTGTTAATTTGATTTGCAATTCTTGGCCACCATCGCCAGGTAATGCGTTTTCATTATTTTGAGAGAAATGCGAAAATGGATGGTTAGGAGGTAAATCGGAGGCAAGTCTCTGGCGATAATGTTTTAATCCCGCTCATTTTGGGTCTGAATCTGTTGGTCTCAGGCCAGGTTGGGTTTTTCTTTTAAGGCCTGATCACAGTTTTGTCAAACATTGATCTCCCAGCCATAGGGACAGGTTCAACTAGGGTTTGTGCAAAATTAAGAACGAATTTCAAACTTTTTGGGGCCAACGAAGCTCTTCCAATTTCTGTTATATGTTTCACAGGTCCTTCCTGGTCAACATGTTGCCTACAGCATTGATCATAGGATTCCTGCTGTTCATGCTTCGCCGTGGTCCCGCAGGGGCGGGTCGCCCTGGCAGAGGTATGGGTGGACTCTTCAGCGTCAGCGAGACCACAGCAAAAGTGCTCCGTGATGAGATCGACGTTAAGTTCAAGGACGTTGCTGGCTGTGAGGAGGCCAAGTTGGAGATAATGGAGTTTGTCAACTTCCTCAAAAACCCCAAACAGTACCAGGATCTTGGGGCCAAGATCCCAAAGGTTGGTTAATGGAAAGATGTGATTAAGTTGGTGTTTTTCAAATCATGGTCTTCTGGAGCTCTTTGTATACTCTCATCAATGAATTATCTTTAAGGGTGCAATTCTGACCGGTCCTCCTGGCACAGGAAAGACCCTGCTGGCCAAGGCAACAGCAGGTGAAGCCAATGTCCCCTTCATCACTGTCAATGGTTCTGAGTTTCTGGAGATGTTTGTTGGTGTGGGCCCAGCCAGGGTATGTAAAGATTTTGCACACTCTTGACTGTTTCATAAATTAGTAGTTTTGTTTAGCTTTGTTCCTTAGTACTTTACTTCTTAGATCTGATTTACAATAGTTGTTGTAACGTATGGGTATAATTCTCACATAAGTAGTATTATTTCCTACCTGACTGAGACTGAACAGTTTATGGTGCAGAACGTGATTGACCACAAATTATTCTCTCAGTGTGTTTCAGTACACAGGTACAGGTACCTTTCCTAAATTTGTGTCCGATGTTGTAATTCATATATATATATATATATATAAATATAATTTTTTTGTTCTGTCTTCCAGGTACGGGACCTGTTTGTACTCGCTCGTAAAAATGCGCCTTGCATCCTCTTCATAGATGAAATTGATGCTGTTGGGCGGAAACGTGGCCGAGGGAACTTTGGAGGGCAGAGTGAGCAGGAGAACACTCTCAACCAGCTACTGGTGGAGATGGATGGTATTAATCTTCTAATTAAAACTGGCTTGTTGCAAAGCCAGTGTGTTAAATGAAATCACTCTTGTAAAGTGTTACTTTATTTTTCTATTTTTTTTAACAAATATGCTCACACTATAATTATATTTACAGAACTGTATACAGAGGGAAGTGAACTAGAAATCAAACTGTGTCCTAATGGGCCTCAAATTATCACGTAATTTTTAAGAATCATGTTTTAATATTTATGCTACATACTGAAATTACTTATTTTCTTGTTTAATAGGTTTTAACACGGCAACAAATGTTGTTGTGCTGGCGGGAACCAACAGGCCAGATATCTTGGATCCAGCCCTGCTGAGACCTGGCAGATTTGACAGACAGATCTACATAGGTACGGACCTCTTCTACCAAATGTTCACTGTTATGTAGCCACTATAAAAGACAGAGAGTGGCTTTATACTTGAATCTCTGTCAGTGATAGATGAATTACAGAAACATACTTTTTTACTCCAGTAAAATTTTTTTTTTTTTTTTTTTTCAAGTCAAGTCAACTTTATTGTCAATTCTGCCACATGTACAGGACATGCAGAGAATTGAAATTACGTTACTCTCTGACCCATAAAAATAACATTAAATACAAAAACAGTAACAGTAACGAATACAGAGTATAAATACAATTTAAAAAGAAAGGCACAATATACAATTTTAAAAACACCATATGCAAATAAGGGCACATGGTGGAGAGTGCAACATCAGGAGAGTGCAAAAACCAATAGTGCAACAGAGTTTTAAGTTTAAAGTGACGAAGTGAAAGTGAGGTAGATGGCAGACCAGAGCTGCACAGAGTGACTGGTGCATGGTCAGTTTGTGTGATTTAGAGTTCAGAAAGTTTGTGGAGCAGAAGAGGGGAGTGAGGGGAGTGGGGGCAGAGCCGGGAGGGAGTTGATTTTCCTGACCGCCTGATGGGTGAAGCTGTCCTTCAGTCTGCTGGTCCTGGCCTGGAGACTCCGCAGTCTCCTCCCTGATGGCAGCAGGCCATTCCTCCAATAAAATTTTTACTGGAGTAAAAGATAAAAAGAATTTGCCTTCAAATGAACTTAAGTATCAAAAGTCGAGTGGTTTTATTGTGGCTCTGTCTAATTTTTACATAATTTTAGTGAAATGCCATTAATTACTCTTTATAACATTTATCAGACACCCTTATCCAGAACAACTTATCAGTAGGTTTAGGGACAGTCATCCTTGAGACACTCAGGGTTAAGGGTTTTATTGGAGGAATTTTTTTTTTTTTTTCTTTTTTTTAAAAGTGTCTTGCTCAGGATTGTGGCTTCAGACCACCTTTATTTTTTGGCACAGATTAAGTCTTTGGAATTCCCTGAATCTGAAAACTGTAAGACTGAATGCTAGTAACGATATTGAAAAATACTGTTTTGTGTGATCAGTATATCATATGACTGTTTGAATGGCATAATATAGGCAAAACATATGATATATGTATTCTATGCATTTGAAAGACTACATATATCATAAGTTAATGTTAATGCAGCACACGCGAAATTCACATTTGTCTGTGCATCTGCTCATTTCACATGGCGAAATGGGGAAAAAAAGATGCCATGACACACAGAGTTTTGAAAAATAACTGATAATCTGTCTGCATGTTTGGTTTGGTGGAGCTGAGTACAACTTCACTCCAGTTGCATCAGAATTAAATTTCCTTAGATTAGACTGTGAATACTTGTAACACTGCCTCTGCCCAATACAATTTAGGCACAAAAGGCATTTGAAAACATTAGATTTTTAAACATAAAAAAATTACCGACTGCCTTTGAGTACCATTAAAAAAAAAAACAAAAAAAAAAACCCAACTTATTCAACAACTTACCATATACTACTGATCTCTGTGAATCCCCTCATCTCACTAAATTGACACATCTTTTTGTGCATAGTCTTTAACTAGATGTAGCTTTCACAGTGCTTGCTTTTAACTACCTCTGAATGTCGCAAACCACTGGTCATTTGTTTACATTGTAATCATCATTAATCTCAAATTTGTGAAGGTCCCCCAGACATCAAAGGCAGAGCCTCCATTTTCAAAGTGCATCTGAGACCTTTGAAGCTGGCTACCATGCTTGATAAAGATTCACTGGCCAGGAAGATGGCTGCACTCACACCCGGCTTCTCAGGTGAGAACATTTCGATTAATGCATCAGTTACTTGAATAAGATCACTTGACAAGCTTAAACCAGATTGGGCCAAAACATTGCAAATGTTGGTGAGTGTGTTGCTATGTGAAAGGGAATTCTGATTCATTTTTTTTGCAGGTGCTGACATAGCAAATGTCTGCAATGAAGCTGCACTTATAGCTGCTCGTCACCTTTCTGATGCAATCAATCAGAAGCACTTTGAACAGGCCATAGAACGAGTCATTGGAGGTGATCGCAAGGATTTCACAAACATACACAAGCTTCTATTGTGTTTTTGGAAGCGGAGATGTAAAACAATTCCCATGATTCCACTGAATTCAGGTCTGGAGAAAAAGACTCAGGTCCTTCAGCCTGAGGAGAAAAAGACTGTGGCATATCATGAGGCTGGTCATGCTGTAGCTGGGTGGTTTCTTGAACATGCCGACCCTCTGCTCAAGGTACAAATAGAATCTACATTTACAGTCATATGCCCTTATTCAGAATGACTAGTTACAGGGACCCCCTCAGGGTTGAGGGGGTTGCTCAGGAAAATAATGGTGTTTTGACGGGAACCCCTGTATGTGCCTGGATATATTTTGAAGATCATTGGAATAATTGCTTGGATGCTGCTGTATGGCTTTTTGCCAACTACATGTGTAGATCAACTACTAGTTGATATGGAGTAATTTTATTTATTGTATGTTTTGGCCATGATTCATCAGTCTAGATGTCAGTAAGAATGTAAAACTAAATATGGGCATCTGCCCCCTGACATGAGTGTTTTTCTATTTGAAATGATCATTGTAGATTATCACACACAGACCCTCTGATGGAGCTAGTTACACTTAAACTGACTTAAATATGCTGTGTTTGATAAAGTGTCAAGCTCTGTATTTTTTAAGTAGCCTTTTTATCATATCCACCCATATTTTACAATCAATAACACTGCACTTTCAAAAGTCCATTCAACACATTCGAATGGATGTGAAGATTATTTACAAGTTTCATTAAAATAATCCCTCCCTGCCTTCATCACCGCAGCACAGATTCCTGCGTCCTTTCCAGCAGTTTTTGGAAATACCCTTGCACTAAAGTGCATTGGAATGTCAACTCACTAAAGAGACATCTGCTATGTCTTGTTCAACAACCAACAGGTGTCCATCATCCCCCGGGGTAAGGGTTTGGGGTATGCGCAGTACCTACCCAAAGAGCAGTACTTGTACACCAAAGAGCAGCTGCTGGACAGGATGTGCATGACGCTGGGTGGGCGTGTTGCAGAGGAGATCTTCTTTGGCCGCATCACCACCGGGGCTCAGGACGATCTGAAAAAGGTCACCCAGAGTGCCTATGCCCAGGTAGTTAACGCTTTGTGTAAGGTTATAAATGGGGGATATGTTTTGCCGCTGTTAGCAGTGTTGTGGTCCTCACTGATTGTTGGTTTCATCTGATGGCTCCATCCGCAGATTGTGCAGTTTGGAATGAACGAGAATGTTGGCCAGGTCTCCTTCGATCTGCCCCGGCAGGGAGAGATGGTGCTGGATAAGCCCTACAGCGAGGCCACGGCCCGTCTTATTGACACTGAGGTGCGCTGCCTCATCACCCAAGCTTACGAGCGCACCCAGAAGCTCCTACAGGAGAAGAAGCCAGAGGTTGAGAAGGTACTAGTTACTAGTTTCCTGATATCTCTTCTGGATGATAATGATTATAAATGTGATCCATGCATTTGTTTTTGCTCCATTGCAAGTTCTTATTTTAAAGATTATTATTTCATTTTATGGGTATGAGGTGCTGTTGATTTTGTTTGGACGTTTGTCATCAAAACAGAACTTTTAATAAAAATTAAATCACAGATCTCGTCTAGAGCTAAAGTGATTGAATGTTGTTCTTGTGCTCCATCAGGTGGCACTGCGTCTCCTGGAGAAGGAGGTGCTGGACAAGAATGACATGCTGGAGCTGCTTGGCCATAGGCCGTTTGCCGAGAAGTCAACATACGAGGAATTTGTGGAAGGTACTGGGAGCATGGAGGAGGACACCTCCCTGCCGGAAGGGCTAAAGGACTGGAATAAGGAGCGCAACAGCGAGAAAGAGGAGACTCCAGAGGAGCAGGTGGCTCGGCAGATTAAGGGGGGTATGCCTTTCTAGAGCCTGTCCTTCCGTCTGGTGAGGAAAGGGCCAGGAATGTGGGGCTGGAGCTCAGTGAGGTGGGGATGTTTCCTGCCGAGGATCGGTCCAGGGATGAAGCTGGTCAGGTGGTATAAAAGCCCCAGTTTGCTTGGCCTTCAATTATATGGGGTGGCTTGTGCACACAGTAGGTCTGGAGTTCTTTTAAGATGGTAGCAGCAGGTGGCTTGCATGGTACCGGTTGGGATCGCTGCTCCAGTCTATGCTGAACAGAGAGAGAAGTAATGGGAGCTGATGCTGGACATCTGGAAGGAAGGTGTGTGTGGCTCTTTTACACCATGAACCACACTGCCTTGTATCAGCGTAGTATCTTCTCACCAGATAACCAGCATGTAGTCTTGACTTCATAGGTCTGAATTTGATGTTGGGGGGGGGGGGGGGGGGGGGGGGGGGGTGGGGGTTAAATGTCTATATATTTCACAAAAAATTGAGTACTTTTAGTTTAATGAATTTTATGACTTAAGAATGTAACAATAATACTAGTTTATTGTAATGTACCCCCCCAAATATTGCTTCTGTGAAGTTGGTCAGAGATGATTTTGCTCTTTGGTGTTTAACCTGCCAGAGGAACACATTGTGCAACCTGAGAGGATTTGGGCTTCACATTTAATTTTATGGTTATAAGTCTGCCGTAAGTGGGCTTTCATACTGCCTCTGATGCTTTTCTCATGGCCCAGAATGGCAAATTATTCGGGCACTTGATCTCGTATCTGCTTTATATTTTTATCTGTGTGCTGTTCAGATCTCTGTCTGAATCTAATTTCTCACTTCTTAAATCTGCCTGAGGATGATTATGGACTTTCCTACATCCTCTCCTCATCTGTTCATCCCAGGTCACAACAGTGTTTTTGAAAAGTTTGGTTTTATGGGCTTCACTCATTGCAACTTCTGATATATAATGATTTGATGCTGTTATCATTTTTGCAATGTTTCGGGTGGAACTGTGGACTATAAAGTTTGAGCAGAGGTGTGACTTCTTCTGCAGCAATTGATTCATACCTTGTTCAGTTATTCTGATCGGTAATAGATCACAAATTATTTAGAAAATAGTCAATCATGTACCCTTTTCACCCCCCCCACTTGTGCAAGAAACTGAAGTCATTGTGTAAATATTAAGTGTAAATGTGAATATTGTTTCACTGTGAAATCTCCAGATGTGTGTAAAAGATAAATAAATTTATTTAAAATTTTGACTTTTTTTTTTTTTTCCCTCCTTTTCCCAAATCAGTAAGATTTTTTTTTTATTTTTCAAGACCGTTTAATAATGTTGTATATCTTCACACGTCCCTACATTACACCATAAAATACCACTTTATTAGGAATTACTTTTCTTCCATTTATTTCTTTTGTGTTTTACCACATTGTTCATGAATGAGCAAAAAAAAAAAAACTTTCCAGAGAGGCAAAAATAGCCACAGAATGTGAATAGATTGGCCAAAACAGAAGCTGAAATATAAAAATTGCCCAGTGATTTCATGCTGGAGTCACAGGAGCCCACTTGTGCTTAATCACGGCAATCCTGCCACTCTCCAAAATACCCAGCGGGCGGGCATGCGTGCGGCCCACTGCGCAGCACTGAAGCGTCGGGCCTGTCGTTGCCAGCACGCTTTTAGCTTTGCCCTGTGAATTAGTGCTCGGTCCTGGGGTTGTCTCCAATTAGACATGACAAAACACACAAGGGTTTCCTGAGCCGCCATCTGAAAGCCGCCTCGTGCGACTGGGCGGCACGAGGTGACTCGGGAGTTTCTCCGTCCTCCTCCTCTCTGACTTCACTCACGCTGGCCTGCCATCTGCTTGGGGCGAGGTGTGACACGTGATGTGGCCTCGCGGGTAGGAGGTGACTTTGAACAAAGTGCTCTTACTCACCGAATGTCGGTGTGAAGAGCTACAGTTACTGGCGTGGCTTGCTTGGCACTGGTCTGATGCCAGTTCAGACGGGCTGACATTCCTTTGGCTACATTGGGCAAGTGGGTCAAAATTTTCCCACCAAAAAATTGCCATGTATAAGATAACAGTGATGATATATAAATATATATATATATATATATATATATATCTCCTCTAACACTCCCTCATCTTCCGGACGTGAAGCAAGTGCAGTCAATTTGCATACCAGCACACCCTGGGTGGGCAGTCTGGAGATGCGTGCCACAGCCGTGCCTTTGATTAAGTGCAACGTCCGCCCACCCAGGACATGGCCGGCAGGCACACAAACAAGCTCGTGGGCTCCGCTGGCCTGTCGAAAGTTTCAAAATTAGGTGCCGAGCCACGCGCCGGTGTGACAGGTGGGTTCACAGTCTGACTCACCCTCCACCAGGCGGAGAGACAGCTTTCAGTCAGGTGGAAGGCGCCACTGCGTCACGCCGCCGACCAATCAGGCTCGCGTAACCCACTCAGGTCCCCCCGGCGGGACCAGGAGCCGGGTTCCTGTTGATTTGCGGGGCAGACGGAGGGAAAGGGGCGAAGTGTCAGACTGCTCACTCATGAGATAGGGCAGAGGGACCCGCGGCCTGCTGCCCGGGAATTCGAAGCCGCAGGTGGCGCAGAGACGGGTGGGCGGACGGACGGATCAGACTAATTATGAGGTGAGTCACCGCTGACGGGAGAAGGTAGACGGAGATGGGCAGGCGGAGGGGTAGGTAAAGAGAGGGAGAAGTGCGTGACTCACGGCGTGGTGGAGAGGCAGCGGATCTGTGACGACAAAGTGTCTCAGATAAGTGGGTGGAGTCTGCGTGCGAGGGATCCCACCTATATGGGGTTTGACTTCAGGGTTTTCTGATTCAGAGTGATGGAGAGAGGTGTTGAGGTGGGAGAGATGAGACCTGCCATCGTCAGTCTTATGACAGCATGATCGCACAGGCTGAGCGAATGCACATGACATAACAAGTTAAATATACCATCAGGAGTGGTGGTATCAGAGCTGAAGGTCACATAAAGAAACCCATGAAGCGCCTCATAATTAGCTGATGGGGGGAAAATTGAAACTGTGAAGGCCCGGGTGGCGGTGGCTCAGGGCCTGGCACGTGTCCCGCCAATGAAGAGTGACAGTATGCAGTATTATTTGAGTACCATAAAAAAAAAAAAAAATGATATAACGTGAGTGGACATCTGATCAGAAACTGCCAGAAGTCTGAACTTTAGTTTGAAGCGGCTCCATAAAAACAGCCTCCGTGACGCCTCGTGACAGGACGCGAGAGCGATGGACTGCGTTGCTTCCTACACGTTTTCCCAGACTCCATCTGTGCCCATGAGAGTGGAGGTAGCTCAGTCAGAGATGCATGACCGTACCTTCTAATGAGTGATATGTCAAAATAGCAAGCTCATGACACACTCGCCTGGTGAAACATGTGGCTGCTAAAACAAGAGTGAGGAGCGTTATGGATGAGCCATGGAAGTGTTATGTTCTTATCGGAGCAAAAACAGCACGTCCCAGAATAGAAGACACATTTCTGGGCTGAGGGTTGCCTAAGAGCTGAAGGCATGCGGCCCGTGACCATGGAGAAGATTCATGAAAAGTTTCTCACTAGAAAAAGTTGTACTGTGGTAATTAGAAGCAGAAAAAATATAAGCCATCTCACGTCTTACCTCGCTGTTAAATATCGTGAAAGTGATTGTCATTGTGAAACACAGCACAGCACATGGTGCGCACAACATGTGTCCTCTGCTTTTAACCATCACCCTTGGTGAGCAGTGGGCAGCCATGACAGGCGCCCCGGGGAGCAGTGTGTGGGGACAAGGCTTTAATGTATCAACAACTCACGAGGCCGCGCCATTATAGTGCCTCTTTATGGTTCCGGAATTGCTGCAGCAATGCGAAACATTGGCTTAATGCTTCATATAAAACAGTTGTTCTAGATGCAATTTAGTAGTAAATAGTAAATAATAAACGGATGTGACACTGGGCCGCTAGTTCCTCCTCTCCAACATACAGATAACTAGTGAGCCGTCTGTTTATTCATTTTGAAGCAAACTGCATACTTGACAAGCTCTCCGCATGCACTTCGCCTGTTGTAATGCTACAAACATTGGGCCCCAAGGCAATTAAGCACTTTTTCTTAAAGCTACCGTAATAATATCTGTCATAATTCAGCATTGGTAGTCAGCGATATACAACATAATGCCTTTAAAGCACACGGTGGTCCTATCTCCGCTGAGTCCTGCAGACGTGTTCGAATGTGAGCAGATGTTAATGTCTGCTTCAGCTTGCCGGGAAATGGTGTTATCAAAAGAACGCTCAGTCAGAGGGAAGTATCGGTTCCGTTCGAGGTGTGTTAAAAGCAGACGGCGACAATGGTTTGTAGTTCCCCAGGGAAATAAAAACGCCGTGTGTAGCCGGTGGGATAAGGTCCATTTCTTCTCAACACATCTGGAGCAAAGTGAGCTCACATGTGTAGAGCAGGAATCCTGGGAACCCACCTCCCAAACACAAACACATCCTCTCACACTCACGTCTGACAAATACACCAACTCAGAAATACAAATGGATTTTCATTCAAGGTTCAAATAAAGTGACGCTCATCCATCTCCAGTTTTCTGAGGACAGCAGGTCAAAGGGGGGAAATGTGTGCATTCCCTAATCTGAACCATACCTTCCCAATTCCACCCATGAAATAATGTGGATGAAAACATGAAATGAGGAAAATCGGTATTATTACCACTAGAGGGAGTATTCCTTTGAAATGACTACGCAAGGTAAAGTCTCATAGGAAGTTATATTATTAAATATAAGTTGTATTTTTCCTAAATAAGGGTCAAGTATATTATGCTATAGATTCAGATACTTTTCTAAGTTTAAAATATTCCACATGATTTAAAAATACAACGGTAGTTACCATCAGTTACCATCAGGAGTGGTGGTATCAGAGCTGAAGTTCACATAAAGAAACCCATGAAGCCCCTAAAATATTCTGCCTTTGATGTCAAAGAATTCACCATATATAATTATTATAGAATACTATAATTTTTTTTCCCCAAACTGCCATAATGTTTTGGAGGAATCTTCCCACATTCCCTGTGAATTCGGAAGTGGCCCGCATAGTTGAATCTCCATTCAAATGATCTTGCATAGAGGAAATTCAAGTTCTGATGAGTGAATTATGAGCCGATTATGGGTTTAGCAGCCACGGAGCTCATAGTTTAATTGAGGAGGAGTTGCAAAAAAAAAAAAAAAATGTTGACTCAGAAATAGTGGTGCGAAATAGTAATAGGTTGGGAGGGAGAGAGGGAGGGAGCAATGAAGGAGGGAGGAAGGTATAATTACAGAGAGAAAGAGAGAGCATGCAGACAGTGAAGGGAGCGAGCGAGCGAGTGTGTGTATCTGTGTGAGTGTGTGTGTAACCCTGCCCACTGTCCACAAAAACCATTCAACTCCAACAGAGAGAGCTGTTCTCTCACAGCCTTGTCCAGAGCACTGCACCTCTGCAGCAGACGGCTCTCTCCCAACTTGACAGGGCAGGACCGCCGGTCAGGAGTACCGCCTGGGACTACAAACACAGACCTGGTTCTCCACGCCTGACCTTCTGGACCAGACCACAGACCACAGCAGATCCATACCTGAGCTGGACCTCCAGCCCATCGACAAGTCCCTCCAACCACAAACTTCAGAAACATGGCCTCGATCCAGAAGGATTACGCTTTCTTATAAACCTGCCTGATTTTCGCTGAGGTTGGCAGGAATCAGCTGCGTCCGTTGATCCCGTGTCGCTGCGAAGGAGAGACAGTGTCCTGTGAGGCCCGTCCTGTGTCCAAGGATGTCTTTGCTCACTCTCATGACAGGGCTACTTGTGCTGGTCTCTGGGTTTCCCTCTGGTGGCTGCTCCCCTACTCCAGGTGGGACAGAGCGGGCGGAGCAGCAGCGGTGGCCAGAAGACCCCCAGCCTCAGGACGTGGACCAGGCTGCCGTGACGGCCTGTCCATCCTGCGCCCTGGCCCAAGCTCAGCGGGACCCCGCCGTCCAGCCGCAGCCAGACATGGTGGAGGCGGTGAAGAGACACATCCTCAGCATGCTGCACCTGAGCACCAGGCCCAACATCACCAGGCCTGTACCCCGCGCCGCGCTGCTCAACGCCATCCGCAAGCTGCACGTGGGCAGGGTGGGCGAGGACGGCACCGTGGAAATGGAGGAGGAGGGGGGGGCTGGCCTTGGGCATGATCAGGGAGGCCAGGGCGATGAGCCGCCTGCTGAGATCATCACCTTTGCAGAGCCTGGTAAGTCCCCTCCATCTTCTAATGAATGTGTGTGTGAGTGTGTGTGTGTTTGCGTGTGTGCGCGCCCGTGCCTTGTCATTATCGTACTTTCAACCAGAGATCACATAGTCCACTTGGCACCTACGGAGGAAACAGAGACACACAAATGAACATGAAGAGATACCCAATAGGACACGAGGACGTGCTGCCTGCTTCTTAAATTCTGAAACTCCTGGCTGTAGAAAACCAGGCATCTCGCTCAAGTTAACTGTAAAATAACCAGATAATGACTGAAAAAGATGGAAAGATTCTCAAATTTGCCTGTTGTATGAGCACAGATGAGTTTAACAGCACCATGGGAGACAGTCCTCTGTGTCAGGTGCTCTGTGTGTGTGTGTGTGTGTGTGAGAGAGAGAGAGAGAGAAAGAGAGATAGGTCTATGAGTCGGATGGTGAAAAATGTTACGCCGGTGAGTCCTGAAAAAAAAAGAAGAAAAAAGTGAAATACGTGGAGTAGCTGACGAATGCCTTTGTGAAGTGTTGTTATTAGAGCTGCAATAAAGGACTGAATGCAGCTGAAATGTTGAGCAGAGAAAGAGAAACAGTAGACTGTACAAGTGTGTGTGTGTGTGTGTGTGTGTGTGTGTGAGAGAGAGAGAGAGAGAGAGAGAGAGAGAGAGAGAAAAACACATGCTGTACAGCTGTAAGTGGCATTGTCTCCTTTGTTGGAGTGCAGAGGATCCTACTGTGTTCCAGATATGAGGCGGAAAAACATTTCCCTCACCACTGGCTCCTTGCAGCACGTTTATCAGGCTCCACCTTTCAGAACTCAGAAAGTTTCTCTGCAGCCGATTTTTTTTGGTCTAGCATAAATATGACAAGGGGTGCCTGTGACATTTAATCAGTTAGGCTGAATTAGTCTATTGAATTTAAACAACTCTTCTTGATTAATTAAGAATTTATTTGAATCATGTTGGTGACAGAAAGGGCATGTTTAATCAAATGGCTTTCCATTTGACCTCTAGTCCTGGTCTTTAGCCCTCCAACTGTATATGGGAACTGTACTTACATAGTTATAGAATATAGAATAGTCCATATGGAGAGTATATGATCTCTGTTCTGGTAAGCATTCAGTCACCACAAATGGGAATAGCAGTCAGCCATTCTCTATTTAATTTACCCCTGAAAGCTTATGTACACCCACCATGTCAGATGGCTGCATAACAGATAAGTGAAGAAAGGAGCCAAAACATTAAGGAGAGTGAACATACTCTGTGTGAGTGTGTCTAATTTCCAGAAGTAGAGTGCAACTATAAATAACACGGCGGTCCCTTAAAGCCGCGGCACATTACGGTATACGTCGGATGCCCACTAATGGCTCATGTGCACCGAACACGCCTAATGAGAGCGCCTGAGCGGATCTGTTAATTGCAGCTATCATCATTGTGCCGCTGTGAGTAGCAGGAAAGCATGTGACATTCTCCAAGCCAGTTTGCTTACATAAACGTGCATAATGGTGTGCCTATAAATAGCCTTTGAATGAATCTTAGAATAAAAAAAAATAAAAAAAAACACTTTATGAGTCGGAGGGGTGTTAACAATTCAGCTAAGGGGGGGTGGCAGGGTTTAGCCTAACAAACCCACCCGTGTTTTATCTGAGCATAATTACTCCATTCAGTAAAATATGGGCCTCAATAATTACTCTGGGCTATGCTGGGAATGGGAAGCTTTCTCTGAAAGAATCCACACGGCTAACAAGGAAAGACTGGGAGACAGGGAGGAGACAGATTTGCAGGGGTGAAAGGGGGGGGGGGGGGCAGGGTGCATTCCCGTTTCAGAATGGACGACTGCTGTTTGTCGAACATGGGGAGGATGAGGCGAAGAAGGCAGGAAGAGAGATCCCATCCACATTGTGTGTCCATTCACAAAAAACACAGAGACCTGAGTCCCGGGAAAGACAGACTCTGTACACTGAGTCAAATAATGTCTTATAAAAACAATGCACAGGTTTTGAACTCTAGGGTATAGTGGTTTTCAGGTCCTGCCACAAAACTGCCGCCAAATGCCAAAAAAAATTATTTCTTTTTCACACCCAACCTGGTTTTGCAGCCTCTCCCAGCTTATTTCTCACTGGGACAACTTTATTGTTATATTTTCATTAAATAAAAAAACAATTCATTCTGCACAAAGAGAGTTGGCTGATTTATGATTGATCAAATTTCAGCTGCTGTGTAGTGGAGTTAAGTATAAAGTGTCACTGGATCTACTGTTCCTATCTAGTGATTTATGTTTTGTGGAGATTATTGGCTGTCAGTCCAGACAGGTGACCTGAGAAGAGACCCCCTTTCTATTGTTATGGGTATAATAGCATCTCTAGTTATAACCTGTTTTTAGCTGCATTCATGCTTTTGTCAGGAAAAACAAATGTTTGATTTATTTTAGGTTGGCTTACTGTGGGGACGTGTCGATTTGGCACGCCTTTGTGATTATAAATAACTGCATATCAACAGTCAGGGAGAGCAGTGTCTTTGTGAAGCAGAGCATTGTGTCTTTCCAGGCATTGCATAACATTGTCTGGACCTACAGAGCTGTTCCGTTAAAATGTGTCATTTTTTGTTACAGGGATATGAAGATGCTACGTCTTTAGACTCAGTGCATTAGGATGGAAAGGCATCAATAGATTTTCTATCTCATTAGTATAACATGGAT
The DNA here is from genome assembly GCF_900700375.1 of Denticeps clupeoides. Taxonomy (NCBI): domain Eukaryota; kingdom Metazoa; phylum Chordata; class Actinopteri; order Clupeiformes; family Denticipitidae; genus Denticeps; species Denticeps clupeoides. Next base: position 10,237,760 of record NC_041710.1, on the reverse strand, counting down.
TGCCACATGTTTACCAAGTATTAATATCCAAATTGCATTAATTCTTATCTGGCAATTAAAAATATATGTCATTTTGTATGCAAATACACTTTGTGTATAAATGATGAGTCAGACAGACTAACACTGTTCACCTTTATCCAGTGAGGACCCTTTTTGATCCATGAGTGGGCACTCATATGACACTCAGTGATGAATGTTTAGGTAATGATGTGACTAATATGATCTATCTATCTATCTATCTATCTATCTATCTATCTATCTATCTATCTATCTATCTATCTATCTATCTATCTATCTATCTATCTATCTATCTATCTATCTATCTATCTATCTATCTATCTATCTATCTATCTATCTATCTATCTATCTATCTATCTATCTATCTATCTAACTCAGTCTTTTGCTCAAATAAAAGAGGGCGCCGAAACATTATTATCTCAAACCAGTTGGTACTATAATGTGAGCTCTGTTCTGTATGACAGCTTAATCCACACCAGGATGGAACCTGGAGGTTGTATCCTCAGACCTTTGAAACAATACTGTCCTTCCTGTTGCACCTTGCCCTTTGACCTTGCTGTCATCGATTTTCAAAATGTCCCCATGAGTGGGTGGCAGTGTCACTTCAAAGTTATTTAGCATTGAGGGCCGGCAGACATTGTCTGCAATGCCACATAAACCTTTTCCAATTGAAACCTGGATGAATGTGTCTTCTGGAAGGCCTGCTTCAGTTTCAGTGTCCGCCATTGTTTGATGTCACTTGAGAAGGCTGGGTCAAAAGTAGCATTTCTTTCCCCAGTAAACTCTTGACGCAATGCTCGTTTATAGGGCATTTGAGCTCATAAATTGAAACACATGGACAGGGCAAAGACGGTCACAAAAATGAGGTGGTAGCGTTGAGCCAAAATCTTTGCATAGATCAGATAACAGTTTATACTGTGGAATGGAGGAGATGTTGATACAGAACGAATATTAAGCAAAAGTCGAGGATCTGTTAGATGGGCTTTTGAGAGCCAGCGCAAGAAATCAATAACTCAGCAGAGGTAACTGAATCTGAGCTGGCTTATACCATACAGTCTACTACGCAAACTATGGCTGAGGCCCTTGTCATAACATGACAGGTTTTATATACACAAAGGACTTCCAGGATTTTAGCACCAGGAAATGTTTTTATGGAGGGAAGGCAAGGTGTTGATGAAGAACTGCAGATGGAGAAGCAGGCCTGTGAAATGTGTTAACTCTGCAGACAGCGAGATAAGTGCTTTCTGGATGTGTTTCTCTGGACTTTCCTGTGTCCCCTTGGTCCCCATGTTCAGCTGTTAGGTGCTCTCTGCTGCTCTGCCGTGGACATGACGGTGGCATCTGATGAAATTGTACCAAGAGGATTTGGTGCTTTTGCAACTGAAATGTGTTTAATCGGTCATGCTTGCTTGTGTGTCTGCAGGAGGCGCTGCTGATGAGGTGAAATTTGACGTGTCCACAGAGGCCAGCTCCACGTCGGTGGTGGAGCAGGCCAACGTGTGGCTCTTTCTGAAGCTGGCCAAGGGTGGCAGGGGCAGCGGCAAGGTCAACATCCAGCTTCTCCGGAGCGAGACGGGCCCGGATGGCGAGCCGGTGGATGAGGTGGTATCGGAGAAGGCCGTGGACACGCGACGCAGCGGCTGGCACACGTTGCCGGTGCCACGCACCGTACAGGCCTTGCTGGATGGGGACAGTCGTGTGCTGACCTTGCGGGTTTCCTGCCCGCTGTGTGCAGAAGCTGGAGCCACCCCCATCTTGGTGTCATCTGCAGGGGAGAAGGGTCGGGAACGAGAGCAGTCACACCGGCCTTTCCTCATGGTGGTCCTTCGGCCCGTGGAGGAGCACTCCCATCGGCGCAGCAAACGCGGCCTCGAGTGTGACGGCAAGATCCGCATATGCTGCAAGAAACAGTTCTATGTCAATTTTAAAGACATCGGCTGGAACGACTGGATCATCGCACCGCCAGGATACCACGCCAATTATTGCGAGGGCGACTGCCCCAGCCACATTGCCAGTGTGACGGGGTCTTCGCTGTCCTTTCACTCCACTGTCATCAACCACTACCGCATCCGCGGCTACAGTCCCTTCACAAACATCAAGTCCTGCTGCGTCCCCACACGCCTGCGGGCAATGTCCATGCTGTACTACAACGAAGAGCAGAAGGTGATCAAAAAGGACATCCAGAACATGATTGTGGAAGAGTGCGGATGTTCGTAAAGTTAAAGGTTCGACCCGAACTTAATTATTCTTCAAAATAATCCTTTATATTGGTACTAAGCACAGGACGTTGAATAAACAAGCCATGCCTCTGTGTGACAAACGATTGCTGAGACTCGGTGAACTTTCTGCTGAATGGACGCTGAGGCATCTTCAGATACAGGAATGTGAAAGGAAAAAAAAATGAATAATATATTTTTGTTATGAAATGAGCATCAAGCGAATGTGTCGAAGGCTGTGCATTGCCAAGTTAAAGTATCATTCCTGTCTCTCTGCACTGCAATAAGAAAAAAAAAGACTCGGCATGGATTACTTTAAAAAAATGAACTATGCAACTCAAGTCAAGTATTATTATTTTTGTATTTCTTTGTATGTCTTGTTTTTGGAATTGTGTATCATTTCCAACAGGAGAAAGATAACTGTTTTTGTCTTTGAGAGATACTTGAAAACAATGTTTGACCAGCTACTGGAGCCAAACTATTATTATTATTATAACTATCATTATTATTATTATTATTATTATTGTCTGGGCCAATACACCATTGTCAATGTTGTGGAAAAGTGATTAAATTTGCACTACCAACATTCAAACCTGACAAGGAACAGCATACAATTTTCAATTGAACAAGTGAATTTAAATTGAACAAATAAAACCAAAGATTACAGGCACCACACCATGACAATCATTGGAAAATTCAATGGACGTTGTGCCAATATCCATATTTACCCACCATTAAAAAAGTTAGATGGGAAGACACACAAGATGGAAGTGACCATAGTGTAAAATGATCTTGTTCTGTTTTTTGCATTCAGACCTTTATTTCACTGCCACTGTCTTATTATGAACTTACGTTAGTGTTCATAACATAAAATGGTTTATAAATGTTCACTTGCAAAAACAAATAGTGACTAAACTCTTAGTAAAAATGGTTGTATTTCTTTTGTTTTATTCTTAAGCAAAAGACACTGAAGGACATATCTGAAGAATATATAATATTTTGTGTGTATAGTTATATTATGTGATATGTTGCTTTGTTGTACAATTCAAAGTGTGCTTGTTATGTTTTTTATCTAATTTATTTTGCAGCACATTTTGCTTCATCATTAAAGCTAAAAAAAGTTTAAATATCCTTTCATGCTTCTCTTTTCATGGTCTGAGTTAGTATGCATGTGCAGGGTGAGCAGATGCAAACAAACCAAATGTGAGACGAGTAGTATGTCTGTGTGGAACAATGTGGGATAAGTTACCATTGCAAATGAGGCAACTTAAAACTTGGATAGGATGTTGATCTATCTCCTAAACTTTGCCCTCTGTGAAGTTGGATGGAACCAGTTAGAATAGGTTTGGTTTGATGCGGAATTGTTACATAGAGAAGGAACATTGCGGTTCATGTATCTGTGGCTAGGATCAATAGTTAAAATGCTTTGCTACACCCTATACATGTGATTGTTGCTCAATGAAATCTAGAAGTTAATCAACATGTCTGAAAACACTGGTAAGTTGTCCCAACAAACAAGACAATAAGTGTTCTATGGAACACAGATGACCAATATCTGACCAATAAAATTGCCCATATTTTAAAGCAATTTTCTAGAAATTTACAGTTACAGCATTTGGCAGACGCTCTTATCCAGAGGGACTTACATAAGTGCTTTCAAATATCTATAATTGAAATCCATCATTTGGTTCACTAGAACCATTTGTAGATTCCATAGACCTACAGAAAGATAAATAGACCTTTACATGGTTGTAACGCATGTTTGACATGTACCATGGTTTGTTTCAACCATTTCATTTTGAAGAGAAAGAGAAAATCAGAAGTGGTAGGAACAAGGTTGGAACCCAGATTCAAGCCTGCAACCTTGGTGCTACCCACCATGCCACTGTGGGGCCACCAAATGGTTTGTCATTCCAGCCACCATAACGTCCAACTCTACCATCCAACCTTGAGAATGATCATTTGTATGCATTGCTCATCATCTACACAACAAAACCCATAATAATGCACAATGGCTACTTCAGTCACCCACAAATGAGAGTTTAGGTAGACTAGTTTGACTACCTCTCTACGTATTCACGTCACACTTTTCATGCCACTCCACTTGTTGCACTCATATTTGAAACACAAATATCAGTATCAGAACCAGAGTTGGTCATTGGTACAGATCTTGACAAAACATTTCTAGGACATCAATTTCATGTAGAAACAAATAAACAATGTAATCAACACCAATGGCCACAAATGACTTTTTATGCATGAATTAATTGCTTTTTGTTAGGTTTGCTGACACAGTGAATGAATAAGGGCATGTGAGGGTTACATTTACATTTACATTTATGGCATTTGGCAGACACCCTTATCCAGAGCTACTTACAATGTGCTTTCAAGTTACCATCGATGAGGAGATCAATTCCGGTTCACTAGGACCCCAAACTATGAATACAATCTTTTTATTCACTCTGTTGTAGATTCTGTACAAAAGTTCGACAACAAGAACGTTACAATTTAATCTAAATATTCTTTAAAGAGGAAGGTCTTGAGCTGACGTTTGAAGGTGCTCAGTGACTGAGCTGTTCTGACCTCGAGGGGAAGTTCATTCCACCACCGAGGGGCCAAGATGGAGAACAGTCTAGATGAATGTTTTCCTTTTACCTTCAGAGATGGAGGGACCAGGCGAGCAGTACTGGAGGCTCGGAGTATACGAGGTCCAGTGCGAGGTGTAATAAGAGCTGTGAGGTAGGATGGTACTACTCCATGTTTGGCTTTGTAGGCCAGCATCAGTATTTTGAACCTGATGCGTGCAGCTACTGGGAGCCAGTGGAGGGAATGTAGCAGAGGGGTGGTGTGGGAGAAGTTGGGAAGGTTGAAGATCAGTTGGGTTCAGGTTCTATGGCACCACGTGTGGTTGTACTAGTATTGTTCTTGTTTTAGACACTATTGCTGGCCTACAGAGCCATTACTGGTGATATACCACCCCATCATCTGTCCTCTCCACCCTATCAACATCCCAACTTACCCAGTCCACACATCAGTCAAGCAATGCCTTCTCCTCAGGGACAAAATTCACAACATGGAAGAATCCCTTGCCATCTTTCATCCAGATCTCCATCACCACAACCTCTTGACTTCATATTACTTATGTATAGGTGTTCATGTTTGTTCACGTTGGCACTTAATATAATCAATAACTGCAATTCAAATATTCAGATAGTCATGGACATATACTAACAAATGAAAGTTTTTTGGTATATTTGTAGTCTTATTTGCAAAGGTTATTTCTGCGTTTGCATGGCAATGCCCTACTTAGACCACTAATAAGGGTACTGACTTGATAAGATATTTTCACCTGAAGGTTCGAAGAACAAGCACACTGGCCAGTTTCAGATAGATTCCACACTTTCAATTTTGTATTTATTGAAATAGCTTAAAAACAAATACAACAATGAACACTAACTAGCTAACGAACTGAATTAATTAATAAATAAAGTGTTTGAGTCAAAATGACATTTATGAAAATATCTTTACTGATAGACTTTGTGTATATTGGCCCCTAACAAAAATTCTCTGTATAGCTTTTAGAGGAGGAAGTGAAGCAGATGTGGAAGCAATGGTGTGTGTTCTCAGTCACATGCACTCTCGCTCCCAAGATGAATATGACAGCTAGCCTCATTGTTCGAAGAGACTTATGAGGTGAGATGAAAGAATTTCATTTTCCCCCCTGGTTTTATTATACAACAGCAGTGATTGAGTTCCAGTTTTTTAACGTCCACCCTTATGATTCTCAGGAAAAAATCCTTCTGTGTATCTTTTGATCCTCATCAGTGATGTCTGGCCAGCATATGTCGATTAATCTTTCAGTTATCCTTCATTTAACCTTTGCTGATATCACGGAAATACAGATGGCAAAGCACTAACTACTGGGAAGATGATAAAATCATCATATCTATAAACCTTTGTTGACATATTATATATATAGTTGCTGTTGCACGCATGGAGGCACAAAAATGAACCCTAGTAAATGTTCAGTCTCACTCATGGCCAAAGGTCATTAGACTTCCATTCCTCTTTAAAGGAAAAACAATCAAAAATCATCATACCCACTGAAAATGAAAAAGATTCTCTACCATGTGGATTCTGAATAAATTCATTAGAAATTACAGTTTATGCAGAAAATGAAGTATTCTACAATGAGATAAAACTATGTCACCTTGACAGTGTTGCCCATGTTGCTTTTTGGACATATTCTATTGGATCTAAGAGTGCATTACGTGGTGTTCAGCATGTGATGCAATGTTTGCATTTCAAAATGCAAATTCGTGTCTCCTTGCAAAGCACTTCTCAGGGCATAAGCCAATGGGCAGGCCTTCACGCACACACACTTGCGCACACACAAACCTTCCCACAAACTTAAAAACTCCCTCCTCTTTACATACATACACACCTGCCCTCATACTTGCACACCCACACAGGACAGTGTTATGCAATGCTTTGTATAGGACTGTGAGTTCCTACTGTGTAAAACATGCATCACTTTCTGTAATCTGTGACTAGTTTCAAGTGCAGGCTCTTTTTTCCATTGAACTGTATTCTTCACATTCTCTTATTTTCTATTTGACTAAACACTGTGGAAGACTCTCGAGGGAATAGAATCATATTGGCTACCGAATAAACAGCCGCTGAGTTATGAATCTGCCCTCATATTTCACCTTTTATCAGCCCTCAAACAGTGTGACACTATTCCTTCCTGCAGTCTCACTCTCACTGGCCTTGAACTGGGCCAGGATCCTCCCATTCATATTTGCACAAAAACACAAAATGGGCACTCGCTCCCGCCAACGTCAGCACTGCAATAAGTTCCCAAGCAAGCTGTGAGAGCATTTCAGAATAATAATTCAACAGCATTAAAACAGAGAGAATGGCCACCAATGACCAGTTTCATAAAAGAAATCAGCTCCAAGAAGCAGAACATGATGATATTTAGCACCCTGAAAGGACATTTTAGTCAGTGAGCATGCTGTACATGACACCAGGAGAAAAAAAAAAACGATGCGCTGCTTTGGAGTTTTTCAAATATGTTGAGGTCAAATAAGTGCCATTTTTTTCCAGAACATGCAGTGCTGATGGAATGAGGACCAAGGACTGTGCCACGTCCACGTAACAAGCTGGACCTGTCACTGCCGGCACTCAGCTCATTCTGTTTGAGATTCGGCAAAGCAAAGCTGTGACCCTGGTGCAAACAGGACCACTGTCTGCAAACTGACTCCTGGGAATACTGTAGATGACAGAGTTATTTCAAGGCTGAGAATAGCTTAAACCCAAGCCAGACTTCCAAGGGCAAGGGAAAGCTTGGCACTCTTTTCAGGCCAACATGGACAGGGGAGTTAAAAAAAAAAACTAATTAAGAATGAGGCCTTGCTTGCTGTGACCTACAGTCAGGCTCCAACACAAGGTGGTTTGTTGTTTTCAAGGCTGAGAACAACGTATCATGTCTGCAGGCCTGGTTAGCTTTCTCACTTTGACAATAGGAGTGAGAGTGACTAGGAAATCTAACACTCACCTCTTTGTTTGGAGAGAAAAATCAGAACGGCAGCCTACAGACAGGACGGCTCCTGTGTGTTATCACTTCCAAATTTCTCTCTGCCCTCTGCTAAGACACATGGGCACATGAACTCTGCAGTGGCCTAAAGCACACCAGTGCTGTTGTGCTGCTTATGAACCCAATGTAAAGCTATACCTGCAGAGGCCACTGTAAGTGCATTTAATGCGCAATTAGAGTATGAGGGTAGCCCAGATAAAGACCCTAGATGGCCTTAGATGGCATGGGCTACATTACCATCCCAGTTTGAGCATTTGCCCAAAATTTAATTGCTGAATGGGCAAAAAGGTTCCAGGGGACACAAAAGGCTTCATCTCAGGCTTTTGCTGGTTCTAATTAGTTGTATACGTCACAGCATCGTATTTACACCAGACCCAGACGCATGCATTTGTAGCAGCTGGTGGAGTGTTTATTGTTCGGAATGTGATTTGGGAATTTACAGAACGCAAATGGCTAAAAAATATATATAACAATAGAAATAACAGTTCATGGAAAAAGCAAATATGTCTGTATACGCTATATTGCAGTGTGTACATTCTGACCACTGTCACACATATTACTGAAGAAACTAGCATATTAGGACAGGAGAATGTATCCTCATGCAGCATGATGTTAGATATTTAAATATAATGGTCCGATTTTCTTAAAATCAGATGACACAGCACTGTTAAACAACCTTCAGTCAATCTCATACGTAGCCAACGTTCCTTATCTTATATTCTAAAACAAATCTGCTGTGTGCAAAGTGGGGTTTATAAGGTAAATAAGGAAAGTAGACGGCAAACAGACAAAGTGCGGATACTTTGTTGACAGGTTTTCCCGTCCTGCTTTGGGAAACACTTGGTTAGATTGGGCATGCATTACATGGTGCTCCAAGGTGATACAATATTTGCATTTCGAAATGCCATGCAAGCGCCTCCTTTTGCTTACTGTTCAGAATACAATGTGATATGGCCTATGCAACACCTTACATGCTTTACTGGTGCACTGAAATTAATCTGGTAAATGTATCAATATATTAATAAATGTGTTCATTTATACATGTGCTTCATTATTTTCTTTGATTGCACTTTGAGGTCCAGAGTAGTAATGTGAGGCAAATAATTGTAACAATTATAAGAATTGTAAGGCAAACAAATTGTCACGTACAGCGTTAACTAGACATTATGGCATGGCTCAAACAGGGGAGCAACAAGCTTGTGGTGGGTTTTCATGGTGTACCTGCACCTTGCGTATTTTCAGGCATGCAGAAAGTGGAAGATCATAAGGACCAGATGAAAATATTTAAATGCACACAGTACCAGTCACAATATTTTTGGTAGCATCATCTAAATCAGTCATTAGGCAGAAACAAATAAAAAACTGAACTGAAACAACAAACAACTGGGAAATACGGATTTAATAATATCATGAAGTAATTAGTGATGTATTTGGTGGTTCATTTTATGTAGTCTTGGCACATCAGTCTATTTCGGACACCAGTTTGTGTCCAAGTCCCTGGTTTTCTGCTGAATAACTCACTTAAGCCACGCTAGAGGAAATAGCATCAGCATTTACTGGACTCCATGGTTTCTGGCAAAGTACTAGTCACTATACAACTAGAAATGAAAAACCATTAAAAATAAATGTTCAAAATAAGTCAAGTGTCCTTGTAAATGTGTTAGTGACTTGCTAAGGTGGCAGCTGGCTTCAGAGACATCCTTCACTCCTTCTGAAGGTACTGAATACTGACTCATACATACAGCTATAGTGGGTGAGTTCAACTGAATGCCATGTGAATGCCACCTCCACTCTCTCTCTCTCTCTTTCTCTCTCTCTCATGTTCATGTGCACACACAAATGTTAAGCTTCACAAATACTTCAATATAGCTTTCTCATGTGAGCCATCACATCACCAAGTACTCCTCTTTTATCTTTTTAAAATACCCTTAAAGGTGTATCAAGTTGAATATGTTTCGATATATATGATGTGGATAGTGAGAAAACCCCAATTTGCTGTGCCTATTACAACCTGAAACCAATGAAGCAAGAGCTGACATTTTGTTGCAAACCCTAGGTTCATCTGTCTGAGTTTTGACAGAGTGAATCATGCTGAACACATTGTTTACCGTGCTTCTGAGTTATGGCACCTTCGGTGCTAAAACGAACTGGGTATTTCCAAAGCTGTGGATGGGGTCGTGCAACAGTAGAATCAGAATACTGCTCAGAACACTTACACAGTGCTCTCTCACACACACACATGCATTGAGGACAGTGCACACGATGCGCGGGGGCTTGCGAAGGGTGTAGGATGATGGACGAACGACCAGGAGGTGGTGAGGTGGTGATGTAATCTGCGCTATGTTTTCACTTCTGTGCGTTGCTATACTGAGAACATGTCACAAGATTTGTGAGAATGTGTGTGCGTGTGTGTGTGTGTGCAGTGGGTGGTCTGAACAGAGCTGAACACGGGAGGAAGAATCCATTTTTTTAAACGGCCAAAAAAAGGCCTCAACATGATGTCTTCCTTTTAAATGTTTTTGCAAAGGTTCCACAATTAATAGCTATTTTAAAACCAACTATATAAAAAATGTAATTAAACTTCTTCTTAAAATCTAATAGAGGTAATGCTGAGCAACATGACGTTTTAATTTAATTTAATGATGATGCTTGCTAAATACATTTGGTCCATAACTGGTTTTGAGGTTTAAGATTCTTACATGCTATATAGGTTCTTGAGGTTCAGGGGGAGACCGATGCAAAAAAGAATGCATGACATCTCTTTATGAGATTTCCCACATAGCTAATGTTTCTAGGCTGTTGCAGAGAAAAACAGCAAAGGACTCAGAGTCCTCTCAAACAAGAATTCTATGTGAGAAGTGCACTGCTTGACCACAGACCACTATGATGCTAGGTACGACAGACAACCTTTATTTTTCCTATTAAATTGAACCTGAGATCATACAAAATCCAGATCATTTTAATTAGTTCTAAAATTAAAATGTTATTTAATTTGTTTAATTTGTTGTAACTTGTCATCTTACAACATGAAAGCTGAACATATTTGCATTGATCTGACATTGTGTCTGAGATGTATTCTAACTAAAGATGTTTTCATTAGTCACATAAACTATTATATGCAAACTGTTTAAATTCCCTGGCAATTACTATGGTCTGAAAGATAAAAAGTCACATTATATTAGTTGGGGATGCTCTAATTATTATTTATTATGCACTGCCACCACAATGGTGGAATAACCCAAGCCTGTGTAAACCCACCCTCCAGTCCAGCCCACTCAGAAGAGCCTGCGCTGGGTGTTTCTCATACACACAGCGCCTCTGCTCACCATGCTCCAGGGAGATGACAAATAATAACATGATTACATATCCGCCCTCAGAAGGTTACTCCTCGTTCACCTACACCTATTGGTCCTCCCACTTGTGGCAGCAACATGAATTGGTATCCAATATTTCCTGTTCACTACTTCACATGTGCAAAGCAGTGATGTCCAGCTGAGTAGATACACGTTCTCTGACTTACTACCTGACCCCGCTGAGGTGATACAAGCAAGACAACTACACAACATAAAAGAAGGATGTGGGTGGTATACTTCGAATGAAAAAATATTATCGTGTCATATCTTCTAGTTATGATTAGATAAAACAAACAAATGTCCTGAAGACATAATGAACAGTCAGTGTCACATAGTATTTTTTTATGAAACACTGTAGTAGGTTTTTCTTTATTATTTTAGATCATTTATACTGTTACATTTCCTGGTTGTCAAGGTGACAGGGAGGCAGCCCTGAATAATATCCGTAAGGGAACTGGAGAAGAGATTACATGGATCAGGTCAGATCAGCAGTCTTGGATTGCTTCCATACATATGTTTTGTCAGACAAAGATGCAACGTGTTTCACGCTGTAAAAAGGAGGAATATCCTGTAGATTGAAAAAACTCAAAAAAGTGGATGAAATTGTGCATAATTATGAATTAACTGACATCTCAAAGACCTGCGCTGTGATGCAATGTCTTTGTGCCCTCATGTAGTTCTGATTTACCAAAAACCAAACAAGACAAAAAAAAACTAAATGTACAGCAATGTGAATGTGAAAGCAAATGAGAATTCATGGTTGAATATGTGCACAGAATTGAGATTAGGATGTCACGTTTTTTGCAGTGTGCCTGTGTGATATTCAGCAAAGCTCTATGATGTTGTTGTGGCATTGAAAGTGCCTATAGCAAATGGGAGAACCACAACCAAGCCGCACGCCCCCCTCTAATGTGACAGTAGGATGTTTTCTCCTCTCTCACCGACCGTACACTGACAAACAATTCAACGTCTCTGCCCAGCCTCTGATAATGAAGCTCTGTCACGCATGCTGGGCCACATGCTGTGAGCCTTGTTTTCCCCGCTTTGTTCTGGATGTTGATATGTAATCAGCCACATCAGAGAGAGTGCAACCCAGCTGTGGGGGTCAGACCCCCCCCCCCCAAAAAAAAAAAAAAAAATCCCTTGCCATGCCTTTCCGTGCATTTCCAATGGCCATGCAACAACGGCATCATGGTCTACCTGGTAATAGATGCGTGTGCAAAGCTGTATTCCAGCAGTACAATGCTGAGCCATGAACCAATGAGACCAATCTGGACCACAGTGGGTTCTACGTCACAAATAAAGCACATTGGACCTCACGATCTGGTAGCAACTGTACCATGGCCCCAGTTGGGTCTGTAACCCAAGTATAAAAAAGGTAGTTACTCAACTTCATTTACTCAACTTTACTCAACTTCACTTACTAACCACATTGTCCTGTTGCTGTAGGCCATCGGGGGACACTGTATGAAGGGCAGATGACTCAGCCAGAGAGGGGCGGCAACCCACTTCAGGGTGCACACACATACACACATCTAGCCTACATGACTTTGGATGAAAATGTTGTTCTTCTGTTTTCTTATTATTATTATTCCACCTTTTTTTCTCACTTCATCTCCTCTTACAGTTTTCATTGCACATCCTCAGAACTTTGCACATTTGTCCCGAAGTGTGCGATTACTTTTTTAAGCAATCTGTGACTGCGCCCGCGTGCCACACCCATTTTTCTGATCAGTTTTTCTCATTGAGTTAACATGGGACATTTGACCTGTCCTTGGTTCCCCATGTTTCAGCATATTGACATGAAATTTGGTACTCACCTTCATCTAAGGCAAACTTAATTTTTCACCCCTCTCCTCATTTATCACTTTTCTTTTAATGAGTCCATTCTGCCATTCACTCCCATGCATTTTACAGAGCAACAACAGTCACACGTTCAGCCACATTTAACCTATTTCCACTCATCCCCCTCTCCTCCACTTTTCCTTTTCATCTCTCTATGCTCTATCCCTCTATCTATTGAAACGCACTAATTTTACAGAGCTACAATAGTCACACTTTCAGCCTTCCAACATATTTCAACTACATTTACAGCATTTATTGCATCACTGTAACCAAATCAACCACATTAACTTCCTTAATCTAATCCCCTTAATCATCCACTACTCCTTGTCACTCCTCCATCATCCCATTAATGTCCATTAATTTTACAGAGCAACAGTATGGGCCCAATATTTTGTGGTACGATACTAGACACAGGGCATTGGCTTTCAACAGTATTCACGCAAATGAATACAATCTTTTTATTCACTCTGTTGTAGATTCTGTACACAAGTTCGACAAAATAATAAACTACAGAGAGCTCTACATGTCTTTACTCAATACTTAATCAGATAATTCCTTTTGACAGAAATGTGCTGACTAGCCATTATTTTGAGAGAAGCCAATAATAAAGATGAGGCTGCATCATTCACCAACTCATTTGATTTCATGCAAACATTGGCTTAAAAAGAGTAAGCATAAAATAATTATAGTACTTACTGATTAAAGGCACAGAAAGCATTGTTGTCTGCTTCACAGCTAGAAGTGGGAATTGTCATGGTACTGTTTACACTTCAAACTAACCTCTTTGTTAGTTACTTCAGGAATACTTTGATGTCACGAGACAGCCATTTAAACCTCTGGTTAGGCCAGGTGCACAAAGACATTGACTTTACTTCATCACCGTTTAAACCTCACACTGCATCAAACGGTCTAGTTGTGGCCCATGAATACAAGTCCAGCTCCTGGAGGACTATCTGATGGTTTTACTCAAACCTACAAAGCATTCAACTTGCCACAGTCATTATTAGCCAACCAAGAAATGCCTGAAGCTTGCTAAGGTAGGTTTTGCAGGGAAAGTGGGGGTCTAAACTACTGTTGTCATGAAGTCAGATGCCCATTTGTTTCACTTGTGTATTTCTGTTTTATTGTGAACTGCATATGCCGTACACACGCATTGTGGTGAGCGGATGCCATGCCATGTTTCTCATGGTTGCTGTGTTAGCTGTGTGTTTTTTTTCTCATACCCCCCTCAGCAAAAACATCAGTCAACTTCACTGCACGGATTTCCTAGAAGGAAATATCATCTTTGGGAGTATCTTTTATATCTAAAACTTAAATAGTGACCACTGCAAGACAACCTAATTTGGTTATTTTCTTTTATCGATTTTGTTGAAACCACTGCATGATAGTAATTGATACAACATCAAAAGATTCAAACCATCTACCTAATATTGTGCCACCAAAACAGCCCTTGAGGCCACTTAGACCTTTGAAAGTAGAATTTGATATCACGTCATCTGAATCACATCTACTAAGTCCTGTAAGTTGGGACCTATTTTGCCAGCACATCCAATATATGCACAATTGGATTGACATCTGGGGAATTTACAGGGAAAGTCAACCTTGAACTGTTTGTCATATTCCTCAAACCAATGATGGTGGTGGCCTATGTTGCATCCTTTGGGCCGTATAGTAGTTTGGGGGTGCTCTGTGTTTGGTGTGTTTCCCTTTTAGGCTGTTTGCTGGGCTTAGATTGGAATTGATGGTTTCGCCTACCTATTCCCTCATTAACAGTCAACTCATCAGACAGGAGCACTTAAGGACAACTCCAGCCACCAGACAGGGCCCCATTGTTGTGGAGCGGGAGGAGGACAGTGAGGAAGGTTTCGTAGTGTTGAAGAAGAGTTAGAGAAAAGCATTTGTTGTGTGTTAGAGTGGTCAGTGTTGTTAGTTGTGTAAATTGTATCGTCTCTCCTTTTATGGTGGGTTGTTGTTGTTATATACAGCACTCTAGTTTGGTTGTTCACTTCTCACTGTAAATAAAAGCACAATATTTCACTTCGAACTGGTACATGTGTATTCCCGCCTCACACATCCCTCTCCTTCGTTGTCACATTTCCCAACTGCTAGACAGGGACGTGACACCTAGCAGGTAAGGAAGTGGACCCGTAATCGAACCCTGAACCGGCAAGGTGCCACTGAGGTGCCATTGAGGAAAGCACCGTCCCCACACACTGCTCCCCGGGCACCGGTCATGGCTGCCCACCGTGTGCTGTGCTGCAGTTTCAGAATCATTTCATTGCTAAACCTGCTGAAAGAAACCCATGTTTTCTCAACAGACTTCTTTTTGCCCTGACTAGCAGTAAGATTTTATGCAGTTTGTAGGAAAGAAGCTGTTCTCTATGAGTAGACCAGTTCACCAGAGTACATCAATTAACCTTTGGTGCCTCAATCATATTTAACCACTATGGCCCTATTTTGATGATCCTATGCATAGCAAGACATACTTTTGAAATCTTTTGAAGGTGTTAATTTGAAGTTGCAGGTTAACGGTTAAAAAATGCTCTTTTAAAAAAATGCTTCCTTGTCTTTCCTTAACTTTTGGTAATACAATCAATTTCTTACTGAGGAAATATTCATATTGGGGACACCCTATAAAACCTGTCATCTAGGATCCTTTAGATGTATGGTCCTTATTGCTTTGCTCAGCTCTTTCCACTGGACCTTGTAACCTGCTTCTAACACATCAACTTCAAGAACTGACAGTTTACTTGCCTCAGTAGTTTTTCAACCCCCTTGAACGATTACATGGCTCTGCCTCAACACTAAAAGTGTTGCAATAAGATCATGAACAACATGATCAACAAGTTATTACTTTTAGTGTGAATGGCTTATAATATTGAAACTATATATTAAAGTATACCAGGGATCCTTTTAAAACCACTCCCCCCTCTCATGTACCTAAAGGCCTCAGAAGCATGTGTTTCCTGACCAAAGACCTGTTGTGTTGCGTTAATTCACAAACAAGAATTATTGCACTCTCACACACGTGCTGAAAAACGATATTTATCTCTCGCTCCACTCCTGTTGTGAAGAGATGAATCAGGCTTGTGCGAGAATTACTACATGAGAGGTTCTGCCAAATTTTTAAATGCCCCATGTGTGAGAGCTGTGTGTGGGCAGGTGTGTGGTGCTGTGCTCTCTAGCACGGAGGATCATTAAACTACAGCCTGTATGAGCCATGGAGATTTAGCTTGTGGTTTACACTTGTTGCTGCTGATTTTTCTGTCCATTTGCGTTTTTGTAGTTGGTGCTTCATCATTTAACCGTAATAAATCCACACAAAAAGGTTAGTTCTACATGGTGTATAATAATATTCTTATAATAATTTTTTAAAATAGTCTGGAAAGTGTGACAAATTTATGTTTATTGATATGACTTAATTTGACGTTTTTTTCTGTGAAGACATCATAATCACCATCATAGCTTAGCCCTGCGTGATCCACCTGCCCACTTTCTCCACAGAGCAACGGTGATTGGTGGGGGAACAGGCCATGTGTAGGCGGGGAAGTGTCATGCTCGCTTTAGTGGCACTCACACTTTGGGTGTACACGCAGTCTGCAGCGCTGTTCCCAAGTCCAGGGATAAAGATGACGATGAAAGTGATGAGGTATCATGTCATGACATGATTCCTCCACAGGGACCCCATAAAGTGACAGCGCACGCAAGTAACAAGGCGTTCAGGGAGGCACGTCAGCAGAAGCACGCATGGTGCCGGTGTGTACGTACGTATACGTCCACTCACACAAACTCCCACTGATGCAGACGAGCAGCAGCTGACTCAGTCTCCCCCACATCACGGACTGAGATGAGGTGCTCGTCAAAGAGAGGAGATGAAGTGAGATGACCAAGAGGGGGATTCCTTTTTTGCGGTTTCCATTGCAGGAACACACTCCTCAAAGTAAGAAATGATGGTGTGTGAGGCAATAAACCAGCTCTGCACTCATGTCACCTGGACTGCCAGAAATGATTTTAGCAGGAGGTTTGCTGCAGATGACAGGTTGACGTTCCTCAGCTTGTGTCCTCACATCAGGAATTGTGCGGGCTGCATGTTCTGGATGTGTGTGTGCTGGGCTTGGCTTGGCTGAGATATTCACAGAATATACTGATAACATAAAAAAAAATTCATACACAGTAAACAAAGAGGACCAATTTGTATTAAAGGAATGAAGCTTTTCCAGGATACAGAATCAGATTTAATGTACATGGTGCATTATAACACAATGCAAGTCACAATGGAGGGGCAGGAGATACAACAACACAACAGTTGTGCTTAACAAATCTCAAATGATACTGTCACAGCTGCCATTCCACCACCAGGCCCACAGGGGTTTGGAGCAAACACACCAGATAAAAGGCTGGCGGACATCTTGGAAGCTGCCTGGTCTTTGTTTGATTTTTCTGCATTGACGTGAGTCTTTTTGTTAATACTGCACCTTGCTTCAAGCCGATTTTTGAACAACCTTTCTGGAATTTGAGACCAAATGCTGCTAAATCCTTTGGCCCCCAACGATCTGAAAGCCTCAACCCCTAACACACCGGATGCTATTGTGTATGACCCTTGTCTCTGGACACTCCCTGAGCCCCACATCCCAACCACCGCTGCTGAACGGGACTCTCCCTTTCCTCACGCCTCTGCATTTTCCATCTCCCACTCCTGTTCCCCCTCACCTGCGGTCCCTCTCCAGCGGCTCAAGCAGCTTCGCTTCACGTCCCCTCTTCCTGCTGCTTCCTCATTCTGTCCATCAGTGTGCTTTACAGCCCTCACCATGTCTGCAAGTGTGCCGGCGGACTCCAGCGCTGACCGACACGAACACACAACAAACACGTTACATTTATGGCATTCATCACACGCTCTTATGCCAGATCACCTTGCAATCAGTGGTTGCAGGGACAGTCTCCCTTCGGACACAGGATTAAGGGTTTTGCTCATGTCTTCTTGTTCATAGTTGAGTGTCCCAATATTCAACTACCACCCCATTTACAGTACTATGCATCTTCTAGAGGCAAGTTAGACAAAAGGCATAACCAGAGGAGGGATATTATTTATATATCACCCAGCTGAACCCACTTGTAGCTACATTTCATTACTGCATTAACAATACAAAACTCGAAATTTGTGTCTTGACCTGCTGATGGCTCCTAAACATGAAATAAAAACAGCTTCTGAGCTTAAATCAATTCATATGTAAGACCAACTCAGTTTCATATATTTTTTCAGACTAATTTGTGCCTTGTAGTTTATGATGTCAATGAATGGATCTCTTCTGCCCAATGGACATTTCCCTAACTGGACTCTAACCAAAATGCAACTGTCTTGAGTGTTTTCTCTTTATAACGGGAACACAAGTTTCCAGAACTTCCCAGTGGTTCAGCAAGAAAACGTGCAGGCCACATGCACCGAATAGCCATGTACTCAAGCAACTCATAAACAACAGGCCGCATTTCCTCTGTGGTTTCGCAGTGGAGTGCATCAGTTAGCAGCCAGTCACAGATGCTGCCGCTGTCTCCTACATGTGACATGGAGGGCCATCTGAGGTAAATAGGGATTAAGCTGCAAGCATCCTGACATATCCTTGACTGAAAACTGTGTCTGTTGTATTCTGTTGTCTTTATTAAGGAAATGCCCTCTTGTGGTTGTGGAGAAATATCACATTCTGGAAGAAGATTTATGAAGTTAGGCATGTGCAGTGTGACAGGTTTAATGCTTAGGAGCTAAAAATGGCATGACGGAGCATTGTGGGAGGACATCTGGGTTTGTTGCTTCGTCCATGGATTTATATTCTCCTTGATCTCCTGGACCTGCTGTCCCCTTTTCTCCCCACACCTCCACCATTCAGAGAAGCATCAGAGGAGGCCCTTTCAATCAATTGGCTTCTTTCGCCTGCTGTGTGGGTGACGTCGGA
Source organism: Denticeps clupeoides (assembly GCF_900700375.1). NCBI lineage: Eukaryota > Metazoa > Chordata > Actinopteri > Clupeiformes > Denticipitidae > Denticeps > Denticeps clupeoides. Next base: position 10,218,784 of record NC_041710.1, on the reverse strand, counting down.
GAGTGCCCTGGTGACCTCTAGATCAAGGTGACCTCTTGTACAAAGCCACACACTCCCTGGTGTTTGGTTAGTCACAGTGGAGGCCTGCAAGGGCACTGTGCACCTCACCGTGTGCATTTCATCGATGCTACAGTCACAATGGGCGTCCATGACTTTTACACTGCACATACGTTATCTACTGTAAATTATCCTACACAAAGTATTCAGGAATTACTGGGCAACTAGGCTACTACCACCTATTACTAACCTATTCAGCTATAAAATATTACAGATGTTGAACTGTGCAAAGTGACGTGGAAATTCATGCCAATTCATTAATATTTTCTTTGTTTAAAAATGGCCTCCTTGTGTTTCAGTGGCTTTAGTTCTTTCTGCTTTGTCTTCAGAAAGCAGATGTGTGCAGTTTGATCCAGATGAATGCAAGTTCTGAACATGCAAATCCCAACACTGTGAAGGAACTACCACTCAATTCTTTGGGTGACCTTGGGTTTCTGAGTGACCATTTTAATCTAACAGTCTAAATTTCTTTGCTTGGCAATGAGACAAACAAATAAAAACCATTGAACATGATGATGCCCTCGTTGTCCAGCTTGAAAAGTGTTATAAACTTTTCTGGGAGAGGCTTACCCAGAGTATTTAACCACAGAGCAACTAATTGCAATCTTCCTAACACTCTTCCAAACTTTTACATTGTACACGTTTGAGTGCTTGGTCTAGCTGCTAACAGGACCTAACAATGCCATCTTGTGGTTGAAAAGAACAGATTAACCATGAGGACTGTTCCCTGCTCACACATGAAAAACAGGTCACTGAATGGGGATGAGATCAAAACCTCGCTGTGAATCTAATCTGATCAAGATCTGGTCTAAGATTCTTACATTTTTCTTTTCATCTGTCCTTACATGTACATTGCATTTATTTATATTCAGAAATAAAATACCACTGTATATTTTTCTGTTTCTATTACTGCAATGTAGTGACGTGGTAGTAGCCTAGTAGGTAACACACTCGCCTATGGACCAGAAGACCCAGGTTGAAATCCCACTTACTACCATTGTCCCTGAGCTCCAGGGGGGAGACTGTCCCTGTAACTACTGATTGTAAAGTTGCTCTGGATAAGGACATCTGAAAAATGCTGTAAATGTAAATGCAATGTTATTATCTACTAATTAGATTGTGGTTATAATATATGCAATTAAAATAAGCTTTAATCAATAATAAACTTCAGGTAAAATTTGAGTATTGGGAACAACAGCAAGATGGAAAAAAAGGATGAAGAAAATCATCCTCACAAATGGCACAATTTAAAGTGCTGGAAAGCCACTTCTATCCATGGGAAGGCTTCGTGGGAAAAGTGATAACATTTTCATCAGCTGACTGTTTTCTGCTGACATCTGTTAAATCAATAAATCAGAAAAAAATGTATTCATCTAATCAATCATTTCTATCTGGTCAAATTAAATAGTCTGATATATGTGATGTATTGGGAAAAGGGTGTTTTCATTAGAGCTTTCACTGAGCAATTGATGAAGCCCTCCCCAGTACACCAGCCATTCCATTGTGTCACAATCACTATAACACTCACAAAACAACCCTCTTTATTCCAATAATGTTTCTACCATCCATTCTCCACTGCAGCGGAACTCCAAACGCTTTCACCTAACAGCAAATGTTTTCCATAGAAACACAGGGCCAGCTGTTACTTTCAAATGTATGTAGTACCCTCGGCAAAAGGTGACCCGTGGCCCTACACAGTCCATGCTGAGAACACCTGCAGGAGGTGGAAAGACTGGGAAGATGGCTGAGGAGAACAAACATATCTTCAACAGACCCAGGGCCAAACCGTAAATCTCCCCCTGACTTTGTTCCGTAGCATGCGACTTCATCACCTTGGGCTCTGGACTGTTTGAGACTTTTGGTCTAACTTTCTGCACTGTCAAATGAATTTTGAATGACGTAGGAACATTCTGATACTAGACCAGCTGTTGGAAAAAAAATCGCAGTCTGGTTTCAATATTGTCCCCATAATGAGGTCTGATACTAAAGTGACACTGGGTCATAAATAACACTGGAATCATAGGAAGCGTTTTCACCCCATGAGACTTTTAAAAAGACTAGCAACAATTGGACATCTTAGCCGCAGTCATACATCATATCATTGAACATTCCAGGACCTCTGTCTACATCTCTGAAATAGATCAGAGTTTCTTTCTTTTCCAAACCAATTTCATGAAGGAATTCAAATTTGTATGCGTTTGGCAAATTGATTAATCACCAGTTCCTACAGTGGCATATGCGGTGCTTTGTAATGTTCTAGTCCTTAATAAAATCTGCTTTCTTCTCTGGACCTGAAAAATCTGATTGTTTCATATACATAAAACACACAAAAAATACAATCTCCACTCTCCATGCTACTCTGAATTAGAAACTCATTTGGTTTCTAATTGAGCAACTCTCGACTCCTTACTTTTTATAACCATTTATTCCATGCATTCAGATAATAATAATCATGTTGCACCGTTTCACCAATCAAATGTAGCCATGCAGTCACATGACTCAGTACTTGAGCAGTCTTATCACTTCCTACTCTTACTTGTACTTGAGTAGTAGTTATTTTACAGTAACGCTACATGTCTGTGCTTTAAACCAAGTTACATACTGGCATAAAATGCATGTTTGCAAGAGACAAACTTGCTACATAAAGTGCAAACATGGGACACAGGCAGTGCAAGACAAGCAGTGCAAGAACAACAAGAGGAACATCAAAAAACAAAGAAGACAACAAAGAAGAGAGACAGAGCTAAAGAAATAAAAGTGATATTTGTAGGTGCAGAGTAGCAATGTGCAAATGATTCTGTAGTAAGGTGCAAATACTTGGGATTAAGTCAGGGTCACAGCCCCAATTAAGCATCTCTGGAGAGATCTAAAAATGGCTGTCCACCAACATTTACCATCTCTCAGTCAGGAAGTCACTGAAGACTTCTTCGGCACGGACACGGTGGTGGTGGCTTTGAGACACGTTGGAACAACGGTGGTGCTCAGTGAGATGTTGACGATGTCGGTGAGAACATCTTCCAGCTGGTCTGCACATTATCTGAGCATCCTCCAGATATGTTCTCTGGTCCAGCAACTTTTTGTGAGTTAACTATGCCAAGAGTTTTCCTCACGTCCGCCGTGAGTAGACAAAGCACCTGATCGCTGGAAGGAGGCTTGGTGTGTCATTCAGCGCATCCGGTTTGGACAAGGTCACTGTCACAGGCCGAGCTTGTAGTTTGCGACGGTGTGGATGCCCTGCCACATGCGCCGCGTGTCTCCGCTGTCCTGGAAGTAGCTGCAGATTTTCTGCCCATGTGCACGCTTTGCTGTTCCAATGGCTCGAGATAGGTTAGTCCTTGCTGTTTTTAGGGCCACCTCGATCTCTCAAACTTTGAGCATTTCACGTATGTCTGCCGTCATCCACAGCTCCTGGTTTCTTTCTGTTCTCATTCGTCAGTGAAAGTTTTGGCTACTCTACCCATTTGTCATGCCATGCTGGAAAGTGAAGGAGGCACAACGGTTTGACACTGTGAGAGTGAAGAATTTTTAAAAATGGAAACAAACAAAGAAACACGCCTCAGTGGCTGGAACAATAACACACCACACAACAAAACAACAACTGCAACTTAAATAATTTTTGTAATTAGGTAACACAATCAGTGAGCTGGTGCCACCTGGTGGGCCAGAGTCACCAGGCCAGATGCACCGTGATCTCTAATGGTTCTGCTAATTGGGATTATCCTCAGATTCAATATTAGTGGGCATATCAATAAGCATAATTACATTTGAATTCCATTATTTATGAATACAAAATACAGAAAAATCTAAATGGCGAGAAGGTTGAGTGACATTGGTAAATAGTAATCAGAGCTTCTAGACAGCTTCTGAAGTCAGCCAATAGTCTTTTCCTTTGTCTGTTCTCCCTTGCAATAGGCCACAAATTCTGCAAGATTCTTGGGCTGTGTGCACTCCTATGAAAAAAAAAAAGACAAACCACAGACAATTCAATAAAATGATTTAGCCTGTTTGGAGATAGACATGTTTGTAATGTGAGAATATCTCAATCATGTGGTAATTAAATATGACCAAGACTACTTGTTCTGTACAGGTGATGCTCGGAGCTCCTATGAATGCGATCAACAAAATTTTCAGAAGAGTTCGTTACAAGAGGCAGATTATCCCGAAGAATTCCAGAATACCTTTTCATTGGTGGTTGTGAATTTTACCCAGATAACAATACTGCTATTTTTCTGATTGGCGGTTGTCTAGGCCGGTTGTTTCATAGTGAAGAGAGCCTTGTAGATGGAGGGGGGTGCCGTGGTGGCCTTACAGGAAAGTTACATAAGCAGGTAAAAATAATCCCAGTGCAATGTGTTGCAATGGTTGCAGTCCAGATTACTTACTTGCAAAATGAGTCCGGGTGTAATTTTGGAGTTGTTTGGAGTTGTTGCATAGATTCTGATCCATAGCACATGCAACATTTAAACAAGCAATTCATTTTGAGTACCAGACAAGTCCAATTTGAATCAGGATAATTGATCAACTCGATGTGATCATGAAGCATTTTAAACAAATGCAAGTGACTCTTTTGTGTTTTCTCCCTGTGAAGTCCCAAAATGGCAGCAGTGTAATTGCTGTTACCCTGCTCAGCACCAGGGCATTGACGTCATTGGATGGCTTCCCATAGAGTAAATAGGCTGGACAATATTTCAGGCAGAAAGGATGCAGACGGTTTCTGTAGGACTAGGGCAGCATAGGCTCAAAGGGTGAGAGAATGTTCTATAACCTTTTCCACGTTTCATGCACCATTGTTGTCCTGTGCCATCTCCCAGCTTTGAGGGTATTTTTTCTCAAATGTTTGTGTGTGTTATAAAAGGGTTTCCCACTGTTTAGGCAAACAAAGGGCCTGCTGAACGAGAAAATATGGGTCCACACGTGCTGACCTAAGAGCTGTTGGATTGCCGGGAGCACCGTGGCCGGCCCAACAAAGTTCTGAAATGAAAGGGGAACAGAGACGCACTGGCTAGATTAATGAGTGCCCTGGAACGCTGAGTGCCCGGCCTCGGACCCTGCTGTCATCATCTGAATTCTTCCTTTAATTGCAGTAATTGTAAGTATGAGCCTATAGGTCTTTGGGTGACGGTCTGCATGCAGTGTTTCACGTGCTAAGTAGCACATTGATGTTTCTAGTGACAGAATCGTCAATACAGTAACCACACACTCCAAACCTCACAGTGGCAAATAATGTATCTACCCAAGATGCCGAAATAAAAAACAGTGGGATGCAATTTAGTCTGGATTTATTTTTAATTGACTGAAAATTCAAAGTACCCACTGGAGTAATTCTTTATTCAGGGAAATACTGCAGGAATCATGATCCAAAAAATGCAACGTTTGAAATGCTGTCTAGTGAATCTCAGTGGCTTACAGTTTTATTGGACTGGGAGGATAAGTGAGTGAGAGTTGTCCATGTTTGCTATTACTTACCTGAAATGAATTTCTTTCAAGTCAAGGAAGGTCAGCTGTTCATAAACAAAATAGATCAGGCAGCAGAAGTCTGTCACATGAGTAATGATTCACCGAGTAAAGCAGTATTGTACACATCACCAATTTTCAATTGTCTAAGTAAATATATTCCTAAAGGTGCTACTGACATAAATCTCACCAGGTGTTGCTAACAAAAACCTGAGGGCACAGAGGAAAAGAATGGAACACATAAAAAGAAAGGTGTGAAATGGCATGAAAAGTCATGACACCATCTGAAATCCATTAGTTATTATATCCTGCCGTATAATCCAAATTAATATAAACTGGAACAGTTCCAACTGATGACCTATAAAAAGGTGTCTCATTACAAAGGTGACACACAAGAAACATCTTGTGATGAGTAAAACCACAAAGTACTCTTATTGTTGCAAAATATACTGATGGCATTGGTTACAGAAGAATTTTTAAACTACTCAAAGTTAGTGCTGTTGGGCTCATAAGGTGGAACTGGAAAGAACATAATTTCACCATAGACCGGCCATGACCAGGTTCTCTCCACAGGATTTTAGACAGGGGAGAGCAAATAATTATTAAAGTGAAAAGTAAAAAGTCATTGTGATACACAGCACAGGGTGCACACAATGAAATGTGTCATCTGCATTTAACCCATCACCCTTGGTGAGCAGTCAGCAGACATGAAAGGTGCCAGGGGAGCAGTGTGTGGGGACGGTGCTTTGTTCAGTGGCACCTCAGTGGCACCTTGGCGGCTCAGGTTTTGAACCGGCAACCTTCTAATTGCGGGGTCGCTTCCTTAACCGCTAGGGCACTGGTGGTCTAGCGGTTAAGGAAGCGGCCCCTTTGCCCTAGAGTTGTCCAAGAGACAAGGACCACTTGTGGAGAGAAAGACCTGGAATTAGCAGGTCCAATTGTTTTAAAGGAAACATAAAAGTAATACAATCAACCACCATGACCTGTATGAATGCTTATCATGCAGGACTGAATGCATGTTTAAAGGGGCAGTGGGTGGCCTAGCAGAAGTTTGAAGGTGGGAACATCATGGTGTGGAGATGTTTTTTAATAGATGGGACCGGTATGCTTTTAAATGAAGGAGGGTTTAATGGAAAAGTGTATGGAGAGACTCTTCATGAATGAAAAAAGTGTTTCAGCAAGGCAATGTTCCCAAATGCACAGCCAATGAAATTCTCAAGTTGTTTCAGAGAAATAAAATAAATCAGGAAGAATGGCGCAGCCTATAGCCTGACCTCAACCCTATAGAAAATCTATGTAAAGAACTAAAACTGACTGAAAGGTTTGCTTTGAGAATATTTACATTCAGTCAATGAACAACCACTGGTGTTTCCTGTTCTCAGTGGTTTCGTTTGAGACTTTGCAGAGAAATGTTGCCCTTAATCACACGCCCACGTGTCTCAGCATGTGCAACAGGGAGACTCCTCATCCTTCTTCACCTCTAGATAAAAACTCAAGGACAGCTAGGAGTGCATGAATGTCAGCTTCCACAGGAGTTTGTTTTTGCTTTATATGCCGGAAGCTAAATAAAGTGTCTTACAAGGTTTACATGGAGAGTTTGGTGAAAGCAGGGCTGTAGCACAAGTCTTTGGGCCCTGTGCAGAAGCAGCTGTTTTGATACAAAAATTATGGGCAATAAGAAAATCCCAAAAATCTTTTTTTTTATTGCGAGGAATGCAATAAAAATATTCACTCTGTACAAAATAACATAGTCTACTGGAAAAATGCAGTATGGTCTAAATATTGCAGTGATGCAGTTAGCATAAAATAACAGCAGCATTTTTTTCCAACATTTAATAATTTTATATGAATTACTTTATAATAAGATTTATCATCCAAGCAAGCCCTCTGAAGTGTTCTGATCAATTTTGATACTGTATATAATATTAGATGATATAGTAGCGGGGGGCCCTACTATAGGAACAGTGGTGGCCTATAGGTTAAAAAAATGGCCCCGTAATAAGAAGGTTGCCGGTTCAAATCCCAAGCCGCAAAGGTGCCCCTGAGGTGTCACTGTGCAAAGCACTGTCCCCACACACTGCTCCCCAGGCGCCTGTCATGGCCAATTGCTCACCAAGGGTGATGGGTTAAAAGCAGAGGACATATTTCATTGTGTAATCTAAAACATACACCAAAAATCTTACACATTCATTTCAGTCATTTGAGACTTCAGACTTGAAACGTGACTTGTGAACATCTCTTGTGAACATTTCTATTGTCACTTCCGCGCTGGTTCCAGCCACTCCCACCCCCTCCCCTGAGCATTAGGGTTTATGTCTGTGACTGTGTGTTGTGTTGTGCACGATTGTAGTAACCTAGTGAGTAACATACCTGCCTATGTATCAGCAGACCCAGGTTCAAATCCCACTTACTACAATTGTGTCCCTGAGCAATACACTTAGTTGCTCCAGGGAGACTGTCCCTGTAACTACTGATTGTAAGTCACTCTGGATAAAGGCTGATAAATGTAATCGCATCAGATCAATGTAAATTTGTGTGGCCACCAACTTCCTGGTTAGTCCCAATCCCGAAGTGTACACTTGGCATTACCTGTCTTTCACTTCCTAATCATGTTCCCTTTATAGAGCTTTTTGGCACAGATAGCGATCCTCACGGTGTATCAACGTGTTCAGTCTCATTCGCTCCCCTATTTCAGCCCATGTGATCAGGAGATCTACAGAGCTGTTCTCCAACACGAATCCTGAGCTGTTCTCCAGCACAAACTCATGTTCTATGTTTCCCCATACTGGTTTGTGATCTGTGTAAAGTGTGTCTCTGCTTGTGCTATACAGGTTCAGATACTGGAATAAAAAAAACACAATTAATGTCTAGCCATATGTTTGTGCCCATGAAGTGTGTTAAAATCGTTTATTGTTGGTCTTCAATTTAAACAAGGGTATGAAGAGGCATTGATTGGTCAACAAAGAAGATACCAAGTTGGGCCATCATAGCATATTACATAATGGCTATTATATGCAAGATTGGCTCTTTCTCTGGCAATCATGTTTAAACCAAAGATTTCTGATTATGTAATGTTTACAAAAATTATTTTTTTTGGAAATCTGATGGCTTCCAACTCTCCTTTCGATTGTGTTATGGAAATTTGCGCATGGCCCCGGCTTTCATAAGATGAATGTAGTGCCCTTTTTAATTAAGATCAATCTATGCACTGCAAGCGCAATGCGTTCCAGAGAGTAGCACGTTTTTGCATTTGTTCACTGGACTGATAACTTTTGCTCAGATATGCTGGGGGAATGTAGTGCCCTTTTTGGCTCCAGTCCTAACCGAGCTAAAAATATAATTGTGTTTAATTAAGATCAATCTATGCACTGCAAGATTGCATGCAAATGGTTTCTATTCACAGTTCTGTTCAATAGTTACATCTTAATTGGTCTAAAATGTCTCAGAAGATGTGAGAAAAAGTTTGATACAAGACTTCATATAGTATACAGTTTTATCCTGACAAAAATAAAGTACAAAACTAAAGAGTGAACCTTTTGTACAAAGAGTGTATTTGATAGATTTCTATTGGGCTGGCTAAGAAGCTCCTGGTCAGCTCCAGAATGAGCCACACCAGCGGCCCAGTGTTGAAGCAGGTGATCTTGTATCTCTTCTCCACATGTTTGGCACCAGAAGGAACAATCTGTTTTTTATGGTCCGTTGGATCTTACAGAGGAAGACGGTAATCCCACTTTTAAGGAATACTGGAGTCCTGAGCTTCATCAGGTCCCTTTCTGAGACGATAATCCCACTCCAGGGCTCTGTGGCTGGCCAGCACCGGAAGGATGTTGGAGGGATTCCCATACACATCATTCTAGGCAAACAAAGAGTTTGGAAGATTAAGCACTTCAGTGGGGCTTACATAGCAAAGTCTGACGAAAGGTGTTAAAACCCTCCACAGAGGTGAATAAAAGAGCATGCACTGAATATGGAAGTAGCAAACTTTTCATTTTTATGTGGAACATGCTGAACGATTGTAGTGTGTTGTTTTAATATCATTAGTTTCACACATAAAAAACTATTACAACTATAAACATTCATTAATCCAAAAATACTGTTTGATGATGTGCTGTTCATGCTGAATGATGGTGGAGGATGAGAGGAATACTTTGTTTGTCTCAGTCAAAGGTGCCAGGAATGCTGGTATAAGCTGTGCTGACCATTATCCAGAATGCTAATAAATAGAATTTGTTAAGTTGTTACTGTCCAGATAGATAAGATTATAGATAATATGGTCATTTATGATGTTTACACATCACATGGTCATGTGATGTGTCAACAGGGGCAGATTTAAATCATGTGTGAGAGCTCTTAAAGCTTTAAAAACATTATTAAAGAGGGTGTTCTGGGTGACAGAAATAATTAACTTTTTTAACTTAACTTTTAATTACATAAACAAAACAAAGTTAGTTTCAATGTACAGATAACTAGCAAGCTGTCCTTTCTTTTTTTAATATTTATGTACATCCTGTCAATCCAATCACAGGAATCCTGATCCCATTCCAAAAAGCAGTGGGTCATGTTCCATAAAGAATCCCAGTGAAATGGCCACTGAATAGCATGTGACCAACAAAGCATGAAGCCAGATGACAAGATTTGATTATTAGAGCATGACAGTACCCAAGTGCTGAGAGACTTTCTACTTTAAATAAAAAGTCTGAGGCCTCAAATAGAGAAGCCAAAATGGGTAACCTCTACCCATGGCTCACTCACACACTCACTCACTGTGCAAAGTAGGGAAAAATGCTAGTGATGGGGGGATAAATAGTCTGTTTTGTTACCAAAACCACCAGATCAGGCAAAGTGACCTGTTTTCATAAGCATTGCAAACATTGAGTTTTGTACATCGCATATTGGGGATCCCAACTGCACTTTTAGTCCAGACGTCCTAATTACAGTTTTTTACAATCACTTTTGCATTAATAACAGAACCTTGTCATTTTTCACAATTCTAGACACAAAAGTCATTATTCTTAACACAGACTGTCCAAAACTTGGCTTATTGCATTCATATCTTTAGAGAAGCCTTGCTTTTGCAGAAGCATTGTTTCTAAAAAACTAATTTATTATGAAATATCATAGGAACATTACTTTAGATCACCCATACACAAGATACCCATAGCTTCATTGTGTATTTGTTAGTACAATCATTAAATATAGGTGTACAAAATATGTGATTCAGGTTATATTATTTTATTGAAGACTAAGTACAGACACAGTGGCATTATTGAAATCCTGCAATGTGGAATTTACTGATCAAAGCATGTGGAGAAAAACTCAGTTGGGTTAAGGAAAGGGGAGTATGCAGGTAAATGCAGGGCGAGAAACTGTGGATGGGCCTGAAACCATGCTTGGACCATTCGAGAATGATGAAACTGAACATTATCCCAAACTATTACATAGATCACACCATCAGCTCTACAGACCTGATTTAGCTCATCAAGGAAGGCTATGATGAGAGCTGCATTATATGACAAGGTTTGCGTCCAACCACTCCATCTTCTGATATAGCTGCACACATGGTTAAATTGGCTCCACGTTGTCCAGGAACGTCAATGGTTGCCCGCTGGCCAATTAAATTCCAACCTCTCCTCCTTGTCTTAGCTAGGTTGAAGCCTGCCTCATCCAAAAACAAGAATTTGTGATGGTTCATCAGCGTCAAGCTCCATCACCCTCTAAAATACAAAAACAATTACTGTTACAATGACATTTCTTTGAAAAGGCACATGATATAGTTGTTTTAAAGACACCTGATGTCTTTTCAGCACCCGTGCAATAATGGGCAAGATGTGCCTGATTTCTCTAAGGCGAATATCATTTCTGACCCGAACCATATTGACCACAGCCTCCCCTATTTGGCCTAATCTCTATTCTGCAGGGAGAAAGTCATAGTAAGAACATATTTACAAAAAAAAAAAAAAAAAAAAAACACATCACACCCTTTGATACACACTGCCATGTTGTATACACTAATTCACTGCAACAGTTTGAAGTATCTTAAACTTGAGTAGATTCTGAAGACTTACCGGTTTTCTTTGTGGAAAGTTCTGATAATGGATAACCCTAGGTTTGGTTGAAACATTGTAGCTGCTGCTGTCATCATCATGCCATGATTTATGACAGTCTACAACCATAGCCCTGATTTCATTCGACACCCTTTGCTGCTGCTGCCGGTGTCTAGGTCTATGGTCTTGTCCTCTATCACGTTCACCCACACCTCTCAAACGAGACCCACGGCCAACTCTCTGGTGAGGCCTAAGCCCTCCTCTATGACGAGGCCCACGGCCACCTCTCTAAAGGGGTTCTTGTCCCCTTCTATTCCTTTGACCACTATGTATTCCTAGCCTTTCACCTTCCACTTCTGGCTCCATGTCCTCACTATGTTGAGTAGGCTACTACAGTGGGATACCACTCATCTTACTTATATACATACAAACAGGTGAAATCAATCAGCAGTAATGAGTGGCCATTAACTCACAAAAGCAATCATGTAAAAAAGTGACATCTTGCATTCAGCAATGTTGAATATGAAAATGTGTTCTGTAAAAGAGTACATGGGACCTTAGACACTATATCAGGTAAAGAAAGAAATATGACATTAATAGATAATGTAGTCCACCTGGGGTCATATTCTGTGCTAATTGGTATCAAATGATCCTTCCTGAAACTATCATAATGTAAACATACACTATTATTAATACATTTTCATAAAAGCTATGCTTCAAGAGTAATGCAACAGTTACTTATCATTTTAAGCAGTTGTATCAATTGATAGTTGGATCTTTATAATGAAACGAATACACACCAAACTCATTTACATTTACATTTACATTTACAGCATTTATCAGACGCCCTTATCCAGAGCGACTTACAATCAGTAGTTACAGGGACAGTCTCCCTGGAGCAACTTAGGGTTAAGTGTTTTGCTCAGGGACACAATGGTAGTAAGTGGGATTCGAACCCGGGTCTTCTGGTTCATAGGCGAGTGTGTTACCCACTAGGCTGCTACCAAACTCAGATGTGATGTGTGATTTGCATTTTGAAATAGTAATACTTTGATGTTAAGTTGTGTCATTTTGAACCAGTGATTTTAGTTCAATGAACAAATGATTTTGGCTTATATGTATTGTATCCAAGCATTTGAAAAAAAAGAATTAAGTGTTTTGAAAAATGTGCATTTTGATCATTGGTTGTGATTTATGTGTCTAAAGTTTTGAAAAACAACATGAAGGTTCTGTTATTAGTGCAAAAGTGATTGTAAAAAACTGTAACACTTGCACATAGAACAAAAAAGAATTCGTGCAAAAACAAATCCTGTGCATTTACATGTAGCACTTGTACTTAAAAATAAAGCACAAAAATATATATACACAAAGAAGTGCATTACGCCACCAAAGCATAATTTCTCTGTACTGGGTCAAGACACAGGACCTCATCTAAGGCCAAATTTTCTCTGGCCAGGCAAAAAGGGAGTGAAAAGAAAAAAAAACCCTGGCATGCCATATCCAGGATTGATATGTCACCACAGACCAGTTCCATGGCTTGCATTTACCACAAACCAGTGCTCTGGCTTGTATGTACCCTCACATCATTAGCCACAAGTGTGATAAAATACAGCTGTAAAATACAGCAAAAAGCAAAGGGGACCTCTAGAGACCAGGAAGAGGAAGGAGGATTAGAGCTCCAGCTAAGACTTTATTCACTTTTTTTGGTCCAAAAGGTTTCCAGATAAATGTGCCCACTTGTAAAAAATAATATATTTTCTGACATGGGTGGGAGCATTTCATGAGTGCCACCAGTCTATCGCTTCTTCTGCACCAATGGAGACACTTCAGAATGAGCCTGCTGGGCCGTAAACGTGAAGACATGGCAGTGCAGAGGAACAAAGCAGAGGAATGAAAGGAGAGCAGGCTTTTTTTGGGGTGGTAGAAGTTATTTACGGGGGAAAGTGGGACAGTAAGAAGGGGGTCAGTTGTCTGGATGATTGAAAAGGAATGAAATAGAGTGCAACCCCTCATTGTTTGTCCAGTCCAAAAACAACAGGGCAGGTTTGACCCATTAAACATCTCGTTTCATATTTTGTGGGGCAAAGAAAACCCGAAAACAACAAAGAAAAGGAGTGATGCTTGTGCCAGACATTCTGAGTCAGTTTTTTTTTCTCTCGTTTGCTCAGGCACCACAGTTGGCTCAGTGGCAGTCATCACTGATAAAGCAATTTCTAAAGAGAAATAATGTAGCTATTTCCCACACAATGCTACTGATATACAGTGCTGAAGACCAAGATGATGGATAGTTTTTAATTATGTTATCTAAAAAAGTAAATCTTGTGTCCTTTGAGCCATAATCACATCTTTAGCTTGGTTGATTTTGATTTCTGGACCAACAAAGGCATGTAATTGTTCAAAAAACATTCCATGTTTTAACAGCTCAACACCATGCAATAAAATTGGCACTCGCTGGAGTACACCAGAATTAGCAGGTCCACCACTAACACCCTGTTCTCTTCACAGATTAGAGCAGGTTCACACTGAACACGTCACCGAATTGAAAGTGTGCGGAGATGCTATGGCGAATGTCATGCTACCATGCGGTTCAGTGGCATCTGGGGATGTATATTCTTGTTGGGTTGCACTGATCTCCATGTACTTGAGAATATGGTACTCTTGGAGCTGATTGGGTGAATCCCCAGAGGCCTTGTCAGACCCTAGTGCAGTGGGCCATGGGTTCCTGCAGACCTGTGGGACGTATCTGTGAATCAGGAGTCGACCCAGACATTTTTCAGATGCGCATACAGGAAAGTTGATGTCATACACACAAGTCATATTATGAGTTAACATAAAAGGTATGCAAGTTGAATAACCCTCACTGTTATATTTATAGATTGAATTATGACCACCCATGTAGTTCATAGTCTTTTGGCCCTCATTTCTTAATTTTCATATAGGAAGAAGAGGAAAAGGAAACATTAGTAGGCAATAATGCAGTGGCTTGATGTACATTGCATAGATGATTGTGATATAGACCTGGTGATCTAGTGTATGTGTTCTGTGAATTGATGTCCTCTGTGGTAAGACACAGAACTTAACCCGGCTCTGTCTCAACATGCTATTAACAAAAAAAAGCACCCTAAAACCTTCCATTAAGCCTTTATACATACCCGGAAAAAAAAAGAATAACATAAACCACAAAATTCCCCTTCCAAATATCTGTGTGAAGAACAGAGGATAGATGTTACTCAAAAGATGTTATTCAAACGGAAACTGAGGTCAGAGTACACAGATCAGGCACTTAATTTTTTTTTTTTTTGAAAACATGCTGTAGCTGATCAGAATGTCAGAAAACAAAGCCTGTGACGACTGACAGCAGAGACGTTACACAACACAAGTACAAAATAGGACAGTACTACAGCCTGGCCTAAAATAATCCAGCTATACAGATATCACCACACAACGTTTCACAGCTCAGAATAACACGAAACTGTTTGCACATCACAAAGTGCAAAAGCATATATACAGCAGAACATGACACTGTAAAATTTTGCATGAGCTAATGCACTATTCATCCAGAGTTATTGTCACTTAATTGCTGTGGCGGGTATCCTGGATTGCTGAATCTATTTAACGCTGGTGTTCACAGCGGCCGTTTATACTCAAAAGCCCATTGGATAGGAATGAGTGGAAGCTAGTGCTGTCCATTCTGGACAGTCTGTGTCACTGTGGGCCCTCTGTGCTCTCTGACTGTGACCCTGTGAGTCGTCTGGGGCCACTGCATTTCAGCCACTAATCTGAGGCCCACAGCAGGGTACAACACAGTTGGAGCTCCATTCATCTCAGGTCACACCTTTGCACTTCATGCAAAATTTTAAGACATTATTTTTTATAGAAATTAAGCAAGCCTGATCATAAAGACACCCCCCAACTCCACATTTCAAGAGTGAAGGTAAGCAATTAAAAAAATTGATCAAAGGCCACTATATGCACATAAACATAGCAGGAATATCATCAGTGTTTAATTAACAGATTGGGAAACATGACATTGTGTCAAGAGACCTCCTGTGGTTAAATGTATACACTGCAGGATTATCTGATAAAAATATATCTGATAAAAAAAAAAATGCATATGATACATTTCCAAGAAATTCTATCATTTGATTTCAATCATTCTAAAATATGTGGCAAGTGATTATCAGGGAATTATTAAATATCAATTTAGACATAAAAGATGCATAATAATACTGCATTTTTTCAAAAGACAAACCAAAAATGACGTGGGTAGTGTGGAGGGTTGCGTCAGGACGTAAACCCTTTTCCAAGTCTAACGGGAGACAACAACGCAGGGGCATGTGATGATGATGATGATGATGATGATGATGATGATGATCGCTCGGACGCGTCGTATTCCAGTCCAGTAGGTGTCGCTGTCGCCTGTTGACGCGTCTACTCCCCTCGGAAGAGGAACAAAAGAAAACCGCAGCTGTCCGCGGGTACCGGGGCTCGTGGTCACGTTTATTGACGGTCGGTAAGCACCAGGGTCAGATTATTATTATTATTATCATCATTATTGTTATTGCTGAATATCAGTTCACGTGACGTTGTCGTTACCGTTCCCATATAGTTCATATTCTCCCATTCATCTCAGTTTCAGTATCTGGTCTACGTTACTGAGTTAAATCTGAGGTGTCCCAGTAACAGTTGATTCTTGTTATAATTATATTTATGTTCTTTTTTTTCTAGAAGAAGAACGACAGAGACTGGTGATGGGTGAGGACCGCGGGATTACTGGGTGAAGTGTGTTAAGTTGGGTTTTAAAAGGTCTGCTGTCCACGTTACGGTTGCTTGTGTTGGCAGATGGCGAAGAGAAGACTTACGGCGGCTGTGAGGGGCCAGACGCCATGTACGTGAAGCTCATCTCATCAGACGGCCACGAGTTCATCGTGAAGAGGGAGCACGCCCTGACCTCCGGGACCATCAAGGCCATGCTGAGTGGCCCTGGTGAGTAAGGACTCGGCGAAGAGCATGAAACCGACGCCCACGTGTGTCCTGGCACGCTGTAACCACAGGGCCCGCTGAGGTGGGCATACGCTGCGTGGTTTTAGAGGTGATAATTCCTCGAAACCTATCGAGTTACATTTGTGCCACGTTCGAGCGAACGGGACGTGATATTCTGTGCACAGAAAATCAACTTCACCTGCTCGCTCTCTCAACTCTTGGCACTATGGATGAAGTTGGTAGCCCAGTGGTATCAATATTTTTCGCTCTTCTGCTTCTGTACCACATCCCGACTGAAAGTAATCGGTGGAAACACCGCTCCTCGCGCACCTACGTGACTCAGTGTCGCCACAGAAAACGGCGGCCTAAGTCTGTCTGGTGCCCTGGGCGAGCAACAACCCGCCCTCCCCCCAGCAGCTCAGTACCCAAGACAAACCCGTCGCTGCAGGACACACGCTTTTCGGTTAGATTCTTTTTATTCATATTTAGTTTGTGTATAAGAGCATCAGAATTGCACTACTTGGTGCACTGTTACAAATTTGCCACCAAACGAGACAATCACAGACCAGAACAACAGAAAAGAGTCGTCGTATTTCTGGTCTGTGATTGGTTGGTTTGTGGCACATTTATGAAGCTGTGCCAAAAGTAGATCCAGCACGCAGGTGAAGCTGAACGAACACAGAAGTGTTTTGTGGCGTATTTGTAACGCTGTGCCAAGAGTTGAGCGAGTGCTCAGATGAAGTGGATTTTCTGTGCACAGACATTCACATTTCATATGCTTGAATGTGGCACGAATTTTATGGAATCAGGTTTGTGCCAAAACTTATCAAACAAAACATATCAAACAAAAATACGCCGTTGAAATGTAAAATAAGAGGCAGGCGTTTTAAAAACATGCTTTTCCTTACATCTCAGTATTCTTAATTTTTGTTTGTGAGACTTTCAGTTATGCTGCTTGTTTTTTCAGTTTCACTTCTGGCTTTTCA
This sequence comes from Denticeps clupeoides, assembly GCF_900700375.1. Classification (NCBI taxonomy): domain Eukaryota; kingdom Metazoa; phylum Chordata; class Actinopteri; order Clupeiformes; family Denticipitidae; genus Denticeps; species Denticeps clupeoides. The sequence goes on along the minus strand of NC_041710.1, from coordinate 10,201,260 downwards.
GTCACCCCGTTTTACGTTTACCTTGCCTGAGGATTCGGTTGGGCGGGGCTTCGCCTCATTGGCCAGCAGCTATGGTTCCATAAAATACAACTCCATATGAAACAGGAGTTCAGGGCAATGCAGTTTCCCCTACTTTGAAATCAACCCGTTAGATGGAAGTGTTTCCCTGCTTTTTGTGTGCTTATATATACTCTACAGAATACATGTTTTAAACGTCAGATAACTACAATTCTACTACTTTATTGTTTATATATGTCAATTTGTATTACATGTTTGAAAAAGTCACGAACTGCTCATTGTCTTGCTGTGAATAAACACATAATGACCCGTATATAGCTGCTTGGTCATAGTTGTACAATCACCAATTCACCCCAGGCCTTGACCCACAATTGGCTTGAAAATGTTTTTTACCTGTTTGTCATCATGAACTTTTAAGTAGAATTAGCTGTAGACATTTTATGATTTATTTATATGGTCTGTATCATAACACTGACTGATGAGCCAGTTTACACAGGTTTTTCCACAATGCCTTTTATTTAGGCCCTGAATCCTTTACAGATTACGCCTTTGCTTTTCAGTTTAAAAACATGTTTTAATAGTCACACATTTTATATTAATGTTTAGCTGATTCAAGGTGCATTCCTGTTCACTTTCATGTTAATGAAGCACTTAGAAATCAAAACTATTTATTGAAGGCGAGGTCTTGGGCAATATGTTAGTTACAATTTAATTGCTTATATAAATTAAAAATGTTTTTTCTTTATTTATCCAGGCCAGTTTGCGGAAAATGAAACAAATGAAGTGAATTTCAGGGAGATCCCATCCCATGTGCTGTCCAAGGTCTGCATGTATTTCACTTACAAAGTGCGATATACCAACAGCTCAACCGAAATCCCAGAATTCCCCATTGCCCCAGAGATTGCTCTGGAACTGCTTATGGCTGCAAATTTCTTAGACTGTTAAAATGACTCTTATTGTCTCCGTGTATACTGTGAATTCATGTTGTGTTAAGGCAAAGTCAGTATTTATTTATTCCGTTGTTAAGTACATTTAGTTTCCAAGTGTGCACTCATTGTATATAAATCACAGATCTGGTTCGGAGATTTTAGTATTGCATTTTTCTTTCCTTTTTATGCCTGGCGTTTTGTATTATAACAATAAAATTCATTTCTGCATCAGGTCATTTATTGCAGTGCTACAGAAATAAAAAATTGGTTTTGCCCAATTTATTTGAATGCATTTTACATTTGCAGGAGTGATACCTTTCTGGCGTACAGACATGGCTGTTAAATATCAGGTTCTCTCAGTGATCTGACACTAGATCTGAGAAGTGCAACTCAGTTCACAGCTTTCAATCTCAACCAATCAGCAAACCAGAAACAGGGAAGGGGTGGGTCCTGGAGCATGACTGCTTGGATATGGACTCCTGCGACAGTGAACTTGTTAAAAATACAATAACAAGGCAACACAACAAATTTGTACCTAAAACATCCCATTTATACCCTGCAGTATTGCGGTCACTGCCTTGTGGCCTGCTGCAGTAAAGGTCATTTTACTCTGGTAACATGGGACAAAGGCTAAAAAATAACAGATATTTGGAAGGAAAATTATTATTAAGAATAATAAATTACTTTAGATAAAATAAGATAAAAAAATATATTTTTAAAATTAAAAACCTGAAATAAGAATCCAATACATTTACATTTACCAGACGCCCTTATCCAGAGCGACTTACAATCAGTATTTACAGGGACAGTCTCCCTGGAGCAACTCAGGGTTAGGTGTCTTGCTCAGGGACACAATGGTAGTAAGTGGGATTCGAACCCGGGTCTTCTGGTTCATAGGCGAGTGTGTTACCCACTAGGCTACTACCACCCAATACACAAATGGAGGTTATATCACAGTGAAGTGTTTTTGCAAAAGAGGAATGCTGAAGTAAGCATTATGCCACGATATGAAGCCGGCCTCTGTGCTTTGTGCACATCACACTGGTTTTTGAGCATAATTGTGAGCTTTCCCACCTTTAGGAACACAGTCATAGTTATTACAAACAAGAGGAAAACCACTCCAGTTGAGTCCAGAAAACGACAGTGCATTTTGTACTTTATATAGGCTCTTCAAATCCAGGTATGAAGAAGGATGAGGAGCTTTCATCAGATCTGGTCCATAAACACCATCAGACACGTCATTTCTGCTCTCTTGATTTGCTGTAAATCAATAAAACATTTTACCATTAGAGGGCAGCACAGCTACATTTATTTGTACCTCACTACTTCCAATTTCCTCCTTGGCACCTTGAATGTGTTTGAATACAAATATTAGTAGATCTAATATTAAAACCAAAAAAAAAATATTGAATCCATTGCTACGATTAGTAATTTTTTGTAACCTGCATTGTAGAAATATATCACGTGATGATATACTGCATTAAACATTGCATGAAATAATGCATTAGTTCATATTTAGGGAACTGGACTATGTGTCTTTGTATAGCAACTGTGGATCATGCAGAACATTTTCAGTCATTTAGACTGTCATCATGCTTGTTGTCATCAGGAAAGATCTGGTCTGGAAACACCAGACCCCTTCCTGAGGCCAAGCGGGTAAGGAAACAGGACCGTAAATGGAAGGTAAATCCCAAAGCGCCACAGAGGTCTCACTATCTTATTTTATCTAGAGGGTTGCCCGCTCTGCTCGCCAAGGGGATGGGTTAAATGCAGGGGACACGTTTCGTTGTGTCCAGTGTTTCACAATTACAATCCCTCCACTTTCTTTGTAGTTGTATGTACAGATGCATTCCTTCTGTGTCCAGTCCATATATCTCCACCAATACTAACTCCATCCATGTGTATGCGTGTGTGCATGTCCACTTTTGAGGATGAATTTTCTTTTTTTCTTCTCTCCCGTAATTTCAGTTCATTTCACAAGCCCAATTTCTTGATTGTGTGCACCAGATGTTCAATGTACAAATGCAGCCTCCTGGAGTCGGGTCATTGATTCATGTCTTTGTTTCCCCAGTTCTGTATTTTGTCATTTTTGTTCTAAGTAAAATTCCTGTCTTCTGTAAGTTGTGCAAATTGCACCCTTCCTTCCTGCACTGATTCGCTGTCCCACCGATCCTGACAATAAACCTAAATCTCCACTGGTTAAATAAAGTGGCTGGCCACATTGGGCCATGGTTTCAAAGTGAGACTCTTGCTCTGTGAAAATCTGCTCCATCCCTGTGTCTCTTCTGGTCAGCCATAACAGGATGTGCTTCTAATTCCATCTTTGTTTATCTCACTTGTCATGCCCATGAGGTCACCGGCACTTTCCCTAACAAGACTGAAGGATGGAATTCATACTTCAATTTCCATACAAGTGAGATGCATATTTTTCTATTTAAACATGCTGTAATCAAACTCTCATTGGAAACACAATGATCAAACTGCCTTGATTTCCAGGGTTAATCAGTCTTTGCACAAAGGGAACATGATGCCAGTTAATCTGTGTGTCCACAGCTTGGAGCCTATGGCCGAGGGCTTGTTAGTGTTCACTGAGCTGCAGCTCATTCACTTTTATCAGAAAAGCTGGTCTGCTTCCAAATCAGTTACGCGGACCTTCGGCGTTTCATAGCCGCTCAGCATTTTTGTCAGATGGCACATCCTCCTGTACAGAGGCTCATATTGTTTTTTATAATCCCCAGTGGAACCTCTCCTGAGAGAACGTCTGCTTGGATGTTTGGTCCCGATCAGAGTAGAGCATCTCTCCACAACCCACCGTACTTGTTAAGATCATAAAAAATGTTTAATCCTTTTGTCCAGGAAATTCACAAACTTGAGACTTCATGTCACGGAAAGGATTTCCACTGATTGGGTTGGTCTGTTTAATCTAGAGATTATTCCAAGGGAATTCCTAGTAATTGGAAGCATGAAATGGTATTTCAGAACTTGTAACAGGTCGGTAGTTAAATAATTATGCAGTAAATCATTAGTTATCTATCAACACACTAATACAACTAATACAATATGGCTGACTGAATTATTCCATTACAAAACCTCATTAGACGCTACCTGGTAAATAAGACTTTTTTCAGTATGGTTTTTGTAGGCAGACAAATGATAACTTTCACTTTAAAGCCCACAAGAGCTTCTGTTGTGTTGGTTCAGAGCGGCAAAGCCAATTTAATGAAAATGCCTAAATAATAATGTGGCAATTTGCAGTAAAGCTTCACTGAACCCCCTTGTGCTCTGTGCTGTTATTCTTCACTGTTGTCCTTTAATCTAAGGACAGAAGACCCTTTATCTGATCTGCTTTTATCTTCACTCCCATCCAGTCTAGCTTCTTCTAAGCCTCCTGCAAATCAGCTTAGTTGTGAAATTTTTGAAAGCAACGCCTTTATATGTACAAACATTCTATATTGAATTAAGTGAATCCAAGAAATCCAGTTACACAACTGGAACTGTTCTCATCAATTTAAACGTGCATTTAGACTGAATGTGTGGGCTTGAGTCACTACACTGAGAAAAAATGTAAAGGTCAAAAGAAACCACTCGAGGTGTTTCCTCTTGAAAGCCCGTGTCCACTGAGCAGGCCTGCCCCACACGTGCATGGCAGAGCCTCAAGGCTAGAGTCCTGCTGCTTTGCTTATTGCTCTTTTTGAGCGGAATCCCATTTCGCCTTGGGCAAGGAAAAGCTTATACAGTAGGGCTAGTCAAAGTTGGCATTTGACTGTGATTCCCTCTGTCTCCACTGACATGTAGGCTGATGTGATGTCATGGGTGGTACCTTCCCACCAGGAAACTCTGTGGATATGGAAGCCAGATTTGCAACAGAGTCAGGCTTCTTATCTTGTGTTGTGTATTGATATGCACATAGATATTCTGTGTAAGGAATTATTATGTCAGACACGTTTTCAATTGTCCATTCATTTCTTCACTTTTAAAAATGCATTCCTTTATTTTTTTTATTAGATGTACCATTGCAAATCTGTAAGTGCAAAGTATCATCAAAATGTAACTCCTGTTGAATTGGGTTAAACTGGAGTTGGGGGGGTTCTACCAGTGGATGGATGCAAGGTATTTTATTTAAAAAAACAAACTACAGGCTAGTCTTCAAACACATGAAAGTGCAACATGGGACAGGCAAAAGGAATTATCTGAATACGTGTGTAAAAACCCCGGCAGTCCACAGTTAGACAGACTGTGCAAAAACGATGAAAGATGCGGAATAGTCAGTGAGGTTACAAATGATCCAATGATGTTTTCTTTTTATTACAGTGAAAGTGAGGTTGATTTTCATTGTGATGCACAGCAATCACCACACATGGTGCACACAACAAAATGTGTCCTCTGCATTTAACCCATCACCTTAGTGAGCAGTAGGCAGACATGAAAAGCAGTGTGTGGAGATGGTAAGGTGCTCAAGGGCAGCTTAGTGACACATTGATGGTTCGAGAGCTGAACCCGCAACTCTTGGATTTTGAGTCTGCTTCCTCACCCACTAGGTGTTCTACATCTAAAGCCACAAATTCTAAAGGGAAATCCATAGCCTGACATGGGATATGGCTCGCTCACCAGTGCCTTGATTTGAATAATTGCCCTTTGAATCAATGGTTCCTAAGTGCTGTTCAGATCATGCTGTGCTCTTTTGCACTATGGGGGGGTTTGTGTGAAACAGTATTAAGACATTGTGTATATTGTTGTACTGACAATAAATCTCTTGATTTGTATGTCATCTGTATGTCAAATTGGGGGTGGGGGTTATCTGTATGTGTGAGCGGGTCATAATTGGATTTCTGTTGTGTGATAGCAAACATTTAACATGACACATCTCTTATAAGGAAAACACCTCAAATTAGAGATTTACATCTGCCAGGGCAGGATCTTGTTTATTTTGCATTAGCAAGTGTGAGCGACTTTCTGCGTCTCACAGTTGCTTTCTAATTAACAACCCAACTCTGTTCCAGAGGGAAACATTACATTTATTCCATTTCAGATCTTGTATAACCCACCATCGGATAAAATCATGTTCCCAAACAAATAGTACAAAAAAAAAATTAAACATTATTTCTGATTTATTGCATAGGTTTATTTAAAAAAAAAAAAAAAAAAAAGTTTTTAAAAATACATTCTGGGACCTTTAGAAGTTAAAAGCCACTTTTGCATATTGTGCTCAGTGTTCATCAATTTGTGGCACTTGCATCCCTGTCTGTGCATATTCATTCAGGAGTAATGAGCCGATTGTCAAGCGTCTTGGCCCATACTGCAGTGTTTCTCAAGCACTTCTCTACTCTAGTGTGACGCCCCAGTGAGGCTTAAAGTGTTAGGGGGAGAAAACTGAAGGCCACAAACATCGGAATGCTAAATATAAGGCCACGAGATTGTAAACAATTGCAAATGACACAATACAATGCTACAACATTCACACTGTAGTATCACATCTGGCACTCATTTACCTCCACTGTTTTAACCATGAGCTACAACTTCAAGGAGGAAAAAATTAAAATAATAATAAAATAAATACAAAAGCTGTAGCTTCTCAATGAAGTCCTTTATGGTTCATACATCTTTTTGGCCCTTGATGAACAGTATACATTACTGCATCAGCAAAAACACTGCTTTAACTAATATGTAGGCATCTGGTGAACCTTATATTCCCATCTTAGCTTAATTGTTGTTCATGGACTCCTTCCGGTGGGCCAGGAACGGGTACATGCATTTGTCTGCCCCCAGAAATCGATACATGCAGACAATGGCATCAAAAGGCAAGACCCTGCAAAGAAATCAAATATTGGAGCTCAAGATTCGATGCTCAATTAAAAATAAATAAAAATTACACTAAAACCCTGGATTAGGAGGAACGTCTGCCAAAGAGGCGTTCACTCAAACTCTACCTTAACTAGGCTCAGGCGTTACTTAATGGCCTGATAACGAATGGGGTTGAAACAAAAAAACTTCCTGGCAGATGGTCCTCCAGGACCAGGGTCGGGAAACACTTCTTAAAAGCAGCACTACATACGAACTGAGAAACTAACGTTTTCATGAAGGTGACCATGTACATAGCTCTTGGGGTGCAGACCATTGGCTGGTCTGTGAGAATGGCTCTCATGGCTTTGGCAACGCAGTATTCTGGCTTTAATGGCAGGAAAAAAGGAGCCATCTCCTTCCTGTAGAGAGACCAAGTTTGAAGAGGTTTGCACTATATTTCTTCGCAAACAATGATAAAGATAATTTGGGACTATATTTAGGCCTACCTGATCTTGCACCCTTTGAACATGCCAGTGTCCACCAAGAAGGGACAGACAAGGGTCATCTTGATGCCATCTTTTTCAGCCGCTTTAAGCTCATGGCTCAGAGACTCGTGGAAGCCAATGGCACCAAATTTACTGGCACAATAGTCCTGGATAAGGATTTATGGACTGAAGTTAGAATTTATTTGGGTAAAATCGCCAGGCGTGACAGGACCACTGATGCACAAACCTCCACTCCAGCTGTAGTAAAGAGTCCTAGGGAACTGGCTACAGTGACTATGTGCCCATGGTTCTGCTCCAGCATCTTGGGCAGAAAAGCCTTGGTGGTCTGTAGATTGAAACAGATGAGACTGATTGTTCTGTTGGTCAGTGAGGGAATGATACAACACCTCTAATGCAACGAGAAGACTCATGTGATGACCATGCACTTATGTTCATTCTATTTTTTTTTTGTTTTAAGTGTTAATATATGTGCAAATTGATGATACAAAGTTGAATGGTGATAGTAAATAATAAACCACCACCACACTGACCCAAAAATGCGCGTGGCAGTTGACCATCATGGTCCGCTCGATCAGCTCGTCGGGACATTCCAGGAGGTGGCGTCCGGACACCACGCCGGCGTTGTTGACCAGCACGTCTATGTCGCCCGCCGTAGCTCGCACCTTCTCGGCGGTGGAATACACGCTCTCGCGCTTGCTGACGTCGCACTCGTACGTGTAAACCGACGGACGCGGCCGGTCCCCGTCGTCGCCGCCGGCCATTCCTGCAGAAAGACGCAGAGTCAGGCGACCCGGAGCCGGCAAGCGCGGCCGCTCGCCGGGAGGCGCGGGAAATTACCTCGGGCCAGTTCGCGCTGGACGTCGCGCACCATGCAGGCGGTCTCCTCGTTTCCTTTCCGGTTGATGTCCCACAGCACCAGCGTCGCGCCTCGCCGGGCGAACTCCATTGCGAAGAGGCGCCCGAGGCCGCTGCCCGCCCCGGTGATCACGCACACCTGCCCCGCGACGCTCTTCTCCCGCGGCCGCACGAACCACTTGGTCCCGGCCAGCACGAAAGCCCACATGACTTTAAACGTGACCACGAAAAACTCGGCGGCGATGTTCATGTCGGAACCTGCTGCCGCTGCTTCAAGCTCACAAGCAAACGAACAATCTGGTGCAGCAAAAAGTTTGAGGTGTCGCTGCGACACGGTCTGGACGATCGATGTAAACAAAGCCGGTGTAGTATATTACACGGTTATTTAAAGACAAAGTCTGTAGAAAAGTACGTAACACCCCAAACGAACAAAACAAAAAAAAAAAACGTCGCGACAGACGAATAAAACGACGGACACACAGTGAACCAGCTCTCTCGCCAAACAGACCAGCGACACCGCTGACTAGCCACGTGCCCCCGCGGACACGGTTTAAATACCCGACAGCCCGCCACCTCGCGCATGCCCGGTCTGCACAGGCGAACTCCGAGTCGAACCGCACGTAGTATAACAGTTAGGTAAAATTAACATTATCTGGTTGATCGTCACGCGTAGTTTTAAATAACATCAGAATAAAGCGCGAATCCGGCGTTCATTACAGAACAGGCAAATGAAAGGACGTCTTTTGCCATGTGACGTAATGGACCCCTATAAGAGGCCACCGCGCATGCGTGCTGACTCTCTTTTACTGTGGGGATAATGGCGGGCGAAACGTAAGTGTCAATTCGGGTGCAAGGCGATCTTCATCCATCATTAAAAACTGCTCGTCATCAAGTGCCGTTAACCACGATGTCCGATTATGGACCTACTCGTCGCATAAACGGAGTGTGTATTGTCGAGTGCAGCTCGTTTTTCAATAAACAGCGCTTAGTCCAAGGCTCGGCTCGGGCGGCGTGTGTAGCGAAACGAGCTGAAATTATGTCCCGAGCTTTCGAAGCGCGTCGTGGATGCCTCCCGACTTCGTTGTGGATTGAAGCGTCCTCTGCCGTGCTGGTACGCGTCGTTTTAATCGGTGCGTTTGCAGCCCCAGTAATTGTTGACGGGCTCGTCTGAACGTTCAAGCTAACAAGCCGTGGCTGCCGGCTAGCATGTAGCAGGCCTCGGCCAGGGCGCTCCGCTCCTTAGTGCCCGCTCGACTACGGGCAATGGTGTAATTACACGCCTTTATTACGTAGCCGAGCGGCTAATTAACGTGGTCGCCTCTGTACGGCCGTCGCGGTCCTTGTTTTATCGTGTAATTAAATGGCTGCTTGATGTACAGGGAGAAGAAGAAGGTTCCTTCCGTCCCCGAAAGCCTCATGAAGAGGCGAAAGCGGTACGCCAACGCCAAGGCCGCGCGGGTCAAGTCCCTCTTGGCCGAAAAGAAGGTGATTTATTTATTTTTAATGGTGAAGCATGATGCTGTGCGGCCTTTTTAACATGCGCCTTCTCCCTCCAGGCCCGCAAGGTGACCAGGAAGCTCATCTTCAAGCGAGCTGAAGCCTACCACAAGGAGTACAGAGAGCTGTACCGGCGCGAGGTCCGCATGGCCAGGATGGCGCGCAAAGTCGGCAACTTCTACGTCCCGGCTGAGCCCAAGCTGGCATTTGTCATCAGGATCAGAGGGTGAGAGTGTTGGACGCTCCCGTGTGGTCCTAACCAGAAACGGTGGTTTTATGATGACGGTCTTTTTTTCCCCGTCTTATCGACCATGGTGAATTCTCCTGAAAATAAGCCAAGTTGATCTGAAGCCGCATGTTGCATCACCGTAGCGGTATGAGTTTATTTGACGGAGCTGACGTGTTTGTCGTCTTGTCTCGTAGAATCAATGGGGTCAGCCCGAAGGTGCGCAAGGTGCTGCAGCTGCTTCGCCTTCGCCAGATCTTCAATGGGGTGTTTGTGAAGTTGAACAAGGCTTCTATTAACATGCTGAGAATTGCTGAGCCCTACATTGCATGGGGGTAAGACTTGTTGTTCTGAAATGTGCATTTTGGTTAAAATGCTAAAGAAGACCAAACTTTGCTTTTATGTAAGTGCTCCATTCTTGAGAGAACTTGTTTTAAGTGACTCTTAACCTCTCAGGTATCCCAACCTGAAGTCAGTGCGTGAGCTGATCTACAAGCGCGGTTTTGGCAAGATCAACAAACAGCGCATTGCTCTGACCGACAACTCACTGGTAGAGAAGTCCCTTGGTAAGAGTCACTCCCATGTTCACTTTACAAACCACAATAAGTCCTAGCCTGTAACACATTACTATGCATGTCTGGTCTCCTTGTTGGTAATATGCATGTAAACTTTGCATATTGTCTGGGTGGTTCTGTTTTAAGCAGTTGACAGCAGGTGGCATCTTTTAATAAAGCTATTAACTGAAGTAACACTAGCATTTTTCCTCTTTTCCTCTAGGGCAGTATGGCGTTATCTGTGTTGAAGATCTCATCCATGAGATCTACACTGTTGGGAAGAACTTCAAGTCCGCAAACAACTTTCTGTGGCCCTTCAAGCTGTCCTCCCCACGTGGCGGCATGAACAAGAAAACCACCCACTTTGTGGAAGGAGGGGATGCAGGAAACAGAGAGGACCAGATCAACAGGATGATAAGGAGAATGAACTAGGCTCGCAGGTGTGTGATCACAGAGTGGGATCATCCCAGTCTGAAGGAATACATTTAATTTACCTTTTGATTACACTAGTTTGAGTGTCTATATCAGAAACATGTAGCTCTTTATAGGTAATGATCAAGCAGGGCTGATTGTATGAAGGCGCACTTAGAAAGTATAGTCAGTGGAATTGACTGAAATGTCTGACTTAATGTGAATTATTAATATTCACGGTATGTTTTTGGCTCCGACTCTTCATTTTACACTGCACATCATGAAGTGACTTCTTGCATTTGGCTGTGTGCAATATCCCTCATAAAGCAATTGCTTTAAGGTTACGCAAAGGGACGTTAAATTGGATCATATAACTGTTTTTATCAAAATTGGTTTATGCTATCTTTTTTTCTCCCAGGTTCAAAATAGCATATGTACACGGCCTTTATTCTAGCCCAGCCAATCCATGTTTTGGAGCAAAACCTATGAATCTTTCATGCATATTTAATGGAACAGTAGTTGCTCCTCTCCTGTTTAATTCTAGTGTCACGAATATAAATGTTCTTTTCCATAAAGTGTTTTTGTACTTAACCTTTTTTGTTCTGTTTCAGGTTTTCTGTGGGGCTTTTCTGTTTGTTGGTTGATGAATAAAATGTTTAATAACATTCCACCCTTGTCTTGTGATTATTGTCCTCACTTCTGCTTTGTTACTCTGAAATGGCCAGAACTCAATTTGGTAAGATGTCAATGTTTGTTTCTTTGCCTTCTATCATGTATGACATGCAAGCCTTTAGTACAGTTGTGCTAATATAATTTTTTTTAACTCAAATTTTTTTCCATGGGACTATCAATATTCAAACTCTTTTTACATAAAAGGTTATCTCTTGAATCTTGTCCTCTGGTTTCTCTCTTCTTAGCTCTATGGTTATGAATGGTGGTTTCTCTGTCCTGTGAAATGCAGGAATGTGTTGTGCAATAGTTCCCCCTTGTGGGTGCAGCAGTACCTCATCTTGCCCTGATTTATCGATTGAATGGTTTTAGAACTTTTTTTTGTGGATTCTAGTCCCATTTTCATGTGTTATTTAAATGACTGAGGCAAATTATATTATCTTGCATAATTTATTGAGAACAATGCATTTACTATATAAAGTATGGCTCACACATGTATCTACTGATCCACCATTACAAACTAAAACAGACATCAAAAAGAATATGATACAGGGCTTGTAGTAATATGCAGGAAGAAAGGCAACCTTGAGCCTTACCATTCAGAGAACCACAATGTGTATTATGATCGCTTTATAGCTCTATGAGTTTAGCTAAAAGTTATTCCCTAACATTGATAGAAATTTGTACTTTAGAGATGGCTCACTGTTCAACTTGCTGTAAAATGATGAATCAAGCGATGCTATAATGGTTTCAAGTTTTACAAAACCTGAGAACTCTTTACTTGCATATCTTAAGCTATAAAAAGTACTGTACAGGAGTCAACGAACAAAGCCGATTGACTTAACCTTCTCATAAATAACTATTTATGAAAAGGCACATGTAATTTAATCTGTGCAGCAGGAGTTGTTCCTGCCATATTGTCTCTTCATACAAAAAATAAAATTACTTTAATGTACGGGAATCCAGAATATACAATGCTTCACAACATAGTCAATACTAATAATATATATTTTTTTCATGTATATATGATTGGAAGAAAAACCAGCAGTCCACTGTAGCGCACTCATAACTCTGTCAGAACACATTCATAGTTTGAATGAAACTGAATTTATGGTCTGTACATGTCTATATGGCAGCCATGCAAATCAAGCCACATCATTAATACATGCAGTTGAGCGATTAAGAAATTCAGTGGTTCAATGATGCAAAATAAAGTGCCATGGTTCTAATCCTGTAGGCGACAGTACTGGTCCTCCATATTACTTTACTTGTAAGCTTAAGCACAGTGTTGTACTCACAACTTTTAAGTTTAGCGTATTTACATGTTCTTAGCAAGAACATTATCCCCAGCACATTAAAAGGCAACATAAAATGTTAATGTAGCAAAATTCTGGAGATGCCATTCGTAAATGTGCTATATAGATTGCAACAGGGTTCTGACAACAAAAAATAAAATCAAACAAGTTAACAAAATGAAACGTTTCCTTCAGCAGTTGATTATCACCCTCAACTGTAATGTATGCTTCTCAAGGAAACATGGATATACTACACTGAAAATAAAAACAAAAACACTGATATTCTACAAGATGAAATGTGCACTATACTTTTTTTCTTTAATATTTTGGTGTCCAATAGTGACACAAAAACAAATCATATGAGTGCTATATGTGGACATACAGCATGGAAATATACTAGTTCAGGAATTGCCAATTACAATCAGCAAAAAAATATCAAATTAACACATTCACAAGGCAATTGTGTGAGGGCATTTCACTGAGAAGAATTGAACTTGACATGCATTACAGACCAAGCACTCCTTTTGGTGATAAAATGTTTACAGCAGGAACTGAGTGCTTGCTGGAAAATGCCATACAGTACATCGCTACTTTCAAATCCAGTCAATTGACCACAGGTTTTTGAAATAGTTTGCTTTTACATTGTAAATATGAGACAGTTTAGACTAAACTAAGTACATAATGTACAGCTTGTTTGCTGAGCGTCCTCACGCTGATTCTCATCTTGTGGGTCCACATAAGGTCTCTGTTTTGCAGCAAAATAGCATTTTTTGCTGCAAAATATCTTTCAGAAATAGTTGTTAGACACCAACCTATCCAATCATGCAGATATTCAAATTCACTACATCAGTACTTTTGTGTGTGTCCCTGCTATGTCTCACATACCCAGGAAGTGGGACAGTCCATGCCAGTGCACTTCACAGGCCGTTACATACTTGTTTCACAGGGTGGTGATAAAGATGCATCCCCTGATGTGTTGTGAATATCCAGAGATCCAAGATGATTCTCTGCCTTTTGACCACATTGGCTGCTATCTGCTGGACTTTCCATCACAAGCCCACTGCTACCAACACTGGGAGCACAATTTGGAGAAGTTGGAAGCTTGGGAGTAGAAGGGCTGGTGGCAACCGCGCGGTCAACATGATTTTTTCCTCTGTAACTCTCACTAGATGGACCAAGCCCTGGTGAGCTTTCAGACCCATCCTCACCAAGAGCTTTATTTCCTGGGGACCGTGGACTGTGCCGAGGGGAACTCCCAAACAGTAAGGGATCAGGGGGTGACATCTGCCTGTATGTGTCATCCTGCAGGCCAAGTGGTGGCGTCAGTGCACCGGTGTCATCTGTGACGACCAGATGCAAACTTGAGGAGCCTTCTTCTTGGGAATCAGTGAAGTTGACTTTGAGTCCTTTAGTCTTTACAAGACTTGGAGCTCTCACAGCACTTTTCATGCTTTCGCCTTCCTCGTTCTGTGTGTTACCATCGGGACTGCACTGGACAAACTCATAGAGGCCCTCCTTGATGACGGGAGTGTGTTTGACCTTTTCTGGCAGCCGCTTGTCAAGAGATGTGATTTGGCTGAGGTCAAGTGGTGGAGGCGCGCGGGTGTGTCGCATCATCGGAGCAGCAAGAAGCGCACTTTTCTCACTCTCGCTGAAATCTGTGCAACTAGTAAAACTGTCAACGCTTGAAATGCTTCTCATGTCAGTGATCGGTTTCTCCTTCTGCACTGGCACAGGCTGCTGCTGCACTACTTTCATCTCCAGAGACTCCTCTTTTACCGGGGTGCCGTCCCTTTGCTGGCTGTTTCCACTGGATGCTGTCATTTGGTTGTACATCTGCTCCAGCTTTTTTGCATTCAGCCGCTGTGGGCTGGCACCCGGGCTGATCATCCGCCGTGGAGATCCCAACTGGCCAACTTCATGGTATTTGGCCTCAGCGCTGTCAGGGCGCTTCATGTAGCTCCACCGACTTGGTGAGAGATGGTTGTCTATGCCTTTGTCCTCCATTTTGTCCACCATTACATCCATCAGCTCCATGCTCCGAGCGAATGTGTCCTTGAGGTTCATGGACACGATGCTGCCATTCCTCTTCGCCCTCTCCAGGGCCTCTCTTCTCTTAATGGCCTTCTCTTGACGCTTCTGTTCTTTGTAGAATTCGGAGAAGTTGTTCACGATGATGGGGATGGGTAATGCAATCACCAACACGCCTGCGATGCAACAAAGCCCACCAACTATTTTACCCAGAAGGGTTTGTGGGTAGATGTCTCCATATCCCACTGTTGTCATGGTTATTGTGGCCCACCAGAAAGAGGCTGGGATGCTGGTGAATTTTGTAGCATCTTCATCCTTTTCAGCAAAGAACACCAGGCTTGAGAAGATCATGATTCCCATTGCCAAAAATAATATCAGCAAACCCAGTTCATTGTAGCTCCTTCTGAGGGTAAATCCTAGAGATTGTAGGCCGGTGGAATGTCGAGCCAGTTTGAGAATCCTCAGAATTCTCATGATGCGGAATATCTGGACCACTCTTCGTACATTCTGGAACTGCAGAACGCTCTTGTTTGACTCTGTCAGAAAAATTGTGACGTAATAGGGCAATATGGCTAACAAATCAATTACATTCAGAGGCCCCTTGAAAAACTTCCACTTGTTAGGAGACGACAGAAAACGCAGGAGGTACTCCATAGTGAACCATGCAATGCACACAGCTTCTACGTGAGCCAGGTAGGGATTGTCACTGGACTGTCCAAACTCATCAATCTCTTGAAGCTCTGGCAAGGTGTTCAGTGATAGTGCAATTGTTGACAGAATGATGAACAGGATTGATATTATGGCCAAGATCTGAAACAACAAAACAACCAGAAGCATTAATGTTATAGCTAGGAAAGGTCTGCCAAACATAATAAATGAACAGATGAGTGCTACTTCATGCATACTCTCCTTTTTTCTATATTCAGCTAAACGGCTTCAGGTAAACATTACAGGGTCACTACTGTAATTAGATTTGATATTTATGCGTCAAACATATGCTTATATTTGTGCAAACAGATGTATTAGGCAGCAAGAGGACCTATGAAGTTAATGAATATAACAAGACACCTCTTTCTGTGATGTATCTGTGATTATGGCACCTGCATATACCAAAGAGGGCTAAAAATTAAAACCTGAATGTGAAAGCAACAAAAAATCTTCAGGTTTCTAGTGACTCCTCTATCTTATGTGAAGGTTCTAAATTGACTGTGTAAACCGATACATTTCAGACTATTCAAACTGTCAAGCATATATTGATTGAATAATGTTTCAGTTTACGGAGCATGCATCTCCAGTGTCAAATTATCCTGGAAGAACCATATATCCTCTTCTGATATTGTATTTCACACCACAAAAAATGGACTGCTCTGATCAGGTAAGTCCAAGGAGGAAATTGGTGACAAAACATGATGTGGAAGGAAAAGAAAACTAGCAACACAGTTTAATTTAAAGGGCCATTGAAAATCAAACATCGTAAATATATGTTGCGATCCTCATCATATGTTGGCTTTAGCCTACTCTGTGACTGAAACTTATACCCCTCCAGATTTCACTCTCTATGTTACTATCAGTATCGCTATCTCTCAGCACACCTATAATATTACCAACAGCCTCTGCATACAGGAAGCAGCAGAGCTCAGCATGATGTATAGGTCCATTACAATTGCACAGATGGCATATTTTGGTTTTCACACCAGAGCTGTGCAATTAATTATCTCCTTCCAATAGTATCAGGCCTAGCTTGAATTCATTTTTTTGTTAAAAGAGATGATTAAGAAGTCTCTAAAGAACGCATAGAGGCCATTTTCATTTTAATTGTCAATTCGTGTGTGTAAGTGTGTGTGCCTCCAGCAGGCATATGCATTGAGTTAAGTTAGATTTCCACAGGGCAGTACATGAGTGTATCATGCATGATGAAAACGACAATCATGGAACCTTTGTATCCCTAAATCATTAAATCATTCATTGAAATAATACAAATTATATGTCACTATGTAATGAATTATTTCTAATTATACAGGGCCAAACAGCAATCCCCAGAATGATTGAAGACAGACATGGACGGATGAATTTATACAAATATCCATAGTTGAGAAGAGTCCAGGCAATTAGGGATCAATGAGAGCTCCAGTCCAGAAATGCCAGACCAAGCACAGTCATACTTTTACTTTTACATTTGTGGAATTTATCAGACGCCCTTATCCAAAGTAGTTACAGGAACAGTCCCCAACTGGAGACACTCAGGGTTAAGTGTCTTGCTCAGGGACACAATGGTAGTAAGTGGGGTTTGAACCTGTGAATTTGTGGTCATCTGCTTCAAAGGCACCAGTGTCTTGCCCACTACGCCACTACAATCTTACCTTGACCAGAGTTGTTACACCTTTTATATTTTATACACTTGTGTATTTTTTTCTATCTTTTTCTATCCTTTGAGCATGCGGCACACATGCAGAACTACTGTGATTTTGACACAGATACCTTAAAACTGGAAGGATTTCCGTTCCCATGCTGACAGTTAAATGATACAGCTAAAAATATGCAATTTATGGAGAATAGAAAACACTATATTCTGAAGCACTATATATTCAGAGTAATGATGAATAAAGACAGATATTAGTGTATGATTTTCAGTAGAAAATGATACTTCTGTAATCACAAATTTTGTTAATAAGACATAAGTAATAAACTTTGATTTGAACAGTGCCTCCCTGTGGCATAACTATGTGCCAGTGTTCTTTATTGCAGTATGTGTCTGCTGCCAGTCTAAGGTCATATAACACACTTACATCTCTACTGACATCTCTATTAATATGTTTTCCCCTGTATTTGGCATTACTCTTAGTTACAGTACAGTTATCACAAGAACATCAAAGTGTCTTCAGTGTCCTATTGATGGTTGAAGTTAAGTATTTCACCAACTGATAGAGTACACACACACACACACACACTGACAAACCACGTTAACTGACTAGAAAATTAAAAGTATTTCATATGATATAATTAAAGTATTTCATATGATATAATTGATAATATTACAAGGGAAGGTATCATGTGTGGCAGCCTTATTAGTTGCTTGTGGGCAATATCTGACCATTATAAAAAAGGTAAGAAAAAAAAGCTAATGAAAATATCACATGAAGTCCCCTTGCTGATGTGAATGCCTGTGTGTGCGTCTGTGTGTTGGTGCAGGTGGGGGGATGAGTAACCACTTCTAACCTCTCTATATCCTTCCTACAGATAGAAACAAAATCCTATTACGATTATCCTAAAATGTTCTCACACAGTGGAGACAATGTGCCCACACTCTATAAGACACCCAGGATGAACGACAGCCAGGATACATCTGTCCAAAGTGAAAATCTAATGCACTGAGTCCCATTTTTAAAAAGTTCATCCAGAACCATTAACAATGCCACTTAATTTCAGTCTGCACCGGAACTTGAGCTGAACTTACAGGTGCGATACAGTGGGCACACTGGCTTCTTACAAAAAGAAAAGCACCTTGTGTGGCAGCCCTTATAGAATAATAAAGACGTTTATGCAACACCAACCATTCAACAGTTTAAACAGTTTCTGTTTAAAAAAAGATGATTGCGATCAGTGTCCCATGACAAAACTCAATCAGAAAAGAAATGAGTTTTCATTTGGAGAGTTTAACTTCATTAGTCACACCATTATCCATCAATCGAGCTACCATGATTGGTTTCTCCTGAGCATTTTAATCATACTTCACCTTTTCTGTGTGTTGAAACAACAGAGCAGGTACAAACTGTGACTGATGGCTTGTGCGGCATTAGAGGAGGTCCGGGGTACAGCGTGTGACGCAGAGGAAGGATAAATGATTGCAGCCGTGGCACGACACAGGGATTGTACTGACAGGGTCAGGGTGAATACTTTCTGCAGCTAAGGTCATCTAGCCCAGAGGTCGAATCAGAGGTCATGAGGTGTTTATGAGGGTGGGGCAGGGCAGGACAGGCAAGAATAATCCGATACAGTATATTAAAGGTTGTTGATGCTGTCAGGTGACTTGGAGTCTTTGAAATTATTTTTACTTGCTGTTCATACCCATTACTGAGCACGATGCCATATTTACATACTGGACACTGGTCTATTATTATAAAACATAACCAGTTATTAAATGTGTTTCAGGATCGGAGGACCCTTATACACTCTTAGAGGAACATTTGCTCATTTGTCGGATGTTCCACACCGGCCACCTTCTTTAGGACTCCTCAATAATTATTAGTATTTTTTTTTATCAGAGAGGGGAAGTTGGAAAGAGGTTGTGGAACAGCAGAGAGGATTAGCTTCCTGTCCTTATTTGTGGATCTGATCTTGACACAGGGAGATTGTCGGCTCCCTGGAGTGAGGCCAGGGCATGTGCACATTGGTGAGCACAGGGCCGATCACCCAAGGCTGCCCAGTCAGGATTTAACCCCTGCATGCACCAATCAGGACCTGTGTTTCACGACAAACCCTTCCACCCTCACACACTGTGTCAGCAACTCCTTATTGGCCATATTATTTCAATTAGCGGGAAAACCCTTATTTTTTGTAATGTAATATAAACATACAAACATTACTAATTTAGTTGCAAATGAAACCACAGGGTATGGTAGCTTTGCCCATGATATAAAGATATTTTATAGTTTTCCATTTGTACACTATGGTGAAAACTGGAGACCAGGGGGTGAAGGGTGGGGGTGGGATGGGGTTTTACTGGTAAACTGTGCGACCTTTGCTCTGCTGTAGACCTTGAAACATCTGGCCATGGGGAGGTAAGCAGATTATTTGAAAGACCTACATGATTTGGATTCACAACCTGCCCACTGAGGTACTTTCTTAGCTGTACAACTTAACTATTATTCATAGAGAACTGATTACAGCGGTGCAATCTGGATGAACATGAAGCTTTGATCTATAATCTGCTTCAGGAGTTTGAATTAAACGGTGTTGTGAAGGAAGTAAAGACAAGAAACATTGTTCTGTGTGAATGAAAGTGAGAGGAGGGGGTAAAGGAAGCCAGGCACTGTGAGGAGGATGATAGAAATGGCTAATTTTCTGCAGCTCCATCAGCAGTAACAGCGCACCTCATCAGCCGAGCTACAGCGCGCTATAAAGAACGGCCGCGCCTGGCTCCATTCAGCACCGCGGACAGCTCCAGCAGTAAACAGCACTCCAACTTTAGACTACAATAAACCTTCCTCAGTGCTCTCAAATCATTCAGTGTGTGGCTACAGTTGAAGAGATCTGAGGCTTTCAGTCAGATATGTAGATATGAAGTCCAGCAGATTGTTCATGTTATGACACAATAAGCACATCACAAATGCTGCTTCTCAAGGCCGAGGGTGCCGATGACATCACAACACCAGTTCCTTATCCTGCTCATGGCATGCTGTATGTGTATGTGAAGTGATTGTGAAACACTGCAGCACAATGAAATTTGTCCTCTGCTTTTAACCATCACCCTTGGTGAGCAGTGGGCAGCCATGACAGGTGCCTGGGGAGCAGTGTGTGGGGACAGTGCTTTGCTCAGTGTCAAGTCAGCAGAACCTTGGCGGATTGAGACTCAAACTGGCAACCTTCTGATTATGGGGCCGCTTCCTTAACCGCTAGGCCACCACTGCCCCTTGTTGCCTCCTGAACACCTCAAATCATTTCAGCAATGCTCCACTACAAGGATCTGCAGGAAAACATGCCAGAGCTGCACACTGTGATTGACTAATTCACTGTGTGGTTTGATGCATGTTAAAAAAACAGCTTTATCCTGATGCTGCCACGCTCTGTTTCAGTTGCAATGGCTGTATCGCTTTCATCCAACATACTTCAGCCTATTCCTCCATCATCTATTGTATTGAATTTTTCCTACATTTTGCCTTTACCCCTAATGGAGTTTACATGGAAAAGGAAAACTGAGCTCCCGTGGCAGCTTTGCTTGAAAGGAGGGCGTGTTACCAGAGGGAGACTGAAGGTTGAATTATTTCTGGAAAACACTCCTGTCCTGGGAGGAATCAGAAATGCAGCCAGGAAACCCAAGAAAGTCTTGATCGATATCGAGTGGTATTTATAGAAGGGTGACATGGGATCCGTTTGATCGTGTGAGTGTTTTTTTTTATAGCACAGGTTTATTTAGAACCATTTGTCAGAGTTAGTGCTGAGTAAGGTGCACACTAGCCTTTAAAGTGCAATGATGGCCTCGAACCGAGGCAGAAGACGGAGGGGAGAAAAAGCGGCGCTGCTGGTGTGAATCCTCCGCTGTGTGGGGGAGGCAGGAAGCAAGGGACCAGTGATTATAGTGATTAGTCAATAGCATGCCTCTGACGGCCACCGGTGATTTACAGGACAGCCCAGAGGCTGCTAGTTAAGCCAGCGTGCGCTTGCCTCGCAGCGTTCAGCCGCCCTGCCTTCCCCGGGCGCTGCAAACACAAGTGTGGGGTGGCCAACCCCTAGTTAAACCCACAGCGCGTGAGCACAGTTATTCTGAACGTCCAAACTGCTTCCAGCTATTTTTAAATCGGGACTGAACACATCTGGGGTACATGAAAACAGAACAACAAAAAGAATCAAGTAAATAAATGAACACAACCCCAAAACATCGACCACTCCCAATTAAATGAACAAACAGATGCATGTGCTGGAGTCCTGCATCCAACACAGAGTGAGAAAAATAATGAAATAAAAACACGGCAAGGAGGAGAGTAATGGAGGAGTTTGTTGTCGTGTCATATCAATAGCACACATTTAGCTCGCCGGAGTGCATCTCATTAGCATACCGTGGCTTTTATCTCTTTTTTTTGGGAGCCGGTGTTATGATGACCGGGGCCAATCAAGCCGGGCACCGGGTGCAAATCAAATACAGCGCAGCCTATTATGGAGAACGGGGCTGTTCCGCATTCATTATCCTCTATTGACATTAGGCTCACTGACGCAGAGCGAGAAACCTGATTCCTCACACGGGGGTTTCATTCAGCTTGCGCAGTCATTGTTTGACATGGACAGGAAAGCTAAACACGTAATGCATCTTGCGCCAAACCAAGCATAATATAATATAACGTTGTATAAAAGTCTCTTGCTCTCCAGCCCGTCTTTAATGAAGCTGGGTACTGCACTGTCAGCTACAGTAACTATTCATCAAGTTTGTATTCGGCTTGCATTCCAGCGTTATTCTAAATTGATGCATTCTAAATGTTGCACGCTGTGGCACCCATGGTAGTTGACATAGTCTGTAAAGTAAAACTGCTCAAGCAGCTCGCATTTTCTGTTTTGTGTTCTTGATAAATGGCCGCGCTGTGCGGCACAGGCAGGGAACACCACCTAAAACCAAATCTTACTGATAAGCAACTCTGCCAGTACCCAGTGAGGATGTGCAAGAAAATAACCAGAGCGACTTAGCCAAAATGTAGTGCTGTAGGATACAAAAAAGTACACAAAATATTCATACGACACAATCTGATTTAATATTAGTGCCACAGATATGAAAAGTAAAGAGCACTGAATATATGGATGTTTTACACAACATCACTCAAACCAGTATATAACCTGAACCAACAGTTGCCCACCAGGATGGCACTTTCATGGCTTCATAACTCATATCAGAGATCTGAACCTGGATCAGGTGATGCAACATCTCAGCCCAATCTGCAGCAGGCTGACAGCATTATCACTTTCATAGTAAACTGTAACAAAAGAACCAAATTATCACCCTCCACCCACTCCGCAGTTTCTACTTTTGCTACCAGTGTACAGTTGTGGGGTGAGGAGGGTATGGTTCTCATGCCTGATTAATTGTGCCTTTGTTTGGATCCTACTAAACACCCAAACCGTGGTCAAATGTCCAGCACAATTCACTTAAAAAAGATCAGAAGTTTGATCTGTCAACAGTCACAGTCTGGCCTTCAGGAAGGTGCTGTCTGTCCTGTCCTGTACTCCTCTGAGCTCTACAAAGGCAGCCGAGAGTGTTGAGATGAAATGAATATTGTAGGATTGCAGTGGTGGGTTTGTAACTTCCTGCCATGGTTAATAAGTTCCCTAAAATTGACTCTGAAGGCCTCGCTCTCCTTAACTACTTGACCTGTATGGCTTTTTAAGAGGTGGCTGAGAAAAGCTGCCAGAGCAAATGCCCATCCTGTTCACCTCATCTGACACCATAGTTTTAGCACAATTAAAGGCACCTCTGTTTCTCCATTAACAAATATATACAAAAACTTTTTAGGCTATTCTGAAGAACATGCCACAATGAAAGTCTAAGAAAAACATATTAGAGCCACTTGCATCTACATCATCACAGAAGTAGAAATTAAATCATTGCTGTTTACTGTCTATTATAATCAAAGTTCTATATTTTTGCATTAATGATTACCATGAAGCAAGGACCTTCTGTTTCTGGTCATCTACAACCTAGATATATTGAGTAACGCATATTTAAAACTTCAGCCAGCATGCCAAAATATGCTATTTTCAGATATATTGACGTGGAAACAATTTTAGTTTTATTCATTATGCTGTACATTATGTTGAACCAACATATAATGTCTCCAGCAACATTAAAATCGATTCTGTCTACCTTTTGGTTTGATTAGCCTTGATCTGTATTACCAATTAAAATCCATTTTGGAAAATGGAGAGGAGATGTAGATTTAAGTCCACCAAACAATAGCTCTACCGAACCAAGACATTAACTTCATCGTTGACAGTGAATAAAGATCCAAAAGGTGATTTGGTCTACAGGGTAGTGTATTAAATTGAAACAAGGGAAACTGCGCCAATCCCATTAATCAGGAGGAGAGTGAAGCTTTCTGTCTTACTGTGACCTTTTCCTCCAGGTAAGAACCTTCTCCTTTGATTGCCAACAGAAGAAAGCACTTTCAGCAATGTCCATCACGCCAAGTCGTCGGTAAAAAATGACCTTCAAGGAAAGAGCTGAACTGACCCTGTCACGCTCTACTAAAGACACAAGCAAGGAGTTTAAATGTTTTTTTTTTTCTGCCAAAGCTTCTGTCAGTATGCTGCAGCTTTCAATTAATTTGAGGAAATGAATCAGTTTTAGTGAATTATGTCAAGGTAATGAAAACAGCATGGCCCTGATGAAAACATTTAACGTCCCTGCTTCCACAGCGGACTCTCGAGAAGCGAAACTTCCCAAGAGTGGGAGCGGAACGGTACACTTTACAGAATACACTTCTACTGTTAGAGGTTGTCTCTGCAGTGTTAAACTTCTAGTGCTAATGCTAATCCCTGTAGATCCTTTAACTGCTATGCCTAATCATGAGGAACGAGTCCGACTGAATGACACAAATGAATAATGAAGCCCCTGCCATCATCATGAACACTGAAAATGAATTGTCCCTCACACAGAACACACAGGGGCTGTTTCTTAGCAAGGTGGAAACTCAAGCTTTCTTCGTTGTGCACTTTGGAGACTTAAGTACTGTCTTAAGCAGAAGACTACCTCCAGTAAGTGATTAGAGGCTCAGAGGAACATGTGACCTGGTGGCATTCAGCAGCTGTAAGCCAGACGAAGCACAACTCTCCTAGGCAGGCTATTTGTGGAAGCAAACTCAGTAAACCAGCAAAGGAGATTACGTCCCTCCCTTCCTCCACAGGTACCTCATGGAAAAGATTCGGCTCAACCGGTGGCTCTTCACGGAACAAAATGATATTTAAACCCGTTGCAGGTTCCTACATGCAAGCAAAATGATTAACAGGGGATCCTGTTGTCACTGAAAATGTGCTATGTGTTGGAATTTTTCGCTAATTTTGGAATGAGGTAAACGTGTGAGAATATTTCGGACTCATTTTTGAACTTATTTTCCCAGTCTCAGTTCTTCACTTGACTGTAGATAATGATGCAGCGCATGGATAAAGGCCACTCAAAAGGGTATTAGACTATAAGAGCATTTATGATTTGGCAAAATATGACAGCAGAAAACATCAGGCGGCTGAATTTCAACGCATCTAATAGTAATACCTGCAACATGTCAGAACTTTAGAAGTGTTTGTCTAAAAATTACCCAAGCAAGAAAAGACAAAATAGGTTGTCTTTACCAAACACAAGTACCAGACGTTTGTGGGTCTGAATGTTGCCCTGAGGAGTGCCCTCAGTTGAAGTTCAAATTCAGCGATCCTGTATGTACAACTAAGTGACACTTTTTGCCCTCTTTATTATGTCTCAGAAAGTGGAATGACAAACTGCGGTCTTCATCCTTCAGCACTTTGGTAACAGGCTGTACATGGGTTACAATTTATTTAAGCAAAGAAATCAACAAAATAATGTCATATTAGAACTGAACACTGTCCAAAAAATTCTATTTACTTTATTTGCAAGTAGCAAGCTTAGCACAAAAATGAAAAGGCAAATTAATTGGTCATCCCAATGGCCTATTCTTGACCACATTCTGGGAAGTAGGTGATGTGACTTTGGGACCGGGATCTGACTGGGGACAGCATAGTCAGCGAGCCGCTGTATAAAAAAAGGATCTCCTCCTTCAGAAGCTGGACTTCAGACTGAAGTGTCCACAACTTCACTTTGAACACCCCAAAGAAATGAGAACAGCAAAGACTTGGGTGCATCTTGCCAATCTACTGTCAAATGTCAATGGATTCAAATTGCAATTTTCTAAATATTGTTGCAAAAATATTCAACAGTATATGTCTAGTATATTCCCAATTCAAATCCAGGATTTCTTTTCAGATTTCTTGTCCACCTAAAGGTAAAGAAGTCACCAGGACCTTGAGGGTCATGAGATGAAGATGTCTTGCTGTAGGGAAAATAGCTGCTTGGTGTGTTTGTTCTTTGGAAATGTGCAAACAGTTCAAGACTGACAGCAAATATTTTTAAAACCAAAGACCATTTCTCTATAATTAAAATGCTTGTTAATTGAAGGGGTGTTTACGCATTATGCATGAGGCACATAATGGCAGGGTTAATCATTTGAGGTTTTTATTAACATCAATGATGTGCCAGTTGATGGACACTGATCTGCTGTGACAGTCCTCCACTGAGACTCCTTATCACGAGTCAATACCTTAACCCTGATCACTCAGTGAACCTCTAGAGCAGCTGCCAATTCTAAAGAGTTGGAAAACCAAAGTGCCAAGGCCATAAATATCCCTAGTGGTTTGGCTGAACGTTGGGTCTGCAAGAAAAAAAATCACAATAATCACAAGAGCTCAGGCCAATTTATCAGGCCTGACAGGACGGTATGAGGTTGATTTACCTGGCCTCGAAAAGCTCAAAAAGCCTTGTGTGTTGAAGCTCATCTGTTCTCTAGACTGTTCGTGTTCACACATAAAACATTTATACAAATGCAAAAAACCTTCATTGTTGACCTAGCAGCTTTGCCTTTGTAGCATGTTGCCTTATTTGAATGTGGAGGTTAATGACAATGTGTACAAAAATGTGTTTCAAGGACTTGGATCTTACTTTTAATTCATCATTATGTTGATTTCAGTGTCCAGGCTTCTTCTATTTGATCTTGTCACCAGTGGAGTCATTGATTTATTGAACCCCTCCTTATCCACTTCCATTTACTAATTACAGGATCAGTCCCCATGGAACCAGATGGGGTTAGGTGTGCTGATGGTGGTAGGATTGGCGATTCTAGATGGTGCTTGGCTACAGAGGTTAGCATGTATGCAGTCAGGTTGATTGACTAGTGAATAAATTTAACCTATAGACCCATCCTATTCCTGGACGAGCCCCTGGATGAAGGTTCAGTCCAGCCTTCTCATTCGTAATTAGCGAATCCTAGCGATCAGCGAATCCTGTTCCTGTTCTACACGTTGTTGAAGATGATAGTTAATGCTCTCACCTTAGCAGCCACTGAGGAGCTGGGCTTCTCCAGCAGATCCCAGAGCTTCTGTCTCTTGTCTGGGCAGCAGCCCTCGTCCTCATGCTCCCCTTCCTTCTCACGGAGAGTCTCCGCCTCCCTCCTCAGCTCCTCGTTCATCTGCTCCTTCTTCTGGTGGTAGCGGGCCTGGCAGCAGGACTCCAGGTAGACCTCGTCGATCCCCCAGTAGTCCAGCTCCTGGCCAAAAGACAGGGCGCACATCTCCTCCATCATGTGTAGCTTCCCAGTCCGGTAAAAGTTCAGAATGGAGGAGAAAGCGCCGGGGTGCCTGTCGAAAAAATACTCGTTCTCGTTGAGGCAGTAATCGTCGCAGATCTCCATTAAGGTCTCGTGGGTGTTGCAGTCTCTGAGCTTCCCCAGACGGGTGCGTGGGAGCCGGTCCAGGGTCCGCCACAGTACCTCATGGACCAGGCCGCCTACATTGATCCGGACCCTTCTGGACCGGGCCTTCATTCGTATGATGTCAATGGGCTCGGGCGGGAGTGAGCCGGGTGCCCGCGAGGAGCTTTTGGTGACCCCTAAAATGCCCCTCTCAGCCATGACTGTCAGCGTGTGAGTACGGTGCTCGCAAAATCACAGTTCAAAAACTCTGGATCCCACCCCAAATGATACGTGGGGGCAGCAATTAATTGACCACGGCCATTCCAAGGCCCTCCATCTCTGTCAAATGAAAAGAAATCAAGAGTTGGTCAGATTCTGCACTTTTACAGGGTAAAGTAAAGACCGCCCATTATATATTTTAATCGGAAAAAGATTCACTTTCTGTCATTGCTAGCACTACTGGTGCTAAGGGACTGTCTACAAAACTAGTGCAAGCTGTGCAAAACTCTCCCAGTTATCTTCTTGAGGCAGTTCATTGTGAGCACCATAACAAGAAATATACTTGATTTGGTCAAAATGTTGATTTTGTTCATTTTTCTGCATTTTCTTCCAAAATTAGAAACATCGTTTCTGTTTATTTTAAGCACTTTTTTACTGCCTAGGAAATTCAGAGTGGTGTCAAACCACCTATAACAGCCAATAACAAGGCCTGGTTCTGGGCCCAGTTCGGTCCGATGGAAGACCCTCCACGTCCTTAATGCCTGAGAGCCTCCAATTGCCTTGAATCGGCCCCGTGTGTGCAGACATAAGAAAAGCGGCGACGCTCTTGTGATTGCTGCACAGCCTCCACACTAACCTGAATGCAAGGACAATGTTCTACTCAAGGCTGTCACCAACAACTATGACCGTAAAAAGAAATAATTACAAATGCCGGGTGTGACAAAAAAAAGTATTAAGAGAACGATCAAGCTCAAATACAGGACTTGCGTAATAATGCCAAGTAATAGGCTTAACCATGTTCTTGAAATAGCTCTGCGTGTGCATCACATAGGGACTGAAATGTGTTGAATCATAACTTTGCCTTCTTTTCCCCACTTTGGGGAAATATGTCATGTTTAGGAATAGAGTTGGTGTCGTGCAATGCCTTCGAGGGTTCGGGAACACCCCGGTCACAAAACCCGCGCAGGACTGTTGAGCTGGCAGCTGTCCTGCTCTTAAAAGACTACCTTACAGCCGGGCTATTTAAATCACCCAACCACAGAGGAAACTATATAGGCCAAGATTTGATCACGGAACAGTACAGCTACGCGATGTACTAAGTACTATTTCGATCCTCTTGCGCGTTTAGGGGTAGTTTCCTCCGGCACTAATTCCCTGCCATATCCAATATACCTCAGTAGCTTTACAGTTTATCCTGGCAAGGTTACACTGCTGCATGCAAAGCCCACTTTCCTCCCTTATTTTCCTTATTTCTACTTCTTCTCATTCTCCCCCCCACACCCCAAATGACCCTCTCCTGATAGAAAACGTGCCGAATCTTCATGAAAAGAACAGAGGCAGTAAAGTGTATTTGACTAACTTTAAAGATTCATCTATTAAAGCCCGGGTCAATTTGGGCATTTAATGCCCTTGCAAGCGAGCAAAGGTCCGAGTAGGTCGACTGTCAACTGGTAGTTGGTCGAGGAAGAAATAAAGGCGCCCGCTCACCTGCTTCAATGGCTCTGAATGAAGTCGCGCTCTCCCGGCGACAGCTACCTCCCCATGGGGGACTACCTCGAAGCCACGCTTTCTGCGGAGCAGCTCTGCGCGCCGGGAGGAAGAACCGTTGCCATTTTACGCGCGCCGACCGGAGCCGCCGAGGCGCGAGGCTCGCGTCTGCTGTCTCTCTCTCTCTTTCTCTCTCTCTCCCTCTCCCTCTCTCTCTCTCTGTGTGTGTGTGTGTGTGTGTGTGTGTGTGTGTGTGTGAGAGAGAGAGCGCTCGCTGCAGCAGCCTAATTGGATTGAGATGCTCGTCACATCAGCGGCGCGGGACGCGGGACGCAGTTGTCCCGGCGCCGCGCCGTCAGCACCGCTAGACTCCCCTCGTTTATTCTTATACTCGTATAAAAACGTTTTTTTTTTTTTTACCCAGAACCTCAATCCCCGTAACCAAAGCCTCATACACTTGACTTCGACACTGACTTCGTGGAGCATTTACCAGACGCCCTTATCCAGAGCGACTTACAATCAGTAGTTACAGGGGACAGTCCCCCCCCCCCCCGAGACACTCAGGGTTAAGTGTCTTGCTCAGAGACACAATGGTAGTAAGTGGGATTTGAACCTGGTTCTTCTGACTCATAAGTGAGTGTGCCACTACCACAGTGGACATCACACCATCCATGCCCACGGCCCCTTGTTGAGGGTCATTCTGTGTGTCACATCAGCTTACATTATGTTGCATTTGGTCCACAAAAGGAAGAAGTCATCACATTATTTTGCCTTGATTCTTTTTGTGCAGTAAACTGACACTAACGAGCATATTTGTGGCCAGAAAAATTCGTTGACAAATGAAATGCATTTTGTCATCAACAAAGAGTGATTTAGCCAATGACAGATGGTCATTTTGTCAAGGAAATGCATGTTTTAATGCGTGACTAACTGCAGTCTGTTAACAAAATGACTTTCTGTCATTAACAACATGCAAGTTGTAGATTAATTTTCCATCGTTGACATTTCAGACATGTCTTCCTTTTGTGGACCAAACGTGACAATGCAATCGATTGTAGGTTGATTTTGTTATAATTTAATTCATTTTGCGGCACAGAATGTTACACCTTACTGTTGCTTCAGATTTGATGGCTGAAAATGAAGGTGAAGGGATTGTCATTGTGAAACACTGCAGCACAACAAAATGCGTCTTCTGCATTTAATCCATCCTTAGGGAGCAGTGGACAGCCATGTAAGGTGCCTGGAAAGTGTGTGGGGACGGTATTTGCTCAGTGGCACCTCAGTGGTACCTTCAGAATTTGAACAGGCAACCTTTCCGATCCTTACCTGCTAGGCCACCACTGCTCCATCTTGGGACATACTTGATGCGAATCTCCTGCTCCACCACATCCAAATGGTGCTCTATTGGATTGAGATCTGGAGACTGTGAAGGCCACTGGGGAACAGCAAACTGCTTATCATGTTTATTGACATTGTCATGATTTGACCTTTGTGACATTTTGAACTGACGTTTATGACATGGTGCGTTAAGCAGCTATCAAATCCCAAACCACCATGGTGCCACTGAGGTGGCCTTGAGCAAGATTCCATCCCCTCTACTCCCTCAGGGGATGGGGCAGTTCTGGCCTAGCGGTAATCAGAAGGTTGCTGGTTCGAAACCTGAGCCGCCAAGGTGCCACTGAGGTGTCACTGAGCAAGGAACCGTCCCCACACACTGCTCCCCGGGCGCCTGTCATGGCTGCCCACTGCTCACCAAGGGTGATGGGTTAAAAGTAGAGGTGTGTGTGTGCTGTGCTGCAGTGTTTCACAATGACAATCACTCCACTTTCAAATGCAGAGACCACATTTCACTGTGTGCACTGGGTGCTGTGGTGTAGTGTGCACATGTGACAATTAATCACTTTAACTTTCAATATGGGTTCAGTGTGGTCATGACGGGATGGACGTGGTCAGCAACAATACTCAGATAGGCTGCACTCTTTAAATAATGCTCAGTTGGTGCTAATGTGCCAAGAAAAAATCCTCCACCAGCCTGGACCCTTCATAGATGACAGGAGTGACACTCGGCGTGGTCTTATGCTGCTGTTGCCCATCTGCTTGGTGTGTTGTGCAGAAGAGGGGGTATTCAGATCCTGAGATCCTGAACTGGATAATCAAACCATCAACCATCATCATGGTTGTGCAATACGCCTCTATTGACTATAAGAAATACAGGGTTACTTTTCTATAACGAGAATACCTATCATGTTACGTAACCAGTGATGTGCAGGGCGGATTGTCTTCCCCAGCAGTGATTTGTCCATTTTTTACTGTGTAGTACGTTGTCGTAATGGCCAGGAACATTTTGTTTGGTGAAATTAACTACAATAAATAATGTTTTAAACAAAACGTAATGAAATATTTGTCATAGTGTTTTGACCGTTTGGAACCCAGATTGATGCAGATGACAGAGGCTTTATCTGGTATTTCCTATTTCTCATGTCTCAGTGGCAGTTAGATCATGATAGCAGTGCTGACCTGCAAAATAATTGAAAGTTGTCATTTGTCATATGTGGATACACAGTACACACAATGAAATGTGACCACTGCATTTAACCCAGCAGTGTGCAGTCTGTGGGGGGCAGGACAAGTGACCTTGCTAGTGATCTTCCCCTAACCGCTCTCAATGTCCTTAACTGCTGTGCTGCAACTACCTCCTCTAGTGCAGGCTGTGATGCTATCTGAAAAATGTATTATCCCAAACATTTTGCAACCATTGCAGAAGAAAGAATTCTGGGCATAATTTGTACAGACATTTATTTAAGCCTCCAGGAAATCTACCAAGTAAGCTTTTTCCATTGTACAGTAGCCAGCCAATAAAGCAACATTACAGACTAATCAGATTGAGGAGGCTGAACACTAAATAAAGCATCTTGACACTTTTTTAAATTTCAAAATTACCAAAATAAAGCTAACAAATGATTATTCATATCAGTGGCTGGCATATTTGATAAACCAGAATATTCTCATATTGTTGCAGCTATAGTTGACAAAATTCAGTTGTTTTGTGTTAATTTAATTACAGAGTACAATCATACAGAAAAAGTCTTTAGATACTTTAGATACCTTTAGATACTAAACACTTAATACTCTGGAGACTGTCATGGTTGGCCTGGAGCCCGCCCTCTATTTACATCCCGTCTTGTGATCACCTTAATCCCTCCCTAGGAAGTCCATATATGGTCTTCCTCTTCCTGTTCTTGTGTCCTTGTGAATTCAGTTTTGTTAAGGGATTTTTTTTGCCCAGTTTCCGGCTGTGGTTTGTTTTGTTTGAAAAAATACCACAAAGCTTTGTTTTTGAGTAATGCAGACTATGCAGCACCTTGTACTAAACTATCCTATAGTGTAACAAATGGTACGAATTGATCATTAAATCCAAAAACCTTCTGATACTCATCTCTCCACACTGCCAATGCGTGGACGTGAATACGTTTTACCAACAGCAGCATCCAACTGTAGCCACAGGGGACTCTCCACAGAATAAATCTCTCACATCTCCACACCTTCAGTATGTAAGCGATCTAGAATTAGCCACCCAATAGTAAAGTTTGAAGATTAGCAACCCCAACCCACCCTTTTCTGAAGGTTTGTGAAGATGCAGCTTAGACATACTATGTGCTTTGTAGCCCCACACAAAATAAAATTATAGAATCGAGTAAAATAATAGAATCAAGCTTCTTAAAGAAAGATGCATTCAGAAATAGGGGCAAGTTCTGAAAAAGGCACAAAAACCTGGGTAGGCTCACCATCTTTATTGCATTTACCAAGCCTATCATAGACAGATGCAATGTTCCCCAAATCTCAACGTTAGTTTTTAACTGGATGCTACATTTAATGCATGGCATGATGCATGAGTGACAGTTTGACTCAAACACATAATCAATATTTCATGAGTAGAAATATAGTGAACAAACACAGTGAACAAAGATAGTTAACTTAATGACTGTGTTACTCTTGACCAGCAGAAGTCCCTGACATCACTTATGGTAGTAGCCTCGACACACTATGAACCAGAAGATCATAAAGTCACAAGTTGAAACCCCACTTACTGAGCGAGATGGGGAGGTGGCGACTGTGCCTGTAGCTACTGATTGTAAGTCGCTCTGGATAAGGGTGTCTGATAAATGCTGTAAATGTTAATGCAGTTTGGTGACTTTTGGTTGATTATGACTGAATGCAGGAAGGAATCTGTGAGAGGTGCCCATTCAATTCTATACTGTCTTAAAGACAGTAAGTAATCACAGTAAGTGTTGCTGAAGGGAGCCACAAAGTGTCTCAGAGTGTCACAGATGACCGATGATGATGTCTTTTTTTTAGACAGAACACAGAGAGGAACAGGAACAACGGAACACTGTTTCTAGCCCGGCATTTGCCATTTTATGCTTTATTAACCCCGCTTGTCTAATTTGCATGCACTCATTTGCATAATCACAAGTCAATTTCTGGGTCTGCTGTCATCTTCCACAGTGTAGCACATGTTGTGCTGTGGTAAGCTCCAGCATCATAACCTCAAGTAATTTAGAATACAGTGAGATTTTAAAACTCTACTTGGCTACATAGACAGACTGTACTTTTGCGTTTTAAATTACAATCTTTTTTTTAATTGAGGCCATTCAGACCATACACAAATATTAAGTTAATTCAGACCATAAATATTAAGTTAATTCAGAAATAAACTGTGCAAAAATATCTAGGCCTCTAGTTGCGTTTGTGTTGGAAACCATGAAACATTTGTATTTATATTCATTATGTACTTAACTACTTGGTTTATTCAATGAAACTTTTTTTTTTAAAGCCCAGCATGAAGGATTGCGCATTTTCTTTGCCCAGTTATTATCAGCGACCCTCCAGTGGGTATAAATTAACAAAAAACAATTCCAGTCAGAAACCAAATCCCTCAGACCAACAGCAGGCGCAGCCGAGCCAACAGCCAGCAGTGCCAGCCGGTGGACCCTGAGAGCCGTCAAGTCTGCTATGACGGCATCCTAATAGCACTGTTTATTATTCAGAAGGCTCGACTGTTCGTTTAGGCTTAGCGCAGTTCACTACGGGGGTGATAAACGAGGCCACCTCTGCCGCCACCTGGTGTCCAAACGGAGTATAGCGCGCAGGCGCAGTGCTGCAGTGACAAGATGCACGTTTCTACGCGAGACCCACGGTAGGACACTTGTAAAGAATGCCCAGCAACTTTACCTAAAATTAATACAGATATTTAATACAAACTCATTCCTGAAAACTAGATTCCTCTCACAACATACACACACACACTAATATTCAGCTATAGTGTCAAACACTATTAAATAATTAATCATTGCAGTTTTATTCCCAGAATAAATACTGTCTGGTACAGGATAACATCCATTATCTGGGTCAGCCTTTCAAATTAAATTTTCCATATTTTTGTGTACTTTGTTGCCAAGGCTTATCGCACAGCACTATGTCGTGACTGCTATCTGTAGGAGCTGTAACATTAATATTTGAGAACATTTATTTAAGATAAAGAAGTCAGGAACTCTGCCGCATAATAAATGCAGGTAGCTGTTCAAAGCCATTTCAGTTTGTTGGTGGTGTCATTGTCTAATAACAAACTGCACAAAATCAGTAATACTGACCATAACTTAGTGATATAAACCCATACCATACATGATATTAATAGTTTGGCAAGACACACAACTTTTATAGCATGTCATTCTAGCACCAGCTTTATTAACCACAAAAACGCATTAATGTGTGATTGTGAGAGTTTTTAACCCAGTCATCTCTGTCTGGCAAAGATGGTCATGGATTTATGAGCTCATAATTCAGATTACTGAATACGTAATACTGACCTTTTCTCATTAGGTTATTATTATTAAGCAATATACACACACACACATATATATATATATATGTATGTGTGTGTGTGTGTGTGTGTGTGTGTGTGTGTATGTATGTATATATGTGTATTGCTTTTGTTCAGGTTCCTGTCATTTACTGAGGTCACTGCATAGTGGGGGCTACTGAGGGGTTCTGTCATATGTACTTGGATGTCCCCTTGCTGTTTTAAATGCTGCAGAATATCAGCACCATGGACAATGACTTGCATTGATGCAGGAATTGAATGGATACCAATAAACATCTTCCCATCAAACATTTTAGGCTTGCTTTATATAAAAAAATATGCAAACATCGGCTTAGGTCGTCACTGGGTCTTCCAACAAGACTATGACCCATTTTTTTAACGAAATGTAGCAAGATTTTTAATTGTGTGCAGGACATTGTTCAAAAGGACTACAATGATTTCAACTTCTCAGCATAAATGAATACATTCTGGTGATTTTATTGAATGTTGAAAGCAGTGATCTGAAAAAGAGAGTCATGGAAAACTGCATGGAATACAATTAAAAGTGTTTTACAAATGCACAGTTTCATGACACCTCTGCACAGTTGGATTTTAATTTTGCTGTGATTTTATGAAAGTGGCTTAATACTAGATGCATTTGCATTAGCTTCTGTGTGGTGAAGACAGCCCATCTAGCTAAATAACAGTAATCTGATATCCTGAGCAAACATCACTGCTGTGGAGTATATAAGGTCCCTCCACTGGTCCAAGAAAGCTCTTAGAAGGATAACGCTTTTAGAGAGGTATGACTTAGTTTAGTCTGTTTTTTTTCCCTTGTAAAAAGGGAAAAATAAATAAAATATAAAAGAATCGAAATGTTCAAATCAACCAGGCTGGGTGTGCTGTGGCATGTTTGAACAGTTTTCTTCTTTTTGTAGGCTATTCAACAGCTGACTCCATGAGTCTATTTAGAAAGGAGTACAAGCTTCCAAAGACATCCTATGAAGAAGTTATGGATGAAGATGAGCTCATCCAAATCTCTAAGAATGTACTTGAGGTATGTGTTTTTCCAGCATTCAACCGCTGTTTTGATAACTTAATAACTGTGTGTATGAAGGTAATGTCTGTATCTTGCAGTGGGCCCTCCAGGGCAACATAATGGCCCTGGAGAAGCATTTAGCTCATCTGTGGGTTAGAGACCTGAAAGGTGCCACTCCTTTACATTATGCTGTCTCCAAGGGACATGTTCACATCATACGTCTGATTGCTCAAGTGTCTGGTGCACAAGGTAAGAGCTTAAATATGACATGTTCAAATGTGTGTCATGAAATAAATGGAAATCTCTGATATAAAAATCTGGTATATGACTGGGAGGGGACTGGATGGGGTCAGTACAAATTATTAGAAGAGGCATGTCTTGCCAGTCTAGTGAATTTTCATTATGTTTATTTTACTTACACATTACATAAATGTATAACTAAATGCCTGCATACCTCTCACCTAAAAAGAGCATATGGGGTATGTATCATTATCAAAGAGGTAAAGATTAGTTTATGGACTCACCAGGCACTGTAGCAAACTCGTGTAGAAATGCATTGGTTGCCAAATGCGTAAAGTATAACTTTCCGAACAGTCCATTTTATTTTTAAAACATATTAAAACAATTTTCATTCTTCAGACAGAGCGATGGATAGTTTGATAAATAGATAGATAAATGAAAGAAGATCACCATTTAACCATTGATACAAGCTGACTCTTTCAAAATTTAATTTAAAAAGCTGTCTTTCTCATCGGATGCTGCCAAAGGCATTAGACAGGGCTGGGTAGAGATACCTATTAGACGTCATGTAATGGGCAGGCTTCCATAAGTGAATCAGAAACATTTATCCATCACTTGATGAGTGTTAGCATGGACAGCAATAATTGGAATGGTGAAAAATACAGTTGTGACCACCTAACCCGACACTTTCATTGCTGTATGATTTAAAATTATATAAAAATGTGCCATTTTCTACACTAAAACGTCTATTATAAATCTCTCTTGTCTATGCTCAGGTTTCATACCTAAGACCAAGAATCCAATTATTGTAACAAATGATGCATTGTTATCTGTATATGATCATTAGAACTTTAACCTAGCGTTATCTAAGATGGGATTTAGGGCTGTATTTTCCCATCATACAGTACATGCGTCATGTTTGCTAATGCCGCAGCATTTATGACTTCAGCAATTAACCGATACAAATAAGAAAGGACTGCTCACCGGTTATTTGTATCTTTTACTATCTACACAGCCATTTATTCTTAGTAATTCCTTCTAAAAATTGTACATTACATTTTCAAATGCAGTGCGAAAATATACCTGATTGGCAACGCCCTGTCCAAACCATTCAAATTTCTAAACTGTGCATTTTGTGTTTTGTCAAACCAGCAGGCCTGTGTGCCATTCAGCAGGAAAACATTGTATGAAGTCAGGTTGGTCTGTAAGGGCAGGGTCCTGGTGTAGTTTGAGCTCTCTGGTCTCTCGGCAGAGCTGAATGTCGTGGATGAGGATGGGAACACTGCTCTGCACTGGGCCGTGCAGAAGAAGCAGCTGGAGTCCTGTTCAAGTCTCATGTCTCTCAAAGCTAACCCAAACATCCTAAACAACAGCCTCCAGTCCCCCCTTCACCTCGCGGTCAGCCTTGGCTGCAATGCTCTGGTGGAGGTGAGTTCATCATATCAGAAACATGGGGTGCCACAGAAAATGGAAATCTGTTTGTGCCTTCACTATATGAACGGTTGCTATATGTTCTTCATTCACTCACTTTCCATAAGAACATAAGTCCTGTTATTCAGGGTTGGGGCTGCCGAAGCCCATCCCGGGACACAGGGCGTAGAGCGAGGACTCACCCAGGGTGCGGCACTAAGTTGTTGTTAGCAAATACAACCAGTAAACATCAACTTACATAATTTAATGAATAACAGAAGGCCATTTTACAGTATATGCATAACATATTCTGCTCCATGGCACACTACGTGTCAAATAAAGATCTAATTATTATTACAAAAAAAAAGACCCAACATTAAGGTTTCAGTGGCAGGGAGAAAATGATCTTTCTGATAACTGAGCCTAATGAGTTTATGTCTTGAGCCAAATTCAATCATTCAGTCATTCCTGCTAAATGACATTATGGTTGTAAACGATACATGACAATGTACCTTATTGAATTAAGCCCCAGGACTCTTTGACAGGAACTCGTCTCTCACAGCCAGACGGATGTCAATCTGGAGGGCGATTTGGGAAACACCCCGGTGATGGTCGCCTGCTCTGTCGACAACCATGAAGCTCTTCACGTGCTGGTGAGCAGATGTGAATTTTGGGGATGCTGGTTTCCCGTGCTCTTTTAATGGCACCTCGTTAAGTGAATATGGCGAAATATGTTGCTAGGGGCAGTGGTGGCCTAGCGGGAAAGGAATCGGACCCGTAATCGGAAGGTTGCACAATCAGCACAATCCCCGGGCACCTTTCATGGCTGCCCACTGCTCACTAAGGTTAAATGCAGAGGACACATTTCGTCCTGTGCACCGTGTGCTGTGCTTTACAATGACTTTAACTATTGACTGTGGTGCTTTACTGCTTGTAGACATGATGCAATGCTGTGACTCCTGAATTTTTTGTTGTTACATTTACTACATTTTCTTTTCAGTTTAGATACGGTGCCAAGTTCTGTAGTCAGAATAAGCTGGGCCATTTCCCCATCCACGCAGCTGCTTTTGCAGGGGCAAGAAAATCCATGCAGGTCATTTTGGAAAGAGGTCAGTTATTATTCTTGTTATCTTACTGCACTTTATGAGATAATGTGAACATGGTAGTATTTTACACTGGTGTTCCTTTGTGCAGGAGAGGAGATGGGCCACTCCACTGAGGCTCACATAAACTACGTGGACAAGTCATGCTGCAGCCCTCTGCATCTGGCTGTCCGTGGAGGAAACCTTGAGATTATTAAACTCTGCCTGGGAAACGGAGCCAAAATCATCAAGCAGCAGGTTGGCAAAATTCTCATGCTGTGTGAGGCATTAAATGGGTCAATCACAGGCCAGTCAATGGATCTTAGCTGCAAAGAATATGCTGAATATGCTTTGCGATGCCTGATTGCTCAGGCGTTAAAGCATTGCAGTCAGCGGTTTCAAAGGTAAAGGCTGAATTGTTTCACATATGTACATTGATAGTTGTCATGATGTTGTGGTCCTACTTTTCAAATAAAAATGTGGTACAAACACAGTGGTAATAATTAAGCCCCATTATACAACAAATATACATTAATACATAATACAATAATACATATAGAATTGTGAACTAAAGGCATCTGAACATCAAATTGTCTTCATAAGAACAGTGGAAAATCCACTCTGGTGTTTAATAAAAGTTAAATAGTCAATCTAACACAAGGCCACAAGTTGAAGGCAGAAATGACATTTATGAGTATATTCTATCACTTACAATTACATATTTTCCTTTAAAAAGCAGAGGCAAGTGCTAGTTATCAGCAACCTGGGCAACAGCACAAGGAGGGCCTTGCCTGGGATACCATTCATTATATTTACATTCATGGCATTTAGCAAATGCCCTCAACCATAGAACCATACAGTCAGTAGTTATGGGGATAGTACTCCTGTGTTCTGGTCCTTAAGTGAGTGTTTTACCCATTAGGCTCCTACCACTCCAATTCAGGCCAAAACTACCAAAGGCATGGGCACAACATATATTGCACCACAACACATAGCTAATGAACTAATATACAGGGTGAGCATTTATATGGATACACCTTAATAAAATGGGAATGGTTGGTGAGATTGAACACATTTTACAAGTGGCCAGAAACTTGTAAATAACTCATGAAAGAATAAAGTTATGTTAAACATTGTTTTTCTTGTGAATAGGTTTGATGTGTCACATGATCCAAGATGACCGACTTCAAAATGGCCACTATGGTCACCACCCATCTTGAAAAGTTTGCCCCCTCACATATACTAATGTGCCACAAAGAGGACGTTAATATCACCAACCATTCCCATTTTATTAAGGTGTATCCATATAAATGGCCCACCCTGTAGTGATGAAAATATGCTTGGTCAAAAGGCAGACATTTATAAGTATTTCAATATTTATATGTAATATTTGTTACATAAGTAACAAGTATGTTGTCATAATTTTTACAAACAATATTATTAAATGTTGCTTTAACTAACACTAACTTCAACCATAGTTCTGTAGTAAACAACCATATATTGGTTGTATGTATATCATCTCTCTTTGGCTCAGTGACAGTTTGTGAAAGGTTTTAATACAATGTCATATTATGAGACTATGCAGACTTTGATTCTTCATTTCTCACAGTGCGACAAATCAACAGCCCTGCATTGTGCCTGCATTCAAGGTGCGACAGAGGCTGTCAAGGTCATGCTGTCTGCCTTTGACAATGTCAATGACATCATCAATATCGCAGATGGAGCTGACCAAACACCTCTGCATAAGTATGTCTGGGAAGATCCCAGTTTTGTCTCAATTGGTTATTCACAAGGAACAAGTCATGTCATAATGTCTTACATCTTACCCCAATATTAGGGCAGCTCTTTTTGATCACAACGATTTGGCTGAATTCCTGCTGTCTAAGGTGAGCTCACCAGGGCACTCTTTACAATCAAAAATGGAACAAATGACTTAGGCACACAGAGTAAAAAATGCATAAAATGAAGTGTCTGTGTTATGACAGGGTGCCAACATAAACATTATTGACTGCAAGGGACAGTCTCCATTGCTCCTGGCCACCAGCTGTGGAGCATGGAAAACCGTGAGCCTACTGCTGTCACAGGGTGAGGAAACATGTCAATACAATTATTAATGCAAGTATAAATTTATGAAGATTCAGCTTTCCTGACTAAAACAACTGATTGAAAAAAGTGTTTCTTTTTGTACAGGTTGTGATTTTAGAGTTAAAGACAACTGTGGATGCAATTTCTTGCATCTTGCCATATTGCAGCCCCATGGTCTGAGGAACCTACCTGCAGAAATTCTTCAGGTAATTCTTAAGACAAAGCCTAAGCAATCATAAATAAACAGTCTGTATGATGATTGCATTCCATTTTACATCACAACCTGTCAGCATCAGTGGTGAAACTGTTTAAATAATCCAAGACTTTTATAAGGGGGAACAACCCTAGAAAAAAACACCTGGAAATGCCTGAAAGTCTTAAATAAATCCTACATTTCTGTATATCTTGGTACATTACTAGCATGAGAGTGTGAG
This sequence comes from Denticeps clupeoides, assembly GCF_900700375.1. NCBI lineage: Eukaryota > Metazoa > Chordata > Actinopteri > Clupeiformes > Denticipitidae > Denticeps > Denticeps clupeoides. The sequence goes on along the minus strand of NC_041710.1, from coordinate 10,160,461 downwards.
AGAGCTCCTCAGTGATGAAGACAATGAAGGCTGCACCCCGCTGCACTATGCCTGTAAGCTGGGCATTCCAGACTCAGTGAAGAACATGCTGGGCCTCGAAGTCTCGCTCGAACAGAAGTCCAAGCAGAAAAAATCGGCTCTGCACTTTGCAGCTGAGTAAGTGATGAATGCTTTGGATCACTTTTGGGCTTATTTCCTCTTTGAGGTTTGACAGAGTTTAAGTATTTTCAGGAGACTTCATTCATAAATCCTCAGAAACCACTTATGGTCTGAGGGTCTGTGGTGTACTGTGAATATCCAGGGAGCCATATGATGTCAGTCCATTACAGAGATTGCCTGTAAACAAAATATCCAATCTTCTCAGGTTTTTTGTACACCATTATCCATTCTCTATGTTCTAAAACTCCATGAATAAAATATTTTGCATAGGCATTAATTATGCTTTCAGTGCAATTCAGTTCACTAGTATCGAATTCTAACTTTTCACTGCTACTCCATTTCAAACTGAATCTTGTCTCCTACACCAGATAAGATTCATATGTACCTGGATTTTTAAACATGGATTTTCCTTGTAGGTATGGACGGATCAACACCTGCCAGAGGCTTCTAGAGAACATGACAGACACCAGGCTGGTGAATGAAGGGGACGAGAAGGGGATGACACCCCTCCATCTGGCATCACATGGAGGTCACGTCCAAGTGGTGGAGCTTCTGCTCCGCAAAGGAGCTCTGTTTCATAGGCAAGCAACACCGTAGTGGCCAGTCAGATACGTCTTCCTGTCCAGTGGTTCATACAGTCTAGATATGGGATCATATCTCAAATGGACTAGAATACCTCAAACAGTTCCTGTAAAAAAGAATTTTTGTTTATGAAAAGTTATGTAAAAAAAAAAAAAAACTGAATAGTCAGATTACAACATGAAACCCTGTAAGGTAGGCCTCCCTCTCAATCCTTCCTCTCAATCTGGGTTGTATTATATTATTTGAAGACCCTCTCCCCAAACCAGTCATGACCCTTTGACTCCAAACCATGACACTACTACATAGCCCCATATGCTGAGCTGTCGTGGTTGATATCTGATATCAAAAAATGTATTTTTCTTCCAGGTTTGTGCTTCTAAATATGATTTGTTTTGTGGCTTCTCAGTGATTATAAAGGATGGTCCTGCCTGCATCATGCTGCAGCTGAAGGTTACACACAGACAATGGACACTATCCTGTCATCAAATATCAAATTGCTAGACAAGATGGACGAAGATGGGGTACTTAACATTTAAATGGCTTTTTATCCAATTAGTATGAGAATATGAAAGAACACGTTATAATAATGTTACAATAATATAAACATGTTAGAATAAAGGCTGCAATTGGAGGTATGGGAGGTAGCTCATGAATTAACTGTTTTAAAATGTACTACTTCCTCTAATTAAAGTTAGTAGAACATTTGTCTCTGCAAGTAATAAAAAATCTGAGCGTAAATGGACAAAAATGGACCAAGGACAGAGCTGTGTGGAACATTGTCCTTAGGATTATTTTGTGAATAATGTCAATCTTTCATGCTGTATTGCCACAGAACACAGCCCTACATCTGGCTGCCAGGGAGGGCCACGCTGCTGCTGTGAAGCTGCTGTTGAGCAGAGGAGCTCAGTTCCTACTCAACAAGTGTAATGCGTCCTTTGTGCACGAAGCTGTGCACAACAGCAGGAAGGAAGCCACCAATGTTGTAATTCAGAGTGGCAGGTCAGGCTAGCCACCCCAACCTTATCATCAAATACAAGTTATCTTGATGTATTGTAATGTGATGTAGTGTAGTGCGTGCATTAAAAAGACAGACAAACGTTTGTCCATTAATACATAAATCCATACTTTTGTCCACTCGCTTCCTCTTCTGCAATGTTGGATTTCTTCTGGGCTTATTTCTGTGCAAGGGTATTTGGGTCTAAGTCTACTAGCATACCATACAAGGATAATCAGCTGGCAGATTTCTGATCCTGGAGTTTTACTGAGTCTTCTCATGGGAACTTGAAGTTCTTTGGGGTGGTCGGCTGACTGATGTTTATGTCCTACAGGTGTGCTGAGGCCCTTATGACATTCAATGTAGACTCATCAAAGGGCTGTGCAGTCAGAGATATGATCGAGTTTCTTCCTGAGTCCTTCAAGGTTAGACACTTCACCACAAATTGTTACAAATAAAATGTATATAATGTATATAATTATTAGTTTTCTTTCTCTGCAGTGTCTTCTGGACACATGCATAAAGGAATCAGATGATGATGTGAACAGCCAGGACTACTGGGTAAGTGCATTTAGAAAGATTCATATGTGAACACAATATCAAACAATACAATACGCAAACATTAAAACTGTTCATGGTTCTCTCAAAACAGATTGAATATAATTTTGAATGGCTACAAGCTCCAATTAAATATGTAAAAAATGCCCAAAAAAACAATAAAATCATTTATCAGCCCCTTGCTGCAATGAATGTGAGTATGGACTGAAGATTTGATTTGTATTTATGTGCAGATAACGTGTGATATGGAAGTAAAAGTGACTCTGCTCTGCTCTACATTCTTTTTCTTTTAAGGCTATGGTGAACTATAATCGTCTTGAGCTTTTGACTCATCCAGTCTGCAAGAAGTATTTGGAGATGAAATGGTGAGTTGGCGTGTGTGTGAGTGTTTTATATGTGCATAATGTGCTTATCAGCCTGCCACATTATCCAAAATGAGTTTTAGAGCCCACAACCAGAAATAAGGCACATATAGAAATAAAAGACAGGACAGTGAGACTGTCCTACTGCCATTATGATGCCTGATCATTTTTTAATATGCAGGAATGCATATGGGATGAAAGTGCATTTGTTCAATATGATGGTGTACACACTGGGCCTTTTCCCTCTAACTCACCTCATCCTGAATCTGAGGCCCACATTCAACAGCACGTCAACCCACGTAGTCAAGATGGCCACCAGCACCCTAGACAAGGTACCACAGGTTGGAATACAACACACTATCCAGGGAATATGTAACAGCACTAGGTCAAAAGTGTTTCTTTTTCTTTGAACAGCAATGCCCATTCATTACGTTTTGCATGTTCCTGGTTCTGGCGATGAATCTTTATGCAGTTGGTAAAGAGCTGGTACAGATTTGGCAAAAGGTAGGAATTCTTAATAATAACTATCAAATGGTGTTCTAAAATGTAAATGTATGTAAATGTACAGCTTGTGGACCAGCTCACTGAAATATAATAAAAATAAAATAAAAATAGCTCATGAAGGTAGCATATTAACTGACTGTACTGAATGGAAAATCGTGGTGAATAAGATTGGCCACCACTTTAAAACCAGAGATAGGTAAAGTGAATAACTGACAGCAAGTGCATAGAACAATGAACAGTTGTTACACTTAATTTACAAAAGTCCCTGATCACATGCTTTTGATAGCCACCTTCAAATTTGGCTGATCGCTAATCTTGATAGACCTGAACCAATTTCATTTGGCTAGCCCAAATATAGCTCAAATATTTTGGAATATTTGGATCATGTCACATAACTCATGATATCTTGAGGAGTCCATGCCTTGACTGAAAAGAGCAGGAGGAGGACCTGCTTAACAGAAGGCAGATGTGTACATCAAATAGAGATACAACAAGAACATCTTTCCACTTTTCCTTGTCCAAGCGGAGGGGTTACTTATACGATCCAAGCAATATGCTGGACTGGAGTTCAGCAGTTTTCTCCATCGCGTTCGTGGTGCCACTGCTGCTGGACGTCAAGAGTCACTGGCACTGGCAGGCTGGCTCCATAGCAGTACTGATCTCCTGGGTGAACTTCCTGCTGTATCTGCAGCGGTGAGGAGAAATCTCTTTTAATGAAAAAAGTGATTGTGGCTTAAAATGTCCATTCTGCTGCAAGAATGTCTCATCAGTAGCTTGTAGGAACTGTGTGATCATCTGTCAGCTGTGCTACTGCAATCCCTACAGCTTTGAGCGTTTTGGGATTTACGTTGTGATGTTCCGAGAGATTGCAAAGACCCTCATGAGCATCGGGGTGCTCTTCTTTTACCTGATACTCGCCTTCTCCCTTTCCTTCTACGCGTTGATGATCAACCAGGTATGTTCTTTCAGACTTCTGAAAGTGTCAGGTTTGGGGCCAGACAGCAGACCAATTACATGTTGCTTTCATTCAGGTCCACTTCAGCGGGCTGTTCATCTCAATCATGCAGTCCTTTGTAATGATGGTGGGGGAGCTCAACCATCAGGAGAATTTTCTTAAACCCTACTTAAATGAATCTCTTCCTTTCCCCAACGTCACCTGTTTCATCTTTATTTGGTTTGTCTTCTTTGTGCCAATTCTGCTAATGAATCTTCTGGTGAGTTACACTGAGCCTTAATACCTGCACCTAATAATGACAATGACAATGAGCCTTGTCCATTGTGAAGATGCAATAACAATATATATTTAAGATGTGGCTCAGGGTTGCAAATATGAAAATTAAATAAAAATGAATGCCACCACAACAGCAGCAATTTATTTTTGTATAACCCTAAATCACAAACAGCATGTCTCAATGGGCATTACACCCACTACAGATGACACCCCTCATACTTAGACCCTCTCTGGACACAAGGAAAAGCGGTAAGGATGCGGACCCGTAATCAGAAGGTTGCCGGTTCGACTCCCAAACCGCCAAGGTGCCACTGAGCAAAGCACCGTCCCCACTCACTGCTTCCCGGGTGCCTGTCATGGCTGCTCACTACTCAGCAGGGGTGATGGGTTAAATGCAGAGACCACATTTCACTGGGTGGTGTGGTGTTTATCATTTTCACTTCCCAGTTAACTGTCAACCACATTCATGATGACCATAATTTAAGTGCATTAAAAATCACATTTTAATCTATCTGATTCATCAATGACTAGATACTTTACAATTTAAGCAACACATACAGTACAACACGCAGACGGATCATTACACACATTACAAACCTCACTTACAATATTTCAAGAATAGAATCATTATTTTCAAGGCTTTTATGTTACCCCATTTCATTTGTATATTTATTGGCATATAAATCACATTTCACAAGAATATAGTGAATTGGGTTGCATTAGGGATTCCCAGGACTTCTCGTGGTTCAGTGACACTCTTGTACCTCTCCCCTTTTTAAGATTGGACTGGCAGTTGGTGACATAGCTGAGGTCCAGAAAAATGCCACCCTTAAGCAAATTGGAATGCAGGTTGGCAAACTGATTGCTCCAGAGTTAGACTGTGCAGTAAAATACATGGATAAATCTCAGTAATCTTTCTTTTCAGATTGACCTTCACACCAATCTGGAAGAGAAGCTGCCATACTGGTTTATGAAACGGGCAGACATGTCCTCTTTGAAAATCCACCCGAACAGACAATGTGCGAGGGTGTGTTCCTCCGACCCGCTCTGCAGCAGATAATAGTTTTGCATTGTCTATTCTTGCCATTCTTGACCTTTGTGTCCTAACACAGAAAAGGCTGTTCTTGCTCTTACTCTTTGGGGAAGAAATCCAGGAAGTCAGAACCCGCATCTGTAATAACAGTCACAAGGACACTCCAATGGAGCAAGAACTCGCTAGACAGAAGAGCAGGTAAAACGAAACAATAACTGCTAAGTTGGCAGGTGTGCAGACATTTTTCCAGTCACAGCAAATCTATGGAATGCCAAAGGTCTTTAGGTGACATCTTCAAGGTTAAATAAGGACTCTGCTCAGCTCAGGAGTGTCCCTGTGAGCTTTACTGCCATCAAGCCCACCACTATGTCCACACTGCTGAGTCTGATATGATGATGATGATATGTCTGGGTATTGGCAGCTACCACATGATTCAGTGTCATGCCATGATAATAAGTCTATGATACATGTTTTAAATTAAATGAAAAATTAATGTTTATTTTATTTTGAATGGGAGTAATGATGCAGATGTTATGATATAATCATCCAATTAAAAGCAGTGAACACTTTGAGATTTAGTGAAATTGCAGAATTTATCTAAGGGTTTTAAAAAACTTTTTTTTTCCCGACCAGAATGAAGGACATCGCATGCGTTTTGGAGAAGCAGCATAATCTGCTAAAGCTGATTGTGCAGAAGATGGAGATAAGTGCTGAGTCAGAGGACAGTGATGGCCCTCGGGGCTTCAAGATCTACAGAGAGAGGCTCCTCACTAAACAGAGCAAGTGGTTGCCCCTGCTGAAGGCTGTGACAGCCCACACAGCACACAGGAAGCCTCTGTAGGGCTACGCTCGGCCCGGAACTGAGAACGAACGTGCCAGAGGAAACCAGTGAACAGAGAATTTTATTTGTTCTTGGTGTGACCCAGCATGCCATTCATATAACCAATTCCATTCATATCTTGATCAAAATTATTCAAATTAAATGATTAAATACGGCCCGGGGATAGCTTTCTGAAAAACATGTGAGAAGAGAATACACTCTTATATTATATATGTAAAATGTGCATTGCCTGACTAGTTGTGGATACTGCTATTAATTGTGACACAAAACAATGAATACAATGATAGTCTACTGAGTAAGTCTCAAGAATTACTAAAAACATCACACTATGGTCAACTCAGATGTGTAGGTGATTTAACCTGCTGTTCTTAATGTGACAAAACTTTCATTTACTAAACAAGACTGACTATAAATTGCTAGTATAATCCGAGACAGGAGCTTGAACTATTTATTCTTTCAGACAAACATAGACTGAACAAAAGACAGTAATAATTCATATAAAGGATTTTGAGTGTAGATGATGATGATAATCGGCCTTTTTTCTTTATGGCTTGAAAAGAAAAAGTTGCAGCTAGTTGTACAGTATCTCGAGGAAGTAAATGCAGGAAGGCTCCATAAGAATATTAGGAATCAAACCCCAATTAAACACAAAATGCAATAGGTTTCCTCCTCCTCCTCTGTGTTGAAGGTAATTCAGGGGGTGGACAGGATAATTTTTTTGATTAATACTGATGCTTTCATTCAGTGCATTAGGTATGTGTAACCCTTAGCTAAAGAGTGGGAATGTCAACCTTCTTAATTACAGACAGAAATCTACATGTCATTATAAAAAGTCTTAGATTGTTTGTGGCTTGTCTCATTAAACAATCTGCTTGAGGGAGAAAGAAAACACAACACCATGGCTTCATTGCCTTCCGTTTGTGGAAATGCTGAGCCAGAGTCTATGCAGTAGAGACAGCTACTGCAGCAAGACAAAACTCTCACTCATTTGCTTCAGAAATGTATTCATGATATAGCAGTACTATAGTAGTAATATAATAATGTTTCAAACACATATTTAGTTTGAATTATACACTGAAGATGAAAAGACAGCTTAGATGAAAACTTACACAGAAAATAAAGGGTACTGCATCCTACACCTTTGATTTTGTTGTAGTTAGAATAAATTGAATTAAATGCTCATGACCCCTGTATCATAACTTAGGAAGCTTTATGCTTTTTTGCCCCATCCTGCACCACAGGTTTCTTTCTCTTCATGTGTGCTTGTCCTGTTGACAAAAACACAACAATGTTCAGAAATGCCTTAAAGAAACAGCCCACACACAAGTAGCCCAACTAATAAAAATATTGGGGGGAAAAAATAAGACATGAGCAAGGAAATAAAATATGTAGCACATATTGAACTCACCTTGGCCTGGAGTGTGTTTGCTGTCCACTTTTTGGCCATTTCTCTTAAGTTGCTGTGGGATGGAGGAGGAGCCAAGGCATGCCTCCTCTCTATGCCTGGACCCCTCCTCCAAGGCTATCCCACAGGGCTTTCCTAAGAAAAGGGGTGTGGCACATTAAGGAAATGGCAGGACTGGAATATATATATATATAAGGGTCAATACCACTTGAGATTATTAAATCTATTTGAATTAAAAATTATATATATTAAACAATGCAGGCAAGTTTACATAATAACTAATCATAAAATTGCATAGATTTGCATTTGACACAATGAAAAATTTGTGGCATATTAGTAAGGTGCCATGCACGACAAATTTATTCTATTTGTTCCCAATTGTTAAAAAAAAATTATAAAACACAATATCACCAAAAATAAGGCATATTGTAGAATAAATGTATGTAAGACTAATTCATGCAAAAGGTTATCAAGCTTCCTTATGTCCATTAAAATAGCCATACGTTTGCACATCTAAGTGATTACTCAAGTATTGAAATCAACAGTAGAAAGCAAGCAAGTAAACAGGATAATTAGCAGCAGATAATCATTAAAGCTGCATGGCAAAATGAACCTACTATGGTCTCAGACTGACAGTACACATTAACCAAAATGTGCATGCTAGTGGTGCTTCCGAAACAACGAAAAGTCCTAACAACTCAGTAACCAGTAAGATTGTGTATATTTTATATCTGGAAAAAACACATACGGTATCAACTACAGAATTGTTCTTTGGTGAATGCATGAATACATTTCTGAGCATTCACGAATGAAAAACAAATCAATTCCAAATCTAAAGGAAAACAATAATGGTTAAAACTATTATGAGACACAAATAGTCTGTAAAGTGCAGAATGTGAAAATATAACATTTAAAATTAAACTATTGCAAGGGACACCAGGCTAAAAGTGGACATTCTAAATTATTATGATGAAGTCTAGAGTTAATAAGGAAAACTGGAGGGGGGATTGGGAGAAAATAAGAAGAAATACACCACTCGAGGAGTATTCATATGACAAATCTGCAGTGCATGGTCATGCTAATTTCTTATTTATATTGCTGCAGACCTGCCAAATGGTGCTGGCGAAGGTTATTAAGTGCAAGAGTAAAACAAAGAGAGTACCCCAAAGCCCGAGATGCAGTTAGTGGTAATAAAGCATGCGTGAAAAAGAGGTAATCATCCTTTATTTGTGTTCTATTATAGGGCTGGGCGATATGCCCAAAAACCAAAGAGACATTCATATCCACATTCATCATAATATTCATTACATTACAAAATCCAGATTATTGCCTAGTGTGAAAGGACTTTGCTTGTGTTGCATATGAGTTAAAATAATAAACAATGCTAAATGGGGAAATGACAGGAATCCTATAATTTATCAGTATATTGCCCAGCCCAATAAGTGTTAAAGTCAGTGTGCTAAAGGTTATTTTCTAGACAGATCACCACACAGAAGCCAACACTGCCACATCCCCAAAAAGGATGAAACTCATATTTATTGGTTCCAAACTGCCTTACAAAGTACACAAAATGTCTTATATCATTCAATTTCAGTTGTTGAATTTTCATCAGAATAACAAAGACTTTTAACATTTCTTGGAATACATGCTCAAAAAGATGTACAAAGAAAACTGCATATTATTACAATGTGTATCATACTACCAGCATTTAAAAAGATGACCATATCAAAAAAATCTTGTAAGACAAAAAAAGGAAAAGCTAGGGTGCTTGGATTAAACACTCACTTAATTAATAATGAATGAGCAGTCATGCTTCAGGAAATGCACTAAGCCTAACCTAAAGCATGCAACCAAAATGCCTGTGTCATAGCTGCGACCAAAAATCGTAATACAGAAAAGTGCATAAATAAGAATAATAGAAAAAAACATCCAAAGAGTCCTATACTGGTCAAGTGCTATGGTCCCAAAGGAATTTTTATTATTATTTATTTTTTAAAAGCACCAATTTCACCCTGCGACAAAATACTGACAAAATTCAAACGATAAATACGCTAAACAAGTAAATTCCAAATCACCAATAAACTAAAAACGATAATATGACAAACCTATCGAATCCAGACACGTTCGTACACAGTCACATGAACAGAGATCAAGTTTGTGCTAAATGGGGGTTCCAGCCCTTACTTATTATCCAATCGCAGGACCTGCTCCTTACCATTTATGGTCAGAGATTTTAACTGTCCATCTTCGTCCACCTCCACTCGCTCCTGTCCATTTTCAACAATTCTGAAAAGAGAAAAACTCAGATCAGATCACACGAGTAGAGGAAAGTTTTGTGTACAGCTGCAGGGTATGAATGTGCTAAGTGAGACAGAATGAAACGATGAGTCATGAGTAGACTGGTGAGAAAACAAGTACATGTACAGACATGAAGTCAGAACATCGTACCTTTTAGTAGTGACTTTTCTGCCATTGATGAACTTGGTTGAGGTTGACACAGAGCGGAAGTTGCCCATTCCTCCGCCTCCTCCACCCCCTCCCCCAAAAGAGGTTGAGGAAAACGAGGTGAAGCCACCGCTGCCGCCGCCACCCATGGATTCAAAAGATGTGAAGCCTACAAAAAAAAAAAAAATCCAGTGGATAATAAACAGAGGGTACAGTGCAGCAGTCATCAGATATTGGAAGCGAGTAGGTCAGACAAGGATTATGATGCCTTTACTGACCAGTGTCAAAACCAGAGAACCCTGCACCAAATGGTGGGAAGCCTCCAAACCCTCCAAAGAAGGCACCACCTGGATGACTCCGGCTGACCCCACGATGGTGCCTCCGGCCACCACCAAAAAAGTCAAAATTGTTGCCAAATGGGTCACCTATGAGAGCAAAGAGAACAAACATCACTTCTCCTCAACAATATGTTTCTAAAAATGTAACTCACCAAATAAGAAAACTCACCAAATAAGTCAGCAAACGGATCTCGACCACCAAAGAACTCCCTGAACACATCATCTGGGTTGCGGAATGTGAAACCTCCACTAAAGTGGTCCCCATTGTGGTACTGTCCACCTAATGTTGAATGAGAAGAAGCACGCAAAGACCAAACATGTAGCTGCACTATATACAACTAAAGTGCTCATTATTTGCCAACACACTACTGTACATTTTGAAAGTTAGCATTCACTTACCCCCTCCGGCTAAACCATCTTTACCATACCGATCATACGTGCTTCGTTTGTTCACTGCAGGAAAATAAAAAATATATATATAAAAAATTAAGTAGTGTCAAAAGAGACTAAAACCATAAGCTACACTAGCTAGTCACACTAATTCTAAATCTCAGGCACATTTATTAGAAAAAAGGGAAAAATTATTACAATATCATATAACAATCTGCAGTCACAATGATCGGGAAAAGAAAAACTGAAGGTGTTTATTGCAATACTATCCAAAAATAAGTATTATTAAGCAAAAGTAAAGAAGAATCTCGATAAAAGTAGTCCCGGCACCATGAGACAATTGGCACATCAGAAAACTTCTACTCTGAAGGATCTGATGTACCTACCATCAGAAAGGACTTCATAGGCCTCTGAGATCTCTTTAAACCTCCTCTCTGCCTCCTCTTTGTTGTCTGGGTTTTTATCAGGGTGCCACTTCAGGGCCAGTTTTCTGTATCTGGAGAAAACATGCAGTGCGGAGATAAGTACGATCATGACAGACGCACATTAGGCTGCATCTACAGCTACATCTTCAAGAAACTCACGCTTTTTTAATGTCGTCTGGGGAGGCATGTTTCTGCACTCCTAAAACCTGATAGTATTCCACCATGACTTCGAAGGCCTGCAATACAAGCAAAACACACACCTAAACTGGTCAGCAATTGAAGATTGTAAAATAAAAAAGCAAGGAAACATAGAATTATTGCAAGGACTACTGTGGATAAATGAGATTGGAGCTACATCATATTGGAATGATCTTCCAGAAGAATTCCAGAAGCGCATTCTCTAAAAGGAGTAGCAGTTCATGAAAAAGTAGGAATGCGGTGTGCATCAAGTTATATTTGAAGAACTGTTGAGTACAAAAAAGGACAAAAAAAAAACATCTATGTTGAAGTATAAGGACCGAGGGATGAAAAAGATAAGATGTTTTTTTTCAGCCCTCTGTTGATTCAAGAAAGGGGACTGGGTTTTATTTTTCCGAACCACATCTTGACAGCAGCAAAATATAGTCCGAACAGAAAAAATAAGAATTGGTTAGTGATCTAGATAAACGTGCGTTATTATGAACAGACTAAAAGAACGACCTGTTCACACCATTTGGATAAGAAACCAACAGGTCGATTTATACAGTAAAAGCGAAATAAACAATGTAGTCTTTTTGTCCTATTTCATGGGTACGTCAGAAAATCGGAATTATTCGGACGACGACTCGGACCGACAGAGCTGGGGGGGAAAACGACAACATTAGCGCTAGCATTAGCAGGAGCAGCAGGGCAGACGAGAGGAGGCGATAACAGATGCCGCGTCTTCCGGAACTTTTACCTGTAAACTCGGCCCGGTTGTCCTTTGGTCGAACACTGAATTCTGCTTTGATCGAACACTGCTCGCCTGCTCTGTGCTGGTACAACGCAGCCGAACCGTGACCGGAAGTTGTTCCTGTGTACCTACGCTGCAACGTAGGTAAAACGTCACATCCGGTGAGGGAATTAAAAAAATTCCAGCGTCGTCACAGAAATGTTACTTTCGTACAGGAGTGGAAGAAAACAATAATAAAGAACAACAAGGAAACTCATCAAAACTGTGTAATTGTAGAATTTCAAATCATTTAACCTCAAATTAAATAATGACATGTTGTGAGGTCAAAATTTGTAAAAGTAAAAAGTTGTGTTCAGCAAAAAAATGTATTGCTTAATATTAAAAGTTAATTGTTAAGTTTCTTTGTAACGTACATTAACTTCAATCCAAGAGTTTCATGAAGTCTCTTGTTGGCATAAAAATGATTGTTTTAAGGTACTTTCCCTCGCTACTTGTGAAAGTGTGAAAGTTAAGTGATTGTCACTTGTGATACACAGCAGCACAGCACACAGTGCACACAGTGAAATTTGTCCTCTGCATTTAACCCATCACCCTGAGTGAGCAGTGGGCAGCCATGACAAGCGCCCGGGGAGCAGTGTGTGGGGACGGTGCTTTGCTCAGTGGCACCTCAGTGGCACCAATCGAACCGGCAACCTTCTGATTACGGGGCCACTTCCTTAACCGCTAGGCCACCACTGCCCCACTTGAATAACATCTGTGATTCAGACACAATGGCATAGATTGAAAGTCAGTCTGTAAAGTGTGTTGCTCTCATTACAAAAAAAAAAAAATTAAATTACACATTTTATAATGCTGATTCATATGCGTAAACTTTCTGTCTCTCTATGTCTCTTTCTCTATTTTTAGTGCAGCTTATTAACTTATTATCCCATTAACGGTACACGAGACCAACTCTGTACAGTTCATCTTAGAATACGTGTCATTTGGAATGACCAGTCCTGTCACTTTATTCTAAGAATAGAAATAGGTTAAATGGTCAATTACGTTAATTCATTGCCCTTGTATGTGATACACACTGTCAGTCACGGCTGCCCCTCTCCATCACAGCACAAAATGAAAAATGAAAGTGGAATGGAACAAAAGTCAAGAATGGATCGAAGGTAGGAGGAGGTGAGCAATAGATCAGAATCAGAATAGGAGTAGAGTTCCTGCTCCTTATAAAGATTCCAATGGTGGAATGTGCCCTGTGTAAACGTGTTTCTAAATGGCAATGAAACTCTGAAGGCCGACACAATAATGTGCTTGGTGACCATGAGACAAGGATGTTAGGAATATGCATACGTTGTGTCTGAAAACATGAGTCGGCAGGAAATGGAATGAGCTGCTGCGCGTATGAATAGCTCTGATTCACAGTTCGCTAGGAATGAGGCAGGTGGGTTTTAAAACGTCAAGGACGTGACCAAGTGCTTACATTTCAGAAAATATTTAACAGGCTAGCTGCTTTAATTGGCAATTAGCAAAGAAGGCAGTGCAAGACAATATATTATCTGCATCTCTGTCCAGCTTGTAAAAGGCACCTCAGTGGCACCTCGGCGGATCAGGATTCGAACCGGCAACCTTCTGATTACGGGGCCGCTTCCTTAACCACTAGGCCTCCACTGCCCCAATACCTGTAACATTTAAACAAAGTTACATAATCAGTTTTAATCAGAAATGAGAAAATAATGCAAAATGTACAAAGACAATAGGACCTCTCTGTAAATACTCGGTTGAACATAAGTGTTGAACATGGCCACAGGTCTCCATTTCAAGAGTGGGCAGTGGTGGCCTAGCAGTTAAGGAAGCGGCCCCATAATCAGAAGGTTGCCGATCTGAGCAAAGCACCGTCCCCACACACTGCTCCCCGGCCTATCATGACTGCCCACTGCTCACTCAGGGTGATGGGTTAAATGCAGAGGACAAATTACACCGTGTGCTGTGCTGCCGTATATCACAAGTGACAATCACTTCACTTATTTTATTAAGTGTCCAAATCTCACGCTCAGTTACTTGACTCAGTCATAACATCAATTCCTGAAACTCTTCTTTTTCCTCACTGCACAATCAAGGAACGCTTGGCTGCTAAATTCACCACAACGGGGCAGTGGTGGCCTAGTGCTTAAGGAAGCGGCCCCGTAATCAGAAGGCTGCCGGTTCGAATCGCTATCCGCCAAGGTGCCACTGAGGTGCCACTGAGCAAATCACCGTCCCCGCACCCTGCTCCCCGGGTGCCTGTCATGGCTGCCCACTGCTCACCATGGTGATGGTTAAAAGCAGAGGACACATTTCATTGTGTCACCGTGTGCTGTGCTGTGTATCACAATGACAATCACTCCGCTTTCACTTTCAACATCAAGTGGCAGCCAATCAAAGCATCTCTGTGTTATTCTAGGTTTCCTCCTTGTCAGAACATTTTTTACTTGTTTACATCCATTTCTAGCTAAACAATTTGTTTTCATAGCTGGAATTTTGTTATTATTTGTCTTGCATTAATTTTCCTTTGTCATAACGTTTGTTAATTGTCATGCCCCCAACTGCACCCGGCGCTCCGGGACAGGTTTCCCGATGCTCTGTGTCTTTCCTGTGCCTACGTACCTTAATTGTAGTTTGTAATACATGTTCCTGAGTGTTTCTAGCATGCATGCCAGCACTGTTTCCGTTACCCACTATGTGTTCCAGCTCTGTTTCCATGTATTGTGTATTAAACCTCTGTTTTGTTCCTGAGTCGTGCATGTGTGTTCTTCTTGTGTCATGGCACTGGCCATGACATTTATTATTACGTGTAGTTAGGAACAAGAAAATATCACAGGAGGTATAATTTTCTGTCATTTAAGTCTTTTTTAAAAATAACTTTTTTTTATTTGATTATGAAAACCACTGTCAGAAGTGAATAAAACTGATTAACTGATTATAATCAAACCTGCCAAGGGGTGGATCATGCATGTATTAGGCAGTAATAAAGGACACAGTTGTGATGCTAGACCAGGTCAGGACATCTCCAACATGACTGGTCTCATGGGGTGTTCCTGGTATGGAGACTTTATATCAACCGAAGTGATTTAAGGAAAAATAATGGTTAGATAGGCATCCAGGTTCATTGAGGCACATTGAGAAGCCTAGCCATCTGGTCCAATCTCATAGAAGATCAGATGTAGCATGCAATGTTCCACTGGGGAGTCTTGGGTCCTGCATTCATGTTGATGTTACTTTGATGCAGGCCATGAACACCCTTTCACAGGAATGATTCACGTAGACCCTTTAAAGGCTAAATTCTGGTGCCAAGTGCTACAGGACTGTTTCTGAGTGTCTACTATTCCTTAATGGGTCATTTATTGGAGGTAATATTGTATCTGATAGTTAATCCAGCCATTTCTTGGTGCCAGTTTGTGCCAAGGGGCAGCCAATCCAAAAGCGTCTCTGTGTCATCTCAAGGTTTTCACCATTTCAGAACTATTTTCCTTGGTATAAGTAAAATAACAGTAGTTGGACTAGTGGATAAAGAAACGGACCGGTAATCGGAAGGTTGCTGGTTCAAATCCTGAACCGCCAAGGTGCCACTAAGCAAAGCACCGTCCCCGGGTGCCTGTCATAGCTGCCACTGCTCACTATCACTATAAATTTCTAGCCATTTTACCATCCGCATGTCTGATTAACACAAGGACTTTTGGATCCTTGTGTTAATGTTCTGAATGTAATGTCATGTTAAGGTTTAAATCTGGTTCCATTTGAGAAGGTTAAAAATCCTCTCACTAGTATGAACAGAGGCCTTTAACACTGGGCAGGCCAGCAAGCATCTAGTTAACAGCTCCCTTTCAACAGCCAAGGGGAAAATGTAAACTGACCTGGTAGGTATTTAAAAAGCTGGTACATGGAGGTGAAGTTTGTGGTGCAGGAACCGTGATTATTACTGAGGGTAAAAACAATATTCCATGTCAGAGGAGCCTTGTGTTTCTCCTGCCCAGACGTTAGGCTCTGATTGAGCTCTTTGTCATGCTGAGCAGTTTTCAGAGGTCAAACTTCGTCTGTGATAATTGCATAGCGGGCTTGCCGAGGTGTGTGTGACAAGCTACACACTGGCCGAATCGCGGATTGTAGAGATACATGAGCAGATAACGTCTCAGTTCCGTCAGCACTTCCGTCAGCACAAAGAATGAGCAGAACCTCATGCTGTCTGTCGGGCCAACGCAATTCTCTGGACATGGATCAAACTATTGCTTCTCATAGACCAGGCACATCCCTTTAAAAACACAGCGGGATAAATGCTGTCTGGGAAAGACAGGGAGATCTGTATGCAGCAGCAAGTGCTCGCTGATACCAATCACCTTTTGTGACGTGAAAGAACAGCCCGGAGACCTCGTGTCCTTCTACTACAGTGATACCACCATCCAATGAAAACAGACACGTTAAATTGTAAGGTAGATAATCTATTAATACCCAACCTCGGGAGAGCGTATTTAGAGAGTAACCGCAGATTTCGCACCCACCTCTGGGAACAGGCAGGTCTGCAGTGTCCCACTGAATGTGAGAAATATTGTTTTTATCCTACAAAATATCTCACATTCTTTTACCCGAGAGCAAATTAACTTAATTCAAAGTCTACAATTACCTTTTCATAAGCATAGAGTAGATCCAGGGCTTGGCCTGGGGCAAATTCATTCCGGCATCGTGTCCCACTCAAAACAGACACTTAAAAGAGATTCATTATGCCTTTGTTCCACATACTAATACCATTCTGAACTGGCTATAGGCACCTGATCCAGGACAGCATGATACGATCTGATTAGAAAACAAATCATAGAGTTATGAAGACACTCTTCTGTCAGTCATGCTCAGCCTGAGATGGTTGAGAGAGGCACAGTGAGGATTTGATCCTGGCTGCATAATAGAAGACAAGACCAAACGTCTATATCACTGATGTGGTAGCAGTCCTCCCAAACTCAGGAATCAGACTCAGTCCAGCCACCTGTCACTCACTATCCCTAAATGCTTCCCCTAGTGTTGTGAAGTGAAGTGATTGTCACATGTGATATACAGCAGCACAGCACACAGTGCACACAGTGAAATTTGTCCTCTGCATTTAACCCATCACCCTGAGTGAGCAGTGGGCAGCCACGACAGGCGCCCGGGGAGCAGTGTGTGGGGACGGAGCTTTGCTCAGGGGCACCTCAGTGGCACCTTGAAATTCACATATGGGGCACATATAGTGTGCATGCCTTTTGGCTGTGGGAGGAAACTGGTGAACCCAGAGAAAACCTGCACCAACACGGGGAGAGCATGCAAACTCCACACATAAAAGGTCCAAATTCACAACCTTGGAGGGCTCAGGCCACATCAAACTTTTTTTTTGCTTTTTTATAAGTCTTAGTGGTTCCCTAATACTGTATCTGAAGTCTCTTTCTGAAATTCAGTCCCACAATGAGATCTCCTCAGGACACGCTGTTTCATTTACATTTACATTTACAGCATTTATCAGATGCCCCTTATCCAGAGCGACTTACAGTCAGTAGTTACAGGGACAGTCCCCCAGGAGCAACTTAGGGTTAAGTGTCTTGCTCAGGGACACAATGGTAGTAAATGGGATTTGAACCTGGGTCTTCTGGTTCATAGGCAAGTTACCCACTAGGCTACTACCACCCGATGTCTATATCTTTAAATGCAAATGAGGAAGAGAGCGACCTGTAGAAGTGAGCGGGCACTTGTGGAAAT
Organism: Denticeps clupeoides; assembly: GCF_900700375.1. NCBI lineage: Eukaryota > Metazoa > Chordata > Actinopteri > Clupeiformes > Denticipitidae > Denticeps > Denticeps clupeoides. Next base: position 10,142,518 of record NC_041710.1, on the reverse strand, counting down.
TAAATCATCAACACCATTCACCAGCCTCAATGTTTGATGCAGGAAGTCGTGTCTGCAATGCTTTGCACATAAGGGGACAAATTCCAGATCCGAATAACTCTTTAAACATATCGCCATTTCTAGCCACTCCAGGACCATAGACAGGCTGGGGAACTCGTATTAATGTTAAATAATCTCACAGTGAAATTTGTCATAATTGGGGACCTTTAAAATAATTACAATCAAAACCAGTAACTGTGCATGCCATGTAATAACACTATTCAGAAATCACAAATGATAAATCAGTCAGGTCTGCATTACTGTTATGGGAGGCGCTTTTACTTTTAACCCTGTCTTGTATGAATTGTTTATTCATTTTAGCGAAGATGCAAATTCAACTTAAAAAAAAAAAAAGTTGTGTTATTATACTTATTATTATTAGTTTAAATTGTGACAAAAAAAAGACTTATTCATTCAGAAGCGCTCATGTTAACTTCAGCCAATGAGATTCGAGATCCACTCGGCGCTGGAGTCGGGATAAAGGCGCCTGCTTCTGCACCTGCCACGGGTCAGCCGGTGCGATGGGCGCATTCGGGTTCTTAATCGTCTTCTGCCTCATTTTCGACTCCCGTTCCCTGGCCTGCGGCCCCGGCAGAGGGTTCGGGGACCGGAGACGCCCGAGGAAACTCGCGCCGATGTCTTACAAGCAGTTCATCCCCAACGTGGCGGAGAAGACCCTGGGTGCCAGCGGTAAATCCGAGGGCAAGATCACGAGGGACTCCGAGAGGTTCAAGGACCTGGTCCCCAATTACAACCCCGACATTGTCTTCAAGGACGAGGAAAAGACGAACGCCGACCGCCTCATGACTCAGGTACAGTGGAGCATCTGGGGACGTGGCGATGTCCCAAAACGTGCCACCTTCCTTTCCGCAACTCCCAATGATGACGGAGGAAAGCTTCGCTATGATGTGGCATTCGTTAATAAATACTTGAACTAAATAGTATACAGTTTTGATACTGAGAATATTAAAATATCCCGGAGGGCACCGGTCCTGCGCATCTTAGACCTTTTCCATGTTCCACCACACCTCGTCCCGCATGGAACTGAGTGGTAACGAGTACAGAAGTTGAATCGGGTGGCCTAGACGAAGGTAAACTAAAAAAAAAATAAATTGTATTAGCATGCAAACAGTCCGCGCGTCGTGAGCGCCGCGTTACAGCACAAACTCTACAGATGCTTCTGCGTCACAAGTTATTACGCTCCAGTCTTTTCAACTGAAGCCGTCAGGCCGGAGGTGCAATTCTGATCCAGAGCCGATTTGCGCCGAAACGTGACTTACGTGCTGAGCCTCATTGATTGTCGCATCGATCGACGGGGCCTCGGAACGCGCCAAACTGAAGAAAATACAGCAGACCGGGCGCCGCGCTGCGCCGTCTTGCCGCTGCAGTTCGTCATTCTGCCACGCGGAGGCGCTGTTTTACTTCTATACTTACAGAGGCATGCGTGGATTATAAATTTGATTTTCGCGAAGTCGCTCCAAATGTAAATCAGTATCAGAATCAGCTTTATTGCCAGGTATTGATCAATAAAATTACACATACGAGGAATTTGTTTTAGTGACAGTGACAAGACAAGACAGGGGTAGTAAAAGCGGGGGTAGTAATATATTTTATGTGTTTTTGCTATTTTGCACACTCTTGTATATATTTTGTATATCTGTGGGAATTAATTGATCAACAAAATATAAAATGAACACACCACACAAACCTCTACAATTCTAGCACGTCTGAGATCAAGCAAATCCTTGTCATTAATTTAAGTCACAATCATTGTTTTGAAAGCGGGATACATAAAAAATCTAAAATTATTCTAGAAGGAAAAATCACCTCTGTCACGACACAAGGGAAGGATGAGGGACAATGCGGGACAAACAAATATAAAGCAAGGCTCCAGAGTCCGAACGATCTGGTGGCACATGCCACCTAATTTCTCAATGGTGCCACTAAAAAAACAGCCGTGCGACCTGCCATTCTGGGGGGTTAAAAAAAAACCGTAAACTCAACGTGGTTCACGCTACAAACACGTATGAGGTCCGTGTCTAAACCAATCAGAGTTTGCGAAGGGCGGGACCCGCCTCTGATTGGTCGTGGTCCAGTACCGCTTTATACAATCCCGAACGCGACATTATGGTGTTTTAAAAGATCAGCATACTTAACTCCACATGTACATAACTCCACATGTGTTCATTCATAGTTTTGATGCCTTCAGTGAGAATCTACCAACGTAAATGGTCATGAAAATAACGAAAACACATTGAATGTGTCCAAACCTTTGTCATGTACTGTACATAGTTTGATTCATATGCGGTCTTACAGTGCAGATCTTCTGGTCAAGTTCTGATTACTATGGGGCTGAGGGGGGTAAAAGACTTGCAAACATACATTAATAATTTTCTAATTTATGAAATATATTTTAAACATACAGTGACATTATGTCTTTAGTTTGCTTGTCCTTGCTTATCAAAACTGCTTATTTTAGTTTTGCTTCCTTCATTATTTATGCCTAGTCATTTTTAATTATGGTGACTGTAAATAAGAGTTACCAGGATTTGTAGCTTTCCAAACTGGAAGCTAGTTCACGTATGGAGCGTCCACATTAACAGAACTTATTTTCTCCCAATACTTAGCGGTGTAAAGACAAACTGAATTCGCTGGCCATCTCAGTCATGAACCAGTGGCCAGGGGTCCAGCTGCGTGTTACGGAGGGCTGGGATGAGGATGGACACCATTTAGAAGAATCCCTGCACTACGAGGGACGAGCCGTGGACATAACTACCTCTGACAGGGACAAAAGCAAATATGGGATGCTGTCTAGACTGGCGGTGGAGGCTGGGTTCGACTGGGTCTATTTTGAGTCAAAAGCCCATGTGCACTGCTCTGTGAAAGCTGGTAAGAACCATTGCTATTACTGACCAGAAATTAAACTAATACACAACTGGTATTAGTTGCAGTTATTTACATTTTAACTCTGGTTGCATCTTTATTTTTACCAACCAATTATGTAACTGGTAGGCATTTTTTTGTTTATTGCTTACATTTACATTTATAACCCTGAATGTCCCCAGGGGTACCGTCCCTGTAACTACTGATAAATGTAAGTGGGGTTTGAGCCTGTGACATTATGGTCATCCGGTTCATAAGTGTTTCACCCACTAGGCTACAACCACCCCTATTGCTAGAATTGTGGGCCAGATTGTGATGACAAGATCTTCAAAGCTGCAGTACTTGTGGGATATTCCTGGTCTGCAGTGGTCAGAATCAACCAAAACTGGCAAGCAATTGTCATGGGCAGCCAAGGATCCCTGATGCATGTGGAGAGTGCCAACTGGCCCATGCTGTCTGATCCAATAGAGAGGTATAAAGGCTGAAATGGCTGAAAGAAATTTACATGTTTTAATAGATTTCAGTCCATTACAGTTCTTCTGCATAGAACATGAGATCTGGACCATGTGTGACATCACATGGATGTTCAGGTGTGTGTGCGTCACTTACCTTGGCGAAGCAATGGCACCAGAATGTACTATGGGAAGAAGGCTGGTTGGTGATGCTTTGGACAACTTTCTGATTGGTTCCTGAATTTGTGTGTTTTTAACTTTGACAAGAACCACCAACCTGAACATCATTGCTCTATTCCCTCTTTCAGCAGCACTTGACAGATCTCAGTCTGATCTGAAAAACAAGTCTGATCGATGGAGGTCCTCCTCACATCTATTAGCATGCTAAGTTCAACATCTACCTCTGTTTCAGAGGTATATGTTACACTAACACATAGAACACATTTTGACAGATATAAATATATATGCAGTACAGGCCAAAAGTTTGGACACACCTTCTAATTCTATGTGATTTCTTTATTTTCATGACCATTTACATTGGTAGATTTTCACTGAAGGCATCAAAACTATGAATGAACACATGTGGAGTTATGTACTTAACAAAAAAAGGTGAAATAACTGAAAACATGTTTTATATTCTAGTTTCTTTGCTCTGATTACTGCTTTGCACACTCTTGGCATTCTCTCGATGAGCTTCAAGACGTAGTCACCTGAAATGGTTTTCCAACAGTCTTGAAGGAGTTCCCAGAGGTGTTTTAGCACTTGTTGGCCACTTTGCCTTCACTCTGCGGTCCAGCTCACCCCAAACCATCACCATTGGGTTCAGGTCCGGTGACTGTGGAGGCCAGATCTCCACTTTTTGTTAAGTACGTAACTCCACATGTGTTCATTCATAGTTTTGATGCCTTCAGTGAGAATCTACCAATGTAAATGGTCGTGAAAATAAAGAAAACACATTGAATGAGAAGGTGTGTCCAAACTTCTGGCCTGTACTGTATATAAACATGAAGCTAAATGTCTATTTTTAACTATAACAAAAATTTTATTTTGTGGCAGTTCTGTTATTAATATTCAACGCTTTCCCACAATCAAATTTTTTGCTGAAAGAGAAACCATGTGAAAGATTTACATTTCAAACTGTGAAGAAAGAAGCTGCTATATACATTTATGTCTGCACAGACCCCATAGTCTGACAAGGAGACTTGTCCCCAGGTGCCTTTGTCAACAAACCAGAAGATGGCGTTTGCCTGTGACTTGAGAAGGGGACAGACCGATGACAGGTGGCTGGAGGAGCAGACTTCATTTAAAATTTAAATTCCCTAATTTCTCATTTTAAAGTGTCCTTCTGGTTGAGAGGCTGGACGGTGCAAATTTGTTTGTGCCTCTGCTTTTTTCAGAGCGTTGGTGTGCAAATCGGCACTCAGGCCTCCCGGCACCTGAGCAAACATGGAGCCGAAGTCTGAGAATTCTGAAGTGTTTCAGCTGAATTATAATGACAAAGTCAGGCCCTCGCATTTTTAACTGGGCCGCCATTAGTGGTGCTGCCATTATGCTGCTGTTCCACTGGAGGTTACTTTTGTGATCATTCTCATGCGTCAGAATCTCATTTGGTCTGAGGCTCTTATTCCAGTTTCAAATCTGTGAGTGTTTGCACAGGGGAAACGTTTGCGGTAGCAGGATTTCTGAGAATGGGGTGCATACTGCCAGTCAAAAGTCTGGACGCACCTACATGGAGATTATGGAGAATTTCTTTGTACAGGATGTGATGATCATTAACATGAGTGACTGAAAGGTTCAACAGAGGAACTCAGGACTGTCATCACAGCAAAAATTCACTGCTTTTAAGAGTAAGAGTTTAAGATATGAAATATTTTTTGTTTTCAGTGAAAGAATAGTCAAGATCTCATAATGAAAGTGAAGTGATGGTCATTGTGAAACACCGCAGCACACACAATGAAATGTGTCCTCTGCTTTTAACCATCACCCTTGGTGAGCAGTTGGCAGCCATGACAGGCGTCCAGGGAGCAGCGTGTGGTGACGATGCCTTGCTCAGTGGCATTTCAGCGGCACATTGACGGATCGGGATTCGAACCGGCAACCTTCTGATTACGGGGCCGCTTCCTTAACCGCTAGGCCCCTAGAAACTGCTTTATGACACTTTCAGAAGACTGTGGTAAAGAGAAGAAAAAAAAACAGATAATCTGTCAGAAGCCATTTTCGACCGGGTCACGTGTATTTGTGTGTTATATATACACACACAGACTGCTCAAATAAAATAAAGGGGACACTTGGAACACAACACAGTGCAACTCCAAGTCAAACAGACTTCTGTGAAATCAAACTGTCTGCTTAGGAAGCAACACTGATTGACAATGTCACATGCAGCCAATTAACAAGACATAAAGACGTGGCTTTGCAGGTAGTGACAGTTTCTATGCTTTCTGGCGTTCTGGCTGATCTGTCACTTTTGAATGCTTTCACTCTAGTGGTATCATGAGATGGAGTCTACAACTCACACAAGAGGCTCACACCAGGTAGTGCAGCTCATCCAGGATGGCAAATCAATTCAAGCTGTGGCAGTAACCTTACTGCCATTAGGTACCGAGATGAGATCCTCAGACCCCTTGTGCGGTCATATGCTGGCCCTGGGATCCTCCTAATGCAAGTTCTCATGTGGCTTGAGTGTGTCAGCAGTTCCTGCGAGACGAAGGCAGACATGCTATGGACTCCAGATTTGAATCCAATTTAGCACATCTGGGAGATCATGTCTTGCTCCATCCACCAATGCAACGTTGCACCACAGACTGTCCACGAGTTGGCGGATACTTTAGTGCAGGTCTGGGAGGAGATCCCTCAGGAGACCATACGCCACCTCATCAGGAGCATAACCAGGCATTGCATGGAGGTCATACAGGCACGTGGAGGCACACAGTACTGAGCCTCATTTTGACTTGTTTTAAGGACATCAACTTGGGTCAAGACATCTAAGTTGGATCAGCCTGGAGTGTCTCTCCCCCCCCCATTTTGAAATCCAGACCTCCATGGGTTGATAAATTATATTTCCATCAATACTTTTTTGTGTCATTTAGTTTTCAGCACATTAAACTATTTAAAGGACAAAGTATATTTCATTAATTTAGATCTAGGATGTCTTATTTTGTGTTTCCTTTATTTTTTGAGTAGTGTATATTTTAATGGTTACATGCAGTAACCAACAGAACATGATTCAGCGCTGATTTTAATAGTTTATCCTTTGCAGAAAATTCAGTTGCTGCTAAATCTGGGGGCTGCTTTCCTGGACAGTCTCAGGCAATTCTTGAAGATGGCAGGAGAAAATACATCAGAGACCTCAAGGCGGGCGATAAGGTTCTAGCTGCAGATGAGGCTGGACAGGCGGTGTTCAGTGACTTCCTGCTCTTCATGGACTATGACACCAAAACACAAAGACAGTTCACGGTCATTGAGACTGCAGAGCCTTGCAGGAAACTGCGTCTCACACCAGCCCACCTCATCTTCATCCACAATTCTGCATCAGAAGTGATTGTGACTTTCGCCAGCAAAGTGAGACCTGGCAACAAAGTGCTTGTATCCGAGGACACACCTGGCCTACTGAGCACAGCTACAGTGGAGAGGGTTTACACAGAGGAGCACTACAGCTCCTTTGCCCCGGTTACGACCCACGGAACCATAGTTGTTGACCAGGTGCTGGCGTCCTGCTACGCTGTGGTGGAGGATCATAAGTGGGCGCATAGGGCTTTTGCTCCGGTCAGATTTGGCCACAGATTTACGTCCACATTTCTTCCAGAGAAAAGACAGAACCTGACATGCCAAAGGGATGGCATTCATTGGTATGCGAAGATGCTGTTCCACATAAGCTGTTGGGTGATGGACGCTCAATCATTCCATCCTCTGGGGATTTCAAACCTGAACTGAGAAGGACAACAGAATACTGGTCATTTATTTGCATTTGAGCCAATTTATGTTAACCAGATTAAACAGAGTGACACTTCTGGGTAAAACGGAGGCATAAATAATTGAAAGAGAGTTTTTGGTGAGCTCTTTTTGGTCCAGAAAATATAAATATTCTTAATTTTTCTTAATCACGGATTGAATTTGGCACAGATCATGGTCATCTTTTGTTTTTGTTTAAAGTGGCAAAGTGTGGCTTACCTCACACTGGCAGTCACTACTCAGGGTACACATTAGGGCACCAAATACATTAATACTATTTATGATCAATAATTATTCATTAAATATCATTATAAACTGAAGTGATATCCCATTGAGTATGCTTTGATGCAGTTGCAAGGTTTTTAATGTCTGGATCTCTCCTTTAAAGATCAAATCTAATTTTTCAAGCATTAATTAATGAGTCAATAATGACTCTCAGCCACAACATTTTAATTACAAACATATAGTGTATTATGTGCTGTGAATGTAAATAATTAATTAAAAAAAGGTTTTTACGTATTTTAAATGTGGATGTGGAAACAGCGACACCTCCTGGATTTACATGCCGTTTCATAAAAACAAAAACAAAAAAAACACATTCTATTGCTTTTAACGCACAAAGGAATACTCTGGACAGTGTGCACAGTTTGTGCTTTGCCCTTTGACACAGATGAAGGCTCAATAGCAGGTGGTATGGCAGATGTGACCAAACAACAGAATCTATAAACCACACTGAAAATCAATCAGGATCCTGAACAGACTCATCCACCCCACTCTAATTAGTGTGACTTAAAAAGTTATTCTTTGAATAAATGATTGTGGCAAGTTTTATTTTGCTGAGTTTTTAATTCTATTTTTTTAAGGAAATAACACTCACCTAGACACAGCCAGTCATTCATATCTACACATCCTAAGCTTCGTTCAAGGTTATTTGCTTCCAGATAGGTGTTCATGTCTACAATGTGTGCACTTGACTAAAAGGAGTCTGTGCTGTTTGCTGTAGACACACAAGCAACTATGACCAGGGCATAAACAGGCTTGCTTTATATAAAATATAGTAAAAATGTGAATGTTTGCTTGGGTCGTTTTCTCTGGAGAGCACAATTATCAGAGATTCACCTCTTATCTCTACGACAGGTCCTTCAAGGTATCATGGGGAGGTGACACATCTGTCCTCTCTAGGGTAACCACAGGGGTTCCACAAGGCTCTGTCCTTGGCCCCCTTCTATTCTCAATATACACTCGCTCACTTGGTCACATCATCCAATCACATGGCTTCTCCTATCACTCTTATGCTGATGACACCCAGCTCTATCTGTCATTCCCACCAGAAGATGCTACTATAGCAACAAAAATTTCGGCCTGCCTCTCAGACATATCGGCATGGATGTCTGAGCGACACCTCCAACTCAACCTATCCAAAACCGAGATTCTGATCTTTCCGGGCAACAATTCTCCTCAGCAAAACCTTTCAATTCAAATTGGATCGCTATTGTTAACACCCACGGCATCTGCAAAAAGCCTTGGGGTTTGGATAGATAACAAACTGAGTTTGAACCATCATGTTGCTGCGATCTCCAGATCCTGCAGGTTCACTCTCTACAACATTCGCAAGATTCGGCCTTTTCTCTCACAACAGGCTACGCAGCTCCTCGTCCAGGCAATGGTCATCTCCAAACTCGACTACTGTAACTCTCTCCTGGCTGGAGCCTCTGCAGTCACCATAAAACCACTCCAGATGGTCCAAAATATGGCAGCCCGTCTCATCTTCAATCAGCCAAAATACACCCATGTTACACCTCTTCTTACCTCCCTCCACTGGCTCCCGGTAGCTGCTCGCATTGAGTTCAAATCCTTGATGCTTGCCTACAGGGCTGTAAATGGAACTGCGCCCTCCTACATCAACACAATACTACCTAGCTACACTCCTGCACGCTCTCTCAGATCGGCAAACGAAAGGAGACTAAAAATTCCTTCTTCACGGGGTCTCCGATTCCAATCATGTCTGTTCTCCGTTGTTGTCCCTGGCTGGTGGAACAACCTGCCCTCCTCCACACGACTAGCCGAGACTATCACCACTTTTAAGAAGAAGGTGAAAACCCTCTTATTCCAAAAATATTACAGACAAATTTAACACATACACATGCATACACATTTAACAAACAAATACAAAATGTATAAATACATTATAATTTTTCTTAGTCTAGCACCCAACACTCTCCGAGCATGTTCTTCAATGACAAGTCTAAGCCTTATCAGGGCTCTTAGTTTGTATACTTGATATTCTATAGAAATCGAACGAGAATTGCTGGTGTCTTCCCATTGTAAGTCGTTTGGATAAAAGCGTCTGCCAAATAAAGTAAAGTAAAGTAAAGTAAAGTAAAGATGTGAGCAAAGAGCCCTGGACATCTGTCAAGATTATTGTTGCTGACCTGGCCTCCTCTGGACTCAGGAACACAGTTGTGAGGGCTCTTCATCGTGGTGGGCTTCAGGGCCACCGTCCCAGAAGAACCTTTTTACTCAAAGAGCAGTACATCAGAGCCTGGCTGAGGTTTGCCCATGATCATTTGAAATGTAAAGATGAGAAGCTGAATGCTTCCTTTTTAGGAAATACTTAAAAAACATGTTTGGGTTCTGAGCTGTGTCTGCTAAATGCTGTACGTGTAAATGCACTTTCCAGTATACATGTCTTTGGGCGGCATCTGGAAACCAGAGAACCCGGAGAAAACCCGTGGCAACACGGGGAGAGCATGCGAACATCATATAACATTATTATAAAACAATTAAGAATCTAATCCTGTGAAAAGATATGAAAAGTGAATTTTTATCTTTGACAAAGATTTTACAGACTGTCCAACATTATGACGGAAATTATGAAATTAAGAACACCGATTATCTTGTTACAGGGAAACCTGGTACAGATTCAGAGGTCTACTGCCTACGCAAGTGTGACATATTCAATATTAGGCTATAATATTATGGTTGATTCATGTACGTAAAATTTATGGGGCCAAATTTATTAATTGGCCATAAAAGAACTAATACAAATGATCCCAACCTTCATTGCACAGTAGCAATTCAATTCAAAATGAATAAGAAATGAGTAATAAATTTGTATGGCCAGCACATAAACAGACTGTCCCCTCCATATGGAACGGTAATGAGAGGACAGAGGGGTCCGCATCCTGTGGAGGTGCTGTCTGGCAGTGCAGAAGTGATGCCCCACCACAGCACAACCCAAACTATTAGTTGAGATTAATAACGTGAAAACAATGTGATAATTGCCTCACTTAACTGCTTTCCGTTGTGCTGGATACAGGATACTCCTGCCCACCCATGATGGTAAGGGAGATTCTCATTTCAAACACATGTAACCAGCCATAATATACATGCTGATATACTAATCATGTGATAATGATAATTCATTTTCTTTAATTTTTTGTTTATAAAAAGCATAGAATAGAGACATAAGGCTTAAGTCACAGAATCACATTCATCAGTGACATATTTAGTATTTTAACATAAAAATAGTCTTGTATTTTTATAATATCTTATTGGTTAACAAAATGACCATAAATGTATTTGGATTGATAATATATGCATTTCAAACTGATTTGCTTTCAGAAACATTTCGACTGACAAACAATTTAAAATTCATTTGTCTTGGTTCCCTTCCTGGGAGGTTATTTTGATAATGACTGATCAAGCAGACCAAGAAAAAAGAAAAGGTCTACATAACAGCCAATCAGAAAATAGCAGTACTGTATCTGGGCAGAATGCAACACAACCAATGAAGAGTTATCCGGGAATTCTTATCATTATTCTTCTGCTTGTAATGAAATCTCTCGAAAACGTTGCTGACTCAAACAATGACACTCCGCGCATCACTTCAAGCACAGAGTAAGTCATCTTCTCTTTTAATGTTATAACAAATTCACAAACATTAATGGAAAAACGTTATTTGCTAAGAATACTTTCTGGATGCACTGTATATGATTTTTGCCGGTGTATTCCATACATTACATTTCTGAAACTGAACAAGAGTTTTAAAGTCTCATACTGTAGTATTTTTTCTGTGGGGCCGGGCGCTTCATTTCATTTCTTATGTCAGCTGTCAGTGTTCTCATTTGTCAGTAAAGACAACAGATATGTTTATGTTTGCTATAGAAAGAAGAAAAATCACAGATTGTTAAGTAATTGTTGAACATTTTCACAGTTTTGGATACTTTGAATTTGGCTTTTTTTTTATTATTTTTTTATTGAATTTAAAAATATTTTATGGGCTGGTCTGAACCTAGTTTTCACATTATACTACCTAAAAGTAAAAAAAAAAAAAAATTATAGTGCTGCATTGGATTTTTTTTTGATCAAGTAATTCAAAGTAACTAAGTAACTTTTACTCAAAGTAAAATTTTAATTGAGTTAAAAATTACTTAAGTAGATGTTTACTTTTACTTGAGCAGAATTTAAGCAAAGTAAAGATACTTTTACTTAATTTTTGCTGTACCCTCTCCACCTCTGGTCGTTTCAAACCGTTGTAGAGACAAAAAAAATCCTCTTCATACCATATGAGCACCACAAGGTGGCAGTACAGGCCAGCTCAATGGAGACGGACACAGAGAGGGATACAATTACACAAGCCCCCAGGAAACATGTTTCAGGGTTTTTTTTTCAGAATTAAACTTTTAAAAATTGACAGAATATAGTGGCTGGTCATTACCTGACAGAAGGTGTCATCAAAACCACATGGTGACACTGAAATGGATGGCATTATAGTCCATCTGGGTTGAGGTCAGCTAAGCTGGACCTCAGTGGTACCTGATAAATAAGTGATGAAGTGGCAAATTGTGTGGCCTGCAGAGTCACCTGACCCGAGCCAAGTGGAGAAGGCTTGAGATGATTTGGATTCCTTGGTGAGGTTTTAAAAAAAAAAAAAAAAAAAAAAAAAGAGCAAACAAATGCTCAGTGTCTGGGAACACATTCAAGGAACAGAATCCCAGGTGGCAACTGTACCTTCTGACCAGAAAATGCCAAAAGCTGGGAAACTGGGAATTCAAAGAATTACGATCTGGCAGTGAATCCGAAAAATTGCCATTCATATAGTTACCCACTGGGGGGAAAAAAGTATACATCCAGTATAATCATAAATAATACAAATATTTTTACCCAGAATGTTAATGTACAATATTATGAAGTATTAAAATCACACAGTTGCATAAAACTATAGTAATTATCATCAATAAACAGTTTCTTCAGTTGTAAAAACTCAATCAAAAACAAATGAACAAGAAAATGCATATAATAAATGCATACAGTAAAATGTTTCTGTGATGGGTAAGAATTTATTGTTGCATGTCAGACCCTATTTCAGAGGTCTGTATATCTTGTATTTGTTAATAAAAGATCTCTGATACGGTCACACTGTTCTGAAATAAAGACAACTAGTCATTTTATTATTTTAATGAATTAACAACATTGAAAACTTCTACTAAATAAAGATTTTTTTTCTAAACAAATATACAAACAAGCACACAAATAAAATATATTTAAAGTACCAAATGTGTAAATGCTGAACAAATGCTTGCAGTTAACAATCAAAGGGGTCAGTAAAACTTAAAAGTTAATTCCAGTTAAAGTTTGAACTTATAAACATTGGGAGAAACATGGAAAAGAACAACAAAAAAAAATCTCTAATTTGAAGAGATATGGCCAAGGAACATCTGGCCTGGTGAACTTAACTAAACACTTCACCCCCTGCAAGTCTCTTCGTCTCTGTCGGTCTGGGCAGTCAGTAATCAACCTTCACTATGAGGTGACAACTTCTCTTCTTCAGTCCTGACTGAGCACTCCTGTTACAACCAAAACAAAAAAGCCATGCTACCTTATTCTATAGCCAGACTTATATAGGACCACATAAAAAATATATATAAATAAAAATATGAACCAATTAACTTACATTTCATCTGCTGTATTCTGTTGCAGGAAAAATAGATTTGAATTATTTTATTGTGGTTTCAAACTACTAGTAATTGGTATAGTAGAGCAAATATTTGTTAGAGCAGGTCAGGAGATGCAGTATTTCCAACCCACCTGAACAGGCTGATTCCTCTCGGGGAGCTCAGCAGCCGAAGCTGAAAGCCCTTCAACTGACACGTAGAAGGTGCGCTGGTCCCCCACCGCCTCTCCACATTGCTCCGGCCGGCCCTGCTGGCCTGGCACTGGGTGGCCACTGCCCATCTGGCCCTGGCCGCCGCGCCCCTGAACAAAGACCTGCTGAGAGTGGCAGAGCAGCGGAGAGATTCCACCATTTTAGTTTGCCCTTCTGGTGTCTGGTGATGTTTCAATATGAAGTGAACAGTTAGGCAGCCAAAATAAAGCAAAGGTTAAAGTAATGATTTAACTGATGTCTTTTCTTCAGTTACACACCCATCAGCCACAACAATAATACTACCTGCCTAACACTGTAGGTTCCCCTCATGCCACCAGATAAGATCTAAGTTGTCAAAGCACGGACTTCAGTAGACGTCTGAATGTGTCCTTCAGTGCCCGCTGCCAGCAGTGGATCCTTTAAGTCCTGTAAGTTATGAAGTGTGGCCTCTGTGGATCAGACACTCAACTGGTTTGAAATGAAAAACACAGCTGAAGAATTGTTCCCTGTGTGACGGTGTGCACTGTTCTGCTGAAAGTTGCCACTGCCTTCATTATATAAAGTTACAAGGAAGGAATGTACTTGACTTAAATCAATCTTCAATCAGCAAACTTCAGGACTGCGGTACGCCAAAGTAAACTCCACAGCATGAATCATGTTACGGTGAGTATGTTAGAGATAATTATTGTATTAATGTTATGTCCCACATCCTGCAGGGCAGGTTTGTTTGTCGGTCGGCCTTCTGTTTTGTCTGCAGGACTGTGCAAAATGCAACATTCCTGCATTGGAGGAGTTGTGGCCACGCCTACGGACATGGGAACGTTGAAAAGAGAAGCCCCGCGTACCAGTGGGGCAGCAGTGTTTATACTGAGACTGGCGGCCTTGTATTTCTTTTACTTTAAATTTTTATGCTTGTAAATAGTCATTCAAGGAATCAATATTCCTGAGCATTAAACCTCTATCTGTGTTTAACTTTTTACGGTGCAGTCCAACACCAGCCTGTCACACAGTTTTGTCTCAGTCTCCGACCCCTTGACACGGGGACGTGACAATTAGTCTGACTACAACCACATGTTTAAAAAGGTAAACATGATAGCCTCAATTAAATCATATTAAATCAAACTTCTCTATTAAGTTGTCTTGGATAACACTGTAGCAAGCAAATAACGTGCATCTCATTTGCACAATAAGAAAATGTAAAGCACATATGGCATATTGGCACCACTCGACATGCTTAATTTTCTATTGTATTGATTTGCCTGCGATGAAATAAAAATCACCAGCTTTTGTAGTCAAAGTGGACAATACGTCTCTAAATGGATTTTCCTCTCATGCTTGTATACGGGGACAAGGAGAGAGCAATCCCCATAAATGGTCAAGTCCAGGTATACTTGGAGCTTTACCAAACTGTGCATGGAAACACCGATCGTGTCTCCACAGACACAGCCATCCTCAAGATCAAAAACAAAATGTGATTTACCAGAACTAGCCTATAGTCCTGTTCAGATGCTTTTTTGGTTGTCAGGGGTCAGCTTTTTCATGCATCTACAAAGTTTCTGCAATTCGTGCTCTTCTAAGGGATCAGAAAAGACCACATAGCCTTCATAGCCAAAGATACTGGTGATCCATGGACTACTTCTGGCAGGTACATGCTCAAACTGTAGCAGTTGCTAAATGTCCTGCTTTTCATACATTACTACTCTTCACTAGCTGCCTCTATACACACACACACACACACACACACACACACAGCCCTTCACATGAGTCACTGTAACATAATGATCAATTTTATCCACTTCACCTGTCAGTGGTTCTAAATGCTGTGTTAGAACACAAATCTGCATAGAACATGTTCTATGCAGATAAAGCAATAAAAACAACAAGAATTTACATTACATTTACAGCATTTGGTAGATGCCCTTATCCAGAGCGACTTACAACCAGCAGCCCTTCTCGTGTTCCCACCCACTCTACAACTTCCCCTTAGAAATAGGGGTCAACATACCCAAAAATTTAATCACCTCAATATTCTTCTTTCAAATGGCACGTGCATCCTTGCCAATCAAAAGGTGCAATGTATAATATTTGGCCAATTAATACTTTTATCAGACAGGTGGCTGTATGTGCGCAATGCATAATGACTCCTAATGAACATCTCACTCTTCATAAACCTGAAAAAAGTTCCGTACCTAGCTGGTTAGCATTCTAATTTCAATGAACATTTCTACAACAATGAAATAACATTAAAGCCGCTGTTCACATAATTCGAGTAACCTTCAGAAATCTTGTTTTCAGAACAAGCACTACAGATTAAACATGTGTTGACGGCCTCCGATATGAGGCTGAGCTGAGCTGAAGTTGAGGGAGTGGTGAGTAAGGCGGAACTAGCACAGATGCAGTGTTTTTCAACGGGATTCGTCACACTCCCATGGCTGTTTTGCTCACTTGCTATCCAAATGTCAATGCAAGGACAAGGTTCTTTTTTTGAAGAAAACTTTTGCAGTCCACCCGATTCATTATGCCCATCTACAATCTCTACCCAGCAGAAATGCTTTTCGTTTTGACCTTCCCATAGCACGTCAGGCTGGTGCTGCCCTGCTGTGACCGCGGCCCCTCCATAAACACCAACAAATGAGCCTGATCACGTCTCGCAACGGTTGAAGCCCAGCTCTCCTCTCGCAGCAGCCGGGGGGCGGTGAGCTGAAGCCAGACACTTGAGAGCATAAAGACTAATTAGGAGCACTCTCCGATGCCAGCGTCTGACGTGGCCGAGCTGCGAGCTTGGGGATGAGAGACAGCACCTGGCATCTGTATCCTCAAGTCACTGAAACGAACAGCAGAATTTAGCTGCTGTTGTTTTTTAGAATCAGTATATGAGTATACCAAGCTGATCCACAAAACAGTGCGCTGGTGTCTTCCTCTTGTAAGTCGCTTTTTTCCTAATAATTCTACACACACCACCACATTATGACAATGTGAAAAAAAAGTTTACTTGAGGTTTTAGCAAATTTATTAAAAATAAAAAGCTGAAGAAAGCATATGTATTTAAGTATTGATGCTCATAGTTGAGATTAGGCGCATCTAGTTTCTCCTGATCATCCTGGACATGTTTCTGCAGCTTAATTGGAGTCCAGCTGTGGAAAAAAATTGGATTTGGAAAGGCACACACTTGTCTATATAAGGTGACACCTCATGAGTACAAACCAAGCATGAAATCAAAGGAATTTTGTAGACCTACAAGACAGGATGGTCTCAAGGCACAAACCTTGGTATGGTTACAGAAACATTTCAGCTGCTTTGAAGTTCCCAATGAGCACACTGGCCTCCAATCATCTGTGGGTGGAAGAAGTTCAAAACCACCAGGACTGTTCCTAGTACTGGCAGACACCAAAACTGAGTGAATGGGGAAGAAGGGCCTTAGTCAGACCAACAACCCAATGGTCACACTGGCAGAGCTCCTAAGGTCCTCTGTGGACAGAGGAGAACTTTCTAGAAGGACAACCATCTCTGCAGCAATCCACCAATCCCGCCTGTATGGTAGAGTGGCCAGACGGAAGGCACTCCTTAGAAAAAGTCATTTGCCAAAAAAGGCATTGCCTTTCAGACCATGAGAAACAAAATTCTCTGGTCTGATGAGACAAAAATTGAATTCTTTGGTGTGAATGCCAGGAGTCATGTTTGGAGACATGTTTGACCTCAGATACAACATACATCCAGGCCAATACTATCCCTAGAGTAAAGCATGGCGGTGGCAGCATCATGCTGTGGGGATGTTTTTCAGCTGCAGGAACTGGGAGACTAGTCAGGATAGAGTGTGTAAGAGATGACTGATGACAGAGACATCCTGAAAGAAAACTTGCTCCAGAGCACTCTTGAACTCAGATGGGGCGAAGATTAATCTTTCAGCAGGACAACAACCCTAAGCACACTGCCAAGATATCAAAGGAGTGGCTTCAGGACAACTCTGTGAATGTCCTTGAGTGGCCCAGTCAGAGCCCAGACTTGAACATCTCTGGAAAGATCTTAAAATATCAGTGCACAGATGCTTCCCTTCCAACCTGATGGAGCTTGAGAGGTGCTGCAAAGAGGAATGGGTGAAACTGGCCAATGATAGGTGTGCCAAGCTTCAGCCATCATATTCAAAAAGACTTGAGGCTGTAATTGCTGCCAATGGACAAAGTAAAAACTTTACATTTAATACATTTGCCAAAACCTCAAGTAAACTTTTTGCACATTGTCATTATGGGGTGTTAATTCTGTGTATAATTCTGAGGAAAAATTGCACTTAATCCACTTTGGAATACATTGTTAAAAGATTATCCTTCTTTCTTGTCATCTATTAATTTACATGAATTCTAAGGACTCCTTTGATGTCACTCTAGAAAACAAGCCCCACGTACGGTGCTTAGTGCCGGTTTGAAAATAGTGCCCCTAAATGTTAATTATCTATAGTCTACAAAGAAAGTATTCAAGAATCTCATTACGTTTTTCCACACTGTACAACAAAACCTGAATGTTTTAAGTGTGAGGACTTTTAACACTGAAGTGCAACTTAATCCTGCTGTTCTATTGTCACACAAATCATACGAATAGTCCCTCCCTCAGACATATTTCCGCAGTCCGTAATAGAGCACAGTGAAGTGATTACAACTTTCACTGCACTACTATAGTGGCGGCCTAGTGGGTAAGCAAAAGGACCAGTAATATGATATGTTGCGAGTTAAAATCCCAAGCTATACAGTCCCCACACACTGCTCCCCAGGCACCTTTCATGGCTGCCCAGTGCTCACTAAGGGTGACAGTTAAAAGCATTTTGTTGCACTGTGTGCTGTGCATCACTTAGACAAACTTATACATTTTACTTTTTTTTTTTTTTACATTTTACAGCATTTGTCACACTCTTATCCAGAGTGACTTACAATCAGTAGTTACAGGGACATAATGGTAGTAAGTGGGGTTTGAACCTGGGTCTTCTGGTTCATAGGCGAGTGTGTTACCCACTAGGCTACTAGGCTAGGCTACTACCAACCTGGTTATAGGGTTGTATCGTTCAGATGTACATACAGTTATTACAGCAGTTATTACAGGGCAGTGGTGGCCTAGCGGTTAAGGAAGCGGCCCCGTAATCAGAAGGTTGCCGGTTCGAATCCTGATCCGCCAAGGTGCCACTGAGGTGCCACTGAGCAAAGCACCGTCCCCACACACTGCTCCCCGGGCGCTGGTCATGGCTGCCCACTGCTCACTCAGGTGATGGGTTAAATGCAGAGGACAAATTTCACTGTGTGCACTGTGTGCTGTGCTGCTGTGTATCACATGTGACAATCACTTCACTTTATTTATTTATTATTTAGCATGGCAAAGAAATACTGGTTTCAATATTCTGGCAAAGACAATTTCCTACTGGTCTTAAGTAAATACAAAGCAGGTTGTAAACTTAAATGGTCACAATTGTCATGAACATACCAATAGAAGAATTATATTAAAAAATGAACCTTTTATTAAAAGTAATGCCATGTAATCCGTTGCAAACTGCTTTGTGTAAAAACAGAATCTATCCTCTCAAGGACACGTGAATCTGCTGGTCGGGTTTACAGATGAAGATGAAACTGCTGGCATCCCGGTCTGCTGTGCTCAGCACAGGGTAAATTGATTAATCCGTGTCCTTAGAAAACTCCCAGCCCTCCGCTGCACCCGTATCATGCTAAGCGCCATTATCCCAGAGTGACAACACTCAACAAATTCCCTGACCGCCGTCAGCCGAGCATTGTGTTGCCCGTTAGCGCGCCGGTGCCATTATTCCTGATGAAAAATTAATTTCCCTTATCTGCCTCTAAGCTCCTCAATCCAAATCCAATCCGACTTTGACTCTTTCTTTACAGGTATCAGACACACGCACGCACCACACACACCCAGAGGAGCGCACAACACATGCACATAAAAGATTAATTGCACGTCTTGGCTAGGTGGGGAGGAGTGGGGTGAGACATCCATTTCCACACACCTGAAAAGATACTTGATACCGGAGAGCGGGAAGGAGATAACATTGTCAAGGGCTGTCGAGACTGACAGCGGAACAATGTCCCAGGGTAGCATCTCACCGAGCTGTCTGTCTTTCAGCTCGAGCCTCCGCTCGCTGCGTCAAAGGCAGATCATTGATTCGGCTGTCGCGGATATTTTCCCCTGCAAAGGCATCCCCGTTCTGCCTCTATTAAGACTGACACAGTGTTATCTTCATCGCTGCTCAAAGCCAAGCTGCAGCGCCTGCCTTTTATTCTCTGGACGCCGAGGAGGAGGAGGAGGAGGAGGAGGGTGGGTGCTGGAGGGGGTCCACATGAGAGGATAACACTTCAAGTGCCAGTGGTACTGTGATTATTGCAATATGTAATATGATAAGAAATGTGTGGGGCTGCTGGGAGAGGATTGGACGCCACTCCAAGAGCAAAAAAAAAATTGCTGAGGTCCTACACAGGCCGAGGCCTGGTGACATTTCTGCTTCTGGGTGTCATCTGAGGCTGTGACCGTGTTGTTGAGGTCGACTAAGGTCAGATGTGGCAAACAGTAAACACAGAGCCGCCAGCGTCCCGGGGGAGCTGCGTTCCTACTGCTCTGTTTGGTTTTAATTATCTTCTTCACTCATCTGCTTCCAGGCACAGGGAGATTCAGGCACCTGAGACAAGCTGATTATTTGTCTGTGCGATCACAAGATCAATTCACAAGTGACAACAAGGCGATATGACAGTCACCGGCATTTTCGTACCCACTTAAAAAAAGAATAGGCCTGATTTTTGTGGCTCTATATAAGATGTAGTGCATGGCACGCTCGCTAACATCACATCAGCCCTTTAATTAAGTGTCATTATTTATGGCACCCAGAAGATAAACTTTAATACTGTTTTGTAGTTATCAGTTATCAATCAACTTCATCATTCTGGACAATTTGGTCCTCCTGCCAACAAGTCACACTGAGGAAGGATTAGTACACAGGGTCTCGTCTAGTCCCTTCCTCCCGCCTTTTCCCTCAGTTTTATTTGCTCGCAGTATAACTCCTTCATTGCGCCTTCACAATCTGACATCACAAATTTGATCAGCTCAAGTCACGTTCACACCAAAATCCAACATACAGTCAGATTATGAAATTCATGAGCACTCCCTACGTGCAATTTTCCTTCAATCTTAATGCGATTGCAATGGATGCGTAGACCAAAACCAACCAAATGGGTGTGTCTGCATTACAGCTAATTTACTGCTCACTTTGACATGTACTGAATTATGGTTGACAGAATGTGACTTACCCCCGCAGGAACCTGTCTGACCATCCTGACCTTTGATGGTACAACTGGATTTTCTTCCATTAAATGCCCTTGATGCAGCCCAGTCCTTTTTCTCTTGGAATCATTGGGCTGCATGGCACCATTTATTTCTTTCTTGTCCCCCTGCTGGTCCAGCATCTGGTCAGATTCAGACATCACAGTCTGAAGGAAACTCGGAGGCATTTCAGACCCGCTGTGGAGGCCTAAACACGGACATTTGACAACCTGGGATTCAGTCTTCTCAGACTTGATGTAGCCCTCTGGAACATGTGTGGCCTGTGGGTTGGCTGCAGACTTCACTGGGCCAGGTTGGGGTTTATACTGGGCATGATGGTGAGAGTGTGTGTTGGTTTGGTATGCTGTCCGAGATCCACATATCTGTATCTGGTGTTGGCCTGGGGAACTCCATTGATTGTGGTATTGACGGGTATTGCTCAGACCATGTGGTGGGAAGTTCAGGACCTGCTGTCCAGCTTGAGGCATCTTCTGGGATCCGCTTTGCAACCTGTGTTGAACAGAATGTGGGTTGTGCGAGTTGCTGTACTGGAAGATATTCTGGCCTTGCTGTTGGCCCAGTTGCGCTCGTTGGAATGGCTCACTATAAGGGTGTGGCAGGGGAGGGTTCCACCCTTGGTGGGGATGCCCATGTCCCCATTCTTTGTCATGCTGCTGATTGTTCCGTTCCCTCATGGCCCTTTTCCTCTCCATGGCTTGCTGTTGTCGCCCCAGCTCCTTCTGCCTCAGCACCTCCTCACGCTTCTTCCTCTGCTCCTCCAGCTTAATCATGTATAGCCTATCCTCCACCTCCTGCAACTCAATTTGGTTTCAAGACAAAAACATTTCAATATTAATAAAACTCAATTCAGAAGTAAAATGTTCTGCATGGATGGAGGGAAAACAGCAGCAACATAGTAGATGATACCACAAATGGAGAAAATCCCTGATATTGGAGTTTTCTGAAAAAAAAAATTCTGTTTCTGAAGAATATCCAACAGATTAGAATGATAAAAAACAACAAAACACCAGGAACCCACCCAACACAACATTTGTGAAACACAACACAAACGGATATGCCATGCTCAAGGTTAAGAGCATGGTTCGGATTAACAACAATAAAACAAAATTTTGTACAAAATACCACAGTCGTTATCACCTGATTAAAGGGGAATGGTCAATGAAAAGGGGTTAGAGTGGATTGAGAGTGAGGGGGTGGTGGGACTGATTGATTGGCAGCGCCGACTTGTGAAAAGACTCAGAGCAGGACTATTGATTTCCTCAGAGTGGTTTGTCAGCACTGATAATTGGTTCTAATGATCAGTGCTGTCTGCCTGACCTTGGACTGTGAGAATGGGAGAACAGGACTCTATTATCACTCATCTCGACATGCACAAGACTCTTCAGCTTTCTAAAAGATTGTCCTCATAGGGACACTCAACACCCATGTGTGATTTTTAAACTAAAGAACATTGAGGAATAAACCCATTATGAACTATAGACACTGATTCACTTTTAAAATCATAAAACAGCCGTGATCAACTTATGGTCATGTAATTTTGCAAGTATAACAAAAAACATTTAATGGCCAGTATATCAAATCACTGCCTGAGTAACCATAAGCCAAAACTGAAAACATTAAGAAACACAGAAAATATTATGGTAGTCAAAATATATTGATTGTCATTCTGAGCCTTATTTTCAAAAGACTATAATAGACATTCTATGTTAATTATTCCTATCACTGAGAACATCATTTTTAATTATGTTTGTATAGATGGGAGCTGAGAATCACACTGATAATTTAAAGTCACACACCAAACTTCCATGTTGATGGGCACACCCTTATCTGAAAAATAGAGCAAACAGCCAATATCTTTTTGCCCAAGAACTGCACCAAAAGAAAACAGAACTAACTGCTTAATAGGGGTGTTGAAATTAATTTCACAACCGATGCACTGCGATGCAAATGTGGATGATTCTGCACATGCAGAAGAACATAATTACTTATATCATAATGAGGTTCCTTAGTAGTTTTCTGGCACTGGCATAAAAATTCTAGTTAAAGAGTAATGTTGGTAGTGACTGTGGCTGCCTGACCTGAGTGCAGCGCCGCTCCATGTAGGAATAACTCTCAAGCCATAATGTGAGGTAATGTAGAAAAATTGATGGGATGCATTGTGATACATCGAGATATCAAATCGAATCGCTGAGATGAAAATCATAAAACAAATTGAATCATGAGACCAGTGAAGGTTCATACCTCTATTAAATAACATACTTAAATGAGAATAGGGTTCCTCAATATCTATTCTCCTTTTTCCCTCAATGCCAACTTCAAAACATCCTGACTCCTCCCTCATCTCTAAAACACGTCTGCTACCAATCAAACATGCTGATAGATTATTACTGGTTACAGAATTATGACTGGCCAACTAGTGAATCTGATATGCCTGAACAAATCCCATCCAATGCCTGGGGGAAAAGAAAATATTGTGTACATATTCACACGCCCAACATTTTTTAGATTTCTGTCCATTCTTCATCAGCAGACCAGGAAAACTGTAATAAATGTGGCTAAAAATGTCTGACCACCGTTATTGCAGAGTTAAGTGCTTCACTGACCTCCTCATCTTTCACACAGGCTTTGGCCGTAAGGCTCTGGACGAGTTTCGGAGACTCCTCCTTGACCCTTAGACCCTCATTCCCAACCAGCACACCAAGCTCCATAGAGGTCTTGGCAGCCGACCCAGACTTGGCACAAGGTGGAAGGCTGGCACCCACAGGCATCCCCCTGGTAACACCCATGGGCCTTGCAATCCGTCCAGCCCTGGCAACGGGCCTCACCTGCACAGCGGGTGTCCGAGTTGGACCGGCAATGTTGTTGGTGACGGGCATACAATGAAGCATTTGGGGCCAGACTGTGACTTGGTTCTTTTCAACCCTCTTGGTTCCATCACTTTTTATTGTGACACAGGGAAGGGTCTGAAATGAGGAAAACAGAACAAGAAAGGATGCAAAGATTAAACAATTATTTATTTATTTGTCGTATTGATTTGTTAGGTGACAGGCAGTCTTGGGATTTTTTTTTGGCAATACAGTGTCTATATTTTGTCAAATCTCTTGTAAATATGTGTATATTTGAAACAAATGTAACAACAATATAACAAATGGGTTGTAAAAGACTGCTGGTTGTGGTATGCGTCTAGGCACTGGAAGAAAATCATAAAATGCACATCATTACTTATGCCAACATTGGACATTTTGGACACAAAATCCAAGATATTTCATTAGGAGAGTCCCCAATGAGTATGAGTGTGTCTCAAAAATGCTAAAGTAAAGAATGGATTGGAATTTGTTCATTATTACACCTTTCTCATTTACTTTTCATTGTAGTCATTGACTAGGCCTGCTAGATGCTAGTATCCTCCATTTTAGCAGATTAAAAAAAGAAAAACTCTTGAAATGTGACAATGATGCTAAACGTGGATGGTAGGATATGGACAGCAGGGTCACTGACACACTGAAGACTACAGAAGCACAACCAGAAGAACTAGTTCTCCTCTGAAGCAACCCACTGTGGATCCTGCTACTCTTGCGTTTCCTGGTAGAGCTCCTTTCATTTTCTTTGCCCTTAACATGCTCAGTGGTGTAAGAACAATGTATGACACCCCGAAGGGCCTACGACTGAATGGCCTCTGGCACACTAAAAGCTTCAATGGCAGCGAGACCTCTGAAACTACAGAAAAAAAAAATACAGAGCGTCTTAATATTCCACTGGAGGTCCCGACTCTGGTGAGCACCTACCCTGCCAAACCCAACGAGGAATCTGAAAAGAATCCATGTCTGATCCTGTGATTCCTACTGAGGTTCACTTACTGGCCACATTCACTTCCTCCTTGATAGAAAAAGAAATCTCGCATGGCTCCCTGAAGGATCTACAGTAGCAGGGCTCCTAACAGGCTTAAGTCTTAGACAACAATAGTGCCACTGCAACAACAAAAGAATATTTGTTGAATTTGAGAATACAGAGATGATCCCACTCAAGAATCTTCTGCCTTGGCTCCTTCACTGAAATCTTCTTTGAAGTCCCTGGATGCAGCACAAAATCAGTCATAATAATCCAATGAAGGTCTTCTCGGGTGAGTAGGACTGAGAGACGGGAGAAGAGAAACAACCCCTGATGAAACCTGTAGTGGCACATCTTTAACCATTTGTGAGCAGTCCTAGAGCAAATGACCCTGTGGGTGGATCTGCCAGTCAAACATTAGCCAAAGTCCAAAGATGATTTATATTATTCCTCAACTGAACTCCAGGGGTCTCATTTACAACCATTGCGTATGCACAAACAAGCCCTAAAAGATGCGTTCACCTCTTCCTACGCAAACGTTGCGAAAATTTGTGCATACGTTTATGCAAACTCTGACCCATGCGGGCAAACATTTTGGGGGGAAAATGTGTGCGAAGAGGGTGAGCAAAAACATGAGTGGCATTAGTACATATATAATAATTCCTTGTGCTAGTGTTTAATACACTGTACATTTAATTTCACTTATTCAGTCACATATTTATAATTGTGAATATATAAGTAAAATATTTAATTCTGATTAAAAGTATAGATTAAGTTTAGATTTAATGTATGCACTGAAGTTGTTGAAATGTAAATGGATAAAATGTCACCATGATTATCACGAACATTAAATCAATGAAAAATAAAATCAAAATCTTAAAACGCAAATTCCACAATCACATTCATGCATCATGTAACATAACGAATGCGCTGGCATTGTTAGAAGATTATGCTGATGGCAGAATCAGAAGAGAACGGGTGTTCAGGGCCCATAAAGATTTTTTTGGCCCATGGTTATGCCTGGCTCATAAGCCGATTTAGATTACCTAGATGTGTGCTTTTGGGCTATGTGCTGATCTGGGTCCAATGTCAGAGAGCCCAACCCGACAGAACCACAGATCGAAAGTTCCACAAGAGCGTGAGCATCATTACAGTGATTTTTCCACCCATGTCTTTCTCAGACACCACCCTACACACACCTGTTTCTCCCAGTATTGAAGCCATCCGGGTTTCCAGAGGTTTCAGACCTGCCCTCACCGCCTCCGGCAGCAGACATGGTCTCTCGATGGGCTGCAATTCTTTTTTATGATCAATTTTAAATCGGACCACTTTTTTTAATTCACTGCCCTCATTTCATTCACAGCATTCATTACTTGTTGCAGCTCACTGCCTTTTTTTTTTTTTTTAATTTCAGAATTTTTTTATTTAGATTTTCCCTCAGTTTCCATGATACCATATTTTCAGGTTTACATCAGAGGTTTAAATATTCATGAGGTGATTTGCATTTATCCTGTATGGTTAAAAGGAGGTGTGCAGGGGCCAGATATGTGGCAAATCCATGTGCAGACATGGAGTGTGTGTGTGCTCATGTTTTCATAAATCTGACATTTACGTTACTTTATTTTCATTTTTTGATTGCATAGAACTCATACTAAAAGTGTATGTGCAAAGTTTTAATGTGACCACAGGTGACAACCTTACATGCTGTTTAAATGGTTAGGATTCACATCTCTGGTCACACACACGCTCATTCTGAACATGTCATCCAGCTTAACTATTTATTTCCCTTGACCCATAATTCTTTATGGTGAAAATAAAGAAAGGATTCTCAATCCCATATAGGTTTTTAATGAGAAAGCTATGTTAACAACATTAAATCATGTTTCTAATATTAGTTGTCTACCTTGTTACTCAGTTTTGTGCTGTGATTCTGGGGTCATTAAAATATTTCAGATAATTATCTTGCCTTGTTTTAAGGTTGGATTTTCCCGTGACTGTCCCCCCTGTACCATATGCATGGTTTACCCCTTGCTTTAATTAAGAAGGAAACAAGGTGCAGTATTCACCTCAAACACTAGAGGGCAATCATGCCTCTGACTACTGCTGCCCTCTGCAGTTGTCCAAACACCTTGGCTTTGATGAGGTGATAGAGGCCACTCACAATTCAAAAAGGGATATTTAAACAAGGCAAAGAATGGAAGAATGGAATGGAATACTTTCCATTTACGGAACAGCTTTCTGGAAGTAGAGTTGGTGAAGCCTGTTGGGATGCATGCACTAAATACTCTATTGTGTTCATGCTAACCAGATTCACTATTCCAGCCAAACTGGACCTGCCTGTGCCCAATATTGAGGTGAGAGTCCTGGGCAGTAGATTTTGCAAACTAGAAGAGAGCTGCTCTGAATTTGACATTCCCTGCGGCCAAGAATACAGTGGTGGTGGTGGGTAGCCCTGGAGACATGATAGGCTCCTCCTCACCCATATCCCACTCTCAGTCCTAATCCCAGCCCCACAGACACATTGGAGGAGTCTCCAGGGGAGCTGGCCAGAGAATTACGGCCCTGCAGGGGACACCGAAACCAGGGATCTTTAGTAAAAAAGGGGAGAATCAAAGTAAACAAATGGCATTAAAAAACAAATCTCCAGTTCAGCCAGTGTACTTCACATCCAGAAAATTTTGTATATAGTCATCCCCAAATATAAAGTGTTCTGAGAGAGAGGTGTCCTGTCCCCTCAGGGATGCAGGATAGTGATCCAGCCCTGACGCAGCGGCTCTGTTAGGGACCAATAAAAATGCTCCCACACATTAGCATATGTTCAACATTCACAAACATTGGCTGGTGTATATTAACACAAGTTAACATTCATGGGCCATATAAGTGCACAGAAACATGCTTGGGCATGAATGCATGCTACGGGAGAACACTGGAACATGTAGAGGAACCGAGGTAATAGTACAAGGACACACTAATGGCATGAGACCAGTTCTCCACACTCCAAATATATCTAAATCTTAGGGTTCAAACACAGAAGCGAAAAGCAAAAATTAATTTAAATATAATAAAAAAAGAAATGAAATTTTGTTTTATTCTGCATGGCATTTTATTTAGAAAAATGACCAGATCATCTCCTTGACGCTACTCATCTGAGCCTCTTTACCAAACTTGTTTCTGTAATAGTTTCAAATTGTAGAGGGCTTTAAGTCACACATTGCAATATACGACTAACTAAATAAGTACTATTAAATATAAAATAATAAATGCTCATTGTTACTGTTTTGCCATTATTAATAATATGTTAAATATTAAGCACAACCTTCATTACTTAAACAACCATAATTTCTATCTTCTGCATCTTATCTTATAAACTAAACAAATGATTATTAATCTGATAATTCTCTAAATCCTTCAGAGGAATGAGGAATGGTTTCCCCTTTATCCTCTTAAAACATACGTTTGGTTAACAAATTAACCTTTTTTCCTGTGAGCTGCTTGTACATAAATCAGGCTACTTAAGTTTCCTACCTGCTGTTAATTATTCAATTCCCTCCATCTACATTCTCAACAAGAATTGATTGCTTTTCTCTCTCCTCTCTCCTGGTGATTGCACAGAGAATGGAGAAGGGGTACCAGCCAAGCCTCCCAAAACAGGAAGTCAATCAGTGCCTGCATGCAGGCGGCCAGGGAAGGGGAATAGCAGGCCATTGTTCATCTAATCAGCTCAGCACCGGAAAGGTCACTGCCAGCCCCCGGTAGAGTTTAATTATAAGAACACCACAATGTAGCGCCCGCTTGGGCTGATTTGATAGCGGACCCTTGGTCCACAACCTGATGTGGCTGGGCAGCGTGGATGGAGTACTCAGAGACAGAATAAGGAAGGGACTTGAGAAGAAACCGAGCATAAGAATCAGAAGCATATTGGCTGGTATTTTACATTGTAACCTGCTCAGCCATTACAGACATTTTATGACAGACAGGTTTTAATTATTTTATTTTCCACATTTGTCAATCATTTGTCAAGAACACTTACTGAAATAACACAATTTATAATATAATATTTTAATAATGTTTATAAATATTTTAATAATACTGGCTGGTGGTATTATTTGCTCATCACTATTCAGCAACATATAAAGAAGAATCATAAGATAGAGCAGTCCAAACATGTGAATGGGACCTACACATTTTGTGGTCTCCAAAAGCTATTATTCCAGATGTTGTAAATAAACAGGAGACCGCCTAAAACAACTGAAGACATACTGATATAGTCATATTTTCCTGACTACTAAAATTGCCCTATTGTCACAGAGGTTGTGCCTGCCAGGTCCCATCATGCCCAGTCTTGCCGGGTTTTAATGGCATGATGAGACACATCAAGTGCTACATTCAAGAAGAGTGGGCCAAAGCGCTGCACTGCCACGCTTCACATCTTTCACCCATTCAGTACGCTTGTTACTGGTCTCAGCAGAGCAACTCTGACAGGAGATGGGCACTGTACCATTGACACTGCTATAACAATGTAATGGAGGACTCCCCAATCAACAAATACAAAAGAAGTACAATTACAACAATGCCCAAATCCTAAAACACTAACTGAAATTCTACAGGAACACAATTTGTCTTTTAAGACAAATATTTCAAAATGAGTCAGCCACAGAACATGCCTGCCACTTCATTAGTTTTAGTTGAAGGATTTTTGATTTATCTATTTTTGTGATGGGTATGAAATATTTCAGCTCATTTTCCTCACCTTGGCCCCCTATGACACCACAAACAAAATATTGAAAGCTAGTGAACCGTCCACCAATCCACAGCACAAAGCCCTGTTATCGGACTCCAGCACAATCAGGCCTGTCATTCAGCACAAACAAACAGGAGCCGATGCATTCAGCTTCGCAATTAATGCCTTTAATGAGATCGTTCACTGGAGGCGATCCATCCACTTCAATTTGGCAGAGCCCTCATTGCCATTTTTTAAAATGAAGTCTCCAATGATGGGCTGGATTAATATTTAAACATTTTTTCCCCTTCACGGAAAATATTCTGTACGTACACACACACACATACTGCAGCTGGGTCCCTGCATGTACGATTAGTGTGTGATTGTATGATAATGGTATGATAATTGTGATTAATCAAATGCCCACTGGCAAATGGAACTTTCTGGGGGGCATTTTGTCACCTGCATTCTAAATGGCATCTTACCCAGGGTTCACATGGAGAGGCAATATGATTGGACGAGCTGGTGCTGCCTTTCAGAAACGCACTGTTCTATATAGAGACAGTAAGGCAGCAAATAATGTGCCACTAACACAGTGGAGGCAAAAAACTGGCATGAATTAATACCCCCACTAAACGATGGAAGGGAGGAGAGGGGAGAAGAGGAAAGGAGCGGATTTTGGAGTGAAAGAGGTAGCGACGCGCAGCCGGGCAGGGGGCTTTGACACCTCGACCCCCAGAGCAACCCAATTTTCTGCCCTCCTTTCAGAAAGCCCCCCCCTTCACAGCAGATGTCAATCAGGACACAGGGCAGCAAAAAGAGAGGGTCAAGTCAAAGCACATTCAGGAGATTTAAAATGCTCCTGGTCAGTAATTACCGCTAGTCACAAATTACTGGATCATCTAGTCACTTTCAAAAAATTCACCATACAGCCCAGAATGTAAAATACAGAAAAATACATTTTTCAAAAGGGGAAAATGTGACTACGTTGTTGTTAAAACAAATCACCAACTATAAAGGTGTGTGTCAATATCATATCCTTTAATTGCAAATTGCCCCCTCGCTTCAGTGTTGCATCACATGCACAGCTCCCCATCCCCTCCCCAAATGGAAATAAACATGTGTGTGTAAAGCTCATATCAAACATTTCCAGTTGCGTCTGGACACCTATCAGTGTTTACAATTTCTCCAACAGTGTTTAGCCACAACAGGGATGGTTAATGGGTATAGAAATCATCTGCCCCTCTTCTTTTGTGAGTATGCAGACACACACATGCACACGCGCGCGCACACACACACAAGCACAAACACACACAGAGCGAGCAGCTGCTACTCACTGGGAGACTCTGGGGATCCACAGCAGGCCTGGCTTGGCCTTGTGCAGACATCAAGGGCACTGCAATGAGAGGAGAGAGCCTATTACACACACACACACACACACACAAGCAAAAGGAGAAAGCAACCAAAACAAAACACAAATGTGCATGACAACCGTAACCCCTCAAAAAAAGAAGGAAAAAAAAGTTTAGTCCTAATTCTGCCACAATAGAAAATTTAACTAGGTTGTGCTTCAATTCTGCATTGACACAGCAATTCTTCAAACACAGTAATTCTTCCAGTAGAATAACTTGTCTGACTCCAACAATTAAGTGATTAAGGTCAATCTAAAAAAATGCAGTAATTGTAGTTTGTTACTATAGAAACTGATTAGCCATTAAAACCACATATATATAAAAAAAAAACAAAAAAAAAAACATAGATTTTCTGGTACATGGTAATGGCTACAGACAAGCGGGGGAGCATGGAAACCGGGAAAGAGCAAAAATAGGGCCGTGGTGGCCTAGTGGGTAAGTGGATTGGTAACTGAAGGGTTGCGGGTTCAAATCCTGAACTGTCAAGGTGCCACTGAAGAACATTCCCACCACACTGCTCCCCAGGCTGCTCACTAAGGGTGATTGGTTAAATGCAGAGGACACATTTAGTTGTAGGCAATTGGAATTGGTTGACTGGTCTTAAGGGGCATTCACTGGTTAGTTCTGGCCGAATGTGACAGTGAAGTGATTGCCATTGTGATACACAGCGCAGCACACAGTGAGACAACAAAATGTGTCCTCTGCTTTTAACAGTCACCCTTGGTGAGCAGTGGTCAGCCATGACAGACGCCCGGGGAGCATTGCTAGGCCACCACTGCTTCCCAATTTCCCCTGCTCCCAATCCAATCGAGAAACTGTGGGATCAGTTGTTGACATCTTGGTACAAGATACCGAAAGACATTTTCATAGGTCTTGTGGTCTAGAGTTTTCAGATCAGGTCAGAGGTGGTGTCACAAAGAGGATATACTTGGATATAAAACAAATACTTGGTTTTAATGCTGTAGCTGATTGATGTATTTCACCATAACCAATCATACCAATTAAAACCTAAAATCCTAAAGTAGAGTTTAATAAAGAACAAGATTGTCAGTAAGCAGGATCTGCTTCAGATTTTCACAAAATGTTGGGAAAAACAGATTATATGAAAGGAATGTAAAGACTATGTACAATCCCAGGGTTGGTCTGCACAATCTGCACATTTTCCATTTGATTTTTATTTCGTCTGAACTTTATCAGCGTCCTGACAACAGTATTAATGCATACACAAATTCCATGATGATTGGGCTTGTTCATGCTGTTTATGCAGGTAAAAATATGTCTGCATTATCCACACAAAAAGTCACTGGTGTACAAACGCCACCACCGGTTTCTTAGAATGCTCTCTCTGGATAAATGCATGATACACAAGTCAGAATGAAACATACATTCAAAAATAAAACAGATTGATTGAAACAGCACACCTGTCTGTGCTAAGGAGCCTGGGAGCTCTGGAAAGGGCATGGAGCTCTGTGCTGGGTGAGGTGGATGGTAGAATGCTGGGAGAAATGGGGTAACAGTGTGGGAACAAGTCAGGGCTCCTGCTCTGGGTGTGGAGACCAAGAGCCGGTGTGAAGGACCCGTAGACTGCAGGAAATGAGGAAAAACTGTAAAAATTAATAAAAAAAAAAGATGTGCAATTTTCTATTCAAAATAGAAATCATTCTGTTACTAAACGACACAGATGGATCTGCACCCATAACAATGCAATGAAAAGAAATTTATTTTAAGAGATTCTGTCACTCCCTATACTCATCTCAGCCAATTCAAATGCAGAGCAGAATTAAATGAGTTATATAATAACACTTAATAAAAATTGTTTGCACAGGCAATCCAAAAGTAAAGATGGCGACTCACTGCTTTCTTAAGCAGAGTGGTGAAGTGTGTGAGTAGGGAAAGGGTGTGGAGGGGGGATAGAAAAAGACAAGCAGGGAAAAAAGCTGGGAAGGGAGTGCGGGGGGGGTGCAGGTTTGAGCTTCACCTCCTTCTCCTGCCTGTCTGAGTGCATTAGAGCTGAGATTCAACACAAGACCTGCGCAGAGAAACAGTCCTGACAGGGGAAGAGGGAGAGGAAAGACGAAAGAAGGGGGAGAGGAGGACTGGGACTGAGTGGAAAGGGAAATGAAAAGGAGACGGGTAGGAGACGAGACCCACAAATGACCTGTCGTTGGGGTCAAATTAGTTCTAAAAAAAAAAAAAAAAAAAAACACAATGTTTTTTTTTATCATTGGGAATATGTTTAAGTAACTCTTCTACACAAACAGGATTTAATTTATTTCTGTATTCAGTGCATTATTACTTGTTATTAAACCTGATTCAAGTGAATTAAAGTAGCACAGTAAAATAATAAATCTCTATTCCATTTAATTCCATATAAAAAGACTTCATTCAAACTCCCTCACACCTTTCAGTAGGATGTATGGGAGATAAAATGAGGAGTTTGATATGCAGAATCTAGACCGTTGCACACAGCACATCTGATTTATCAGCACTGGCTTTATGGCTGAAAAAAATCTGAGCTTTGCATTCCTAAAACAGACAGCGACAGCATCTCAAACTGATTTCTGCATCCCAGAAAGAGGGTGTTTAAGTCAACAGGTTTGTCCTCTGCAGTATCGCAGCGGAGGCTGGAGATGAAGATGTTAGCTTGTTTCCACAGCTGGCACAGGCTGGCAGAAGAGACAGGGAGTTCCTCATTAACCCTTCTTTCTTCCTTGCTCTCTGCCAACCATCATGATTGGGGTGGAAACGTGGGCCAGAGTGGGCAGCATTTTATATTTTATTTATATGAATTATATTTATAATATTCTAATATAAAGTGATTGACATGAGTGAGAACCCATCAAAAGCTCAAAAGGAGAGATTAAAGGTGGGTAGTAGCCTAGTGGGTACCATTGTGACCCTGAGCAAGACACTTAACCCTAAGTTGCTCTGGGGGGGGAATGCCCCTGTAATTACAAATTGTAATTATGAATTAAAATTAATGGATAATTACCTGTAATAATTACATTTTAATTAGTATCTGAAAAATGTGGCGCAATATGAAAAAGGCTAAACACATATTTCACCTCTCAAATTGATATCAATGTAATTTCTATCAAGATACATCAACAGGAGGAGAAAAGCAATCCTGTACCATTTTCACAAGTGCATGAAAGAAGACACAAACTTGAAAAGAGAGCGATGCAACAGACCAATCACAGAGCAACAAGGTTCCCTTCACCTGCATTGCCTCCAGGGAAGACTTCTGAGAAAGCCTCATATCTCTGTTCAGCCTCAAAAAAACTGAGCTTTTTCCCCTTCCTCCTGTCTGTTGAAAGGAAGGCTCCACGCCGGCCTCTGTAGGAAGTTGTGGAAAGCACCGTTTTGTAAATAAGACAGGAATAATCCGTTAGTAAAAGAAACAGTGTTATTGAGACATTAATTTTAAATTTAGAGCCCATCATGTTACATCTGAGTGAGTGACAAGATGAAAGGCTGAAGAAACCCTCTTCTACGTCTTCATTTGAGAAGGGTTGTGATCTTGCTGTCATCTGCAGATGACAGTAAAGACTAATAATGACTTCCAGAGCCCTTCACTTTCACTTTCAAAGCTGGGTGTGAGATTAGACACACTTTAAACAGACCCAATTATTAATTTGGCCAAACCATCCCAGTCCAGTAGGCGAATCGGCAATTACGTCCTTCAGACCAAATGTCAGGATTCATTTTAGCCATCCTGCTAACAGAATGGTTTCAAATGACATCTCCAATCAGCGACAAACAGGGGCCTCTCCAACCACTGGCACCGGACTGTCACATGAGGTCACAAATCCTGACAAAATAAAATTGCATTTAACTGGAGTGGAAGTTTAACTGAGATGGTTTGTAGCAGCATCCTGCCTGTAAAAGCTGTTAAAAACATGATGTGCCCCCAAAAAAAAAATTGAAACAAGGGTCATAATCTGAGGATCGGAGGAAGATATCACATTTTCAGAAATATGACTTATAAAAATGAATAAATTCATCTAGTTGTCACGTCAGGGCAGCCGCTGAATTATTACTGGTTTACCTAACATGTCAGGAATGTTTCTTGTCTGTCCTGGTGCACCTGACAAACGTGCCACTGTCACACCCTCCCTCCTCTCAGTTTTAAAGCGTGAATGACAGCGCTGCTTATCATCTTCCTCATCGGACTCCCCGTCATCGGCAGATTCCTCCTGCTGGGGGAGAAAAAGAGATTCCTCTTCCCACAAACACTGAACTGAATCAACCAGAAAACCAACACCTTTCTTTACTCAAATTATTATTTTAAATGTCCAAGAACTCTAAACTGAATTAATTTATTAGCTCCAATTCAATATATAAACACAGAAAGGCTTCCTATCAAAATGACAGCTTAATTTAAACATCTAGAATATTTTAGGTCTAAAAATATCAAAAAATAGAAAAAACCAACACACTTAACATGTGAAAAGAACATCTCCCTGATACCAATCCAAGAGCTTCATAGGTGGGAAAGGTCAACCAGATCTTTTACTCCACACAACACTCGTCTTTAATAGGCCACAACTGCGAGGCTATATGGCTGCAAACTCCAGGCTCTCACTGCACAATAACAGGGCCCTCAGTAAAAAAAAAAAAAAAAAAAAAAAAAAAAAAAAAAAACCCTCACCCCCTCCTCTCCCGATCCACCCTCCCCTCGCCTTTTGTCCAGACTCCTGACACAAACAATGCTGCCCAGTGCCACAGATGGGGATAACACACTGGGCACTGAGCCTGCCACATGACCGGTGTGCAAAACTAACAGTGGAGCAGACGCCATCTGTAGCGCACACACTCGTCATTCACACTCCTGCTCTCGGCGCTCCAACTTCGGCAGTCAGATGAAGAGGAGCATTATGGGTGACAGACGAGGATAATTAACAGGGCCATGCTATGCCAGGATGATTTTAAAGAGCTGCCTGATTAACCAATCATTTCAGCTTTTCTAAAGGCAGGGCGACTTGTAATGTCAGTGACAGGTAATATAAAGGTGTATTCATCTTATTTAGAAAAATAAAAAATATATAATTAAACAGGAATTAATGATAATTAGGATCATAAAACCTCAACTAATATTTATTTCAATTTCCAAATTTGTATGGTGGTTGTGAAAAAATTTCATACTTAATTCTATGTGCAAATATATCCTAATGCAGTCCTACTTAAGTAGTTTAGACAGGCAATATTCATATTTGAAATCAAATGATTTAAAATGTCAAAAGACTACACTGAGAATATTAAAAAGAATAATTACACTGCATTTAAAACACACAGAAGCTATGAATATTGACAATAATTTCAGAAGGTCCAACTCACAGTACCAATAATGGGACCACAAGTTCTTTGAACTCTTTGAGACTTTTGATTGGATAACTGGATAAGTTATAATTTATGATGTTCATATTGCATGGGTGAAAATTGGCTCAAAAACTGCAGAGTGTATGCCCAGCTTAACCCAGGAACAAGGTACTGTACCTTTATGGTGTTCTTAACAGAAGAACAGGGCACCACATCAATGTCAGGCTCTTCTTTTATCTCTATAACCTGCAGAATTAGTTGAATACATGTTAATTCATTAAAACTGCCAATTAAAGGGCATTTGTGACATTGACTGATGTTCTGTGATTTTTTGCATCTTGTATAAGCCCAAACATATCCTGCAGTGCACATACTCACTGTTTAAAAGAAACATTACAAATTTTAATGATGAAACATCATATGCAACTGCAGCTGGATGGTTTAAGGAAAGGTCACAGCTTCTCCAAAGTAAATTAAGTAAATATCTATATCTATCTAGCACTCAAGAGCTTTGCCCTTCACATACGATAACTCTACCCTACTAGACACATCGTATCTGGGGGAGTGGGGTAAAGAAAGAGCATCAATTACCTCCACTCCATATAAGCCCCCCAGATATCTTTTAAAAATGTCGATACGAAGGACTTTATCAGATCTCGACTAACCCTAGATAGTGAGCCCCTGCATTATCCTAAGCTTATAATTGGCAGCGCGTTTCTCTAGCGACACAAAAGCGTTTCATTTTCCACCGGGGGAAAACGAGACTCAAGGTCAGAGCCCTGGTGCTGCCACAGAGACAACAGGGTGACGTTGCACCCCGCCAAACAAGCTGTCAGTGCAAACTTTTGTGGGTGGGTGGGGATAAATAAACTGCCAGGGTGTGATAATAGATCTGATTTCAGCTACCCGTCATTGCTTCTCTCTCCCGCTTTCCTTTCATTCCCTCATCCTCCGGGACAGAAACAGACTTGGAATCTAGCCACAGGACATAATCTTAACATTACCTGAAATTCCTTATCTGCAGGTTCACTGGGTTCGATGTCTGGGTTCACTTCTTGCTTTATTTTCAACACCTTTGAAGAACATCTTCCATTTTGGGCCAATGTGACACCACTGCTTCCAGGGGAGTCTTGGTGTTTGAGATGACCGAGGCATCTGTCGCCCTTCAGGGCCTCTTCAGTCTTGCTGGTGATAGCAGAAGAGACTTCTACCCTGGCCATGACACCTGAGCTTTTGAAGGATTTCTTGTGAATGTCATGCAACGAGCTCAGGTCAACTATTGCATTGACACTACCTGATGCATCATGGGTCCTGAAAATGATATGACAAGATGGTTCAGTGAATCATTTCTCATGAAAATCAATTATGACTGGATACTTGGTTAAATTTGACATAATGAATTAACTTCTGCTATAAGCAGAACCCGCAGATTTCTAAATGAACACATGAACGTTTACTTTTAAAGTCTTGCACAGAGCATGGAAGCTCAACATCACATTTCAATCAATGCACACCCAGTCACAAGAACAATATTGACTCTTGGCCATCAACACTCCAACACACTCCATCAGCGGCTCCCTTATCCCCACGTTTTTAGTCGAAACACGTAATCCCTGCTTGGCAATTTGTCAAGCAGTTAAGAAGCTGAGATAAGGGCATTGAGAGAAAACACACACACACACACACACACACACACACACACAGAGGTGCACCTCAGCCCTAATCGCTCCGTGTCTATTTGTGGTTGCATAGAACTGAGAGGAGTTGGGGAAGTCTAGTTCACCTTTTGGGTTGGTCGTCCTCATCGCTCCACAAAAGGTCATCATTCAGATCGTCATCTGATAAATCATGAACATTCTGCAAAAAAAAAACAACAATTTTAATAAAAAGCCTATAAAGCCTTTATTTATTTCAGAACATAATAAACAACTTGCAAGAAACTGCCTATTAATTCATGTCGCAGAAACAAAATACCTTTAACGATAATGAGATATAGCATGACCGACCCTGACAATTTACAGATTAGACTGCTGGTCATAAAGCGACACTGTAAAGAGGCATTCAGTCCAACCGCAGCCAATTTGGACTTGATGCAACTAAATCAGTGGCTAAGGAAAAAAGGGAATTTGCAGCTTCTGCTGTGTCTTTTCATCAGCTCAACTCTACCACGGCTCTGTGGTTTTTACTGGGCCGTCAGGCTCCTCGCTCTCCCTGTGCCTCGGGACATGGTTAGTGGATAATATGCAGTTACTGGTGAGAAAAGCAGGGCACATTCCCCTGTGAAGCGGCCACCTGTCACACTCTAGGGCACAAACGTGACAACTTCACCCCACACAAACGCGTGCCGAAGCATACACCGTAATGTGGCACTGCACTGTAGATGGGCCGCACAGTTCAATCACATTCATTCAAAACGGCCATTTAGACAGAAATATATTTATGAAAGGTTGCAATAAGTCATTTTCTCTACAATTATTGGCCTGAAAAGAAGCGATTGTTCCTGTCCTCTTGGAGGAATTCTGATAAAATTAATTGCTTACAAGAGAGTCTAGTATATATCTACAGAAAATATACTTTTACAATTGTACTTTTAACACGTTTGGTTGCCATAATAATAGCAGTTATTGTATTGTCATAATGAAGCTTAAATCTATCACTGAGGGGCAATTTTTAAAGATCTGAGGACATGAAGTGTGTGGTGTATGGCACACAAGCTGGATTACGAGTTATTATGACTGCGTTTCAGACATTCGTACCTTTTTGACGGCAGAACTGTCATCTTCAAGTAGACAGATGTCCAAATCACTTAGAAGAGACAACAGACTAACGTTAAAATTGTACCCATTGCAGAACAAAAATTTGAAAGAAAAATGAACAGTTTTTAATACTTCAATAATAGTTGAATTCAAATTCATCCCAAATATTTGTAAGACCCAACAGGGTTAACAAGATTTTTTCCCTCGACTGTCAACACTTGTCATTCAGACTTCATCGCCGGCTTTCAGCATCAAGCAGCACAAAACAATTATGTCTGAATCAACACACGCCGTGAAATTTGGCTAAGTACAAGACAGCAATTATGTTCTGCAAACATAACTAATTGCTCGTTTATTTTAACGGAGAGGCCCACGGTCACAAGTTAATTCTGTCAGGACGAAACGAGGAACGATGCTATTGGCCGTGAGGGTACCTGTCCAAGTCATCCTCTCCTCCTCTCCGAAGGCGAGTCCTCTCGCTCCCCGGCTTCTCACGCCCGCCACTCTCGTCTGTTTTTATATGGGAGAGTTAAAAAGAAGAAGAAAAAAAAAAAGAAAGAAATATTAGAGTAATGCGATTCACACCTTGTTCATCTTACAGGCCCAAGCAGTAGCTGGCTGACCGAATACCATTATTTGCATTTACATTTACCCTTATCCAGAGCGACTTACAGTAGTTACAGGGACAGTCCCCCTGGAGCAAGCTCAGGGACACAATTGTAGTAAGTGGTATTTGAACCTGGGTCTTCTGGTTCATAGGCGAGTGTGTTACCCACTAGGCCACTACCATCTACCACCTCTGGATCTCTGGTACACAACATATAAAGGACGGCAGCTCCCTTTTGTTTAAGCAAAGTCCAGCTGTCCCCTGCAATGCAACGACTTTTAATACTTTTTTTTAAGTTTTAAAAGACACGAGTGTGCGTGGACGTCCAAGGCTAACACTGAGGTCAAACACGGGGTGGTAGTAGCCTAGTGGGTAACACACTCGCCTATGAACCAGAAGACGCAGGTTCAAATCCCACTTACTACCATTGTGTCCCTGAGCAAGACACTTGAAGTTGTTCCAGGGGGGACTGTCCCTGTAAATACTGATTGTAAGTCGCTCTGTATAATGGCGTCTGGTAAAGGATGTAAATGTAGGCTATTCACGTACAGCTTGAAATTTTGCCCCAGGTGGCTCGTCCGAAAAGTCCCCCCCCCAAAGACCCCATCCCCGGCTGGAGAGCGGCGGGCCTTACCTTTAACACGCGCGGCCATGATTGCCGCCCAGCGTGACGGGTGGCGGTCGTCCGTTTCCGACCCGAAAAGCGGCCAATTCCGCGCTCGTGCACGTGCACGTCTCACGCACGCGCGTTGATGTGATGCTCGCGCTTCCTCAGGAGGTGGCCTGGCCAACGAATTGTGGCAATGGTTCCTAAATGATCGCAAAACTTTCACCCTGCCACAGCTGGTGTGCTTTTATTTATTTTTTATTATGATAAATGGCCAAATGCCAAACTGCTTTCCAAATTGTTCGGAGGCGATGGCCATACTGGCCCGGTCTTCCTGGCCCAAAAAAGTGCACAACGTGCAGCAAACAAGATTGACAATCTCAAAATAAAGATAATTACGACCAAAAACAGTGGTTTACAAACGTGTGTATACAGCTAAACTAATAAGTAGGGTGGTAGCGTCCTAGTAGGTAACACACTCGCCTATGAACCAGAAGAACCAGGTTCAAATCCCACTTACTACCATTGAGTCCCTGAGCAAGACAATTAACATTGAGTGTCTCCGGGGGAGACTGTCCCTGTAACTACTGATTATAAATCGCTCTGGATAAGGGCGTCTGATAAATGCTGTAAATGTAATAACTTTGTGTTACGGCTGTAAGGTTTTGTGTAGGGTTTGTTTGTTTCTTTTTGTCGGGTCTCCAGAATTATTCCCCTCACAGACATTTCTCTACGTGCACAGGGAGCCGCAAGTTTCCTTCTTGCTCGCGGCCACGTTTCGGCCCTCTTCATCCGGGACCTTGTGGTTTCGACGCAATTCTATTGGTCCACGCGCCTGTCAGTCAGCGGCGCCATCCGCCTTCCTGCCGGTGCGTCCGTGGCTGAACGCGGGCTGCGCGGAGTTGACGTGGACCGTCTCGTCTACTAATAACCTTCTAATAGTCGCCGTTCGTGTCGGTCGGCGCGAACGCCGCGCCGGAGCTTCCCGCGTCCGAATTTCCCTCCCACTCGTTCGCAGGTAAGGCAGCATCAGCGCGTCCATGTTCACCGTCGACGGTCGGTGTGGGGCGAGGAGCGTGTTTTGCCGTCTGGACGCGTCTGTATTCGGACGCGTTGGGCCTTTCTGTTCATTAAATGATGTCCTGAGAGAAAAGCGGGCGGCGTGTTTTGTTCATGCGCACTGTTGCCCGTGGCCGTATGTCGCCGTTCTCTCCCACCGACACGCGTGTGTGTTGAAACTGGAACTAAGTGCACCAATCAAGTCACGTCACGTCACAGCCCGTGACACAGGTGTCACCCAGCTCGCCTGAGAGTGACCGATGCACACAATCTGCTTTATCTCAGTCTCTCTTAGGTCCAGCAACTATATACACAACCTGTGTATTTTAGCCCATTAAAAAAGTTTGTATGATTCATATTTTATCTGATTCCCAATAATAACTCAAAATTTGTCCATGTTTGGCTGTGAATGTCATATAATATAGCGGATGTTCATGAAAAAGACCTGTGGTTTGGTCCAATGCACTTTGACCCACATTGCTGCAGTATGTAAACAGTCCCAATTACACAACACGGTGGCAGATTTTACTTGAGGTCTTCTGCAATGAGAAATAATACATTTGTGGAACCCCGAAAATCTCTTTTCCTTTCTTCTGTGACCAACTGGTGATGTTTATACTGCTCTGCGCTCAGGTGACGTTTTCCCACGCTTCGGCCATCAAGACGTGAACATCGAACGGGGAGCTGCTGTCCCATTTTTCTGTGTTTGACAAACACATTTGTATGTATTTTTTTTACTGCATCAAACCTAAGGTAGGAATTATAGATAGATTATTGTTCTCAGTAATGATGATACTGCTGTGTATAGTGTATAGAAGGACTTGTAAAACCATGTTTTTTGTCTAAAAACTCAGTAACATCATGTCGATAATATAGACTTTGAAGAACCATTACCATATATATCTGTATTGCTTTATTGTGCCACCCTTAATCAAAGCTCGTTTCGCACTTCATATATATATATGATTTTCATAAAATTGTGTTAACATTAGCGCCCCAAGATCAACTACAGAAGTTTAATGCCGATTTACAAAACCTTGGGCGTCATCCTCAAGAGTCCTATTACAGTTCAGCTTTACCATATGAAAGGAGCGTGGCCAGTTCACTGTTCTGACTGTTGTCACATGACCAAGCACCCCACTCTGCTGGAATCTGGAAACGTTGGAGACATCTTATCACAGAAATAAATCTGTGGTGTACATTTACAGTATTGTTCTGAAGTGAATGAATCAGCAATGGGTATTTTTTGCATGATTTAAAAAGATTTCGCATCAATTTGAATGGCTTGGAAATATTTGATACTTCCAGCTTCACAAATGGATAATTGTGGTCACAATCTGGAGGAAGAGGAGCTATGGAATTTTATTCATTTTATTTTCTAAACAGGTATTTAGGATGTTTGTGGCTCTGCAACCGCAACACTATACACTGCCTTGATAGTTTTATGATTTTAACATTTACTGAAATTGTCTTTCTAAATATTACGGCCTTAACAGTGTTTGCACAGTGAGCTGCACTGATAACAGCAAAGTCCTTATCATTATCAGCAGCTGTTGTTTCAGGTCTACCCTTACCTGGCAAGTCTCACACAAATGCCCATTTCTCTTAGGAAACCCGTATGGATCCTTGGACCGTTCAGTTTTGCCTCGGTCTGATGATGGCCTCTTTGGGTCTTTTAGCAGTCGAAGGGAAGAGAGATGAAATGCTGTATTGTTCAGGTAAGTTCACATGTATGCTTTACTATTAGTAGCAGTTATAGTAGGAGAGCATGTTAGTAGTCAGTGTTAATTGTATGTGAGCCTTTTGTATTTCATTGCTGTGCACTAAGAATTGAGCGATCATCAGCCTGGATGATACTTGTGGCTGATAGTAGGCATTTTGTCTTTTATCTGTATTGCTTTTCCTGCTCAGTCTGCGGAGTTGTTTAATGTTCTGCTCACAAAAATTTCTATTACTTGTGTGAATATAGCCAATTAGCGCTGAAGCCCTGCTGTCACTCACACTACACTTGTACACGCGCACAACATGAAGCCACCAGGAAGAGACTTGCTGAGAAAGGAAGGTAAAACACATTATTGCAACAATCTCTATGGTCTGTTGGGGGTCTTTCACCCTCTTCACCTCCATTCAGGCATACCAGCACGTTTTCTGCCACCAGTCAGTTTCTTCTAAAGGTATCTTGCGTATAAGGGGCCGTAAAGAGTTCAGGTTCATTTATACCATACAGGTTTATCACTCTATTGGTCTGCTCTGTCATCCACATGATAATGTGAGCCTATAAAAACATTAGTGGTCGCCAC
The DNA here is from genome assembly GCF_900700375.1 of Denticeps clupeoides. NCBI lineage: Eukaryota > Metazoa > Chordata > Actinopteri > Clupeiformes > Denticipitidae > Denticeps > Denticeps clupeoides. Next base: position 10,099,111 of record NC_041710.1, on the reverse strand, counting down.
AGCTGATCAGAGGGGCTGTTCGCACAATTGACCTGGCAAGCGTTTTTTATGCCGGATGCCCTTCCTGACGCATCCTTCCCCATTTACCCGGGCCTGGGACCGGCACCAAGAAATGCACTGTCACATGCATTCCCAGTGGATGGGTTACCAAAGTGACATTTGCAACCCCTTTGCAGCATTTACTTAAAGGTGGATTTCTGTCTTGTTATCTCAGGTGAAATCTGTATCTTGTTTATTCAGACAGCACCTCCCCCTTTCTTTAGTGAATTGTTACTTACACCTCTGTGTGAGTAGCAATTATAGCTCAAATCTTTACATGACAGTATTTCCAATACTCATCCCTATGAGTCTGTGTTATTTGTTAAGATTTTTTTTTTTTTTTTAATTAAGCAAAATATGTTGATGATATTAAAACATGTATTCATTTGATTTGTCCAGCTCCGGCATGTAATTTGTATAAGCTGCTTTATTTTAATGCTTTATTCTTGTAAAATGTTTGTGCATGTCTTAGTATAAAGAATAATTTGCCATTAGTTAATGAAATTAACTTTAAATAGAAGTTTGTAAAATTTAATTGTAAATGTATATCAATTATCAGACCCCATTAAACAAAAAACATCATCTGAACAGATAGCCCAAATATACATGTATGTGGATTATCCATGTTGGCACGGGTTCCTCTTGGCTCTCCAGTTTCCTCCGGCCACCCAAGGGTGTGTGTTTGTGTTTGTGTGTGTGTGTGTGTGTGTGTGTGTGTGTGTGAGCCCCTTGGTGAGTCCCTGCCCGTCATAGGATGATCTCTGGCTGCCACAACTCTGATTAGGGTAATAAATATGGAGGTTCTGTGTTGTGAGGACTGTAATCGTCTTAGTTTTCATAACCTGTGTGGTGTAGCCCTTCAGTAAGGGGTGTGGAGAGTGTTGTACAAGCTTGCCAGTAATTCATGCATTTCTTTATATGGTTCACCCTTATGTATGTGAATGAACAGGATTGGGTCAGTTCGAAATGCCACCTCACATGATTGAGCCCTTGCCAAGTGACTCAGAGGATGCTTTGCCCTTTTCCTTTAAAGGCCAACCAGAAGTTGTAATCAGATGGTCAGTGCTCCAAAAAGCAAAAATGAAATAGCATTATCATCAAGTGCCACAGAAATTGAACTGTTACCTCATCTAGCGTCACATTTTCATCCAGGTCAATCAGTCCATATTTCTGCCAGGTTTTCCTGCTTTCACCACTGCAACTTCAAGGACTGAATGTACACTTGTGGCATATTACAAAGTTTCACACGCTGTTATTTCGTTTTGCTTACAGCATGTATTTGGCATAGTTGTTTCATTTAAGAAAATAGCTCATTGCAATTTATTTGACAGATATTACGATTTCTGTTCAGTATTCACTATACTATGTGTATTAAAAACTGTAGCATAATCGTACTTAGAAATATGAACTGCTTTATACTGCACTGTAACTTGCTCGTGTTTAATTGGGTGTAGCTTTAAATTGAGAGACATCTGATTGGTGAGCATGACTGTCTACTCAGGTACAGCAACACAATGTGATCAACTGTCATGGCACCTGTTGGACCCTCCCGACTGCAGGGGGGCCGCGGGCAGGTTTGTTTTACTGCCCAAACGTTGTTTACTCTTCTTTCTGAACCCACTGTCCCCGCGTACACTGGAGTGGCACCATCCACCCACGGTCTGCCCATTCGGCTGCAACACGTGCCATTTGACACTATCACCACCGCAACGAGCCACGCCCGGTCCCATTCTCCCCACCGCGGCATCTTGGCAGCTTGCCCCTCTTCTGCCTGCCTCACCAACGCTCCAGTCTTCCGCTCACTGACTGTCTCCAGCCAACACAGCATTTGTGCAAAAATAATCACAGTCGTTGCGATTTTCAAATCGCGCTTATTCAAAGCTGCAGTTTCAGTTAAAATTTGCTAAATTATTCAGCCCTGTTTTCAGTCATCTTCCATAGACAATTTTTTTCATTATGTTGTGTTAATCTCATGTGTCTTGCTTTTGGCCTGACAGTGGTTTAGTGCCATGTTAAGTTCTCCATTCTGTGATTTGACTTCACCAAACAAATGTTTTATATTCTCAGACAACATAGCACTATCCTTACATGTTTTACATTTACAGCATTTATCAGACACCCTTATCCAGAGCGACTTACAATCAGTAGTTACAGGGACAGTCACCCTGGAGCAATTTAGGGTTAAGTGTCTTGCTCAGGGACACAATGGTAGTAAGTAGGATTTGAACCTGGGTCTTCTGGTTCATAGGCGAGTGTCTAACTCACTACGCCACTACCACCCCATTTTTTAATAATGAAGAAAAATTTCCTTAATCCAATCATAGTAATTTTATTTTTATTTACTTAATAATTTGACCCTTCTGAAATGCCGTGACAGCTTTTGCGTGACCATGGGATGCTTCTTAATGCTAGTATTCACTGCATCGTTTGAGTCTAAGCAACGTGCAAAGTAACACATAACTGATCATCAGTAATGATTAATGATGATCACTGGTCTCCAGTGACAATGCGAGGTGAAGCCAAGCTAATTGAGCCTTGTCCTGACTTTATGGGCACTAAATCTCAGCTACTAAACTCTGCTGGAGTGTGATTTCCATGCCATTGTGGATGCTATTGATCTGTCCTATGTCACATCATAATCTGTAGAATAAAGCCCATGTGTTTTATGTAGCAATTTTTCTTTAGCATGCAACATATTACAGTAATATGGACAGTAACAACCATTGTCTCCTGCAGCATGCATGGCACTTGCCGATGAGCTCAACTATTCCATCAGTCAGACCGATCCAAAGAAGACTATTCATGTCGGGGGATTCAGGCTAAACCCTGATGGCAGTCTCACAGATAAAAAGGTTTGTTACAGTAACTAGTTCCTGAAATTATTTCATTTTTGTATTGTATTGTATTTATGTTACTATAATAAACTGTAATAAACTGTGTTCAGCCACACCAAATAGGGGGAATGGGCACATGTATTATTTAATTGATCATTAAGAGCTTCATGTTCATTTTTTTGTTGTCTTCTGTAAAGATTGAATTATGTGGTCAGTTATGCATGCCCAATTACTAAGTATTAGATCCCACATAAAATAATGATCGACAGATGGTATGTGTAAAGAATGAATGCAAACCAGAGGACTAAAAAAAGAGGTGAATAAATTTATCATCATATAGGATTAACCTACATGAGTTTTTTTTTTTTTTTTAACTGCTACATAGCAGCGCTGAAAGACATCATGGAAAAGTGAAAGAGCTTTTGTTGTTATTTTTGCTGTGCAATTTAAAGTAATGCATCTACAAAACATCCTCTAAAACTGCATGCAAAACATATGCTATGGTGAATTTTACAGTTCACTACAGTGTGTGGGGCTGATAGCTTTCAGGCGCCATGCCAGATCTCCGGCGTACCAAATTGGCTGGGTAAAGACATAAAATTTAAAAATCACACTCACCCAGTGATCTGACACTATATCTGAGAAGCACAGCCCTAGTCATAGGAAATGCCACGCACTTCACATTAGAGCTGTAAATCTTAGTGGATTCAGGCTCAAATACTATCCTTTCAGTCGAGCCTGCAACACCAACTTCTGGTCTAGAGTACCTATCCTTCGTGTATGATTCGCAGCTTGTAAATTTGTTTCAGTGACAAAGTGTTTTGCATGTTGTAAATTTGTTTTATAAAATGTTTTTTTTTTTTGTTAATGAAATGTTAATTTGGTTGGTCTCCATCGTCAAGTTATTGTTATCGCAAGAGAGATGAAAAATTGGATGCTGATGGGGTGAAAAGGAGGCTGTACTTGTCGGGTCGGGCCTAAAATGTGACAATCTTGTTATACACAGCATCTTGCCAGAGTTTGCAAAGCGTCTGGCTGAGCCGCTAAAGTAAGCTGAGTTTTTTTTTTTTTTTTTAGTTTTTACTTCCCGGGCATGGAAAAGTTCTTTCATGTCAAGAATTAATGTTTTTAATTCAAATTGATTCATGGACTGCTTGATAAGTCTGCCTGGCACAATCTGCAGATGTGTGGCTATATCTGCATAGGTTTTGTGATTTGAATCTGTGTGGCTTAAGCAGAACTGACAGCCTACTGTCTTCCCTGAGCTCTCAGTGTACCGCGGTGAAAAGGTCAGGCCTCTGTGAAGTGGAAGCTCTGACCCCGGGTATCCTGGGACTGTCATTAGGTGGCTGAGTCCTCTGTTGATGACAGGGGTTAATCCCCACTGATTGTTATTGGTAGCTAATAACAAGGCTTTTACTTAGCCCCATTTCCACTTAGCTTGGCCTTTTCGTCTGTACCTTTTTGCTGTTCGCTTAAAACCCTTTTCACCATCCGTGCTTAGTGCACTTAAGAAATATTTAACCCATTAAGAAACGCTCCAAAAACGTTTGAATTTATTTATTTTGTATGGTAGGTTCGTGTTAAAGGTAAATGTTCATTCCATATAGGTATTCCCAGTAAGATCTGTACAATATTAACAGGACTAAAATTCATTGCTGGTTATTATGAATTCTATTTTAAATTGATTATGAAATATGTGTTTACAATTCATGCTCATTTCATGAAAGAAACAAAAGTAGTGAATTGCATTTCAGTACTTTGAGCGTAATGTAGTTTTTTTAAGTGGATGCTAGAGCACCAGTACTGGGTGTGTGGATATGTGTGCATGTGTAGACACTGCTTCACCATGTGTTGTGTCAGTTCTTGTTGAGTTCACACTGTGACTTGAGTCTTGCTGATCCCCCCCCTCCTCTTTTTGGTCTCTTTGGAATTGTTGTTCTCCTGCATAAGGAACTGAAAGGTAAATATGATCTTGTCCTGATATGAGAGAATTTTCATGCTCATAAGTGTAAATATGATCATAATTTTGCATATATATTTAATATATATAGACACACAGTATTGTGAGTTTTTTTTCTTTTTTTTTTGTATTTAATGAAAGATGAGATGTTAATAAATCAACTAGTTTTGACAGCATAATTTCACTTGCAGGAGCTATTGGCTTTTATCTGGCAGGGTGTGTATATTTTTTGAAGAATTACATTTCCCCTCTATGCACTTGTTCTGTGGAAGATGTCTCTCTGAAGACACTAATGCTTGTTTTTCAGTAATAGGCTGATTTCATATTCAGTTAATTTAACAATTTACATAAATATTTCCTTGTTATTCCTGCATGAACCATAAAGTCCTATGGAGCCTGACACTTTGTGTCCATGAGGACTCCTTTCTCTGCCCGGCTTGCCCATCCCCTCTACTAACCCCCCTTCCCTTTTTCTTTTTTTTTCTTTTTTCTAATTCCTGTGGAAATTCTTTATTGACAGCGCCTATTCAGAGTCCTTAGACTGTTACGGCCAGGAGTTTAATTCCCCTGCATTTTCAGGACTGTGTGATAAGGGTCTTGGCTGAGGATGAGCTGGTGAAGCCACAGTAAGAAAGGTCCATGGGAGAGATTTGACCTCCCCAAAAAAAGATGCTTATTATAAGGCCTTTACCTCAGTTCTGTAACCTCTCCTTGTGTTTTGATTTCAAGCACTAAAAGGGGTAATGATTAATATGCATTTGGTAAATGGGTGATCCAGATGGAAAAATGCGATAGTGCTTTCTTTGAACATCACACCGATTACAGGGCCCCCATTTTACACGATTGTCCTATTAACTGGCAGTACCGCCATGTTTCGGTTTTGTCTGGTTTTATTAATAATGCGTATTGAAGCTCGTTGGATCCTTTTAATTTCAGGAGGGCTGGAGACTTATCTCACTGCCCATCCAGATGCATTTCAATGCTTTTAATTTAAAAGGGGGATGTGTGTGGAATGGTCGCACTCCTTCCTTGGGACCCTTTATCTTGTTTGTGACCAGATGGCAGTGAGCCATGGAAGCTTCTTTGTATCGTGGATGCACAAGAGAAGGAGGGGAGAGAATGGGCAGAGTTGGGGGGAGAACGCCTCCCTAATATAATCAATGAGACCGGAAGGGTCCATACTGTGTCTGAAAAGGGACAATAGGGTCAGGGATACATATCTTCGTGGCAAGTCCAGTTCATCTGCAATCTGCCCCCTCTCTTTCTCTCTCCCTCTCTCTCTACACACAAACACACATACAAATACACACACAAACCCACACCATATATATTCCCCCCTACCTCTAACCCCCTAGACCTCCCTGCTGCCCTTTGACCAGGGCTGACAAGGAGAAACTTCCTGCTTTGATCACTGAACGGTGGAGGAGCTGTGACGCCAGAAGAGAAAAAAAAAGAGCAACCAAAAGGATGAGCCTCAACTCTGCACCCTGCACTTGGCTGCTGTTGACACCCTCACACCCCCCCACCACCAGCCAAATCCCAACCTCCTTACCCCCCACCCAGCACTCCTTTCACATTCTCCACCTCTATTCACCCTTTCCCCTCTCCTCTTCCGGGGGAGGCCAAAGGGGGCGGTGCAGGGTGCACCTTGACCTGTCTAGACGGCACAGCGTGGTTTTTGTCCGGCTTTCCAAGGAGCGGAGATCTACTTTTTTCCCAACTTTAGGGGTACAGGTTAAATGTGTTTTCTGTGGCACATGGGGATGTGTTTAAGATGGGAACTAAAGGGAAAGGTCACTGGTGTGACCTGGACGCGCAGCTGTATGAAATGGTTTCACGAAAGATGGGGAAATTAGTAAAGATTAGTTTGTCAAACTAGAATTCATTGTAATGATATCGTGTTATATTTTTTATCTAATAGGTACCATTTGCTAGATCAGAAACTCACTTAACTGAGCTGCTGGAAGGAGTTTGTACCAGCATGAGCGATTACGCTCTCTATGTGGATCCAGACACCAAGGAGAAGAGTTACAAGAGATTTGCCCCAAGAACCGAGAAGAGTGGAGACTTTCCTGATTTCAAAAATTTTCAGTTTGATGGTCCAGACGGCTCCAACTCTTTAAAATTTGCTGTGAGTATGCTGTGGGTTTTTTTTCTGTTTCTTTCACACAAGAAATCTTTATAAAAAAATGTATTTAAAAAAAAAAAATAAAAATTTGAGTTCAATACAGGTACATTTAATGCATGCACAGAACTTTTGAATTGAACCTGTAGTTTGTGGTCTTCGAAATGTGATTTAAATCAGTGCTTTAATTTTTGATTCTATGTCAACTGCAGATTTTAATGCAGATCATATGTTTGCTTGTAATTACATGTTTTAATTTTATTCTCATTTATAAATTTTGTTCTTTCAATTCAATGTTTGAAAAAAACATTAATTTATTTTTCTGATTTGCATTTAGTTTTAATTTATTCATTCATTTATTTTTCAATTATTCATTCCATGTTTAGCTTCCTATATATGAGTATGGCTTTTGCTATTTCATGATTTGATGATAGAAATTCGCAGTGTGCAAAATCTCTCTTTACAAGTTGTGTTCAGTGTAGGATATACATATTTTATATTAGGTTAATACTTGTTTTTTTATTATTCATGTTTGCCATGCGATTTATTGGAAGTGTACAATCAATTGTTATTTCCTTGTTTAGCAAGGTCTGTAGAGCATGCAGTAGTGCAAAGTTTTCCAAGATGGCAGATCTGCCAATAGGAAAATGTCGGATAGGAAAGATGGCCACGTTAACATTAAAGAGAGCAGCCTCAGGTAGGGCAACTCTTGACTGTCCCTAAAACCGGCCTGTTATTCTGTTTGCACAGTGCGAGACCATTGTTGAAGAGTTTGAAGAGGATATCATCTCTCTGTTCGCTAGCGAGGCAGACCACGTGGCTGACAAGTTGTGTGCTGATTTATCAGGTATAGTTTTTCTGCAGTAATGACCAAATAAGAATAAATGCAATTTAACAAACATTAATGTAAATACTTTTATTACAACTTGACGTTTGAATTTAATGAAATTTCCGATTTATTTGGCAGCGATTAAACAAATGAATTTGTTGCATTCACATGGTTTATTTTACATACTGTCAGATGGTTGATCTGTATTGAGCACACTATAAATTAATTTTTAAAAATAAATAAAATAATATTTGTAAATGTACCATCTCCAGTCTTTTAACCATGAGAAACACAAAACAAAAAACATTTTTGGTTTGCATAAGACCTGGGGTAAAGCGCTGTACCCTCCACAATCTCGACTGCTTTGTTGCGCTATGCATTTGCTAGCATTTTATTTCAGCCCTGCTATGCAAAAAATCCAGACGTAGAGCCCAATGTTTGCACAGAACGTGTTCTGTTTATTAAACTACGTTTTGATATGTGATTATTTTATGCCCTGATGTGGTTCTTTGTGCTCTCTGAACATAGATTACACTAGCTCTTCTATCAAAAGCGTGTTGGAACCTCGTATTCTATACCTACTTTTCTTCTTTAAGGTGCACTGCTATATATATTTATAATAATGTGTCCCATCATGCAAGAATCTGCTAATGCATAGCCTCATATCTTCACATTTAGGTCACTGTAAAGGAAGCCAGTTCCATGCTGAGCTTTAAGGTTCTCCCTGGAGGAACAACCAGTGTGTGAGCTGTGACCTTGAAGGAGATGAATGTAGATGTTTTCTTATTGGCTGGTGAATGATGATTTGTAGACTGTGAGACAGCTATTCAATGAATTTGTGTTTTAATAATAAAATGCTTTCATTATAAATATTTTTGGTTTCATTTGCTATTTTGCGCAAATTTCACCATGATTCATTATTTCAGTGCATTGAAGTTTCATACTCTATTGTTTTTACATTTTTGACATCTCTTTCTTCTAAATCTAAGGCTCATTTATTTTGGATAAACATTTATTAATTTTATAATTTTTATTTATCTCTTAGTTCAATTTTATATTGGCCAATGTGTTTATATATGCTAAAGACATATATTTAAGAATAGAAACATTGAATTTTTTTTAAATGATTTATGATTTTAAATTCAGGTACACATTGTTTTTTATTTTGGTTTTACGTATGAATTTGCTTTATTAACAGACTAATTTAAAATTCTGTGGTAACGTTGTTTTTAAAATAACTGGCTTATAGCGACTGGAATAGCCAGGGAAGGGCTCTTTATCTGGCCGTAGCGCCTTAACTGGACAAAGTGGACTGAGACGTCTGTCCCATGTGACTGAACATGGCGCCCTGTCTGGTGGGCCTGGCAGCGCCGCCCTTGCGCCCCCCCTGTCTCTCCCAGCTTCCACCAGGCAGGAGCACGCATGCGCAGTGCAGAGGGGAGAACATCCTGCCTCTGCTGTACGCCGCCATGATGCCCCTGGTGAAGTGGGTGGGTGGATGGGAGCTCGCTAAAGGGGAAAGGAACGGCACTGTACGCCCCTCTCCCCCTCAAAGTAGTACTGGTAGTAGCACAATTCATGCCACGATGGGATTAAATTCATTCTGCACAGACACGGACTGGGACCATTGAATGTTTCCTTGAAATGTCAAGGTTATGATGAGAATGTGTGGCCACTACGCTATTAGATGAAGAACATCTACAAAACACAAAAACATTTCAGGTAGACCAGAAAGAGTTCATAATTTTTCTCTAGTCTGCTAGGCTATATATATTTTTTGATAAGATGTGATTTACATGTGTTACTGTGGTTATGAAAATGGAAAATTTATTTCCAAAAAAATTAAACAAAATAGTCTATATGAATATTGTAAACATTCCTGTTAAATCAAAGGGGGGAGGTTGAAATAATGTGTGTGTGGGTACACTTTTTATATCATCGAAGTTATGGATCATTTAGGAATTGTTTTGTCTATTAAAACAACATAAAATAACGTGTCAAATATCCAGACATTGTTGATGCTGTAAATGACTCTTAATGATGGAAAATCTGAATGCAAATCTGCATGAAAATATTCTTGATTTCCAATGGAAGGCCGTGTTCGTTATCCCAAGTCTGTTACTTGAGAAACTTTGTTTATTATTAGAAACCTTCTTCAATTAATTTAGTATGGCTGCAAAAGGTTCAACGGTGGGTAGCGATGTAGCCTCATACCTCCAAGGTTGTGTGTCTGAATCTGCTGAGTGTGCATGCTCTCCCTGTGTTGGTGTGGGTTTCCTTTGGGTTCTCCAGTTTCCTCCCGCCATCCACAGGCATGTACACTGGGTGGATTGGTGACTTTGAATGTGAGTGAATGGTTTGTGTGCATGCGCATGTGCACCTCTTTGGTACACTGGGACCCCACCCTGGGTTGAGACTCACCTCAAAAACTGCTTAATCAAATGTTATCATGTACAGTGACAGTAAGTGGGGTGGTAGTAGCCTAGTGGGTAACACACTCGCCTAGGATCCTGGAGACCTGGGTTCAAACCCCACTTACTACCATTGTGTCCCTGAGCAAGACACTTAACCCTGAGTGTCTCCCGGGGGACTGTCCCTGTAACTACTGATTTTAAGTCACTCTGGATAAGGGCGTCTGATAAATGCCGTAAGTGTAAGTACACAACGGATATTAATTATTTTTATTATACTGTTGTATCTTATGTATGAAGAATGGGTAAGAAAAGTGATGGTTATACAGTATGTTGTGTGAAATGAGGTGTCTTGATTTCTGTACGTTTGGGCTTAAAGCCTGAAGGTAAGTGTCCCTAAAGCTGCTCTGAGACAGACGTTGTTGTTCTTCAGACTTTGTTCTTTTTTTGTTTTCTAGTTTAAAATGGATCTTTCCTCCATCTTCTCAGTTCAATTTTACTTTTACTGGAATCATTGGATTCACTGTTTTCTCTGCCTTGACTTTACAGGAATTGATGTGCAATAGATTCTTCTGAGAGGAGTTTAATAATGTTCTTTTCTTTCAGAAAGGTCAAAGGTCATTCTAGATGTGGTACCCCAGTTCATTTTTTTTCATTTACTTAAAGTTGCATTGTCAAATCCTAGTAATTTTGATGATAATGGATGAGCATGATGTAACACAGTGGTTGTTTTGGAGAGAGATGATTTTTAGAAACATTAATCCACGTTGCTCCCTTAAAAGTGACAGAGAGCATGAAATTCCATACATTTTTCCCTACTTCAGCTTACTTTTTATTCAGTTGTCACTATAGAACAGAATTGGTACTTTTTTAACTTGGCGAAGTCTGTAGGCTGCGTATCTGTGGGAGTTTCAACGTCGGCCTTAGCAGACTGCGCTCCGGGAAGCCCTCTCTCCGTCTCCCCGCGGTGAGCGCCCTGGGAGCGCGTCTCCAGCTTGCCGACCTGTCTGCTGCTCTGCCTGCGCGCCCCAGCCTGCAGCTGACATACATGGCAGATCAAGAGTTGCCAAGGTGCTGCCGGCTGTGGCCGAAAGCGGCGGGAGCCGGACCCTCACTCGCAGAGGCTCCGGCTCGCTGACCTGCTCCGTGCAAGTGCGTCTTCATATGAGCAGCGCGATATTATTATTATTTTTTTGCAAGAGGGGAGGAGGGGACGTCAGCTGCTGGTGAATGGAGCAGGAGAGCCCTGCGCTCATTCAGAAAGAAATGTGAGGGAAATGTGTCTCTCTCTCTCTCTCTCTCTCTCTCTCTCTCTCTCCCCCAACACTCTTCACCAGAGTTCAGCCACTGGGCTACGGCATTAACTTGTATTCTAACAAGATTAAAATATATTTGTCCTGGAGATTAGCATACTTAAGTCCCCCTCTTGGCTTTTAGGCCATGGCAGCGCGCTTTGATCTGCGTTGCGTGGCAAGAGCCTGGCTCTGGCTCGGCCATCCGAGTGCCAAGTGTGAAATTGGCCTGATGTCATCCCCATTCTTCACCTTCTACATCTTTCACTGCCTTAATTATATTTCCGCCACAAAGCCCCAGCCCTTCATTGCATATTCAAGTTTGACTAGGAAGCGTTTAGAAGGAAAAAAAAAATTTGGGGATAAATGACTCTGTGGGGGTGGGGGGGACAGGATTGGCCTATTGTGCCACAGCCATGCAAGGGTGCGCATTTCTTGGGTTTGAGGGCGACCGGGCTTTGCATGGGCTGGTGCTATACTGACCACTGAAAGCTTTTTTTTTTTTTTAAGAAGTCACCTGGATGGCAGTGGCCCTGCCATCTATTTTGTCCCCCTCCTTTTGTCTATCTGAAAAGTGCCGAGTTGCGGCCGGAGGACAATCCGCCACCTGCAGCTGTCACCGGAGGCTTTGACCTTCAGCGGGGTCCCCCGGCCCCGGGCAGTGGGGCCCTTCCCTCCATCCTTGGGCGTCACTTCCACATGCAGAAATGCAGATGAGCGGCGGGTCGGCGCGGGAACATCGCGCTTGTGGAGAGACGCTCATTCGCTGGGCGCTGGCGGCTCAGTCACGTGACAAGCACCCCTCTTTTTTTCTTTTTTTTTTCCCCCCCGTTCTTTCGTCTAAGTTTGCAGCTTTTCCGTTTAGGTTACTGGGACATGTGGGAATATTTAAATTAGTTTTAGTTGCGCGCTCCTCCCCGGGGGCGGAAGTAGGGAATTTATGTGCGCTTTGGCACGTACCGTTACAAATTATAACCAATACTACTACTAATAATCTCTGTGTAGTATAGGTTTGTGTAATAGTCTCTTCTTTATAGATATCACATTAGTAATCGTGTATAAACGTGTCCTGTGCGATCTGGGCCGTGATGGTGCAGTTACGTGTGTACGCTGCACTGATGATTTATTATTATTATTATTATTATTTTTATTCTAGCCTTTCAAATCTTTTCAATATTTGTTGTAGAAAATAGTTTTCCCAGATGTGCAAACTTTTCCCATCCCTATGAGGACCGGGCTTTGTGGAATGTGTTTCTGTACGTTGAAAAGACTCTCGCCTGGTGTCTGTGGATGTTTTAGCTGCTTTTATTTACTTGCTTCCAGCTCTCAGGTCGTAGTTAATTACACAAATAAACAGAATACAAATTATGTACATTTTGTTTATACCAAAAGAATACTTATAACAGGAACATTGGAAAATAATAAAAACTGACATGAATTCTTTCACTCTGTTTTCTTGTATATATTCTGCTGTTTATGAGGCTTTTCATTCAACAGCTTTTATACAAAAGTCCTTTCAAACTTTTTTTTAAGGCAAAGTGTGTTCGTTTGGTGAATCTCAGTTCATACACACTTTTTTGTGTTTCTTTCTGTCTCACAACGACCATAACACACCTCGCACCAACAGAACGTCACGTTTTGGTATGTAGACAGTCTGCAGATCGCCAAACTAAACCGCAGCTTTCATGCAAAAGGCCTCGAAACGTTTCCATTCACCAAATAAACGAGTTATTGCGAGATAAATAGTCCAAGCGATGTAAACACAACCCTTTAACCCCACCCCCACCCCCCAAATGCATTCTCAGTACACCCCGTTCAGAAAATACAAAGATTACGGTCACTGCATACGATAAAAACGAGTTATGAGGAACTCTCAGCAGATTTTTTTAATTTATTTTTTAATTCATGACTGCTCTGTTAACGGATCGGTGTTGTAAATATCGGGATCATTGTCTGTCTGCCAGCTACAAAAGTAGATTTCTACACTCGCCACATTATGAACGCAAGCATATGTATATAAAAATGATTAAATCAGTATTGCTTTTTTTTTTCATTAAAAAATGATATATCGGTTCCTCGCTTACGTGAGCGTTGTACATTCCGACGTGGCTCCAGCGTGGAAACGATCCGTGTATTTTAAATGGAATAGATGCATTCAGACGTCTCAAGTATAACGCGCTTGTTGCCTATAAATACTGTCAATATACAATTCACCGTTTCCTGCCCCTAATGTCTCTGCAGCACAAATTCGTAAAACAACAAAACAAATATTCCTGACATTGGACCAGAAAGCAAACAAACAAACAAACAGACAAAAGCAAACAAACAAACAAACACGGAACACAGCTGCTGCTTTGCACAGTTTTGCCTGAACGCAGCAGGATATTTATCTTTGGACTTCAGCGTGGATTTCAGAACGACTGTGATCGTGGCGTCGAGAAGAAAAGACAACCTTCGGCAATATTAATAATTAAAGAGAGAGCGAACGAAAAAAAAACAAACAAACAAACGTAAATATTCGTAAACGGTATGTACAGGCGATACTGCAGGATTGGTTGGAAATGCTGGTGTTTTTTTGTGTTTTTTTTTTGTTTTTTTTTATTGCCTCACTCGCTGTCCGACTTGTCGTCCTTGGACGACGTGGCGTGGTTGTACAGCCCCTGCGCCATCAGTTGCAGCGCCAGCGAGTTCTTGCCCCCGGTCGCCTTCTTGATCTTGGCCCGCTTGTTCTGGAACCAGATCTTGATCTGGGACTCGTTCAGGCCCAGTTCGAGCGCCAGGCCCTGGCGCCGCTGCTCCGTCAGGTACCGGTTGGTCTGGAACTCCGCCTTCAGTCTCTGCAGCTGCTCGGCCGTGAAGGCGGTCCTGGGCCGCTTGTCCTCCTTGCTCGGGTTCTTCTTCTTTGGTTTGCGAGATCTCGGGCCTGCAGGTTGAGTTAAAACGGATTCGAATTGAAGAGACGCTGCAATAATAACAACAATGCTGGCCTAATAATATTAGCGGTGATATCACTAATATAAATGTCACGCTTGGCAGCGAGCGAACCGACAATGAAATGAAGTAGCATCGGATCTTCAGAGCCCTCGAGTTTAGCTCTGTGGCTCCGTGTGTGGGGGTGGGGTGAGGCCGAAAGGAGGGGGGGGTGCTTCTTTCTCTCTGTTACCATAGTAACCAAATTTGGAAGCTTATGATGTTCATAAAGTCGTTATATGGGGAAAAAAACCTGCATTTATTACCACGCTGGATCCTCCGGGCCTTTTTTAAAATCGTTCTCATTTGAAATTCCCCCTGTTACGCTGCAGCGGAGAGATGAAGGGATTTTTACGGTTTTCGTTCTTTTTTTGTCGCGATAGTAGCAGCTGAACTTGTGGCCAACGTGGAGCCCCAAACTCGTATTTTCGTCTGAATTAGAGTGAATTTGCTGGTTAAGTTACATTTCACGACCAAACGCGTTCTCCCGATCGAAAATTAGCACGATTAAAAACGAGATCTTTATTATTGTCCACGTTTTTGGCTGCTCGAAACATTACATTAATATTAATAATGTTTTTTTTCAAGTAAAACAAAATGAACACTGCTAATCAGAGTACCGCGCATTTATTTTTTTATTATTCGTGAACTGGAAAAAAAGATTCCGATCGTGGCTCGTTTTTGGCACCGTTTCTTTTTCTTCACCGCTGATTTTGAGATTCATGGCGCGAGTTTTATTCGCGTTGATCGAATGCGCGCGACCGGAGTGGAAATTTTCCTTCGTGGGTGAACTTTCCGCGCTGATGAAAGGCCCGTTACTCAGGAATGCGTGCATATGATTACATATGTATATGCCGCGGACCTCACTCACGAGCTCAAATCCATTGTCAAAAATATGCTAATTAAATATTAACAAAGGCAAGGATGGAACAATAGCGCAAAAACCGGACCTAAACGTCGCACGGATCCGACCAAAATATTTTATTTCACGCGTTTTTACTTTACTTTACGGATGATCGTGTCGTAAATCTAGTTCGTAGCCGCGACAACGACGCGCTAAAAAAAACGATTGAAGTTTCTTTGATTCGATCGTGGTCCGAATTTCCACAAAGGACCTGAGATCGAACACAAAAGGCTTCGATGGGGTTTCCCCCCTCCAAAAAATAATGATTTTAAAAGGATTCATAATCATAACACGTTCGATATTAGAACGCAATTTTTTATATATATTTTTTTTTGCTTAGACACTTAACTTTTAACTTTCGAGACTATAGTAGGCCTGAACCGTTATTTACCTACGTGGCCCTGACGAGCAATTAAGTTAAATTCGTAAGTTTTTAATTATATACTTAATGAACGATTTATTAAATGAAAACTATGTTTTGATATTGTTTTGATAGAATCGGCGGAGTAAATCTTGGCGGGCGCTGCTCGCTGCGTAACGCTGCGTAACGGGGTGGAGTTTTTTTTTTCCCCACAAAGTAGGGACGCGCGCGCGCTCACCTGACGACGGCCGGTCCGAGTAGCGCGTGCAGTACACCCACGCCGGCCACAGCAGCGGCCGGGACGTGGGCGCCGCGCCGTGCTGCGAGCTGTCCGAGTCCGAGCTCAGGCCCGGGTCGCCGCTGTCCCCGCGGGGCTCCGTCACCGCGTCGCCTTTCTTCGGCCCGGTCACCTGGCGCGGGCTGGACGTGCCTTCTCCCGCCGGCCGGCCCGCGTCCTCGGCCGCCTCCTCGGTCTCTTTCGGCCGTTTCCCGAAGTCGGGCCGCAGGATGTTGTCGATGTAGAAGTTTGTGACCCGGTGCGGCTGCAGGGGGGGCAGGACGGCCGCGTCACCGCGATCGTTCTCCTCCATGCTGGAGCCCTCTTCCACCCCACCAGCCACTTCCAGGTTTACTTCCCCACGTCCGAAATGAACACACACGGTGAAGCAAAACGATCAAATAAAAAAAAATACCAAAAAAAAAAAAAAAACACGAGCCAACCCCTGGCCGTGTTCACAACGAAAAAATCATAGTTTTCTTTTCGTATTTAAATCCAGAACTGGGTTCACCTAAAAAAAACGAAAAAAATATATATATATTCTTAACGGAATAAATATTTTGGGGGGTCCCCCGCGGAAAAGCCCCCCCCCCCCGATCGCAACAAGCGCTGCGCCTAAACTACAGATAAATAAAGCGGCGCCGACCGCTCCGCGAATACTTTCACTACGGGCCTTTTTACCCCTTCTTATTTTTAATACGAGTCCCGCGGGTGACGTCGCGGTGCGCTTATCCCAGACACGTGCCTTGGGCCAATGGGAGGCCTGCAAGGCGAGCACGTGGTCCGGCGACGCCGGAATAATTGACAGCGCCCCACCTCGCCTTTTTTTTAAAGCCGCAGCGCTCCGCTCGGTCCGAACGCGCTGGGACAACGCGACCAAACCGCAAAAAAAAAAAAATTATAAAAACGCGTCGGTGAACGCGCGGTTCCCAGTCCGGTCCGCCTGGACCGTGGAGGTCGTAATAAATGCTGTAAATGTAAAAAGTGAGGGTTTCCACGGTCACGTGATCGGGAAGAAATGGTCATGTTTCTTATTAATTCGGGTTATTAAACTGCGCAGCTTCAAGAAGCCACGAGTTGCTGCACAGTCGCGGAACGGTCTGTCGGGGCCCAGGACTGAAAGTCCACGTACCGGCGACGCGTGGCGTGGAAACGCCGGTTTCCCGTGATAGGAACCTCGCCCCTCGTTTCCGACGCTGCTCAGGCCACGTGACCGAACGGAGGAACGCGTTCTGAGCGCGCTCGTTGTTCGTCGTGTTGCCAGATCCACGGCGGAATAGTTTAAAGTTAATTAATGATACACATCAGATGATACACACACACAACTCTCTACATTTATTTCTTATATAGCCCAAAATCACATACAGTATGTCTCAATGGGCTTTGACAGGCCCTACAGTTGACACCCCCCACACTTGACCCTTCTGCACACAAGGAAAAACTCCACACAAAAAAACCCTAGGAGAGAGAAAAAAGAATGGAAGAAACCTTGGGAAGGTGTGATTTATAGAGGGACCCCCTTCCAGGGTAGAATGAGCCTGCAAGTGGTGTCAGTGCAGGGTTTGTGTTGATTTGTCCAATAAGAGAAAAAAGTCCTACAGTTGTAGAGGTGGAGAAGTCCAATGTATAGTCCAGTGTCATGGTCTACATTATGTGTCCATTATGATGCTACTGGTCCATTTGAAAATCCATGAAGCTGTAGTTGTTACGGTGGTGGTGGCTGTGATGACCCTCTGGTTCATTTCATGCTAAGTTGTTGTTTAGCAGGTGTCAGGAACCAGGATTTTTCTGCTGGTCTCTTCACTGGAGTCTGCCGGACTCCAAACAGAAGCAGCGGCAGACGGTTGCACTGTACGACTGATACTGAAATATGTGGTGATAGTGGTATATTGGTGCTACAGTGGCCCGGTACCCTAATTAGGACAGCCTAACTAGGGTGAATTTAACACTGTCTGTGCTTAACAGGGTGACTGTGTGATAAAGTGGATTTTAAAGTGGGGGCAGTGGTGGCCTAGCGGTTAAGGAAGTGGCCCCGTAATCAGAAGGTTACCGGTTCGAATCCCGATCCGCCGAGGTTAGGTTAGGTACCACTGAGGTGACACTGAGCAAAGCACAGTCCACACACTCTGCTCCCTGGGTGCCTGTTATGGTAATGGGTTAAAAGCAGAGGGCAAATTTCAGTAGTGACCCCGCACCTGTTGATCGCAGGGGGTGTGGGGGGTTGTAAATAACTAAATGTTCACTCACGTACTGCGGGGCGAGACCATTTAGAGCTTTATAGGTCAAAAGTAGGATTTTGTAGTCAATCCTAAATATGATGGCTAGCCAGTGCAGTGATTCTATGACTGGGGTGATGTGGTCAAATTTCCTAGTTCTAGTTAGAACTCTGGCTGCAGCATTCTGTACTAGCTGGAGTTTACTCATGCACCTACTAGAGCATCCAGACAGTAATGCGTTGCAGTAATCTAACCTTGATGTAATAAATGCATGGACCAACTTTTCTGCATCATGCATTGAGATGATATTTTCTTATTTTTGCTACATTTCTAAGGTGAAAGAATGCTATCCGAGTGATATTATCTACATGCGAATCGAATGAGAGACCTGCACCAATGATGACACCTCGATCCTTTACTTCAGTACTTGGTGAGATTGAAAGGCTATAATGCCGCACCTGCAGCAACAGGGCGAGCGCGAAACTCCGGACCTGGCAACCAGTCCACGGACTACAAGAAGCCGAAGCCTGGCGGAAGTCGTTTTGATTGGCCCGTACCCGGCCGAGGCCGGCCAATCGCCGCGCACGCTCAGACGTTCGGGCGCGTGCGTCGTGGCGCGTTGGTGCGTTTGATCGCCTCGCTTTCGACTCACGCGTTCGTGTCGGCGGCCGAAGCGGACGTGGCCGGTCCGAGACGTCGCGCTGTTGCCGGGATGGCGACGTGCAGTCGACGTGCCACGACGTCCCTCCACTTAAAATGACGTGAGGGTGACACGCCAACCCCGATCAGCAAAGGTCCTACACAAGCGAGAAGAAAGGAATTCCTTCCTTCCTTCCTTTCTCTTTTTTGTGACAGATGCGTAACACGCAGTACACAGTTCTATAATATGAAGTTCTACACTGTCCTGCGTGGCAGAAAACCCTCACTCGCCATCTTCTGCCATGATTTACACCGACAGGGTCGTTAAAGGGGAGAACCCGAATCATGCACGGATCTAATAAATCTTATTCCAAATCATCATATAATTCTATTAAAACACATTTATAGCAATTATAGCAAGAATATGGAAACTATCAGTAATAAGAAGAATATGCATTATTAGAATAATAATTAATACCATTATTGTTGTTGTTATCAATAGTAGTATTTGTGGTATTAGATTTTATAGTGTACATTGTATAGTGTATATGTGTGTAGATTGTATAGTGTACATTTTAGACTTTATTGTTGATCACTTCATCGATGGTAACTTGAAAGCACGTGGTAAGTCGCTCTGGATAAGGGCGTCTGCCAAATGCCTTAAATATAAATTAAATGTAGTTTTTTATTCTTTTCTATTGTTTTTTTTTGTGTTTGTTTTTCGCTGCTCTTACCTTGTGTTCTATCCACTACCGCGACAATGCAAATTTCCCACTTGTGGGACTAATAAAGGTTTATCTTATCGTATTATCTATTGTAAGTTTAAAGTGATATAAGTCAATCGTTTTGGGGTGTTTGGTGTGTTGTTGTCTAATTGGGAACGTGATTCCTTCTCTCTGGTGAAATGTTGAAGCCCCTTCAGTCAAAACAATGTCTGTGATGGAAACTCTAGACGTTTCATGATGTGTGTGTGTGGGGAGGGAGCCCGAGAAACTGGATATGCTTTTTATAAAAGTCTAATATCGTACACATTTCTGGGGATTATCGCCTTTCCGAAAGTCCGGCGCATATCTGCTCACAACACGGAACTTTTCCCCCTTTATTTTCACTGAACGGAACAGAAATAAAATTTAAAAACCCGAGTGGGCTTTTAAGGCCGGATCTGGACAGGGTTGGGGTCACCCTCGACTGTTCTCTTTGTCATTTAACGGAGACGACTCTTATTTGTGGTGAAGGGGAGTTTAAACTTTAACGCTCAGTCAACGTTGCTAAAATAAAAAAAAACCTCAATTGATCAAAATACGAGAAGGAAACGTCGAAAATGACATTTTCGTGGCTCCTCTTCTCGTTTTTTCGTTTTGTTGTGTGTGTGTGTGTGTGTGAGTGTGTTTTCTTCAATTTTCACACAAGTTGAATTTGCGCACAAAAGGGGGGCTTTCGCAGCTCACAGATCATAGAGCGAGGATCAGCACCCGTGGTACGGGGGTGCGGGACAATGCGGGGGTCACACGGGATCCCCCAACTTCCTGTCGGCCTTTTCACAATGCCAACTGAGGGAATAGGGGGGGGCGCGGATCAGGATCAGGAAGGTTACTGACACGCTTCCTGAAACGGTGACACTGGCCGTGATGTCGCGCGTCCCGGTGGTGACAAAAAAAAAACGCACCGTACCCCTCGTTGGTCGCGTTAAAAAAACGTTCCCAGGCTACGTAGAGTTTCTAAATTTGAGTTCATGTCGCCTGCCTGTGACTTTCTCCTCGTGTGAGACGGAGCGGATTTCGGCCCCGGAGGCTCGGCTCTCCGCTGTATTCCGCCTGGATGAAAAGTGGGGTACAGACGAAGCAGCCCTGGACGAGGGGGTCAGCCAAATGCCACTAATGTAACCGTCAGAGTAAAGAAGGGAAAAATGTTGACGACCAAAACTCAGGATTTCAGCAGGATCCACGCATACGGAGCGAAAGTGGTGAACTTTCACCTTTCGGTATTATAAAGGGAATTTGTCTGCTGATGCAGCTACCCGTGGCATGATTGGGTTTTTTTTTTTTTTCGTTTATTTAATATTCAATCTATGCAAGAATAACAGTAAAAATAACACGATGCAAATTACCGTCCTTCTCTAATTAATAAATGAATACTGAATGATAATCTTTTTTCCTTGTTAACCCTGCAGGGTTAACAAACTTTATTTAGTCATTTACGTATTGCTCCTGTAATTAAAACATACAATGGGAAGCATCATGCACAAATTGGACCATAATATTAATAAATAAACAATAATGTTTAGTTCTTAGTATTGATACCATAAATCATACAATAATATCATATTATAATCGGTAGTGTTATATCACAGCTGTTTTATTCGGCACCTCGTAAACTGGATTAACTGCGCATTTCTTACAACGTAAAACTGCAGATCTCGGTGGAGAGACAGAAACTTATTGTATTAACTTAGACCAACGCCGGTCTCCTATTTTTACCTCGGAAGTGTAACGGTGTAAAAAAATGCATTATGGGATACTGTGGGTGTGTCTTTGCACCGTTGTGCGTCGTTTTCCCCGGTCTTTTCCCCGGTGTTTTCCAGAAACTTTCCCATTTTTTTCTAAAGTTTTAATCCTTAAACTATAAGGCAACATGAACGAGCACATGTAATTTAGAGCTGAACGTAGACGGTTTGATTGATCCGGGGTTTCTGCGCCCTACACGCAGGGCGCTTCTGGTCCACTGTGTTCCACGGTGTTCAGCGACGATGACGTAAAACATTGATTTTATTCCGATACTGACCGACGCGTTGTGGCTCCTTGATCATGGGTGTAGGTACCACATAATCAATCATAATCAATCGGTTCAGGCACGCGCCCGAAACTGATATCGTCTGTCACGTCATTATTTACAAACCCCGGCCTATGAAGGACACTCCCTCCCCACCTTTCCCTCCAAGGCCGGTGTCGCGTGTCCCCGCCGCTCTTTAATTGGGAATTCAATCTGCACGTCCCGCTATTTCGGCCACCTGGATTATCGCTTTTTATTACGGTCAAGTGGGCTCCTTGCGCGCCCCTTTGCCTCAGGGGGGCAACATAATATTGGCAAAAAGAGCGCGTCTAGACAAAACAAGAAGCCACAGACCAGACAAAACACGCAGGACGTCACGTGACTATTTCTTAAAATAATAATTACAAAAGGAAATAGATTTTTTTTTAAGTACAAACGTTACCACCGTGACGGGGTTCTTGTGACGTCATCGCCCCTGTCAGGCTAAGCAGTTAAGACGCCTCGAAGGCACGTTCGACGCCTTCTTTTTCGATGCACCACGTGATCAGCGTGCCACGTGTACGATGTTTGCGTCATGTGTACAGTTTATGTTGCGTAAGTTTCTTGTCTCAAAAGATAATGTGGCATTTCTGTACATTAATATCCTCCGTTCAAATTGCTTGATTAAAGCAATTCTGTGGTTTCATCAAGTGGATTTTTTAAAGGAAAAAAGGTAATTATGCAAATAATCCGTTTTGTATGTGAATCAGAACGAGCATTTAAAAATATTCGAAACGAGAATTCTTCCGAAATGAAATTAGCATCGTTTCCGCCACGATTCGCGTAATTATTTTTCATCTGGGACCCACGCAGCGGCATAATTCTCTGATTGACGCGCGACCGGCGGCCTGTCAATCACCTGTCACGTAAACGACGTGTCGCCGCGCGTCCGGAGCGGCTCATGGCTGCACGCGCGCGCCCGCGCCGGTGCGTAAAACGGCCGTTCTGGAGAGGCGAGGGCGCGTAAAACAGTTCCTTCCACATTTTTTCCACATTTCGGGAATGTGAAATGACGACATCGTGTCCAGAAGTTTTTAATAAAATAAAATACATTTTTTATTGTCTTTTGTGAGTGTTGTGTACATGATTGAATCGCTTGAATTACACGGATCACGTGTTTTCTTTCCTTAAAAGTCAAACTCCTGACATCTTCCCACCTTTTTTGGTCTACAATACCGAAAGGTGAAAGTTCACCGCTGTCGCTGTGAGTCCGTGAGAAAGCGGCCGGGCCGGATTTCTTTTTTTTTTTGTGCTTTTTTGCTGCAGCTGCTGCCGCCGCCATTGTGAATCTGAGGTCAGGCATAACCGGCGGCCACAAAAGCTGTAACGCTTGGTGACCGTGGAGAAGGGGAGAGCTCTGCTCAATGGAAACTCTCCTGCGCGCTCCTGCGTGCGCGTCCACGTTTAAATGTGTGCGCGTGCAGAGATTTTCTCACTTCGGCTCTCGCCGTTCAAGTTTAAAGCAACGAAACTCTACACTCTGCCCACTTTGTCCCGGTTCGGGACCCTGTATAAGGTAAGAAGTTACCGCCGCATTTGTAGTCCTCGGAGTCTCGTTATCTGTGGAAAATAATGCTCTTATGCACTCATATGTTGTTCATATGGGTTATTTTTTCGATTTAAATCACGACCAAGGTTTGATCATCTTAAACAAATTTAAGTCCCCAATTACGAATCGATGTCCGGTATTTCTTGATTTCCATCTCTGCGTCTCATAAACAAACCTGTTCTTAACCCAGCAACATGTTCATGTGAACGGGGGTCTTTACGCCCCCCATTACAAAAAAAAAATCTAAATCACAAAACCGGATTATGAAACTAAATGATCACCTTATGGACGGAGATACAGATTCCACAATATGAAAAGTTCCCATGAAATATGTGTTCATGTTTTGTACTTCTGAACTTTGAAGACGTTGCTGGGATGGGTGGGGCGGGCTTTACTGGGCGCAGCTCGGTGACGTCATCGGTCCACGTAACCTCGAGGGGTGAATCCTGTCTTCTGACGGCCACATCGAACCCACATATAAAATATACAGGCGCCTTCTTAATTTGTTTCTTGCTTTAATAATAATTAAATTGCGACACTGTGTTTTTGAGCCAGTGAAAGGACGACGTTACCTGCAGTGTACCTGCGATGGGAGATGATTGGGGGTGACTGCACGGGGTCGGGGACAGCGGTCTCTCTCGGGGGTCCACTCGTGATGGATCCACTCCGCAGCGAGGTGTGCGACTCCTGCGCGCAAGTGAAAGCAATCCGGAGAATAACGGTATTTTGGGGAATAAAAAGTGCACTTCGAATTTCATTTTCGTTTCTTCGAAAGACAAAGGAAAGAAAAACTCGATCGCGCAACTTTTGGACCACGTGACCCGCGCCCCTCCCCACGCAGAAACATATGTCGGCGTTGTAATGATAAAAACGCCCCGGTTTCATTATGGCGATTAGAGACCGTGACTTCACGGAACTCAGCGCGACGCCGACGTGTCCTTCACGACGTGACAGTATTTTGTACCACCGGACACGTCTCGTGTCGTGTCCTGTCGTGTCGTGTTTGCCGTCACCCCGTGTCCGTGTTCTCATTGTATGTATTTAAATATTAATGTATGTATTAATTCCAGCTTGTTTAGAAAATCACCTTTTATAAATGTTGAATATCGTGTTTAATTAATGATACCGGGGCCGTTATGGGGGATAATGTTACCTGGCACCCCTGAATCATCCGGGCTCAATCCGAACCCTTGGCTGATTTCGGAACCGGTATCGTTTTAAATAATAAAACTGATCCTCATTTTATAGATATTAGATGTTTTTTTTTATAACAATAGATTCGCTACATAATTTGCATGGTTTATTGAGGTCTGACCGAAGCGTGTGTGTGTGTGTGTGTGTGTTTTTTACACTTGTTGCGTTTCAATCTCAGAAAACGAGCAAATAAAGAGTAAAACGGGGCCAAGAAGGGCCTAAATTCCTTAAGACCTTTTACAGAGAAGGATTTAGGACAATGAATAATGATAAAATAGTGATAAAATCTTTCAGTTTTACATTCAGTGGTCCGTTTCTTTTTTTTTTAATTGTGTGATTAGTTCACACACTAATTTAATTCGAATTAACACAGTCTACAGTTATATTCGGAATGTTTGAATTCCACAAAAAAGTGACAAATTATTTAATTATGCCGTTTTTGCACCTGTTTTGCACATGACAATTAAACCTGTCGATCATTTTTTGTTCGTTATTACTAGGTTGCTCAGTTGTAATTCTTATCGTGGGAAATTGTAGCTATATTAAAATAAATAAAAAAAGTTTGTTTCTAAATGCTTATCCAGACACAACAGAATGGGAACTTTTCCCAACTTTTTCCTCACCGCAAACCATCACGTTAAACAAATCACGTCTACCTGGATTAAAATACGAACCTGGCCGTGGCTCGTCACGAGAACTGGCGAACCCATGTCCTGTTCCGACACGTGACCCCGAGCCGGCTGGCGACCTTGACCCCGCGTGAAGGACGTTTTGAGGTCACCCTTCCTCAGGTCATCAGCCAGGAATAGTACCGATCAGGGATGATTGGCCTAATTAAGCGCCTTGCCCCCCTTTTTTTTAATATTAATTTGCTGATGATCCCCCGATGTAAGTACTACTGCACCGCGGCCCGTGGGACGCCGCTAACAGACATGTTGTTAAAGGAAATGCGCCGCGGCGGGTCACTTTTTTACTTTTTCAATTAAAAAGGGTGTTATTAAAACGTAATGGCCCTGATGAGTTCCTCACCGCGCCTTCGGAGACCGCCCTTAATTCAATTTCCCGAAGCGCGTCAAACTTCAGCCACGGGGTCCTGGCAGGGGGGCCGCGAGGAAGAAACAGCGCCGCCCGTCGGTCCGCGGGACGTGGAATGGTCCCGCAGGTTGGGACCCGGTGACGTGCTGCGGCATTCGGCTCTCCAGAAGCTGCCAGTCATCTGCTGCCCCCACCTCCTTAAAAAGTCCAGAAGGGCGCGGCCCAATTAAACAAGAAGACAAAATTAAACACAATTTCCAAACGGTCCTCACCTCTGACATGACACATCATTCAGTTCTGTCAGGAGGGGGCAAAAAAAAAAAAAAGTGTGCACACCCTTAAAATAAGTATTCAAATGAAGTCGAGAGCCGCCTACTCCGGAGTGTTTGCTTTGGTTCCTTTACTCCCACGCCAGGAGAGACCAGAGCAACGAAGATGGAGCCACGGAATTTACATTTACAGCATTTATCAGACGCCCTTATCCAGAGCGACGTACAATCAGCAGTTACAGGGACAGTCCCCCTCTGGAGACACTCAGGGTTAAGTGTCTTGCTCAGGGACACAATGGTAGTAAGTGGGGTTTGAACCTGGGTCTCCTGGTTCACAGGCGAGTGTCTTACCCACTAGGCTACCACCACCCAAAATGATGACCTGACCCTCCTCAGAAAGCAGAGCTGCTCTTCGTCGTGTTTTCTACCAATTATTTATTTACAGCTTGAGGTGGCAAATGAAGTTACAGTCATGTTGGATGAAACGTTCCATTTTCCGTTTGCATTTGTTGTGTTTATTACAGTAGTATTTAAATTGTGTAAAAATGTAAAACACGGCCAGTCTGGGATGGTGTTTATTGTGTCAAACAACAAGAACAATAACGATGACAATAATTTAACATTAATATTATGTTCTATGTTTCAGGGATGACCTCTCATTAACACCTGACCAGGGGAGGTCGAGGGTCGTGGGGACCGATGTGGTGACCCAGCCTGTTGTCGTTTTTTCTGCTTTTGTCCCGTCCAGGCGACGCTGAGCTACGTGCTTTTGTTCCGTCCTCGGCGGTGTAATTCTCTAATTAGCACTCTTCGGAGGTGGATGATGAATGATGATGATGATGATGATGATGCTCTGTGGTGGAGTGGAGCGGCAGGTCCTGTGCAGCAGGACTTGGCCCACATCCCGGAAATTTCCGAGGGAAAAAGGTTAAACTGTCAGTTCCCCGCCAGGAGGAAACAGGAAGCTGCCGCTCCGGAGGGGGGTGGAGCAGACAGGCAGATGGACCGCCCGCCTCCCGGTCTGGCATGGAGCACAGCGCTGGGGAGGGAGGGAGGGAGAGAGGGAGGGAGGGGGCATCATGCGCAGTTAATTACACTTTTCGTCTCACTGCTGCATAATTTCATGCGTGTGATTATTTGCAACGGATGTCGTTGAACATGAGAAAAAGTTGCTTGGTGACAACAAAGACACCTTAGAGACGCTCTCTCTCTCTCTCTCTCTCTCTCTCTCTCTCCCTCTATCTCTTTCAGAACCAGAACCACAGAGAATATATTTAGTATGAATATTTTCATTCTGGAAATATTCCACACACTGCTCCCCACACACTGCTCACTAAGGGTGGTGGGTTAAAAGCAGAGGACACATTTCACTTCACTTTCACAATAAACACAAATGAATATGCATGTTCCAGTATACTCCAGCATGCTTAGAGCTGACCTCAGATCAGTATTTGTAACTAACGACTGTGCTCACATCAGGCTTTCTTCTCTGAGGAGCTTTGTGTTAATATGATGCCTTTTCCATCCGTAATATGCAGAATATTTCTGGGGGAAACAATGGCCTTCAGGACCTGTGCATGTTCACTCCACACGACGTAGTGTGGTAGTTGTAGCCTAGTGGGTCAAATGATGGCCTATGAACCAGAAGAAGTCGCAGGTTCAAACCTGCAAGATGCTTAAGCCTGAGTGTCTCCAGGGGACTGTCCCTGTAACTACTGACTGTAAGTCGCTCTGAGAAATGCTGTAAAATGTAACTACCTAATATTTAAATGAGCAAACAATCAGGATAGTCAGACTTCTTTTGAGATTGAGAATTAAAATTCAAATTGGGCACTATTTTCAAACTGGTGCTAAACGTGATGTGAGGTTAAGGGTGACATAAATATGAGGAAGACGAGAGTTTGCATCTTGACTGTGTAAATCATCCAGAATGAGGAAGTAGTGCATATGAGAGCTGTCAATCATCGGGCTCCTCCCATTTTAAAGTCTGTTTATTGAAAACTCATTGAACAGTGTGTCCTGGGTGACAGAAGTAGTAGTCAGTTTGAAAGCAACGCCCACTGAATCATTAAGGGAGGCAATTTTTGTCCTGTCATAAACACACGCACACTATGTGGTCCCCTTATTTCTCCACATACTTGCCAACTCAGTGTGAAATGTCAGTACAGAGTGTTTTTGAGAGGCACTATTTGTAGATGTGCTTATTTTATTTAAAAAAGTGACGTATACTCGGCTGCTCTTGTCGCCGTCACCATATCAGCATTCAGTTATATGTTTCAGTGAAGTCAGGGACATGAATCGGGCTGATCCTGGCCAGCGGTGTCCGGTAGTAATGGGACCGTCATAAAAACATAGGCTTCCCTACGTTTTATTTTCCCTAATAATTGTGTGTGAGAGAGAGAGAGAGAGAGAAAGAGAGAGAGACTCGAGAGGAGCCGATAGTCCGCTGGTGCCGGAGGAGACGGTTCTATTTTTTTTTGGGCGGGTGGCTTTTTACAGCAATATATAGAGGAGCCCCCTCAATGACACAACGTTTTTGACACGTTTCCTGAAGGTTACCAATCTCGGCAGTGTGAACGCGGCTGGCCTCCTGCCAGGCACTCAGCTGTGTTACAGCGAGATAGACGCGCCAAATCTGGAACGGGCAAACACACGCTCTCAGTGCACACAGGAGAAGCGGGGACGGGTGTGTGGGTTTATCAGTCAGACGGACGCTTTTGGCCAGGCTGCCATCCGCACCCAGTTAATGAGATGAAATGGCTCCTGAAGGATTAGGGTTAGGGTTAATAATAATTAGTAGAATAATAATTTTGTTGCGTAACTGTAACTGGCTTATGCCCCATGCAGCGAGCGCGTCAGTATCACACTCTCAAACGATGACATGTGGCCCTGTTGGGGAATGGTCCTATGCGCCGTCCCATCACCTGTGTGCTAGGTTGAACCTTCAAGGCTAAAGGAAATATTTTAAAATTAAACTTTGTCATTTTGACTCAATAGATAATTTATAAATGATGTACGAGTAAATCTGTCCTTAATGCCACCAGACTGCTGATACTGTAGACTTTGAGCCTGTGAATATTCGTGTGGAAACCCAAAACAGAAAAAGCTACTGATTAATGAACACCATCTCTTATCTGTGCAACCACATCTCCAAGGTGCTGAGAGAGTCATTTCATAAGAAATGAAATTAGCACACTCGTGTCAAGATGCCAGAAGTGGTCTGAGGTGAGAAATTGGTGTGCAAATTGGAGTGGGCGCAGGAAAACGGCTCCTAGCAACCATCCAGGATCCTCTCATCGAGGTACCGGGTCTCTTCCTGGCAACGATCCCTCGGAATAATTGGAAGGGTTGATTAGGAGCTGCTGTGCCATGTTTCTGATGAGGATTGCAGGTTCACGTTGACCTTTTACAATTAGACATCCCAGTTCATGTCTCTTTACGGGTTCTTTTAACAGTGTTGGGTGCACAGAATCGAATGAATTTCGAACAAACAAATAAGTAAATAAAAGAGCCCATAAATGGGCTTCATTCCTCGTCCTATTTATCATAAGTTGTTTTTTTTTTACGATGGAGATGTTCTGAACGTACTGCATGCTAATGTTAATGTAATAGATGGAGTGACTGACCCATTATTTATTGTGAAAATAGCCCAATTGATTTGAGCTCTCAATTTTTCTCTTCACATTTGATTAATCCTACCAGGTAGGCAAGAGTCAAATGTGTCCAGGAAAATTGCTTTTAATCGGCTTGTCACACTTTGTCAAAGAACCCAGTGAAAGGTTGTCAGAGCCTAATGCTTTCAGGTCACCAGGTCTCGTTCTTCTACCGAATCCTGCTGTCAATTAAATGATCCAATTACAGCTGCAATTAGATGCATTTCAGACTTTGTCAAGGTCTTTTAGTGTTGACGCTTGTGACTCGGCACTCTCAATCTGAGTTTACCTCACCAGCTTTGACATCTGCTAATTATGAAATCATCGTGGCAATTAGGCATCATCTGGGAAGATAATGTGAGAAGGAGGAATGCAGACTCTGGAAACCGGCAGCTAAACCACAAACTGCTGTTTTATCTGCAGTTGTTTACAGAGCCCGTCTTGTGCTTCTGCAGTGAAATAGCAAAATCTCAAATAAACCTGGGAAATAAATAAAAATATATTATAGAATGTTGCAATATCATTATTCACATTTCACAGGTTTGAATAATTTGCAATCTGCAGTGTAATTGCAAATACGGCAAAATAATAATAATAATAATTATTATTATTATTAATTATGTTCCTAAACCAGCCACAGTGTTTTTTGACAGTGTTTCTTGGTGCTGGTCCAGTTAAATGGGGACGTTTGTGTCAGAAAGGGAAAAACTTGCCAGGTCTATTGTGTGGACAACCAGACCGCTTGGTCCACTTGCGATGACCCCTATCGGGAGCAGCCGAAGGGAGACAAAGTGATAATTTTCAGGAAGGTCATTAACACTCTTCATGGTAGTTCACGTTCCATCAAAAATATGATTGACTATCTGTACCATGCTTTATGTATTGTTTTCCAATGTATGAAACCGACAACAGAACAATCAGCTGAAATATGTCTGAAAATGTTTATTCTGTAAGATTTGATTAAAATATGATTGCTCAGGTGCCTAACTATTGTCTGACCCTTTCTCTGTTTCTCTTCAGTAAAGTAAACATGTTTATGACCATGTATAACTCAATGAAGCAAATGATCTGCATCTTCACAGAAGGGTGAACTTAATGTCATTTTTGCCAAATGGTGTAGAGTGAACTGCACCCCAGGGCTGAACCCTGTCAGTCCACCTCATTAGCACCTCCTCTTGCCTCAGGGAGGAACAGGACTGGATGGCCCCTGTGAATGAGGTGAATGTTGGCCAAGATTTCGTTTCAGATCCAGAGAGGAGAAGGTGTTTCACGATTCTGTCAGAATACCCACTGAAGTCCTCAGAACCAAGAGCAGACTATTTAAATTATCTAAAAAAAGAACCAATATATATAAAATTGTAAGAATTCATATTTAAAACCATATAACCTTGCCCTGACCAATTTAACGTAATATACTCAGTTCGTGGCGCTTGTGGTAGAGTAAAACAGAACAACTAAAGGCTTCCCATTGCACACAGATTGGACATTCCTAACATCTGGTTCTAAAACATTTGTGTGTGTGTGTGTGTGTGTGTGTGTGTGTGTATATATATATATATATATATATTTGTGAATATGATTTGCTTGTGCAGTAATACAAACATATTTGGAATACAGACGTCCTTGTGCTGTTGTGTTGTTCAGTGTGCACACCAGAGGGCAGTTTTGTATAAGACAACATCTCTGGCTGCAGAAGACTGTCATGTCAACATAAACATATGCATGTTTTGTTCTGTTTAGTTGCAGTACTAAATGTCAAGCACAATGTTCTTTGGAACATGTAGTAACGACTGAAGGTCTGTATTTTGACTTATTTTAGACATTTGACATTTTCTGAACTATGGAAAAAGCCCATTATGCAAATTGTTATTAAAAACACTAAAAACAAGAAGCAGTATGAGATTTAGAATAATTTGTGTGTTTGAAAATGTGCTTAGAAAATGAATATTAAGAATTGATCAAATTCACCACTGGGAGGGAAATTGGGAGGAGGTAAAAACATTAAATATGCAATGTAATATCCCCTAAATTGCTCTTATTAATCAAGCTATATGTTAATGATGGGTCTGATTACCAACTGAATTCTCAACAAGTAATTGGAAAATTAATAGCTTGTGATCTATGGGGAAATAGTGCTAACTCTTTTAATGGCCAGTCACCGAGCAATAAAAGCTCTTATATATTTTATGTCTTTTGAGTAATTAGAAAAAAAAACTTTTAAGCATGATCTTTAACTAATTGATATCGTGCTGAGAGACTTGGCTCTTTTGTTCTTTGCTAATCCAGCATTATACATGAACCACACACCATGCTGCATATCAGAAAATGTTGTGTCTGTTTCTGTAGACAGTCTGTGCCAAAATTCCCATTCTGGGATGCAGTTTATATGTTCCGAAAGTGAAGTGAAGTGATACACAGAAATGGCATACACAGTGGCACCTTGGCGGATCAGGATTTGAACCTTCCGATTACATTGGCGCTTCCTTAACCACTAGGCCACCACTGTCCCAAGCACATTTAATTTAGGACTGGGTGGAGATTTCTGCACTGACAACTGTCAAAGATCAAGGACAGGGACTCCAGATGAGTACTCAAGGACACCTTACTGACACAAAGCCATGACAAAGGTGTGCGTTAAGTTTTGTATCTCAGTGGGTTTCACTGTCACTCACGGATCAGTTCGTCTAACCGTGTAAGCAGGTTTTAACAATGAAGGACGTTTTGTTTGTGCCACGTATATGTGATTGATGATTTTTGCAGTGGAATAATAGAGATATGAATGTAGATAAAGCATGATGTTTGTCAATGCTATCATATCTTATTTTTTTGATGGAATTTCATTGTCGATCCTCTGATGGTTCTGACTGGGCTTGCTACCTGTGTCTGTCTGAGACAACAACAACAACAACAACAACAACATTTATTTCTTATATAGCCCAAAATCACATAAAGTATGTCTCAAAGCCCTACAGTTGACACCCCCCACACTTGACCCTTCTGCACACAAGGAAAAACTCCACACAAAAACTCTAGGAGAGAGATAGAAAGAAAGGAAGAAATCTTGGGAAGGAGTGATACAGAGAGGGACCCCCTTTAAGGGTAGATTGAGCCTGCAAATGGTGTCAGTGCAGGGTTGGGGATGATTTGTACAAAAGGAAAGAAAGAACAAAAAAATTTAAATAAGTCCTACAGTTGTAAGGTTGGAGAAGTCCAGGATGTAGTCCAGTGTCATGGTCTACATTACATGTCCATTATAATGTTACTGGTCCATTTGAAGATCCCTGAAGCTGTAGTTGTTATGGTGGTGGTGGCTGTGGTGACCCTCTGGTTTGTTTCATG
The DNA here is from genome assembly GCF_900700375.1 of Denticeps clupeoides. Taxonomy (NCBI): domain Eukaryota; kingdom Metazoa; phylum Chordata; class Actinopteri; order Clupeiformes; family Denticipitidae; genus Denticeps; species Denticeps clupeoides. Next base: position 10,066,404 of record NC_041710.1, on the reverse strand, counting down.
CTGAGTCATCATTTAACAGTTGCCAGGAACCAGGATGGTCTGTGTGCTTGATTCCGTGTCTCGGAGAAAACAAACAGAAGCAGCGGCAGACGGTTGCACTGTATGACTGATACTGAAATATGTGGTGATAGTGGTATATTGGTGCTACAGTGGCCCGGTACCCTAATTAGGACAGCCTAACTAGGGTGAATTTAACACTGTCACTGTCTGTGATAAAGAGGACTTTATAATTGACACTGTGTCAAAGTGAAGTGAAATGAGTGTCTAGGACTTTAACAAAAGGCCACAGAAAACAGAGATTGGATTTAAACACTTAGACTGTGTCTGAGTCCCGGACACTGACAGGCAAGCCGTTCCACAACTGCGGAGCTCTATATGAGAAGGATCTGCTCCCAGCTGTGACCTTCTGTACTTTTGGTACCAGTAGTGACCCTGCACCCATTGACTGAAGGGGGCGTGGTGGGTCGTAAAGAACTAAAAGTTCACTCAGGTACTGCAGGGCGAGACCATTTAGAGCTTTATAGGTCAAAAGTAGGATTTTGTAGTCAATCCTAAATTTGATTGGGTAACCAGTGCAGTGATTGTAAGACTGGGGTGATGTGGTCAAATTTCCCAGTTCTAGTTATAACTCTGGCTGCAGCATTCTGTACTAGCTGGAGTTTACTCATGCACCTACTTGAGCATCCAGACAGTAATGCGTTGCAGTAATCTAACCTTGATGTAATAAATGCATTTGCAAATAGATTGTCTGAAAAAGAGGAATACCTCATTTCAACATGCAAACAGGTACATAAACAGAATTAAGGGAGATTCGATGTATCCAATTTAGCCTTCAGCATTGGGCAGATTGAGAATGGTTGATAGATATTCTGTTTACTGCAACACATGTATTTGAATACATTTTATTTTTAGTATTGTATATACTCATTAAACAGGGCTGATGAGAATGGGTTCCCCTTCTTGAGTCTTGTTTGCTCTCAAGTTTTTAAGTGACTTTACCATTTTATGGTTGCTTCAAACACTGAATCTCATTATTGTACATTATATTCTATTGTACTGTGTTCACCCAGTTCCACCAGATTCTGAATTATAAAGCCTGATTTACAGTTTCCAGGGAGGTTTTCCATGTGTCCAGAGAGGAATGTTGTCTGTAGAGGCTGTAAAGCCAATTGATACATACCGTTTGTGATTTTGGGCAATGCAAAAATAAATGATGTTGTAGCAAGTGGGGTTTTGAACCTGTGACTTTGTGGTCTTCTCGTTCATTGGTGAGTTACCTATTAGGCTAGAACCACCCTGACATGCACTGCCTCTTTCTATGGGAAAAAATGGGTGAAAAGTCTGTCTGATCATCAGATGAAGAAAATAACTGAGACACTTGTCAGTTTTTACAAAATAATTACTAAATAAATTCATTATTTACAGAATCTAACCCAGAAATGAAGTCAGAATCTGTTAGCAGATAAAATAAGGAATATATTAGATATTTCAGAGAAATATGTAAACTTCCTCATTACAGCAAAAGAGGAACATACCAAATACTAGAAAATCTGACACACTGAATATATAACATCATGAAATTATGGATTTGAAACACATGACAGTCACAATGACAATCACTTATTAATATAAGCAAAACCCTCAAGGTCTTTAGGCCAAAAGTCTATACTCATGGACATGGATGCTGGGTGTGTGGTGTACTGACAAGGGTGGGTTCAAATTGTCCAGAACTAACATTATGGTGCAATGAGAGCTGTCAGTCACTGATGAAAGGGTTAAACCAAACCCTCAGACATTCAGACTACTTGCATCAGATAGTGATGCAAGTAAAAAAACTCAAATATGAAGCATTGAAAAATTACATACAATGATACAAATAGATGATAAAACTTGTCTTTACTTCAGAATTATCACATGAACGCCACTTCTCTGCTGTATCTCAATTTTCAGCACCAGATGGTGGGAAGGTAATTTTCCTTAACTGTTTTCGTGGTGCGGAATCGTGTTAAATTAGGCATTTTTGGAGGTGAGCTCCTGTAACGTCGCCCGGGAGCCTGCTGCTTGAAGCAGATGTCACACTCGCTGTTCTGAGCTCCGCAGCAGGAGCAGCCTCGCTCACCTGACAGTGCACCATCCAATTAGCCCTGGAAATGTCTCTCTTTGTTGCGGTTGTAGATAAAGCCGAAAAACCTTCACACTGCCACGCTCCCAGTCAAACAACCCTTTGGACTGTCAATCACCCAGCAGTGGAAACGGCGCCCTTTAAAAAGTGAGCCTTTTTCACTCCAGTACACTGGTGATTACCACTCCATTCCAAAATAACAACAATAATAAAAGAGCGGTTAAGGAAGCGGCCCCGTAATCAGAAGGTTGCCGGTTCAAATCCCGGTCCGCCAAGGTGCCAGTGAGCTACCACTGAGCAAAGACACACTGCTCCCCGGGCACTTTTCATGGCTGCCCACTGCTCACCAAGGGTCAAATTCAAATCAAATTCAAATTTTATTTGTCACATACACAGTCATACACGGTATGATATGCAGTGAAATGCTTTTAGCGACTGCTACTGACCTCATTATTGCAAATATAAGTATTCAAGTGAACCAATATGCAAACATAACCAAGTATTACCCTTTTATTTTTTTAACATAAAATATGTGTAACAGGTTGGGTGAAGGTGTGCAAATGAGTAAAAAAATTGTGCAAGTTTCTGCGGGGATAGAGTCCAGAAGTGATTGAAAGTAAAAGTGCTGGACTGTATTAGAGTTCTATGAAGTGTTGTGATTGTTGAGAGCACGAATATCCTGAGGGAAGAAGTCGGGGAGCTTGGTAAAGATGGTGCATTCAGCTGATCGAACCACCCTCTGTAGGGCTCGCCTTTCCTGCATGGTGCTGTTCCCGAACCAGGTTTCCCATCAGGATGCTCTCTATGGTGCAGGAGTAGAAGTTCCTGAGCATCTTGGAGGGCAGCCTAAAATCTCTCAGGCATCTGAGGTTGTAGAGACACTGCTGGGTCTTTTTCACCACGGTGTTGATGTGACAGGACCATGACAGGTCCTACGTGATGTAGACACCACTGTCCACTCTCTCCACTGGGCTTCTGTTGATGACAGGGGTCTGGTAGGTCCTCTCCTACTTGGTACTAAAGTCCACTATTAACTTCTTTGTCTTGCTGACGTTCAGGTGGAGATTGTTCCTCTGGCACCAGTTCTCCAGATTTCCAACCTCCTCCAGGTAGGCCGTCTCGTCGTTGTCAGAGATCAGGCCCACCACGACAGTGTCGTCAGCAAACATGTTGATGGTGGTGGAGTTAGTAGTGGCTGTACAGTCGTATGTGTACAGGGAGTACAGCAGGGGGCTCAAGACACAGCCCTGGGGGGCTCCAGTGTTGAGAGTGATGGAGGCTGAGACATGTCCGCCCATCCTTACTGCCTGTGGTCTCTCAGTTAGGAAGTTGGAGATCCACTGACAGAGATGAGCTGAGTCCAGGTGCTCCAGCTTGGTGGTGAGTGTGGAATGAATTATCATGTTAAATGCTGAACTGTAGTCAATGAAAAGCATTTTAACATAATTTCCCTTCCGAGTGTCCAGGTGGGTGAGTGCTATGTGGATGAGATAAGATAAGGTGACATCTGTACATCACTTTGGACGGTAAGCAAACTGTAGTGGGTTGAGGGTGTCCGGTAATGAAGCAATAATGAAGTCTCTGGCAAGGCGTTCAAAGCACTTCATCACTACTGAGGTGAGGGCTACAGGGCAGTAGTCGTTGAGGGAGGCAGCATGGGGTTTCTTTGGAACCTGAACAATGATGGGGATCGCAGAGATAAAGAGAGGTTGAATATCTCTGTAAACACAGGTGCTAGCTGGTCCACGCAGGCTCTGAGGATTCTCCCCGAGATGCCGTCTGGTCCTGCTGCTTTCCTGGTGTTCACTCTCTTGAAGGCCCTCCTCACGTCATGCTCGGTGATGATGAGCGCGTTTTTGGTGCTGGCTGGACACATTTTGTTGTGTGCACCACGTGCTGTGCTGAAGTGTTTCACAATGACAATCACTTCTCTTTCACTTACATACAGATAACACCTCCACCTCACAGTGGCCATGTCTGATTTATGTTAAAAATTGTAACGTCATGTCCTTGCAGTTTAAGAAGATAATTGTGGGGAACTAGGTGCATAATAGAGGGTACTGTACGTTTGAAGTCTTCTTTTTTACAGTTGAATTTGAGACTTGCTTACTATGACCACTATTAAGCTGAGCATGAAGCTGTGACTCAGAGAAACTCGTCTTCTGATGCTGTTGTGGCTTTGGGTTGCCAGACCTCTTCCTGTCAGGAGTTTCCCCTAGAGCACTCTGATGCTGAAGGAGACTGTGTTATGATAGTCTGTCTATCTTCTGTATTTAATTGCCTTTTTCCTCACTATTGTTATAGCAACACATTAATTTCTGCAGTTCAATCCTGTTTCATTAGATGGTATGTTTTCCAATGCTATTTTATGTAGACAGAGGGGCTTGCATGTTGGAGAAATTGGGACAAGGCTTGATCAGCTGTTAACTGTTGTTGTCCCATTTCTTGTTCCCTGGAAAAGGCCTTTTTGTAAAATTCTGATATGTTTTCAGTTTTATTAACCGTTTTTTACCTCTGCCGGTTCACCACTTACGTTTGAACTTGTACTGCTTCAATATCATTAAAAACTTTTGACCATCAGTGTTTTGACCATCAGAAATATAGTAGAATTTCAATTTCCCCCTCATTTTCAGAGTCTGAATCAAAAGAAGGCTGATCAATTTACGAGGTTTGAAATAATTTCACATTTTCAGTACATCTAAAGACTGCAACAAAATTCAAGAAGGTATGGAAATGTAAATAGCTATTTTGGAAGGATTTCATTTAGCCAGTTCATTGACTTAATCTGACCTTCTTAAGCAAACATCATACAACAATATTCCAGCTAAAGCAGCAGCCTGCCGAAAAGTCCAATCATCTCTACCCTTCCAGAAGGAATTTTATCAACTTTGCTCAGGCTCCCCAGCCTAAACCATGTTATAGCTGTAATGTAATACAAATGAATATAGTCCTTGTGGAAATGAAAGATAGTGGGGGAGGCAGTGCTGTGTCAAAAATGTATCTTTAATCAATTTTTAACCATAATTTTTCACAATTTTAACAAATGTCACAATATAAACCAGTATCCTTTTTATCTGAACAAGCAACTTATTTGTTGTGAGAATGTGACACTAAGAGCCATCCCAGTTTACAGCACTATGTACAGCATTCAGATAAAAGTACACAGCTCTCCATTCGCCGCAATAGAGATGACACATGTACACATCCAATGAAGCTGAAAGCATCTGCTGTGAATGTTCAGGGGCACATTGAGCTGCCCTAGAGTATATTGTCACAGGTTTGCTACAAGAGAATTCTTTCATTGTAAATGGCAAATTGGCAGCTGAATGAAAATGTCGTACTTCTCCATTTATGGCAGTTATGGAATGTGTTGCAAGTGATGAGGTCTGTATAGGTTTATATGCCCACTATACTTTGATATGCATTACATGAAGTAGCCAAAATAGTTCAAGGTGCAATCAGTAAGGTGACTCTATGATCTGCCAATAACCAAATATGATGTTGAAGGAGCGTTGTGGGACTGAAGGTTGGCTTAATGGTACACTTTTATCTTGTTTTTACAAACTTTACAAGTTTTTACTAGTCTTTTAACACTTTAAATATTTTTAAAATACACATCGTACACATTGCAGACAACTAAGAATTTCTTTAAAGTGGATCAGAATAAAAGGTTAACCCTCCCACAGAGCTCGTGATTACGTGATTGCACTGCACTTACATTACACTGACACAACCACTAGCCTGAAATGTGATAAAAGCTGGGAAGATACAACTCAGCCCCTCCCTCCACACTGTTGGACCTTGAGAGCCCAAAGCAGCCTGTTGAAATGCCTTTCACATCGATTACAGCCTCCACAATCCCAGACAAGATCCTTCCCCCTTAGCACTGTCTAGAGAAGAAGTTCCTAAAGGCATTGTTGTAGTTCTTGTTAAAGGCTGTGTAGATAAGGGGATTAAAGAAGGAGTTAGAGTAGCCGAGCCAGAGGAAGATGCTCTTCCAGATGGGCGGGATGTCACATGAGCAGAGAGGGATGATGAGCTCCACCAGGAAGAAGGGTATCCAGCAGAGAACGAAGACGCCGATCAAGAGGCCCACCATCAGCGCCGCTCGCTTCTCCTTCTGCTCACGCCATGTCTCTGCATCTGTCTGGAACCTCACTGTGGCCTGGCGGATGGTGAAGGCCATCTGAGTTGCTTGTTGTGAGGCTTCTTTCACCTAAAGATGCAGATATACATAGCCACATAGTCAAAGCCAAATGAGCAGAATTATACAAAAGCTTTTGACCTTTATGAGAGGATCTTGACAATAAATATGTAAATAGACACTTCGAAGTCTAAACCTAAACCCAGTCTTAAAGAAATGTTTCAATAAATGTCTTTACAGTATTTATTTCTGATGAATCCAGTTCTTCACTAGAGAGAATGTGATGACAATCACACATGCATACATATGACAAGACAAAACCTAAGCCTACATCACCTCATAGTTTCTATTTTGAAGGACACTTTTTCAAAATGTCCTACAAATTTTAGTATGTTCATATTTATTTCCCAGTAAAATGCTAAATCTATAGCCTGTCCATATATTTTAAGAAATTGGAATATAACCCAATTGAAAAAACAGAATAGACATGCTAAGCCTGAGCCAAGAGTGCCTGGGAACCTAAATTGTTGTGAAGTCAATTAACCAACAATGCAAAAAAAATAAAAAATAAAATTATTAAACTATAATTATTACTTTGAGAACAGCTGACATGTCTAGATTTGAATTTCAAATGTAAATATTTTTTCTCTCTTTATTAGAATCAATATAATTAGATTGATTCTAGTACATCTATTCATGTTTTCCATTTATTTTTCATTTGCATTTTTTTAAACCATAATCCGCACTAACTAACCATAATCGGTTTCATCGGTTACCACTCACTGCCACAACTTGGAAACGGTTTCATCCAGTCATTCTGAGGTTGGCTCTTTAAGAAAGTCAGTCAGAACTGTGAAATGTCAAAAGAAAAGTGAGCACAGTGTGTGCTTCCTCTACCTGCTGCGTATCAGCTAAATTTACAAGCATCACCGGAGAGTACAATCACTCAGATCTGCAGGCATTCGTTGAGACGGTGCATAATTTAATACATTAGGATTAAATAGTGGCGCTTGAACTAAGACAGAAACATGTTTTTTTTTTTTCTATCTTACCTCAACGGCCTCTGTTACAGGCGTGATCGTGTTGGTCTTTCTGGAGCCAATTCGGAACTTGGCAGCCTTGTAGATCTTCCAGTATACAAAGAGCACGACACATAGGGGCAGGAAGAAAGCAGCGAAGGTCGAGAAGATGGTGTAAGATGGCTCCTTGCTCACCTGACACTCCATGCCCTTTTCTGAGTACGTTTCCCCCCATCCAAATAGAGGGGAAAGGGAGATCACAGCTGAGAGCAGCCAAGTCAACACAATCATCACATTGGAGATCTTCTTTCGGGTCTTCAGCGTGTACTCTAGGTGTCGAGTGATTGACCAGTAACGATCAAGAGCTATAGCGGTCACATTCCAGATGCTGGCCGTGCAGCAGAGGACATCAAAAGATATCCAGACCTGGCAAAGTACCCTTCCCAGCTTCCAACGCCGCCCCCTGAGCTCATGGACCAAGCTGAGGGGCATCACCAGGGCTGCCACCATGACGTCAGATATGGCCATGGATGCCACCAGGTTGTGGGGGACACGGTGAAATGTCCGGACCTGCAAGATGGTCAGAAGAACTAGCATGTTCCAGATGAAGGTAGCCACTACTAGCATGGCGAGCAGAGTCAGAGTCAGGACACTGAACACAGTGAGGGGTCTGTTAAAAGCCCCAGGTCCAGAGCTTTCATTGGCTGCGGGTGTCAGGTTTGCATTGAGCATGTTCGCCAGGTCCTCCTGAATGTGCAATGCTCTCGGCAAACATCAATATGCAACTTCACTATTTTGATGTTGTATACCTGTAATTGTACAGAAAAGAAGAGCACATATACAGTATGCCACTGGAATCAAAACGGTATTTGTTTAATGAAGCAGTCTAGGACCCATCAGCAGGACCATCAACCCATTCAATAGAGTTGAGTAAAAAAATACCATTGATCAAAACTAAGATGCTGAATAATAAAGATAATATAGTAATCCAGATTACCAGAAGTCATGAATTTGGTTAACAGGCTACAGAAACCATTAGCATGTAACATAAATGTATAAATGCCTATAATTAATAAACGGTCATAAGATTATTGTTTATTTATAAATGTTCTGACCAAACCAGATTTTAGGAACCAAACTAATCATTAAATCAACATAATATGGGACACAATGGGACACAATAGAGTAAAACAATAAAATGATTAATCTGTGGTTCAATTATTTTTGAGAGCTTGCAGTATTATTATGATTGTAGTATTAAGTATTACAATTTTCAAAAATGTAAACATGTATATGTACAGTGGTGTGAAAGAAAGAAAGAGACTGGGCAACATTGCCTGCATGGCAGAGTGCCAAGATAAAGACCACTGCTGAGCAAAAAGAACATTACAGTTCATCTAAATTTTGACTTTTGGGAAAATACTCTGTGAACTGAAGAGACAAAAGTTGAACTTTTTGGAAGCTGTGTGTCCCATTACATCTGGCGTAAAAGTAACACCACATGATGGTCTGGGGCTGTTTTTCTGCTTCAGGGCCTGGAAGACTTGCTTTGATAAATGGAACCATTAATTTAGCTGTCTACTGAAAAATCTGGAAGGAGAATGTCCGACCATCTGTTCATGAGCCCAAGCTGAAACAAACTTGGGACAATGATTGAAAACACATCAGCAAATCCACCTGAAGAAAATGAAGACGTTGGAGTGGCTTAGTCAAAGCTGACCTGAATCCTACTGAAATGTTGTAACATGACATTGAAAAGGTGGTTCATGCTCAAAAACCCTCCAATGTGGCTGAACTACAACAATTCTGCAAAGATAAGTGGCCAAAATTCCTCCACACCACTGTTATCAAAAATGCTTGATTGTAGGTGTTGCCAATTATCCCTCCTGGGATTCGAACCGGTAACCTTCTGATTCCTTAACCGCTAGGCCACCACTGCCCCAACATGGAATACACTCTGATTTGTTCCCTGTTCTTCGACCACATTCTGTTTTCTTTTCCACTTCATTGTAAAGCATTTACGCCTCAACTTTGTCATGTCAAAAAGGTCCGTTGACGAAGATATTTCATCATAAATTTTGTTGACGAAAACAACACTAGGCGCAACTTTAAAAGAACTGTTGAATTAATTTTTTTTTAATCATAATGGAAATGCTGAAAATAAAACACAAAGCAACCAAATAAACAATAATACAAATAAATAAATACACACATAGGCAAGCAAATAAATAAATAAAAATGAGAGAAAAAGACATCACTTTCACACAGAAGTTATTATCTGCTGTGGCAGGCTTGCTGCTTCTGAAATGGAAAGCCAATGTTGGTTCAAACCAGAAAAATGTCACACATGTCAGTTTGAGTGATGCGGTTGCTTCCCATTATATCCACAGTACGCTAGGGTTCTGCTCCTAATACACAGTCAGTAAAAAAAATTATTGTGTGTAGGGGAGGATTTTTTGCCAAAGGTTTTCAAAGAGGCATAACCTTACTTTTTTTCTAAAGTCAGTGGAGTAAAAGCGGAGGACAGGTGCTAGTCTTCAGTTTTTCCCCCAATATAAGAATTAATATACCACACCGTATAAATTTATACATGCATATCCTGAAACTCCCTAATACACACATACACACGTATGTGTGTGTATGCTATACTATATAATTCTATATAATAGTATGAGTTCTATAGTTCTAGAAGTAATTGAATATCCAGCAATACTTCTGAAATAACATATAAAATACAAGTTAAATTTAAACGATGCATGAATGTTACAGATGTTTCAACACACTAATACATAATGTGATACACACTCTCATTTGTGTCCTGTTAGGAAGCACAGGGAGTGGGCAGTGGATACAATCTTTGAAGATGATCCCCTTCACATTTCTGGTAATCATGCAATCATTATGCAATCATTACAGAATTCTGATGAGCCCCCTGCTGGGATAAAAATCCTCTGATGGACCCTTTTTAATAACTTATTCATGTTTAAAATGATTCCAGTCACACATGCATTAATCAATATTTTACTACTACCTTTCTGATTTCACAAACAATTTCCAGTGTCTCTGGAATATCTGTTAATTTCAAGCATTTTGCAATTTGACATTTTCACTAATGCTGCCAATTTAGTAAATATGACACAACCCCTTTTAAGCAGTCTACACTGCTGTCGGAAACAATGGTTTCTGAACAGATGCACTTAACTGCTCTGGGGAGCAGTGGGGATTGGGGATGGTTCCCAGTTTGCAGTGGTCAAGGAATATCAAAAGGAATGAAAATCAGCGAGCCCTTGGTGAGACCAACAAATGCACATACAATGGGCACGTGAACATCTAAACTGGATCACCTGCACTGAAAAAAAGAAAACCCCTGTCTAAACTTAAAAAATTAAGTGAAAGTGGAGTGATTGTCATTATGATGCGCGGCGGCACAGCGCACGGTACACACAACGAAATGTGTCCTCTGTATTTAACCATCACCCTTGGTGAGCAGTCCACCACAAAATTTAATCAGTCAGTCACACTTGATATTTTAGCATTGACTTAGTGATTAAAATAAACCAATGAAGCTTCTTTATATTACATCAGATTAATTAATTTTTAGTTCAGCCAGTGTTTTCTTTTTTTCAGTGTGGTCTGATCAATCACATTTTCTTTATACAACCTAAATATAGGGCTGTGCATCAATTTCCTGGGAAACACAGGAAGCACACAGCAGAATAACGCACCCTGCCACACTGCAGAAATGGTTCAAGGAGTTGACTTGGCCTCAGAATTCTGCAGATCTCAGGCATCTGTGGGATCTACTCGGACAACAAGTCTCCATGCCTCCATGGATGATGACAATCTGATGACAATCACTTCACTTTACTTTAATGGATGCACCAGGCTGACTTGCTCAATATTAGTTCACCTGTCACAATTTCATCATTCCAGTGAAGACGAACGACCAATTATCAAATTAATCTGAGGGAACAGTAAGTTATTTAACATTAAAAAGAAATCATCAGCCAAATAATTTCATCACGCACAAGTCGGTGGTGCAGGGGATTCAGTGTAGAGCCAGGTTGGGTGTAGATTTAAAATAGTTGATCATCTGTTCTTGAAATGTTAGTGAAATGCATTCCATGGCAAGTAACCTACTTTTAGTGAAAGCGTTCCATAGCTGCATCAAACTGAATTTCTCAAGAGCAATGTCTTTCTCTGCTTTCAAAATAACTTTTTTTTTGTGGTCTAGATATGTGAATGCTTTTACGTTGGAGGAACCAAAGCTCAAGGACAGGCTAGCAGAACTCATATAAGAATGTCAAAATGCTACCAAACTGATTTGTATATATTTATCAGGCAAATTAATTAATGAATTATATATATAGAAATGTTTATCTCATTGTAGGATCTAGAGAAGGGAGCTTTTATTCTGTTTTATTATCACCACTATCTTTTGGTTGTGTGGCTCAGGGAAGTGCTTCATGTTTTTTTGAGCTTGAGCTTGAACTTGCACAACCACCACATGTCAATTTCCAGACCTAATTAAAACTACAGTGGGCATTCAGAATGTTTTTCAGATCTAACTTTACTCGAACAGAGCCAAATCTTTGTGAGACCATTAAAGGTTCTGAATTTGTTGGGGTGATGAAGGCTGAATGATCTCTCCAGAGTAGCCTGCCATCAGATACAATGGAGGAAATAATTATTTGACCCCTCGCTGATTTTGTACGTTTGTCCAATGACAAAGAAATGAAAAATCTCAGAACAGTATAGTTTTAATGGTAGGTTTATTATAACAGTGACAGATAGCATATCAAAAGGAAAATTTAAAAAAAGAACTTTAAATAAAAGATAGAGACTGATTTGCATTTCATTGAGTGAAATAAGTATTTGAACCCTCTACCAAAAAAAAAGACTTAATACTTGTTTGCAAGCACAGAGGTAAACGTTTCTTGTACTTGATGACCAAGTATGCACACATTTTAGGAGGAATTTTGGTCCACTCCTCTTTGCAGATCATATCTAAATCACTAAGGTTTCGAGGCTGTCTATGTGCAACTTGAGCATCAGCTCCCTCCATAGGTTTTCTATTGGATTAAGGTCAGGAGACTGACTAGGCCACTCCAACACCTTAATGTGCTTCTTCTTGAGCCACTCCTTTGTTGCCTTTGCTGTATGTTTTGGGTCATTGTCGTGCTGGAACACCCATCCACGACCCATTTTCAATTTCCTGGCAGAGGGAAGGAGGTTGTCGCTCAGGATTTTACGATACATGGCTCCGTCCATTTTCCCGTTGATGCGGTGAAGTTGTCCTGTGCCCTTAGCAGAAAAACACCTTCAAAGCAAAATGTTTCCACCTCCATGCTTGACAATGGGGACGGTGGTTTGGGTGTCATAGGCAGCATTTTTCTTCCTCCAAACACGGCGGAGTTCAGTTAATGCCAAAGAGCTCAATTTTGGTCTCTTCTGACCACAGCACTTTCTCCCAGTCACTCTCTGTCACCTATCATTCAGGTGTTCATTGGCAAACTTCAGACGGGCCTGCACATATGCCTTCTTGAGCAGGGGGACATTGCAAGGGTGGTAGTAGCCTAGTGGGTAACACACTCGTCTATGAACCACAAGACCCAGGTTCTTACTACCATTGTGTCCCTGAGCAAGACACTTAACCCTAAGTTGCTCCAGGGAGACTGTCCCTGTAACTACTGATTGTAAGTCGCTCTGGATAAGGGCGTCTGATAAATGCTGTAAATGTAAATGTAAATGTAAGCACTGCAGGATTTTAATCCATTGCGGTTTAATGTGTTTCCAATGGTTTTCTTGGTGACGGTGGTCCCAGCTACTTTGAGGTCATTAACTAACTCCTCCTGTGTAGTTCTCACCTTTCTCAGAATCATTGAGACCCCACGAGGTGAGATCTTGCGTGGAGCCCCAGACCAAGGTCGATTTATGGTCATTTTGTGCTCCTTCCATTTTCGAACAATTGCAGCAACAGTTGTCACCTTCCCTCCCAGCTTCTTGCTAATGGTTTTGTATCCCATTCCAGCCTTGTGCAGGTCTACAATTTTGTCTCTGACATCCTTGGACAGCTCTTTGGTCTTTCCCATGTTGGAGAGTTTGGAGTCTTCCTGATTGATTGATTCTGTGGACAGGTGTCTTTTATACAGGTGACTAGTTAAGACAGGTGTCATTAATGAGGGTGACTAATTGAGCCAGAACTCTTAATGGTTGGTAGGGGTTCAAATACTTATTTCACTCAATGAAATGCAAATCAGTTTCTATCTTTTATTTAAAGTTTTTTTTTTCAATTTTCCTATTGATGTGCTATCTGTCACTGTTAAGATAAACCTACCATTAAAATGATACTGTTCTGAGACTTTTCATTTCTTCGTCATTGGACAAATTTACAAAATCAGCGAGGGGTCAAATAATTATTTCCTCCACTGTATGGACTGCAGAAAGAGCAGGCAGTTCTCAGAATGGAATGTTCCAACTTCAAGGGATTCTCATTGTTATCCAGAGGATGATGCTTTCTCTTCAGATCTTCTCAGATCTTCTGCAAATGCCAATCCCAATTGGCTCATGTATCTTATTACAGGTCACAGATGGTGTGAAATGCATGGGTATACGAGGGGTTCTGAAAAAAAGCTCATGACAGCGGTTTTCACTTAAGCAATTGCTGAATGGTTAGATGAGGGCTACAGGACTGGTATTATATATCTAAATGTTGGCAGCTTCTACAACCTGATGGTATGTATTCATTTTTTTTCATAGCTGCATATTTAATTACATGCATTCTTTCATCCTACCTTCTTTTAGCATATTTTTATAAAAGTGAGCATTATATTAAGCATATATTAGACCAATGGCGTTTTGTTCTTCTGTCTGACACAATTAAGGAGAGTACTGGTAGGAAAGTCACTGTCTATGATGGTTAATGAGCAATAATGGAAGAAGAATGACTTGCCTAGGACAGAAACGTCAGCATAGACTATAAATATATTAACAAACAAAACGGATTTGTTCATACAAAATTTTGTTCAAGCAAAATTAATTTGTTCATTTTCTTAGAAATACCTACCACAGATGATGTTTGGTTTGATTACATGTAGGAGGACTGGAAGATGGGAGAGGAGCAATAAGACCTGAAATATGTGGAGGTTTTTACTGTAATGACCCTGAGCTGGTGCTAATTAGTTTGAAAAGAGCAGAAGGTCCAGAATCCGCCTCAGCCTTCTTTTTTTTTTTTTTTACAATCTGAAGCTTGGACTGAATCATCCCGCTCAACTCATTTGTTATCATACATGCTGCATACAATATTTTGCACAATCCAGACGATGTATTCAAGCCTGCGGTTCACACACACGAGCACTGTGCTTTCAGAAATGCCCGAGAGAGAGAGGGACCAGCAGGACCAATGTGTGTTCAGTCACCTTTGTTCCGGGAGATTATTTCATCTGATTTTCTGCAGTTAAGAGTCTAGGCTCTCCCACCGTTTAATGATCGCAAGCAACCTACAATCATAATCAGGCTCTCTTTCGTGCTGCTCACCATCTCTACTTCACACACTTCTTCGTATGAAGAAGTGTGCTTATGTTTTAAATCATCTTGGTCTGTGTCAATTGGTCAATGGTAAATATATACATATAGTGGAATTATTCTTATGAACCACGAGAATATAGAAAAAATAAACAGCATGTGACTTTGGTGTTACTGGAAAAATACCTGACAGAACATCCAGAACGTCCACAGTATGGTTTCTAAAACAGGCGATAAATGCCAGGTTCTAAATCTAAAACATCACAAACACTTCATATGTACACACATTCAGAAACCGAGTGAAAAGTTCAATACAAATGTATCCGGTCGCACGTCAGCATACAGGCCACTTGTACCCTTTATTTTATCCCCGCTTTAATTCCCGAAGTTGCGCTCTTACCGTCGGTCCATTCCGACGCGCGCCGCCGTGCGCGTGGACGCCGCGTTACTCCGACAGAGCGGCCGCGAGTGCGCGCGCACGCCGGCTCTGGGCTGAACCACTGGGCTGGGGACGAGGGGGGCCAGGGGGGTTATTTATTTTATTTCATGCCGACCCCGCGGGCTTCACCGCGTCCGATCGGAACACGGTCCCGGCGGCTGCGAACTGGTCGGGTCGTAACGGTGTAATAGATGATGTTTTCATTGGCATCGTGCGATCAATCGCACACGAGTGGCATCCGTGGGTGACACCGGTCACAGTGACGCTGGACGTTCCTGAAAATCTCCTCACCGGATAATATTATAGCCAATATAATATATTATCATTTAAATTAGATTCAGGAAGTAATACTTTTGTTATGACATCTACTAATGCATTGTAATTATATTAAGACGTATTGTGTATTAAGTCCACCCTGAAGCCTTTATATATAATATAAACCTTTAAGGCACAAAAACGCTTTACTTCTTTTTAACAAATTCACTTGGTACCCCGTTGCCGGAAGAGTCCTGTTTCGCCCCTCCCATGGACTGAACCATAATTTCCCGGTGTGGATAAGTGTTCTAATCCCGGCGTCTTTTTTACATTTTCAAAAATTACGTACCCGCGTCGACATCACAGTGGCTGCATTTTGAATCGCACCGCGCATACTCCTCGGACAACATTTGGTCTTGAATTAAAACGTTAAAGTCTTATTGCATATTGCCCCCCCCCGTGTAAACAGAAATGCGCGCTTCCAAAGCGCGCGTAGTCTTCTTTGGCGCCTCGGAACTGTACTACTTTGAGCCATGTACATTGACAAGTTGGCAAAAGACATGTAACAGCCCGCCGCTTTGTGCGTTTTAACACAACAAAAATGTCGGACGAACAGCTGGCCGTCCCCGACGAGCTTTTCAAAGACGTGAAATTCTACGTGGTCGGAGATATTGACCAGAAGGTAAACTGTGGTTGTCCCGTCGGCTAGCTCGCTAGCTAGCGTCCTGCAGCGGCGCCATCCCGGCTGGAGAGGTGTGCGTGTTTAGCACGGGCGATCTGCACACGAGTAACCCGTCGCCGGATCTAAATCCGTTTCATTCGGCTGTGGTGGTTTTGCAGACAGCTGCTGGGCGAATATCGCGTTGGGCCAAACGAGTCCCGTCCCAGAGTTCATTGATTGCGGGCGATTTAGCTCTAGCATGCTAACGCGCTGCCTTGCCCTTTCAGCGCAGTTCTTGGTAAAATGCACCGTCGGGAGGAGTGGCGGGTGTCGGTGTGAAGTGACCTGGCGTGGATCGGCAGAGCCGCGCTCGTCTGGAGATATCGATCGACCTTCGGCGTCGAGCTGCTAGCCGCTAGCGGGTTTTATTGGTCGGTCGGTTGCACACAGCCAGCGGCGTAACGCGGCGAGTTGTATGTTTCAGGCCGTGCAGTTATTGAAAGCCGGGAAGGGAAAGGAAGTGTCCTACAATGCCCTGGCCACCCACATCATCGCGGTGGACGGCGACAGCCCCGAAGTGGGGGAGTCGCGGGAGGTGTTCGATCTGCCCGTAGTGAAAGTAAGTGAGGCTTCAGTCGCCAGTCGGATCTGTTCTGTGTCACCAACTGTCGGTTGCAGGACTGCTTTTCCCGACTATTTGCCATTCTGTTCAGTGATACATACAGTCCCTCCCTCTCTTTTTTTTTTTTTTAGCCGTCCTGGGTGATTTTGTCTGTAAAATGTGGAGATCTTCTTCCGTATCCTTTCGGAGCAGTAATGTTTGGTGCTCCAGTATTTGTATATTTGGGTACATTTACAGCATTTATCAGACACCCTTATCCAGAGCGACTTACAATCAGTAGTTACAGGGACAGTCCCTTAGGGTTAAGTGTCTTGCTCAGGGACACAATGGTAGTAAGCGGGATTTGAACCTTCCTCTTCTGGTTCATAGGCGAGTGTGTTACCCTCTAGGCTACTACCACCAAGCATGCTTGTTTTAGGCTAGTTGACTGGTGTAGAAGTGTTGCTTCCTTAACAAATGACACAGAGTTACAGGATTTTCTCCGGAGTCTGGGCAGCTGTTCTTTGGAGTCACTGCTTGTCTCCCTAAGGTCAGTATGCTCAATTTCAGTATTTTTAAAATAATCTTTTTACACCATCGGTACTAGTGCGAGAGATCTTAATGGACCTTGTTCTTTTTCTTTTTTGTAGCTCCCTAAAGATCTCAGTGCTCTCTGGGCCCTGATCACGTTCCACGGAGGTGACTGTCAGCTCGCGTTCAACAAGAAGTGCACGCACTTGATTGTACCAGAACCAAAAGGGGTAATTTTCTGTGTGTCTTACTGGTGGTTTTTATGATTTTGGGAGCCTGTGTGTGTGTGACTGTGAGTTTTATCTTCTTCTCCCTGACTCCTTCCCCTGGGTTTAACCCCGAATGAAAGAGGGCATTTTGGTAAAGTTTATGTTGCCCGGTTTATTGCTTAAGAGGAAGATGACCCCTTTAGCTAGTCCTGTTCTTGAAGGAGGCGTTCGGGAGTCTGCTGATGGAAGGCGTCAACTCTCCGTTTCATTAGGCTAAGCACAGTTTTATGGCTCTTTAGCTGCCCCGCCCCCCAAGCTCTATTTTGAAGTAAACAAAATCATGGGTGCAGTCAAAAATGTTTTACTTTTTAATAGCAAGTAGGCTTTTGAGGTTTGTTCTTGTGTCTCTTTGTACTCACTTCTCAATCATAAAAGTTCAATTTTATGATTGATGATTGTGGAGATAATTTACAGGTACACAGTGGGTATGGAAAGTATTCAGACCCCCCCCCACTTTAAATTTTCCACTCTTTGTTATATTGCATCCATTTGCTATTTTTGCAGCCATTTTGCTAATTTTTGCTAAAGTTTTGTCTATTGTTCTGGATTTTAAACTTTTTAAAAAATTGTTCTGCCAGAATAAGTACGAGCATGCACTAAAGCACAGCAGCATCAAGATTGTCACTCCAGAATGGATCATTGACACAGTGAAGGATAAGTGTCGGAAAGATGAGGCGCTCTACCACCCACGCCTCACTTACCTGGAGCTGGAGGAAGAAGATGAGGAAGAGTATGATAACAGTGAGGATGAGTACAGCCGGGGCTCGCACTCTGATGGGAGTTACAGCGACCGCCGCTCCCCACGCAGCCGCCGGTCAAGCCGCGGTTCGTCCCGGGACGGCTCCCCTGCCAGTGGAAGGGGGCGCTCCCACACCCCCTCTCCGAAGCCTGAACGGCGGGGAGAGCTCATGTTTGACGACTCGGACGACTCCTCCCCAGAGAAGGAGGATCGCAACCTGAACTGGACTCCTGCGGAGGTGCCTCAGCCTGGGGTGGCCAAACGCTGTCTTCAACCTGGGAAGGAGACCGGCCTCATCAATCTCTGTGCCACCATGCCACCTGTACCAGGCCTGCCGTGCACCACCGGGCCGCCTGATGGCCGTGATGCTGTGCCCACTGGTGGCGTGGGTGGACCAGATAGACCTGAGGGCATGGCTGGGTGGAACCCTGCAACCAGGACCCTGAGGAACATTACCAACAACACAGACATGCAGCAAGCCAACAGGGTGTCCAATGTGGCTCATGTAAGGATTGCTTCGTTAAGCAGTGCTCTGTCTGTGTTCGTTTCCACTTTTTAAAGGTCCCTTGGCATATTTTTTTTTTTGCTGTTATCTTTATTTGCTTTTATATATCACTAAATGCAAATTTCATTAAAAAAAAAAAAATATATATATATATATATATTTTATTTACTATATTTGAAGTCTCCTTTGGTGCAGAATTACAGCCACTTGGAGCCAGTCCCACAATGACCCTAGGATGTGCCGTTTTAGTGTATGCCACTTTAAATGCTAATGAGGAGGAGCAACTGCAATGCTTAGCTTATTTTCAAGCCATGACAATTGGTGGAGCTACTACAGAGTAGGGGTGGGAAATTCTCCTGGAGGGAGATGGGAGGTAACTATTCCCCTTATAATTACATAAGGGGCTAAATTTCAGATCCATACTCTGAACGGCGAAGTAGAATGACCAAAGCACTCTTTATACATATCTAGCCACTGCAGGACCATAGACATTTACATTTTACATTTACAGCATTTATCAGATGCTCTTATCCAGAGCGACTTACAGTCAGTAGTTACAGGGACAGTCCCCCTGGAGCAACTTAGGGTTAAGTGTCTTGCTCAGGAACATAATGGTAGTAAGTGGGATTGAACCTGGGTCTTCTGGTTCACAGGCGAGTGTGTTACCCACTAGGCTACTACCACCCATAGTGGTAGTAGCCTGGTCCATAGACAGGCTAGGGGAACTCATATTAATGTTAGATAATATCAGAGTGAAATTTATGTCATGGGACCGGTAAGTTTTAATTCTATTTAGAATGTTGTCTTGAGTTGTGCAGAAGAAAGTGACTGCTGTTTGTCTCCTCCTGCCAGATCCTGCAGGGTCTCACTGGCACGGCCAAGCCACTCGAGCAGCAGGGGAACCAGGCCCAGTCTGGTATTCCCAACCCGGTGCTCTTCAACCAAATGAAGCCACAGGTCCAGTCTCAGCAGCAGCCGATCACCGCTGAAGCTCAGCAGCTGATGCAGCAGCAGCAACATCAGCAGCAGCCGCACCACCCACAACAGATGGCCCCACAGCACCCAATATTACATCTCCAACCACAGGCCATGCAGCTGCACCATCCGCAGCAGCAACAACAACAGCAGCAGCAGATTCCCCAACAAGGTTTTCCTCAGATGCCACCACAGCAGCAGCAGCAGCAGCAGCATGCATTTTTGCAGCAGCAGACACATCAGCAGCAGATGCACAGACAGCTCTTTAATCAGCAGCAGCAGCAGCAACACACGTTCTCCCAGCAACAGATGCGGCCACAGCAGCTTCTCCGGCCGCCTCTGCAGCAGCAACAGCTGCAGCAGCAACAGCAGCATGCCTTACAGCAGATGCAGCAGATGCAGCAACAGAGACTGCAGTTACAGTTACAGCAACAGCAACAGCAAAACCAGCAGCAGATGCACCAGCAACATTTCCTGCAGCAGCAGCAGCTTCAACAGCAGCACATGCAGCAGCTGCAGCAGCAACAGTTGCAGCAGCAGCAGCATCTTCAGAACCAGCAGCCCCTGCAGCACCAGCCAGGGCAGAGCATACAGCATCAGACCACCCTCCAGCCTCCTCAGCCACACCAGCTGTTTGGTCACGAACCCGGCCAGGAGAGTAAGTCACTCTGCTGCTGTCGTGGTGTTGGGTCTTAGTGGTACACGTTTAGAGAATATGTCACAAAAGTTCAGTCAAGCGTCTTTTTCTAATTTTGGCTGATTCAGAGGATGCACCAAAAAATGCTGTGAACGCATGGTAAACAAAACTGGGCTGTGCTAATGGTTTTGACATGGTTTATCTACAGCATAACCTTCAATACATCAATGCTGTAGATCAGTAATAATGTATCACTAGAGGACGTATTGCAATACTGTGCTGTACGTTTTGTTTCCCCTTATTTTATTTATGGAATATTTGTCCCTTCCCTTATAATACATATGGAATAAAATCACCCTCGTGTCATAGTTACCATTTTTAGTTTGTCATACGTTAACTAACAAGTCATTCGTACGTCATCTTTTTTTCCCCATAAACCAATTCTCTTTAGTTCCGGAGGATGGGTTCCTGGTCGGTTGTGTGTTCACCATCGCTGACTATCCTGAACAGATGGCTGACAAACAGCTGCTGGCAACCTGGAAAAAAGTAAGGATGTGCTTGATTGTTTAACAGCGTGATTCTTTTATTACATTTAGGTGTGTACTTTGTGTACAAATCGTATTTTGACCTCCTAGATCATTCAGTCGTATGCGGGAACTGTGGACTCTTCCCTGAGCAACCGCTGCACACACCTGCTGTGTGAAAGTCAAGTCAGTAGTATGTATGTCCAGGTGAGCCTTCAATGTCGTGACTGAAAACGTGACTGAGTCTGGAGTCGGTCAAGATATTTCCTGGTGGTGTTGATGCCTCTGCAGGCTCTGAGGGAGGGCAAGCGCTGTGTCACAGCCCACTGGCTCAACACCGTTCTGAAGAAGAAGAAGATGATCCCTCCCCACCGCACTTTGCATCTGCCTTTCGCCTTCCCGCCGGGAACCAAACCCTGCTCCCAGCACGTAAGTGTACTTACTAAAACAGTTTTTCTTTTAGTTCGAGGCTGTGGGCTGCACTCCCCGTGTTGTAACAGTTTTCCTCCCGCCGCACGTAAAGTAGTGTGTGCACGGTAGAGGTGAGATGCGGTGGGTGTGAGTCCCATGACGGGCTGTGGTGCCTGGGACCCAGATATGGATTGAGTGGTAATGAGAAACCTTACCCTTTGGGGTAGCCTTACCCAGTGGTGGCCTAGCAGATAAGGAAGTGGCCCCGTAATCAGAAGGTCGCTGATGCTACTGAGCAAAGCGCCGTGCCCACACATTGCTCCCCGGGCTCCTGTCATGGCTGCCCACTGCTTACCAAGGGTGATGTGCTGCAGTGTTTCACAATGACAATCACTTCACTTTCCCTCCCTCCACAGATTATCTCTGTGACTGGCTTTGTGGACACGGACCGGGACGATCTGAAGTTGATGGCGTACCTAGCGGGGGCCAGATACACGGGATACTTATGCCGTAGTAACACGGTGCTTATCTGCAAAGAGTAAGTCTTTCAACTTCTCTTAAAATACTCTTACTCCCTGAATTGCAGCACTTAATCAAGGTTTTGTTGAAGAATTAAAGTTGTGAGTCTTTGTTCATTTGCAACTCTTTCAGTTTGCAGAGATTTTATACTTTTATGCATTTAATGATGGATAAATTTTTTTATTGTGATGGCATCAGGTGAATGCCCAGCAGAATACTGAGTTTGGCTGCATCAGAACTTTCATTGGTTCCCACCTCAGGACGTGGTGATTTATTAATCCTGCATATAACCCGGATATCAAATCATTTTTAAAGTCACGTGGCTTGCTCTAATTCTCAGCTTGTGTAAGTAGAAAAACAAGTATGTACAGCTTACACTGTAGGAATATTGCATCTGTACCGCGGTGGTGGCAGTGGAAAAGGGGTCGTTACGGTGAGCAAGAACTAGGTAGACTAGATCTGAGAAGACTTTGCAATTTTCCTGCAATTTTCAGCCAATCAATTCTTTTTGAGGGACTCAAGAAGGGAATTAACTAGAAATTGTCTTTGCCCTTGAAGTGCGCCGTAACTGTGAGTCTTCTTTGGTAGTTCAGTATCGTGGCAATCGATAAAGTTGAGAAAAGAGTCGTTGTGGTTTCAGTTGCGTGACGTCTCTTCCCCCAGGCTGAAATGACACGTTCGTCATCATCAAATTGGATCTCTTCTATTTCTTCAGATTACATTTGGCCTTTGTCTTTTTCTCTTAAGCAGGTCTAGTGATTGGGTTTATATGGGTTCTTGAAATCCTTGGAGAAAAAAAAAAAAAAAAGCTAAGAATTTCATGCTGTCTTTTCAAGGAGTGAAAAAGCAATTACGTTTTTCTTCAACTAGTGCAGCTGCAAATACAAATCTTTTCAATCAATTCCTTTAGTTAAAGGCAATTATGCACTTGTGTTCTAACAATGTTCCAAGGTGTTTAAACGTATGAATGGCAGTGGAGCTGCCTATGCGAGAAGTTTGTCGCTGAAAGAGTCAGTTTTATTCTTTATTTGATTGTTTTCCCACCAGAATGAGGGGAACATTATCAGTCTGTTGATGGTGATTCTTTACAAGCACAGAAGGTTAGAATGGAAAACATTCATCTGAAACTGTGACTGAGTGCAAATTAAATCTTTAATTTGTATTTTGAAAGTGAAGGGATTCGTCATCGTGAAACCCTGCAGCACAGCACACGGTGACACAGCGAAATGTGTCCTCTGCTTTTATTCAAATTCAAATTTTATTAGTCACATACACAGTCATACACAGTATGATATGCAGTGAAATGCTTTTAGAGACTGCTACAGACCAGAGTATTGCAAATATTGCAAGTATACAATGAACCAATATGCAAATATTGCAAACAACCAAATATTACACTTTTATGTCATTAAATTAAAATATAAAATATGTTAACAGGTAGGGTGAAGGTGTGGAGGTTGGTGGAATCAAAGTATAACAATGAAAAAAAAAAAAAAAAAGTTAAAAGTTTGGATTTCTGGGTGGATTGGGGGGGATTAACCATCACCCTTGGTGAGCAGTGGCCAGCGGTGACATGCGGCCAGGGAGCAGTGTGTTGGGACGGTGCTTTGCTCAGTGGGGATTTGAACCGGCAACCATCCGATTACCCTCTAGGCCGCTACTGCATGCATTATGTCTGTGTGCACCATGCTTTGACAATCCTGGTGCTTCTTCTTCAGGCCCACTGGGTTGAAGTACGAGAAGGCGAAGGAGTGGCGGATCCCGTGTGTGAACGCCCAGTGGCTATGCGACATCCTGCTGGGGAACTTCGAGGCGCTGAGGCAGGTGCAGCACACCCGATACGCCCAGTTCAACCTGCAGGAGCCCCTCGTCCCCAACCAGCACCTTGTCCAGAACCTGCTGGGTATGGAATCTCTGAATCACTCCTGGTTGTGTTTAAAATGGAAATCGATTGTCAGTGACACTCAGGGTTAAAAATGGGGTTTTTAGGGTTAGCTTAAGCTGAAACTGAGACCCCACAATTCTGGGGTCGGCATGTCTGTATTCAGGCTCTTCTTTTCTCTGCTTACATGTTTGTAGCAGTCAGTCCTGTAAAATTAATGAAATGTTCTGCTTTGTGATTGTTACTTGCGGTATTTTGACATTTGACGATCTCTTGTAAATGTTTAAAGGTGCTTGGCGAACTTCCATCAAAGTATCCCCAGACACGTTAGTGGTGAGTTTTTATCACAACGTTTTTCAGTCACGGTTGATTTTCATAGCACCATTAACCACAACCTCCTCCTTTCGTCTTGTGCTCCTGCCCAGAGCCTACGGCTGCAGCTGAAGCAGAAGCAGATTGAAGCTGTTTCCCAGCCTCCCGCTAAGAAGCCCAAGTGAGTCGGCTGCCGCCAATCCCGTTCGTCGTGTCATGCAAAGTAGCGGGTGGGATGGCGTGTGGGGAGAACGGGTCATGAAAACTCGGCTGCTTGTTTCTGCAGACTCGAGGAGTTGCCGACGCCGACCAAAAAGCTTCCGCCGGAGTCTACGCCGTGCGTGTTCTTCACGGGCTTCGAGCCTCCTCAGGTCCAGCAGCACGTCAAGGTAAACGCCTCTAGGGGATTGTGGGAAGTGACTGCTGGTTGTAAGTGGCACGTTCAGTCAGCGGTGACTGCACCATGGTGCCCTGTAAGTGTGTCTCTGCGGCAGAAGCCGCGTTCCTCTGACTGCTGCTCACCGCTCCCCAGAGGAACCGATTTGTTACCCAAAAACGCACTTTATAAGAGCGACACACAGCTGAACCCACTCCTCTCTCTCTCTCTCTCTCTCTCTCTCTATTCCACTCTTTCCTTTCTTCCTTTCCCCCCTCTTCCACAGAGACTCTACGACCTTGGAGGCGAGGTAGTGGACAGCGCTCAGAAGTGCACTCACTTGGTGGCCAATAAAGTGACGCGCACTGTCAAGTTCCTGACGGCCGTTTCCACGGTCAAGCACATTGTTACCTCTGAGTGGCTGGAGGAGAGCTGGAAGAGCCAGAAGTTTGTGGGTTGGTGTCTCTGAATCAGCTGATGATAAAAACCTGAATAATACAATAGGACGTCCAGTTTAATCACTTGTCTGCCTTAGGCATCCGCCCTCAAAGAGGTTAAACCATTTTTTGTAACCATAGCAACACCCTGACAGTTTTTTTAATGATTAAAATTTTTTAAGCAATAATACAATAAAACGTACAGCTACTCATTATGATTATCATCATGAGTGCCTAGATTATTTACGTGGGTGGACGTTGTCACTGATGTGACAATGTTTTACAGCAAATATTAAAATGTACAATTTTGTGCATAATATATAAATATATTAATAATATGTTAAATGTGGCTTTACATGTGCACTGCATGGTAATAATTTGTACTTACCAACCAATAAGAAGGAAGAACTCCTTCCCAGGATATTTAACACTGTAGTGCAGACCTTGTGTGTTTTTTGGTCTATACGTCATTAGCAGGAATTTAATCTTCATTATTGAAATTTGTTGACACAGGGAGGTTTTCTGCTTTTTAATGTGTTGTGTATACCTTCACTCTTTCTCTCTTTAGATGAACAGAACTACATGCTGAGGGATGCTGAAGCTGAAGTTCTGTTTTGCTTCAGTCTGGAGGAGTCTCTGAAGAGAGCCCACACAGCCCCGTTATTCAAGGTTAAAGGAGATAAATGCCTCACACTCTCAGCCGCTGAATTCTTCTGTGTAATTCCATTCATGCCGACATGCTTCCGACATGATCATCATCTTTTACTCTGCAAAGCTTGACATCTCACTATGAAACTCGGAACAGTTTTGACTATCTTCACCTCTGAAATGTTGCCTGTTAATTGGGGTCACATGGAAAATTCCTGACTGAGAACCAAGATGCTGTTTTAAAATGCGCTCTGTTCTGTATACACGTTACATCTCATTCATGTCTAAAAAAAATCTTCCCTCTTGCTCCACCAGGGAAAGTATTTCTACATAACTCCAGGAATATGTCCCAGCCTCAGCACCATGAAAGCCATCGTGGAAAGTGCAGGCGGGAAGCTGTTGGCCAAACAGCCGTCTTTCCGCAAGATCATGGAGCACAAGCAGAACAAGGTGTGATATAAATGTGATATAAATTTTTTTTTTTAAATCCCTGCCTGGTTTTCTAGCTTGTTGCAGTATAGTGAAATATCTGTAGAATAAAACAGTGAAGTCTGTTGCGCTCTGCTTTTTAACATTTATTCATATTTATGCTTCTCTTTCAGCATCTTCCTGAAATTATCCTGATCTCCTGTGAGAATGACCTGCATCTCTGCAGAGAGTATTTCCTGAAGAACATAGGTAAGTGTTCTTCATTCTTGTTTCTAGATTAAGTTGTTAGTTGAAAATTTGTAAATGAAAATGAAGGAAATTTTTCATATATTTTATTTTAAAGAAATATATAACAAAAGTACAGTAATACTTTATGTAATGCGATTTATCATTATTAAATATTTTTAATTCGGTGTCCCTTTGCTGTCTAAACTGTTTTTCTGCTTTTTCATTCTGTCTCCAAAGGAGATGTTTTCATTTTATGACCCTTTATATGCAGTCTGTCCCGTTAATCAATTTGTATTAAAGCCAGAAGTCACACTTTAAACCAACAACTGAGGACAATAGCCAGAAATCTAGCATATTGTGTGTGTGTGTGTTTCTCACTTCTTTTTTGTGTTCTAGACGTACACAATGCCGAGTTTGTACTAACTGGAGTCTTGACCCAGAACTTGGATTATGAATCATATCCTTTTCTAGGAATTTCAGACATTCACTTCAGTCATGATGTTATGTGGTTAATTTTCGTTTTTTCTGTATTGCTTTTTATAAATACTTCCATGTATCATCTTAACTCTTCCTTAATAGCCTCACATATAAATTCACATGATGTGCCGGCTGAAGACCGGACCTTTGAGTGCTGCTGGAATGTAATGTACCTGCTGAATCACAGGCCTAAGCTTGAAGACACAAGATCACTGTACAGTTGAGAACTTCTTTGTACCCTGTTCACAAATAATGTTTTGTTCTGGTTTTTTTTTTTTTTTTTTTTGTAGTGTAAACAATAATAAAAAAAAATAAACTGCTGTTATTTTTATGAGTTCCTAAATTATGAAAATAATGTGTGTAGTTATGTGTTTTTTACTGTGTTTCATGTTTTTTCCTGTGATTTTTGCAATAAAACTAAAATGATCATTTGTACCAGTCACCAAGTTTGTGTTCTGTTACTGAGGAAGGTGTGCAGCATATGATCCAGTTCCCTCTCCTCTCACGCAGGTTGGGCCAGCTGACGATGCTCAGTATGTCCCCAACATGGAGGGAATTGATTTTTGGTATACAAATATGTAATCTCTTGTATAGGTTTAAAAGTTATTAAAATGACTTCGTTTACTCAACCCTAATGTAACATCTTTCTGAGCCGACCTGTGGCAGGGCTGTTTTCACGTTCACAACCATGCAGCGCCATCTAGTGGTGCTTTATTATGAGACTGCTGTTAAGCCTTTTTAGCTTGGATAAGTAAGGATCCATGACACCACAATGACAATCACTTCACTTTTTCAACAACATAAACAACAACAGAATGCAGCCCCGTAATCAGAATGTTGCTGGTTCGAATCCTTAGCCGCCGAGGTGCCACTGAGCAAAGCACCGTCCCCACACTCTGCTCCCCGGGCGCCTTTCATGGCTGCCCACTGCTCACCAAGGGTGGTTGGTTAAAAGCAGAGGACACATTTGGTTGAGTCACCGTGTGCTGTGCTGCAGTGTATCACAATGACAATTACTTCACTTTCACTTTTTCACTTATATATAGTTGCTTATACATATTTCTTTTTTAATAAAACCTTGTCATCTTTAGTGGCCCACCTGGCAATGAGGTGTGCAGGTCACGATGAAATGTCTAGTTTTGCCTGTGAAGGATATGAGTTCCATCTACCTTTCAGAACAATGGGCTGAGTGCTTCTACGTAGATGGCAAGCCTCCCGTGTTTCGTGCATATGACTTCACTTCATAAAAGAGTGATACCGCATACATGCATGACACTACAGGCCTACCGGCACAAAATCCAATCCCAGTGCATCACATTATTTTTACTATTCCCCAGTGGACGAGTTTAATTAATTGTTAATGAAGAGTTGAAGTAGTTACCGATGGAGGAAAATTGTCTGCTGTCAGACAGTTGGCCTGCAGTTGTCCCTCGGCTCCTAAACTGCAGGCTCTGGAACCGCCTGTGGCGCTGCCCTATTGCAGCCTGGATAAATTAAAACTTACCCATCCAAGGTCATTCGCCAGAAAAGCTGTTTTGAAAGAAAATGATCACTTACTTTGTCTCTATGAATTCTCTGTGTTTATTTGAGAAGTTCTCAGCTTTGGTCAGCCATTAAAAAAGTCCAAATGAGTCCAAATGTCTCATGTTTATTCCAAAGACCTTCAACGTTCATATTCTTAAGAGCAAATTCTGCACAGACCGGAATTTGTTTAAAATATTTTGCCCCTCCAACCCCCCTCTGTCCTGTTCCTAAACACTCTGCATTGAGAAGGCTGGTAGTATTTACTCATTAAAGCAAATTAAGATCTTTTCAGTCTGTGGCACCTTTCAGAACGTGTAAAGAAGAAAACGGATTACTGTGCAGAACTCAAGAAAAGGCTTTAAATGGATTTCAGCAGAGAGAGTCTAATTAACACCCTTGTTAATTCCAATTAGAAATGCTAATGAGGAGTAATCTTTGATTAACGCACACAAAGTTCCTTGTTGGTTTGTGAACGTCCTCAAAGATTTACACTGTTGATGCACGACTGCAATAAAACATTGGGGGCAAAATAATTAATCGTAAACGCTAAAAGGAGCACCTTTTTTAATTACTCTACATTCCTCCCATTCTTCCGTCTCAACACCTCTTTTTTTCTCTAGGAGTAATAACGCACAAATTACTTGCTAATTACAGCGGATGTGCTTTGGATTCATTAATTCAGGAATTTGCATATGAGCTAATTAAACTCCCATGCAAGTTTTCGACTGAGCTCCGAACAAGGCGCACATTGTTTTAATTGTCTGCCATCACGCGATTTTAACGGTCGTGGATGGCGAGTGAACCCATGGAAGAGGGTGGGCTTCGGACCCCTGAAGGCCTGGGCCTGTTGACATATCTCCAACTTTAAATGTGGAGAGAGGACATACCAGTTCTTATTTAAGTTTATATTTCTTTACTTTATGTTAATTAATATTAGATTTTTTAGGCTTTGTCAATAATTTGAGAGCAGTAACAATATTTGGGATATTATGACAGTGGCCCTGAGGAAAATCATTTTTCTGAAGTAATCATTGAACCTTTGACAGCTCATTGATTCATGTATAAATTAAAAGAGTCATCTGTCCATGAGAGAAAAAAAATGTCCACTTTAATAGATGTGCCAATCATTTTCACACTTGGGACCTTTGCTGGTGATTCATGTCACTGGTTCTCTGATTCTTTCATCAATCAGATATTAATTGCTTTTGTCACAAGAGAAGATGACAACCAAGATGGAGGCACAGAATTCATTTGTACATCATCAAGAATGTGTCTTTTTTCAAATATGCCCTTTCCCTCATATTTATGCTTGCTATGCATACTACAAATGATACTCTTAGATGCTCAGAAGTTTGGACACACCTTCTCATTCAATGTGTTTTCTTTATTTTCATGACCATTTACATTGGTAGATTCTCACTGAAGGCATCAAAACTATGAATGAACACATGTGGAGTTATGTACTTAACAAAAAGTGGAGACCTGGCCTCCACAGTCACCGGACCTGAACCCAATCGAGATGATTTGGGTGAGCTGGACCGCAGAGTGAAGGCAAAGGGACCAACAAGTGCTAAACACCTCGTGGAACTCCTCCAAGGCTGTTGGAAAAACCATCTTGAAGCTCATCGAGAGAATGCCAAGAGTGTGCAAAGCAGTAATCAGAACAAAGGGCGGCTATTTTGAAGAAAACTAGAATATCAGTTATTTCACGTTTTTGGTAAGTACATAACTCCACATGTGTTCATTATAGTTTGATTGCCTTCAGTGAGAATCTACCAACGTAAATGGTCATGAAAGTAAAGAAACACATTGAATGAGAAGGTGTGTCCAGACTTTTGGCCTGTTACTGTATAGGTGGGGAGAGTGTGGGGAAAAAAATGTAATGTTTAATATACTTTAATGTAATGTTTGCTTTTTAAGAATTACTTGAAAACGGGTGAGATGCAAAAGGGGTGTTTCAGTGTACATTAAAAAATTACTGCTGTGGCAGATCTTTTTGAATTTTATCTGAAGAAAACTCTAAATTCAAATTGCATGTGATATAATAAAATGATGAAAAAATTAATCAGAATACACATTTTTATATGCAAATGTTGCTTTTGAGCCTTTTCCTGAGAAAACGTCATGCAAATGCTGCCCCCTGCTGGCCAAGACTGTAAAAACAGTTAATCTAATACTGTAAAAAATACTGTAACTCATCAACTACTACTGCTAATTCATTCAGGATTAATGACTGATTTTGCTTATCTGTATCCTCTAAAAAGGAGGAACATGAAAGTAAAACATTTTAATTGGTTCAGATAGCAAAGTGCAAATGCTACAGTAGAAAACAGCAATTACAAAGATGCATTTCATTAAGCATCGTCAAGGGCAGGAATGGAGTTTTGTTGTTTCCACACAGAACATTTCAAACCACCTCTGTAAAACACAACATTCGCCTATTAAAAAAAAGGAATGTGCAATAAAATAATCCACAAAAATACCATTAGCAAGCAGCCCTTTATTAGACACCTTCACACACGTTATTATTCAACAGAACCTTTGTATGTCATAGATCTTTACAAAATGAAAGAAAAAAAAAAGCGAATATTTACAGATTGCTTCTGTTCAAAAACATTTTTAATCTAAAGACTGAGGAAATCATGCACAGGGTTAAACTTTGGCCAAGCTATCCAAAGTAAATGAATTTGCTAACTGTGTCTAGCTCTACCTGCACTGACTGGTGGTCTGAGTTTGAGCGATAAAGATAAACTGATGGTGGCATCAGAGGACACCCAAAATTCCTGCTGAATCTCATATACACACATCATCTCATAACTATGCTGACACAGTTAACTGAAACAGGCTCCAGACCTTTTTGTGAAAGCTGAGCTCAGATTAATTATGCCACCGAATCAAATTGCTTTTGGAAAAAAAAAAAGAAATTTGGCAACAAACTTGACACTTCGGGCTAAGATTTATTTGGCAGTGCACAGGAAGCTGTATCGTAATGCGGCTCCCTTTGAAAAAACAGTCCTAATGTAGTTATTGGAAGCAATGCGGTCATTCATATGCATCACCACAGATATCAGTGACAATTCTAAAAACAAAAATAGATGAAAATATACTATAATAATTTTCAAAAATATTTGTATACATGTTTTTTTGGTTGTGTTTCCACAGTAATCACCACACATGTATAAAACATAATACCATGACTTCTTTAGATAGTCTGCCACTACATCTATGTGGGTTCTAATTTCTCCACACAGTAACATTGAGGGTAAAGTTCACTAACGTTGTGGAAGTAGTGCAGGATTGCAGGATTTCAATACTTTTTTTTTACCCCTTTCATACAAAGGACAAAATGCAGCTCTGGAAAAAAATTGAGAGCACTTATATTTTTCACTTATATCTCAAATTATGGGCTTGTGCAACACAGGTTTTCATATATTTCTTAATAGCTGAAGATGGCCAAAGCATGAAAGTCATTTTACAATAATGTTTATAGCCACTATTAAATAACTTAACTCTTAAATTAGCAGTGGTTCTCAACCATTTCCTTGTTTGGTTACCTTGGAAACACAGTTTTATTTTTCAAGTGCCTCCTTATTTTTTTCAGAGCTGTATTTGTTTTCTCAAATTCTATCACTCAATAGAAACATCATCATGACCCCAACTCATAATATACATCCACCCCACTAACCCTATCTACACGCATTCTCCCACTCCCCGTCACATAAAAAAAATACAACATGGTCTGAGAACGAGAAGTGAAGATCAAGGCATGTTCCGTGGTGGGTGGTGCTGGCCGGCTGCTGCTGCCTGGAACTCTGTTGGCGGCCACCACTGATGCCGGGCAGGTGGGACGCCCTGCTTGCCCCCGGACCATTTGCCCCAGGGTGGTGGGAGAGAGGAGCGAGGGGGAGGAAGGGGAGAAGAGGAGGGACGAGGTGGACGTGGGGGACACAGAAGAGGAGGGAGGAGTAGGAGCAGGAGGAGGACCGAGGAAGAGGAGCAGTAGTACGGCTGAGAGCAGGAGGGGCTGCCAGGGGTGCGCTTGGCGGCCATTTTGCGTCTGTCCTGAAGAAGGGGAGCTGTGGCCCTCTGGCCGTGGGGGGGTGGAGGAGAGCATGTTGGGGAGGGGGCCCTACAGAGGGCCTGTGTGGAGGTGCGGATGTGTCGCCCGAGGTTGAGACAGGGGATAGAGGACTTAGAAGAGGAACAAGGCAGATTAGTGGTAGGCTTAGACACGTTTGCATTAGGAGCGGACAAGCTACTTTTCCCAGAGCTAGGACAAAAGGCTGGGATCTTAGAAGTGGGTAAAGCAAGGGAAGCATGTTTGCTATCGCCATCAGTTCTCATAGCATTCCCGTTAGCCTGCAAACAAACGCCGGAAGACATGGAATGTCAAGGATGGCAGTTACAATTTCAGTTACAAGATGAATGAATCTAGTCCAAGTGTTAATACATGCGCAAACAAACACCAAAAATGTATAATTATGTAAAATAAAATACACAAAACTGACACATAAACATAAAAAACATGTCCAGATGAATGCTTCAAAGGCATGAAAAGCAACGCTACATGAGGGAAATGAGTACAAAGTCATTTGACGCTGTGCTTTGAGAAGTTACATGGATTTGTAGTTACACGGTGGACATTCTTAAGGTCAGACAGTGCAATGAGAACAGTTGTGACCAGCGAGACACACAATGAGGAGGACATGTGACATCTCATCCAAATGGTACCAATCCACTAACAGGGAGGAGAAAAAAAAGACCCACAATTCACAGCTTTCACATCCGAACACAACTGTTCCTGTCTGCCCTCATCCCAACTGCCTCACAGTAAAACTACCTGTCTGAACTGCCTCTGGGAATCTGGGACCTTTTTGTGTTTTCCGGGTTTCTCTGGATTCCCAGACTGCTGGCAGGACTTGGGAGAAGATGACGTCATCCGGCTGGATGACGGGGAGCCGCTGGCGTCTGGAAGATGAAGGAGTCGAATGTCAGAGACCTGTGGTGCGCGTCATGCACAGAAACAAAGCAGGTTTCAGATTGCTGAAGAAGTCGCATGCATTGAAAATCTACTGATCATGCAGAGTGAAGCCAAGACCTGTGAAGGGCACAGAAATCAATCACTAAACCCAAAATGTGGGTTTGATAAGCAGTTAAACACCCAAAGGAAAAAAGACCTAGAAAAGACCATTCATTCAACCCACTCAGAGAAATTGAAAGAGCTGCCAGTGTTTCCCCCTCCAAGCACACACAGGAAAAAACCTGTCATTTACCCAGATCAATGGTTAGAGTGAGATTGAACCTAAGCACAAAGCCTGGAGAACCAGTGGTTAGGGTGGGTAGGAGGGCAACTGGAGAGAGACCTTTTTGCTGCTGATGCTGCTGGAGGAAGAGGAGGACGGGCAGCAGATGGCTGAGGGTTTGGGCAGGACCTGAGGTTTGGCCTTCTTGTGCTGAGAAGAAACGCCCTTGTGAGACTTAGGCACGGAAGTGGCGGGTCTCTTCGAGGGGCTGCCTTCTGTCTGAGAGCTTTGTGGAATGGATCTCTTAGAGTTGGGAGCCTCCACGGGAGGAAGCTTCCCATGGTGACAAAGAGGTAGTGTCTAGGTCGCTGATGGTGGTCTCCAACTGCTGGATGGTCTTCTCCAGGCTGTCCATGGTCTTGTAGGTGTTCTTTCGGATCTCTTCAGTCCTGGCCCTTGAGTTTCGAGATAGATGGTTTCACTCGCACCCCTAACAGTCACTGGAGAACTTTTTTTCCATAGGTAGGCTGGACTTGATCTCATACCTCTTGGTTTCTCTGAACTCCTTGACTGTGCCGTCCAGATCTTCTTCATCCTCATAGACCACAACCTGCAGAGTCTTCTTGCCAGTTTTGGACCCTGTGCGTAGGGCTTGCCCAATGGCTGCCAACTGTTTCTTGGGGAATTTGAATTTAAACTTCCTCTTGGCCTCTTGCTTGGCATCACATAGAGAACTGTCTTCTTTTGAGTCATCGTCCAACTCAGCTGATGAGAGTTCTGATGGAGGCCGTGGAGTCTCCCTTTTCTAATGGAGCTTCCTGATGTCTATGTGATGACTCTGTGTGTGTATTTACCACATCAGCCTTAATGTTTACCTGACCGCATGTCCTGCTTTCCCGTTCCTCCTCCTCTTCCGCCTCTTCACTTTCCTCGTCAATCTTCTCCTCCGCCAGCATGCGATCAAGTTCCTCTTCACACTCAAATATGGTGGAGAGGCGTTTGTAGGCTTGCCGGATGTCCATGGGCTCATCAAAGATGATGATGACAGGTTTGCGGTCAATGCTGCACTCCTCCGTAGTGCTCATTGTCTGGTCCGGACCCACTTTGACAGTTTGGACATCACCACCTTTGGTGCTCACCAGCTCCTTGTACTCTCCTGTGGACAGGGCCTGAACTTTTGTGTGGGTGATCATGAATGCAATGTTGTCTGCTGTGGGAGGAGGTGGAGGAGGACCTTCACTGTCTGGAAGGTCTGGACTCAAGCTGGCGTCCTCTGTGTATCTTAATCTGCCCCGGGAGGACCTCATGACCACCTGTTCAGTCTCGTCTGTACCTAGTTGTTCTTCAAGGGACATGTGAACCTCGTTGGAAGCCATTAACTGTCTGCACCATCATGGTCAAATCTAGATCTTTGGTAGATGTTCTCTTGTCTGATACAGGTTGAAATGCAACATCCTTGTGAATGATTTGCTCCTTCCTTACTTGACAAGCTTCAAGATGCTCAGGAATTCTGATTTCTTGTGTGTAGAAGGATTCTGCTTGATATTCCCCAACTGTCAGGGATTCTACAGCTGAACAATCTACAAGTGTCTGTGAAACATTCTCATGTGCCACCTTGGAAGGTGAAAGTGCCCCCTTTCCCTCTTCCTTTTGGTCTTCAGCTGTTCCTGAAAGTCGCTCACTGGAAATCTGACCAGTGAGATAAAAATCACCTGCAAAACGCAGAGAAATCTCATCAAATTGAAACCAACTGCCTTGCTGGGAAATGGCTGAAGGATTTACAGCTGTTAAGAGAAAGAGAGGCTTGAGACAGTGACTACTAATCAAACTTTTTACCCCTGAAGCTTGTGGAGCGCTGACATTCGCATTCCCCGGATGGTTTATCTCTTCGCCCTGGTCACCCGTGGTCTGCCAGGACAATGTTAGTGTTGCATTATTTTAAATGCAAATCTGCTAAGCCATCTGGCTGAATAAACTTATATTGCAGTATTGGCAACATGTTACATTGCACAGTATGGAAAATTAGCATGCATAGCAATGGGTTAAAACTTCACATGCTTTAGACACCTGCAAAAAAGCATTGAATTAGTAGATATGTAACAGTAGAACATAGTCTGCATTTCCTGGAGGCAATAAGAGTAGTGTTAAAAAGTATACACACATGCATTCATGCATAAGCGAACCAAAAATTTTAATATGAACACATTTATAAGGACTGTACAATGATAAACAATATCCAGAGGTGATTGCAAAGATGTGTTAGTGGCAAACAGACTCCATAGACTCGTTCAGTCAATGTCCTACTACCACACTGCAGGCAAACAGGCAGTTTGCTGTGGGTAGAATGATTAGGTGGGGTCAGCAGTGTTTCACCCATTACCTTTGTCTGTCTGACAGAGATGGGTGACCATGATGGCTCCATAACATGGGATCCAGAGCTTGACAGGTCAACCACATACCTAACATCTAAGTCTTTAACTGCAGACTTCTCAAACACCTGTGGGGTTTAGCATGAGGGAATAGGATTTAAAAACCTCTTGAGATAGAGCTTAAAACGAATCAAAAGAATGACTATTTCATGTCATATGTGAAAAATGTAATTGTTGCTGCAATGACTCATCTGAGCAATAGAGGGCAGCATATCGCCATTTTTGTACTGATGCTCAACAAGTTGGACATTCACATCTGTGGGGTTGGAGTGGTTTAATGAGTGTGTGCAAAAACTAATACTTCCACGTTACAGTAATTTCCAAAATCAACAAAACACCAAAAACACCACGTTGTAAGTCGCTCTGGACAAGGGCGTCTGCCAAATGCCTTAAATGTAAATGTAAATGTAGATTCCACACTGTAAAACAAGTTCTCATTTGAAGAGGTACAAAGAGCAATGGACTTTACTTCTTAAATTTTTTTGTTCATTGTATATTTTGTTGATTGGTCAGGATTTGTCGGATCAATAGAAGTGACTGGCTCACGACTTGCCCTGGGGTGCTAAGAGGTGTGGCTCACCTAGCAGACAGTCCCAAAAATAAACAAAGAATGGCTCCAGAACAGGTGAATATGTATTGAGGCATAAACACAGCGCTGCACATGGTGACAGTAAAATATGAAGTGCTGATGTGAGCTGGTTCGCTCAGGCTCCAATTATTTCCATTGAGATCAGCTTATTCAGGAATTTGTTTAAATAACCATTTGTCGGGAACAGGCTCCATTGGTATTAAGAGGTTATTAATGCAGATCTATATTCCAGGATATATCATATATTATATTAAACACTGCTGTAGACAGAACAATGTTTGTCTTCCATCTCGCTCCATGCCTGGATGAAATGGAAACCTTGTGACACTGATACAGCTGCCACCTTGTCTCTCAGTAGTCAATGAGATGCCAGGATGTCAGTGAAATTGAGTCTAGACTAAATATACAGGTCAGTTAGTAATCTGTTCTCATTAAAATGTACTGTCTCTTATTTGACCTCTATTCAAAAGTGAAGATCAGCAAAGCTTCTGGGCAGCTGTTGTAACATGCATGGCTTCTCCCACATCCACCCTGGAGGACTGAAACTTCTTTCAGAATGGAAACCCAAGTTGCCACACTAAACCCATACAAGACTCAATTATATAATTATTTTGTTGATAAATGTTGTCCATAATAAAGATATATAATTTTTTTGTTAAACAGTTGTTATCTATGTGTCAGACCAAAGGAGTCACATTGGCCGGCAGTGACAGAAATGTAAATGAATTCAGATCCTAATAAAGAAATCTTCAAATACGACCTAGACTTTTTCATCATCTGTAAAGATGTATTTATAGTGCCTGTCTATGGCATTTCTGGTTCATTTCGTCCAAATCAATGACTGTGTGTGCGAGTGAAAGATCTTGCAAATGAGTGTATCTTTGTGTGTTAAATATATATATATATATTTGAGACATGTGTCTCTGAGTGTGTGTGCAAGAGAGAAAGAGAGAGAACCCAGTTTACAGAGGTGTCACCAACCTGTAGCTCTGCCATGATCTTAGCTCCCTCATCTTCACGGGTGTGTTCCGCGGACGACAAGGCGAGGCAGGGGGGAGGGCTCTGGGGCTTGGGCTTCACCTTAGGGGGTACTTTCAGGGCTTTGGGCTGAGAGGTCTTCTCCTCCCCCTCATGCTCCTAAAATGACAACATACCCACCCAACTGTGAACAAACCCCCCTCTTAACCATGGTCTCTATTCTTAAAAACCACAGGAGTCCTGCTTTTCAGCAATAGCTGCTTGTAAGTGAAAACGCAGTTTGGAAAAAAACACTTTTTTTAAACAGTTGTGCACCAAGACAACATATTGACACAATGCAATCTTGAGTATGAGCAATCGCTATTCAAACAAGTGACAAAAATGCAGAGAGCAGCACCACACACAAAATGGCCTGTCAGCAAGGCTTTACCCCAAAACACCGTTCCACATCTGGGAATGCTGTTTGACCGGCTATTCAATGGCTGTATTTGAAGCAAAATGCAATGGCCCTACAATTCTTGTATGTGTTCTTATGATAAAAATGACAAATGTATGCCAACA
Source organism: Denticeps clupeoides (assembly GCF_900700375.1). NCBI lineage: Eukaryota > Metazoa > Chordata > Actinopteri > Clupeiformes > Denticipitidae > Denticeps > Denticeps clupeoides. The sequence goes on along the minus strand of NC_041710.1, from coordinate 10,028,416 downwards.
TAAAAAAAACGGGTGCATACTACCAGTAGGGCTGCGCAGTACAAAGAATACATAAGCAATATAAATTAAATATAATAAAAATTAGTACTAATCCTTAAATCTAGAGTATAGGTCTGATACTGCAAAAATACTGCAGACTTAATAAATAAAATAAAACAAGCCTTTAGTGTGTCAGTAATGCACTGCGCACTTCCGGGTTTACTAAGTGCAGCACATGTGTCAGTGCCCAATGTTTTCCACGCCTGTGATTGGCTACTGACAGCGTGCATGGAAATGACATGGGGTGGTCCTATACTGTTTGGTGCCCTGTGCCAAAAAAGCCCAGATATTGATTTATCTGGTATACAGTTATGCTATATGTTGATGTACCTGTAAAAAAATGATTAAACAACTTCCTGCTGCAGTGCCTATGGGCATATTACCCTTTCAAAAAGAGTTAAATTTAGATTGTTGAATAGGTTCAAACACCCATTCCATGTTTTTCAAACTGAACCTTCCTTTTTAGTCAATACTAATACTATATTAAATAGGGGTCTTATGTATTTTTTAAAATTAGAATAATAAAGTTGGGTTCTGAGTAATCAAGCTAATGGTATTTGCAGTGAACCAAATTAGGGTTTACAATGAAGACATCTTAAAGCACTTGGATAAGAGTCTCTGGATAAGAGTAACTGTAAATGTTCCATGCAGATAATAATGAATGAAAATCTGTCTGTGCTGATTCCTGGGCGTTTATGGGGTTGTTAAACTGATCTTTCACAACCGTAAACAGACCTCTTCAGTGACAGACTCCTTCTTGTTGGTGACCTCTCCTGACCTCCCTGTGGTGAGTCCAGCTCCCGGCGGGTAGACCCTGCGGGGTGGGGGTGGGGGAGGTGATTTGCTGGCTTTCTCTGGACCGGGCCTGGCCTTGTCAACGCTGGGCCGGTGGGGCTTCTCTATAGCCCGCTTGGATGCTCTTTCCGAGCTGGCCTGGACTGGTTTTTCTGCTCCAGCTTCTGGGTGAGGATCTTTGCGTGCACGCGCACACACACACACACCACACACACACACACACACACACACACACACACACAACAGCAAGAATGCTGGGTTACCAGTGCATGACTGTTTCATTTGCATGAACCGCTGACAGAGAACTACTAACAAGTATAAACTTATTTTAGAAATTTTGTAGGAGCTTTGTGATTTTCTTTTTGTCATTTATTACTTGACATTTTAACAAATTAAAAAAAACCTTGCCATACATTTACCTTAATAGCATTTGGGTGACACCCTTATCCAGAGTTATACAGACAGTCCCCCTGGAGACACTCAGGGTTAAGTGTCTTGCGCAGGGACACAATGGTAGCAAGTTAGTTTTTAACCTGTGACTTTGTGGTCTTCTGGTTCATGAGTGAGTGTGTTACCCACTAGGCTACTACCACCCTACACCACTTGTTATTGTGTATTCCCAGTCATAATTGGCCTCACCAGGTTCTGCAGCCATGTTCAGAGGGGCATCCACCTCATCTGGCTGGGCTACTGGTGGTGCCTCGCTTTTGTCTGTGTCCGCCAGGTTTGGGACGACCTGCATCATGCTAGCCTCGGTTTGCTGGAGGATGTTCTCCGTGTCTTCTGCCCTGTCAGGTTGAGACAAACTGGGTGTGGCTGCTCCCTCCAACTCTCTCCCTGGGTCTTGAGGCTGAACACAGAAGAAAGCGCTCAAATATATGGTGAAACTTAATATTAATTTATGAATGCTCAACGTTGACAATTTCATTATAACTCTTAGAGTAAACCTTTAGTAAAGCTTAAATTACTTCTTGGAGATGCTGAAAGCTTCTGAGTACTGCGAATTGAGAATGTTAACTTTTTTAATATCAGCATCAGCATCAAAGGAATGAATGCATCTTACCTCTGTGGTTGTGCCTCTGCTTCTCACTCGGACTGTGTGGCTTTCCTCAGAGTTGATGGGATGAGTGGGAGATCCAGAGCTGCTGGTGGTGCTGGAAGTCGGGGGAAGGAGCTCTTCTGTACCCCTTGGTGATGCTCTCTTCTGCATGGCAGGGCTGCTCTCTCGACTGCAGGGACTCACCTTGGCAACAGTGGGGGAGTCCCGACCATGGGTCGGGGTAAGCGGGGGGCTAGGATGATGTGATAGTCCTGTAGAGTGCTGGCAGGGTGGGATGGTGACTGGGGTGCTCCTCACCCTCTGAACAACTACTGGGGAAGAGGGGGTGAGCTCCATGCGGTTGGACACGATGGGAGACCGAGGCTGTGGAGTTGGGCTGGGAGAACCAGGTGCTGAGCCTGATGAATCTGAACCATCAGCTACATGGGTGACCTTTGATGGCAGCACTTTGGTGTGCTCCTGGGGGTGCTGCCAGCCTTCTGTGGCACATCTAAGGTAGAACACAAGTGGCTCATGAGACCCAGATTACAATTTCTAATGCCTCTTTATGTACTAAGATATTAATAAAATCCTCATTAGCTGATAAAATAGTCAGAGTGAGTACAGTCCTTGAAAATAGTTCTTGACCTACAGTACCACACCGCAGACCCCACTGCCACTGCAGGATGTCACTCTTCTTTATGTAATTATGCTTGGCTTTGATATTCCACATCAAATGTAATTTATACTATGGATAACCTTATCTGATCTGAAGCATCAGGGTTGGTGTATATATGTTGTGCAGTTTGTAGCCCTGTGCTATAGGAAAATGCCATTATCAGACTCGGCTGATCAGCAGATATGACTTGGACCATGACTGGGGACTAAAATCTTGATCAATGCATCACTGCAGCATCACTGCAGAATTAAAAAAGACATTTTTGCACCAACAGAGAAAAAGTTCTTGAATCTGTTTTCTTCAAAGTACTTCGCAGAAGACAATCTACAAATCCAGCCTCTGTTTCCACTAGATGGAGCAGAACTGTTTTGGATCAATGAGTAGGTCTCTGTGCATAACGAAAGAGAGAAACCCTGTCCCCATCACTGCTGTACCTTCTGAGACTGCTCAGGGTCTCCGTCAGGGCTTTGACCCGCTTAAGCATGTTGTCCATCTTGTGCGGCTCCTCTTTGAGGAAGCGCACTGCCTCCACCTCCACTCGAAGCACCGCACGCATTTTGGCCTGAAGGCCCGGGAACTCGCCTGGGGGGCAGAAATGAATCACAAGGCACGACTTATACAGACCGGTTTGGCCACCTGGAGCAAAACATTCACACCCGTATGAGCTAAAATGTGGCTGACAGCTTCTCTGTGCTTTATATTTGTTGGTGGTGAATGACAGGAAGAAACAAGAACATGAAATGTTTTGCATTTAAGTTTTCTGCCATGTCTGTTTGAATCAGAGGCATCACTACATAAGTGAAGTGATTGTCATTGTGACAGCACACGGTGCCACAACGAAATGCGTCTTCTGCTTTTAACCATCACCCTTGGTGAGCAGTGGGCAGCCATGACAGACGCCTGGGGAGCAGTGTGTGGGGACAGTACTTTGCTCAGTGGCACCTTGGCGGCTCGGGATTTGAACCGCTAAGGTGCCACTGCCTTATAGGTCACCACTATAAATACAGTAAACCCACACGTTTGGCTGCGGTGACACCCCGCCCTGAGCCTAGTGTGCCAGACTAGGGTTGTATTGTGAGTGCAAATTCAGCATCTTGTTTTTTAAGTTCAACCCACCTGCTGTTGTTCAAACCAGATTATATAGTACATAGGAGAGTGCCAGATCACTCCTGGATTTGAATTTGGATGTTTGGAGCTTGTCCAAGGACAGTTGTTAGCCCGCAGGTACACATTTCCCTGCTACATGTTCACCTTTGAGTCCTGCTAAGGCCTCCCCAACTTTTCTCAAATTGACAGCACCCTCCTCCACATCCTTCAATGTGATTGGCCGCTGGGCACTGCTTGAAGTGGAGTCTCTGTTCAGCTTCTCCACATACTTTTCCAGGTCCCTGTGAAGACATGGTAAAAACTCATAAAGGGTTATATATATATAAAGGCATTATATATACATTGAATATGTTCAGTAATGTCGAAGCCAGCAGACATTCGCCAATAAGAACTAGGAAGTTGGGGACTCATGCTTGGCCAGACACGGTGACAAACACTATTAAAAATTGACCCAATATTGAAAAAGTAGAATTTTGCAATGTTGCTGGTATGAAAATATTAATCCTGTCACAGCAAATGATCCTCAATTCCTGTTCTCGACAAGAAATTTTGCCAGAATCTGGCAACACAGCACAAGATTCCGTCACCTCCCTCCACCCCGTTTACCTCTGATTAGTAAAACGTGATTCCTGTTATAGTAGTCATCTCAGGGCCAGATACATTTATCATCAGCATGTTATTAACCAGAATCAGTTCTTCCAGATAGAATCACGTATCATTATTTGAGATTTAGTTCTACATGGCGGAGATGTGACCAGGTACAACATCCTTCAACAGCAACGTCACTGGAAGCACTGATGACGAAATGGAAACCTGTTGGATGAGTTCAGCCCTCTGAGGAGCAGCCTGCCTGTCTGCACTTACAACTCAAACAACAAAGAGCAAACTCCAAAAAGAATCCTGAAAAACGCAAAAAAAAAAAAATCTTTAAATGGTTTTGAGAGGCCTAATCTAAATTCCAATGACACCAGTGAACACTTCTCACCAGTACAAGCAAGTGCTTGCCTATGCTAGCTGCTGATGTCATGATCTGGGAGAAAAGAGTGTGAGAAATAAAATGACATTTGTTTTCCGAACTGAACAGCTTGTGGGATGCCCGTAGGCGTCTCCCAGGCATTAACAGCGCAAACTGCTGCTCACAGCTTCATACAAACTACAAATATCTCAGTAGCATTTTTTCTGCATGGGTTTTATGTTCAAGGAGAAGCAGCTTTGTCTGAAATGTAGCCCTTTTTTTGGTGTAGTTGATATTACGTGCATCTTAGAAAATGCCTAGCTGCAGCACATATGAATCAATGCTACATTTGCAGAAAATTGTGGTGCATCACAAGCCAGCCAGTGTCTTTGGGCAAGAGGGATTTAAAGTGCATCCATTCCGAAAAGTTTATCTGAAGATTTGCTCAACCATAATTGGCTCATGCAAAAAAAAACAAACAACGAAATTAAAACATCCTCTACAGGAACCACTTCGGAATAATTATTGTTTTTTCCCCTGATGGTGATCATAGAATTTATTTCGCTGTCCCGGGTGACAGAGAACAACCAGCAGCCCCCATTCCTCTTGTATAAGGGCTTTATTTTTATATTGTCAAGATCTGAAGCTTAAAGAACCTGCACCTTTATATTGAACCTGGACTTGATCATTATCAAATTTGCTCTGGTCATTGCATTATTTTGATTTATTGGCATTAAACTGTATGGTGATTACTGTATGGTGTAAAATTTTGTCTAGGTATTAAGGGCAGTATAAAAAGCAAAACAAGCTTTAAGCTTCAAGACCCATCAGTTTATATATATATATATAAAAACCTGACACTGTATGGTAATGTATTGTTCTATATCTGTGGACCTCACCCCAGCTGTATGAGGAGATTCTCCTCCATGGCCAGATAAGCCTGCCTCTCTTCATCCACCTGGCTCCTCTGCTTCTGCGTGGGGTCGTCTACGTTCCTCAACATCTCATACATCTTTCCTGAGAGCTCCTCACCTGCTTCCTGCAGCATTAGTTTGATGGAGTCCTGGTTCTGCAACTGTCAGTAGAGCAGAAGTTCTCCTGTTAATTGCTGGTAAGAGAACATGTTTGGCAGTCCTATTTTCGTGTGATTAATGACATCAGAAAAACTATCTGATGGTTTTATGGCATGACTTACACCATTTATTTAGGCAGATATTAATTAAAATATGACCTTTACCATGTCTAATTTTGGAGATTCGTGACCTTTAGAAGAAATGAGAACTGAGACCACGTGGTACCTGCATCTGTCTAAGCTGGTGTAGCTGCAGACGGAGGTCTGACACGTTCCTTCTGAAGGTGCTCAGCATGGACTGCAGCCCTGTGTCAGAGCTCCTAGTGGATATGGCAGGTGAGTCCAACATTGGGAGATGGTTCCTGGGTAAAGGAACTGGTGACACACCTACAGGAAAGACAAACACAGGTAACAGCCTTGTAAGTACATTTGCTTATCCAGAGTGTCTTATAATCAGTAGTTACAGGGACAGTCCCTTTGGAGACACTGTGACTTTGTGGTCTTCTGGTTTATAGACGAGTGCTTTATCCACTAGGCTACTACAACACAGGCAAGAACTTAGGCTTTCCTGTGCAATTTGTTCTGTGACACCCAAAGCAATAAACATAATTTATTTATGGTGTGTTGAAACACATTCAACTCTAGCATCTAATTGCACCCCGTCCGCTGGAGGGGGAGGGATGGGGAGTTGTAATAACGCATTGAATTGCATATCTATCAGTGCAACATTATTCTCAGTCATCATTGTAACACACTAATCACTAATTTTACCTGGCTGCCGGGCACAAAGGTGGGAGGTGGGCTTGATCACATATTTGGCCAAATCCCGATCATGCTGCTCTAAACTCCTTCTTTGTTTGCTGTGATGTCATGTAGAGCTGGCATCACATTATGTCCCAGGCTCAAGTAAGATGTTCAAAATAGGTTCTATATAATTTAAGAGTTCTGGTTTGGATCACTTTACAAACTCACCTCCACTGTCAGCAGGAGAAGCATTCCTTTGAGATTTCTCACTGAAATCAAGGTGAAAACGCAGTTTATGTCATAATGAGTATACAGAAGACAAAACATCAATGGTCTGCAACTGCAGTGATTACTTCTCCCTTCGCTCTAATAGCACAATAGAACACAGACAGGTTAAAACAGGCTTACTTGCTGTTCTCTTTGGCAGCACTCGCATTTGGCCCTTTAAAAAGTGCATGCTGAACGAGGCCCGTCAGACTGGCAATCTGCTGCTCCATGGCCTTCATCCTCTGACTGGCCGACAAAGGAACACACACAGAGATCTCACACAAACTGGTGCCATCCTTGAGTTCTGCACAATTACGCTTGTAGCACTGCAGCCACGTGACTTTCCTTGAACTCAGTGCCAAGAACCACAACACATATTGGAATGTTCTAAGGGCCTGATCTCCTAGCAGCCCTCTGTTATAGATGATAGGTGAGGAAACGATAAAGCTACTTCCACCTCAACACTAGAATCCTGTTTCTGTTGTAGCTGGTGGGTTGGAGTAAAAGACTCCTACTAGTGTTCCTGCTCCACGCTGCAACAAAAACTAGCAGACATGGGGGAAGTGGGAGATTGGCCATGTCTTGTTTGCCATAAAGGTCCAGAATTCATTTCTGAGTAAACACAGACCTCCTGGTGTGTTTGGGGACCACTGAATGTATGGAGTTACTACCACATGCTCGATGAAAGAGGGTATGCCTGTAGGTTAAACCACAGTCCCAACCCACTTCCTGATCTCGTAACAAGACTGGATGAAGTGGTTCTACGTTCAGTAATGTACATTCAGTAATGAATGTCAGTAAGGTCTTGCTGAAGATATTGCTCTGAAAGAGTCTAAATAAAAATAAAAGTATTAAAAGTGAAAGTACCATCAATTTAATTTGATTTGAAAATCACTGTAGATATTTAAAGGTCTGCCTGAAAAACTGAATGATGAACTCTCACACCTAGAAGAAGACTTTTCTTTTCTGTCTCTAAACATATAGGACATTATTTGTGCAGCGTTTCGTGCAAAGTGCACGTCTTGGTTGCTAGCCTAAGGTCAAAGGTGTCCTTAGGATTTACATAAATAGATAGATAAAGCAAAATCTTTAATGATGTTTGTCCATGTAATATACCGATGGACGTGACTTTAAACCATACAGAATGAGGAAATAGGGTGCGTGAGAGCTGTCAATCATCCACCTCCTCACATTTTAAACGTTTAAACGTTAAAAATAAAGGGAACACTTAAACAACACAATGTAGCTCAATCACGCATTTGTGAAATCAAACTTAGGAAGCAACAATGAACATGATGTTGTGCAAATGAAATTGGTGTAAATTTTAGGCAATTGTGGCAAGACATGGTTCTGCAGGTGGTGACCACAGACCACATCTTAGTTCCGAAGCTTTCTGGCTGTTGTTTTGGTCACTTTTGAATGCTGGCAGTGCTTTCGCTCTAGTGGTAGCATGAGACGGAGTCTACAACCCACGCTAGTGGCTCAGGTAGTGCAGCTAGACCAGGATGGCACATCAATGCAAGCTGTGGCAAGAAGCTTTTCTGTGTCTGTCAGCGTGGTGTCCAGAGCATGGAGGTGCTACCAGGAGACAGGCCAGTACATCAGGAGATGTGGAGGAGGCCGTAGGAGGGAAACAAGCCAGCAGCCTTTGTGCAAGGAGTAGCACTGCCAGAGCCCTGCCAAATTACTTGCACCACAGACCGTCCAGGAGTTGGCTTTAGTTCAGGTCTGGGAGGAGATCCCTCAGGAGACCATCCGCCACCTCATCAGGAGCATGCTCAGGCATTGTAGGGAGGTCATACAGCCACGTGAAGGCCACACACACTTCTGAGCCTCATTTTTACTAGTTTTAAGTACATTGGCAGATCGGGATTCGAACCGGCAACCTTCTGATTACGAGGCCGCTTCCTTAACCGCTGGGCCACCACTGCCCCAACAGACCTGCCCCAATCCAGACCTTCATGGTTTGATAAATTTGATTTCCATTGATAAATTTTGTGTGATTTTGTTGTCAGCACATTCAACTATGTAAATAACACAAACGTTAATGAGAACATTTCATTAATTCAGATCTAGGATGTCTTATTGTTTGTGTTCCTTAAATTTGAGCAGTGTTGTCTTAAATCAGAAAATGACTCTCACCTTGTGTGGGGGTCATTTGGGTTCGCTGGACCCTGAAATGACCTGTCGCTGTGCCCTGGGGGAAGGTCCACAAACACGGGCGAGGCCATGTTTCCCCTTACTCTGCCCACCCCCTCCATGCCTCCGTTGCTGTCCTTACGGACTGATCTGCGCATCGATGATGACCTTTCTAGTGCCACTTGGGGGGGCATGTCAACCATTCGGACCTCGTTAACCCTGTGCGGAGACAAGGGTGGTGTCTTAACCCCCAGCGGGGACATGGGACTCTCTGAGTACTTCCTGGACTTCTGTCTGTAGATGGAGTGCTGCTGCTCTGTGTTCTCTGCGTAGGAGTTGGGCGATTTCACAGAGCCACGGTGCTGAAGGAACGGCCCATCCACCACGTCCCCGGGATGGGAGCCCTGGGACGAGGCAATGCTCAGACGGCCCTCCGGTAGGGCGTAAGGGTCGTACAGTGTCAGGCTCTTGCTCCCACCCAGGTCCTCATCAGGTTTCACATCACGGCGCTCCAGGATGGAGCTGGGGCAGGGGGTGATGGATCGGCTGGGAGGGGGTGCGCTGGAGAGCCGCTCTCTGGGAAGGGTGATGCTACCCGTCATGGAGGCTCCGTTGCGGGGACCATAGGGGATTCGGGAAGGGGATGAGGGCATGGAGCGAGCCATGGGAGGGGACATGGAGCCTTGCAAGGCATGAACGGTACTGGCTGGGGTGGGGCTGTTGGGGGGTTGCCTCATGGGGTGCTGCCCATCTCTCGTAGCATAAAGTCTATCTCTGTGAATCTGGAAAGGAAGAAAACGGTTACTGTAGTCGAATGTTGATTTCTAATTGAGAGTGTGAAGACGGAGATGTGCTGATGCAGCTCATGCAGGAAGAGCAGGAGAAGTGTCTGTAAACGCAGTCTCTGCCCCGACCTGCCTTTTTCTGTACGGCTATAGTGAGCTGGAATAAAGCTGGGCGTGCAGGTGCAGCATCCACATAACAGGCTGTGTCAGCTCTGTCACCGTCATTAACCCCCTTCACTGGGCCAAATAGAAACTATTGTCTCATTGTTGTCATAAACTGGGATCACCTGCTGTCGAGTATTTCACAAATTAGAACCAAATAGCGGAATGGTTTTTTTTTTTTCTCTCTCTGCAAGAGCCACAAGGAAACAATGAGAAGAATTTGGTTTATAATTCCATGAATATGAACATAATAAATTATGTGTGAATTATTTGCACTTTATTATTTGTTGCATTCCATGTCCATTGTGTTTTCTTGTTTTTAACTTTTTATTATGTCTGTAAATAAGACTGTTAATAAGCTTCTCAAGAAATCACCCATCCCGTCCTCCATGCAGAACAAGTTTGAACAGATGTACTGTGGGTTCTGATCACCGATAAAAATTGCCCGGTGGGTAATGGGTGGGTGTAAATAGTGTGACACTAAACACTAAAGTCTGCACGCAGGTAGATGTGCTGCATGTGAGTAATGACTCAGCTCCTGTGAAGGACACCCAGGTACATACGGCACTAAGCCCCGGCCTTTCAGCACACAAAGGGTCATTTTAACCGGAGTTCAAAACAAGGATTTTATCGTTGATGTGCAAGTTTGTGCATGTTTGCTTTCTTTCTCAGTTATGAAGCGGATCTGGTTCAATCACACAATGTCTCTGTCTCACACACAGACACCGCTTGGATTTACTTCGCTTCTCATTTTGTGGAACTATCTGATTCTCTCATCTACTGTTTATTTAGTTGTGCTTCCCTCTAGGTTTCACTGGCAGGTGGTCAGAAGGTACTTCATAAGCTTCAAAAGATGGACAGATTGTGCCGGAAATGCATGTCCATGACCAATTACTGTGGTTTCCTCTGGACTGGAGAACAACGGAGGACCCAGAGGACCCCACAGAACAGAGACAATATTTACAGCCAAAAAAAAAAAAGAACAGCCACGACAGCAGCAGAGCTTCCCACGAGGTGACGATACACTCGAGCTGATACTCAAGAAGGGGTCCCGACACCCCCCTCCTGCAGACGAGCTCCTCCACAAACCGACACACTATCTCTCATCTTCTCAAGCTTACTGCTCCATGCAGGGGATCAGTTCTGGGAGGAAGACAGCAGAGCCAAAATTCGAACCACACCCGAGCCTCCAGCCTCCACACAAAAGCCTACATTCCAGCTCGACAAGCTCCCACTTCTCAGCATGCAGCAGGAACATATGAAAAAACAAGCCTATGTGTTGTGAAGGGTTACACAAATGCTTCACTTTTATTTCACATTTCCATCAAGTGGGACTTTTCTGCCTGTCCTTAATGTCACTTTTACAAATGACTGAATGGTCTGTTCGGGAGCTGAAACACTGAAACTGTGGAGGAGAAAAAAAGCAAAACAATTACAGTCCAACTGCTTAACCAGCATGCAAGAACAGAAGGTCACAAATGTCCACCACCCAGCACCACTGACCCGTTTCCCCAGCAACCAGATATTCAGCTCCTCACTAGCAGGAGAGAGAGGGAAAATGCCGTCTGAGGAATTTGAGCTCAGCAGCCGGATTGCAGACCCCCCCGCCATTTGTCCCCCCACAACCCCTCTGTTCCCTGTGGCCACATCATCCCAAGAAGGGTCCCCACCCAGAACTGCAGCTGACAAACAAGTGGTCCTGTCTGTAAAACAGACTCAATGCTCCACTCTAGGACATTTTTATACTCTTACATAACTAGCTTTAGGCCTTTTCAACAAATTATCAGTGTTATTTTATCCTAATTATTACATGGAACATGGATTTCCTGAAAGGAATTCTGGAAGTTAATGATCTCTTTCAATTACAATTTGCTTTTTAACATTGTGTCATGATCTGAGTTTAATGTTAGTCTTGTGTTATTATGTTTCCTGAGTGTGTTCACCTGTGTATGATTGTATAAAGCTGCCCTGTTCGTGTCTATTTGCCATCGGGTCATTGTTCACCGTGTATTAAACCCCTGTTTCATGCGTCCTTCTTCCTCGCCATGTCCAGCCATCGTGACACATTATTTAAGTTCACAAAGTCAGTTACGGAAGCATTTTGCAATACTGCTTTTATTTACTAGATGGAACATTTTTCATCAATGAAGCAAAACTTAAAGTTGCTCTGTTACATCATTAACATTTTATAGATGCAGCAGCCTTAAATAGTTAATGAACTATGACACAATATCAATGAACACTCTGAACAGGTATTGTCACTGGCCAACTCACTGCTCATGTTGGACATTCTACATTTTATACCGAGACCCCCCTCAGACCTTTCTCATATGGCAAATGTATGTTTATTTTCAGTACATTAGAATTGCAAATTCATGCTGGAGCTCACTGAGATTACATTAAAACACCTAACATTGCAAATGCTAAATTCTTTACTGCATTATGCATGAGGGCATTCCTAATTTATCTAAATTTATGGCAAAACAATGAATAAATATAAAGAGTTACATTTGCATTATACACTGTTACAGAACAATGGTTTAAACAATTAAGGTCACTGATGATTGAGATAGAAAAAAAACATTCTATGAAAAATAAAGTAGAATTTAGACATGTAGCTTTATACACATGTCATACCTTTTCAAACCTCATCTTCACAACTATATTGAACATTACCCATTGAAACATGGGAAGTGTGGCTGCTGATGTAACCTTACTGAAGTGAAAATGGTGCCACTGGAACAGCAACATGCTGAGAAACAGGCACGGTCATATGGGATCATAATACTGTAATAAAAGAATCTGCTTGAAGCAAAAGACAGGGAAAAATATGAAAAGAGAAGCTTGTCTCAGCATCATGACTCTACACACAAAGCTCGCTCTCTCACTCAATAAAGTTTGAAAAATCTGCCTGAGGAACAAGCAAATGTCAAATGTCAAACGCCTGAATCTCTGTTACATGGATCTGGGTACAACCTACCGACCTAATCCGTTTACCTCTCCATTCATCATTCCCTTCTCTGCCCCATTGAAGAGACAGCGGCTTTTTATCAGGGAAGCTGTCTTAGGTCCCATCCACACGACAATGTTTTACTCTAAAATGGGTTGTTGGTTTTTAAAAATCTTGCGTCCACGCGGGAGTGTTATCTGAAACATCATAATTGTTCTCCAGACTTCTCTTTTTCATTAGAAATGTGCACATAGAGAGAATTTCTTAGATAGGTTCTGCAGCTTATAAGTCAGGTTGGAGGTTGGGCTAATAGATCAGTGTTTTCAGAAAAAAAGCCGCTTTGCATTCCACACAGACAATTTCACTTTGGAACCCGTTTTAGAAAATAACTGTTCTGGGTCCATTTCTGTGTGGACGCAACGCCAGATCGGATATAAATGTTACCATTATAGAGAATAAAGGGTTCGGGGCCTTGGCCTTTGTTGTGAGAGACACACACACAAACACACACTCACCCTTGCATCCCCGCCGCTGGGCCTGGAGCTGTGGTTGAAGGCCTGAGCCGGGTCTTTGTGGTAGACCTTTAGGCAGGAGTGCGGCGTGATGTTTCTGTAAACAAAAGAGCAAGAGACCAACTGGGAGTGAGAGAAGAAGAGGGTGTGTGTGAGTGTGTAGGGGTGTGTGTGTGTGTGTCTGCAAACTGGAGTCACAGCACATTCATTTCCTCTGACAGTGTTTTAGCAACATTTGCACCGCTCCTGCAGCATAATGCATTCTTGGTTAGCCACACGGAGGGGGGAAGAAACGCATAAATCTTTTGCAGGAGAATTTCAACTCTCCAGAAGTCAGCATAATGACAGAGACGTGGCGTAACATAAACTCCTCTCACACTATGCCTCGCTGTCACTTCTTCAGAGGATCAAGGCATATCACACAGTCAGGTCAGCCAATCAGAGGGATGATCCTCCACCCAACACACACTAAACTAACACATCGTCTGCCAAACGGACACACATGTAATTCACAGACACACACACACGCACGCACACACACACCCTTCATGTTGGTGTACTGGCTTGTTTGGGATGCGTCTACAGAACAGAGGGCGTGGTTGGGTGACACTCCCTGTTGCACGCACACGTTCAGGTGCACCACTCCTCTCTGATAGGCCGGGTGGATGGAGGGTGTGTTAGGATTTATAATGAATTCTGGACGTCCAACAGCCCCAGGCTGCTTCCCTGTGTCTGGGTTCTTCTGATGTTATGAGCCTCTGACTGGTTTTTGATGCTATTTTAAAATAATAACACCGCCAACAAGGATTCCCCAACAGTCCCGATCAGAGTGAGGTGGCGTAAAACAAAGCAAAAAATGGCCCAACCCAATCCTTGCATACTTGCAGGCAGACTGCCACAAAGGAGGTGATTTCTCTTCTTGTTTAGTCTACAAACCTATGCTCTGGATCTTTTTTAATTCCTCACAATGACATCAGCAGAAAAGTACAACGACTGTGGCTCATAGCAGGGTCACATAACCTGTTTTCTACACTTATTTTGTCCATTCATAACTAAGTCAGTAAGACAAGTTGATCCCATGTTAATGTAGAGAGGAACCACAAGTTGCAAGGATGAATTCCCAGGCTGGAGATGGTTGCACATGGTACATAATTATGTTACATTGCATTAACATTTACAGCATTTATCAGACGCCCTTATCCAGAGCGACTTACAATCAGTAGTTACAGGGACAGTCCCCCCCCTGGAGACACAAGTGTCTTGTTCTCGAACGCAATGGTACCACACTTACAGACACATAATTACATGTCGTGTTGCATGGCACTTGCACCCACTGTCTACATATGTATCTGCTGCCTTGTCTTGCCTCTCCATGCCCAAATTAATTAGTTTTGATCCTTGCTTGACCCCTCTGAAGAGCATGGTCAAGAAATCAAGTTGGACACAGAGGAGTATGTCCCACATAAACATCAACATGGTATAACCTTGCTTGTACCGCTAAAGCAAAAGTTGTGTTTGCAGGTTAGCACAATATAATATACAGAGATAATATAACCATAGGTCACCTGACATCGTTGAGCTCATAGTACATGTTCCTCATGTCATCTTTGATGTAGATGGCCACACTGGGCGACTCCAGCATCTTCATGGTGAGCTGCTGAGGGAAGGCACTGACGAACAGGGCGCGGATGGTGTCTGTCCCTGTGATCTCATTGGGCATCCTGATCTGCTTCGTGTCCTCTCCATATTGGAGGTAGAGAATGCCTGAGAAATCCACATAATAAGACATGAGCCCTCACTGAAATAAACCAATGGGGTAGGGGTGTTGAATATAATCGATGCATCGGAATGCAGATGTGGACGATTCTGCATTGATGCAGTGCAGAACATAATCGATTATACCATAATGACGTAGTGACTGTGGCTATCGGACTGAGTACATCGCCGCTCTGAGTTTCACGCTACGTGTGTCTGTGTGTCCACAGATCTACAACACAACATTATCGACATTATATTGTCTTTACCAAGACAATACAATGCTTTTATGTAATACAAACTGAAATAATAAAAGGAGTTTGGACCAGTCTGCTTGGTTCCTCTTCTTGGTTCCGAGTCTATCTGCATCAGGACCAGGGCAGATGACTAACTCCGCCCACACATGCCTCGTGCTTTTAAAGGAGAACTACCAGCATATACGACTGTTAAAAGGTGAGTGCCGACTGAATGGCGATGATTTTTCTACTCATTTCAGCAAATGAGACTAGATAAGGTTCACACCTCTACGTCTTAGTACTGTGTACTTCAGTTAAAGCAGAGATGCCCAATGCAAAATTAAATAAAAGTAGCCTGATTTATTGAAATAGCAGGATTTGAGGACATCCAACGTTTCTATTTAAGATTTAATTGCAACTAAGCCACAAGGTGAAGGACAACAAAACCTTGGACATAAACACAGGTTCATAAATTAGTTTTCCTTTACCATATTGCATCTGTATGTAACACAAACTGACCAAATCAGATGTACTATAATAGGAACTAGTATTTGTATAAATTTGGAAGAGAGAAATATGCCAGTAACTTCTAATAATGTGCACATATATCTTTATTAAAGTTGCTTGCTTAACAAGTCTGCAAATACATCAGTTGACTGTCACCTAATTCCTAGGTATTGTATTCTCTGTTAGGCGTTTTGCTGCATTTATTATATCACTCAGCATTGTGTCCTGTATAAAACCAAATGTAAAATGTAGGTTACAGATGTGACACTTCCTGTACAAACTGTTACTTGACACCCTTCATGACAAATATCCTTATTTTAAGAAGTTCAGGTGCAATACTGCAATACCATGTGTGGTCGGAGTCAGAGCAACTTATTTTTACTGGAGCACTGCAGACCACTACAGCCCAACAATTACAGCGGTACTTCAACTCTCCTGGTCTCCCTGCAGGCATCCTTGAGAATGTTTCTGGGGTTTTGTGGAATGCAGCATAACGCCGACTCCTCAAATATTCTGGTGAGATATGTTTTTTGGGGGGCCATGGCAATAAAAGTTACCAGATGTTTCTGAAACATATCAGCATTGAGGTCTGACAGAGAAACTGGAGAGGAAATATATCCCAATAATGACAGAACCCACCAAAACCAAAATAAAGGATCCATTTGTGATTCTGGGCTTTTACTGACTAATTTTGTGTTCTGGAATATAAGGGAAGTGGACACTGTAATATGAAGCTGGTCTCTTCAACCTGGGCATTGCCGACATTCCATGCCATCTAACCAAGCACATTTGCAGGAGCTGGCTGCTGCCTGGCATTGGGTTGGAATAAAATCCCCCAATGTGGTGGAGTAATACTGGTTGAACTGGAGATTTTGCTTCAAATCAGTTACACGTGTGATAAAAAAGGTTGAGCAGTCAATACAGGGAATATTACAGTTCAATTATACAGTCAAAATGAATGATCTAAAAATCGATTTCTGTTGCTTGCATTGTTCATTATTCAGAATAATGAGAACACCATACATCCAGATCGGGACACCAGGCAAACAAAAGACTATTCCAATGTGACCTTGAAATCTAAGCTTCAGTAATTTTTCTGTGTTATGGTTGTGTGTAGATCCTGCCTCGTTCAGTGAGTGAAAAAAACATCAATACCCAAGACTCTTGGGTCAGCAGTGAATGTATCTGGATAAACTGAATAAAAAAAAAGCAACACAAGAAAACCAAGATGATGAAGAAGGCATTGTAGTGCTTGGAGAAATAAACAGACTCGACATTCACTCAAGAAAGTCTGAGTGAAAAAAAATTATATGGTAGCTTCTATGAGACGTGATAGAGATGGACGGATCAATGGAGACTGAAAAACATAAGATAAAAGATAAAAAATGGATGAATTTTACCCAATGATCTGTCCTTTGTCTGGTTGCTGGATCTGACCACAGGTAGGCTGGCCCTCGCCCGACTGCCTCTGGTGAAGGAGGAGGGACATTCCTCCTCAGTCATGACCTCCAGACACTCCAGTGGGTTCACAGAAAGGTGCTCACCCCGATCTCCTACACCACACTGGGGGCTGTGCTTTGGGCTCCTGACCTGGAAGGTGAGAGACATTACTAAGGATGACCAAAGTGAGAATTTCTTCACTGAGGCAAATGTATATTATATGAAATATGAACACGACAAATAAATGCCTATGAACATTTTCTTATACCTTATGTTGGTCCACAAACAATGAATGGGTGACTGGCTGTTCTTTAGGGTCAAACCACCAACATCAAGATTCAAAACTTAGACCATTCTGCCACAACATTAAAACAATTGACTGAGTTGAAGTGAATAACACTGATTATCTTGTTACCATGGAAATGGTCAAGGGATATATAAGGCAACAGCGAATTGTGATGGAAAAATGAGTAGGACTCAGCATACCCAGCATGTCCTTCCTACCATGCACCTACTAAAAAAACTCAAAAGGAAATCAGTGAAAATGGGTGCAAATATATAAGAATGTGACCAAGAAAGAGGGGGGTCTGCTGGGGAAAAAACAAAGGGTCCTATGTTCATGTGCATGTTTCAAGGTGTTGACTTGGCCTCCAAATTTTCCAAATCTAAATCAAGCATCGGTTGGATGTGCCATGAACCCCCCCCACATAACTCAGCTGCTAATGTCTTGGAGTCAAATATCACAAGGCACCTTCAGGCATCTTGGGGCGTCCATACATTGAGGCATCTGACCTGTTTCAAAAACACAAGCGGGACCTGCATAATATTAACCAGATGATTTTTTTGTAGTTGAAGCTGAGCAGAGATTTTTTTTAAAAATCTGCCTGCAGATTCAATTGTAATTCAATTATAACTAAATCTGGCTATGGTCTTTTGTGAAGAAACTTGTGGCTTTAAAACTTGGGCTTGTCTCTATGCTGGTAGAAGATTTACTGGCATGCGCCGGAGATGTGGCACTCTTAGAAATGACTGCTCACAAGCTGTGAAGACCACATTCGCTCTGAATGTCAAGTGCAAAACAGACTGAGCGCAGCCAACGAAGCTATTAAAGCTGGAAGGTCAAATGAGACACATTGTGTGACATATGAGAGCCTAAAAGCAAATGTAATGTCCCCTACGCAATTAAACTGGTCTTCAAGCTGCAGAGACAATCATAGAGATCTCAACATGATTCATGTGAACAAGATGAAAATTAGAGCCACTCACAGAATCTGAATGATGATCAATATATCAGTGATCATGTATTTGTTGAAAACGAACACACAGGCAATACCTGATACTGTTATTGATTTCAAACAGACAATTTAGAATTGCGTTGCAATGTATAATCAATACTTGTGAAAACTACGAATTGGTTCTTCGCTTGGATTTCAGTATAATCAGTATTCACAAAAACACCTCATCAAAATAAGGCCCCTTGCATTTGAAAAACCGTATAGCATGTGGCACTATCACGTACACGCACATTAATCAGAGAATTGTGCAAACACAGTGAATGCTGCTTTTCCTCAAATTTTTTCATATGATCCTCTCGACCTCAGTTTCGAAAAGGAATGTGGAGTAAAGCCATCAGAATAGATTAGGCCACGTACGCAACTCCAGCCACAAATGGTCAGTTTATCCAGAGTCACCAGGGAGAGTTGGCTGTAAGGAGATGGTGAGACGTATCGTTCAGCCCTAGTAAACGTATGTTTTAGGCATCACCAGACAAGCGGAAATATAAAAAAAAAAAAATCCAAACCTTGGTGAAGGTATACATGTGTACAGGTCACAGCGCCACACATCTGTTTGGTTTTCCTTTACAGTAGCTCATTTTATTTTTTCAATGGACTCAAACATCTGGCTAAACTCACATTAGACCCCTGGAGGCCAGCTTCCAATCGACCGTCATGCGGAAAAGACAGAAGTGACAAGAACAAGCCCACTCACACTGAGTCAGCCTGCCTCTCATTAGGCACACGGCCCGCACTGACCCCGGCCGACACACATGCTCGGCTGGGTCGGCACTCTAGATGACTCCCAGGGAGAGGGACTTGTCACCGGAAATAGCCGGAATCCATCTAATTGGAGATGTTTCTCCACACAGCATCTTATGCTATAAAACAATGACACATGGAAAAGGTCCCCGTCTGTAAGTGGGCCACTGTCTGCAACTGTTGGTTTTGAGGGAGATGGGTCGGGACAGCGAGGGACGTGTGGCCGTACAGTCCAGTAAATCAGTAAGGCAGCGCATTTCTTACTTTCTTACACAATGATAAACCGGGACCGAGGGCATGTAACGTTTATCAAACCAGGCAAATCTGGTGTATTTCACAACACCACATCACTGAGCCCAATCTGAACGATGATCAATATGCAGGATAGGGCAGAAATTTGGGTTTGCTGAATACTGAACGCAATAAATGTGTTCAGTAATGTTTCATTAGAGAAATAATAAAAAAAAAAAACCTAGATAAAGCATAATTTTTGACATGCATGTGTAAAACCATTATCTTTTTGCATATCAACAACACATTTAAAAACATAAATTTTATTAATTATTGACCGTCATCCACGTTTGAGCACACAAAGCAGAAACCCACCCTTGCAAGGGTCACATCATCGTCATTTATTTTCATTTATGACTGTTTCAAGAAGTAAAGTCACATTCAAATTACACATCGAGGGAAAGTCTGTAAGGGTCTAACCAAAATATGTGACATCCTGGCTAATACACGACACCTGTATGAATAAAATATAAAACATTATTTTTTACTGACTGCCTAAGTAACTGTTTTCTAAAAGCCCTGCGAAATCTATCTGTATTCACACATGTTAATTCATTTTTGTATTCCGAATATCCATATCTTTGACATGGATTCTGTTACATCTGAAACGTCAACTTTTTGGACACTTTGCCCTGTTTCTGTGACAATGAGCAAGATTACAGTGTGGTGGTGTAAGCATTTATCTTTTATGACCTCAAGTGACACTGCACCAAGCCTTACACAACACACAATGACGGTGGAGGTGCAAAAGGATCGCAAAAATCCTTCAAATAGTCACATGAAATATGAGCAACAGCTGTCTATACCCTGCACACCTCATGTAGCCCAAATCGAACCGAACGGGTGAAGAGGCTCGACTCTGGGGAACCAGGGCCCGTGAATTCCACAGCTTCATAGCTGTGCATCCATGCTGCCGACAGAACCTCCTTGAGCAATGTTCCTATCTGAGATTGACATCTTGGAAAGTCGGTCCAGCTGGACCTTTTTTAAAGCCATTAGGAGCTCTCTGAACATGGTGAGGCCCTCTGTGCTCCAGATGTAGACCTGTACAGAGGAATGAAATGAAGTCCAGCAAATGCTTGTTCACGATTCCCACACAGTCACGGTATTTACAGTGTTACTCTGGTACAACAGAGTTACAAATACGAGGACCAACTGTAGAAAAACAAGCCTTCCCCCATTTCCCCTCTGGTTTCTTGAATAACTATATGTCAATCTTCGATAGATCTTTGTCTAGACCTTCCTACATCTCATGAACCTGGCTAACCCCTCACTCCTCATAGCACCACTTGCAGAAACTGCCTGCGTTGTTCAGCGGGTGAGGCTTCTGTTGACATGACAACAGGCCCAGGGCGATGTTCTGTAGAACACACCTCCACAAACACGGCCGGACCGTCTCAGGCTCACCGTCAGGACCACGCCAGCCCCCCGAGGAATCCGGACGACTAAGCAATTCTCCACACTCCGCTTATCTGACTCCGGATCAGCTCTCCGGGGCAACATTTGACCTGACCTCTTAGATCTTGACGAACTACGCAAGGCACACCAACTGCCCCAGATGACTGACGCAACAGGCCGCGTCAGCGAAACAGGAACGACTGCATGTAGAACCGCCTCCAACTCCCATCGCTCCACACGGAGCTCCAGAAGATAAGAACAATTCTTGGCAGGCATCTACAGTAATGAGCTAATTGCAGAAACCACATTACTGTTGTACTGCTGAATAAAAAAAAAAAAAAAAAAGACAAACGTCTCCTGTGCCGACGTCTCCAGTTTCCAAGTACAGAAACAGAGGTGTGATTAAGGACAGGTAAGGACGCTGCTCTTTTATTCCCACAGGGCTGCGTCGGACAGACGAGGGAAAGATGTTATCACCTCGCAGGTGCCGGTCCGTTCAGTCGCGCCGGGTGGAAGAACAGGAGGTGCTGATCGCCACGGCGATCCGACCGCACTATAGTCCATGGCCGTCCAACCGTGCGTGACCTGGACTACCACGGTGTGTGTGCGTGCTGCGGTCGCACGCCACATCTATCATTCCGTTTTTCTTTTTCCCAAACGATCCATGCCGTCAAAATCAGGCCGAAGTATCAGAACGGTATCGCCTGTGTGTTAACAGCACCACGGTCTTCCTTTGTCCCCCCCCCCCATCGAGTTTCCACCCCAGCTGTGGCAGCCTGGAGCCGATCAGGAACGGATACGCTGCCAACACTTCCATCCACCACCCCACCCCCCAGGCACCAGGTGCTGCGCCCCAACACCGCTGCCAGGAACGCAGGGCCCGACCCGGCGGCCCACACACGGCAGCCCACACTCAGGCCCGTCGAGCGAGAGGGACACTGAGCCAGGGGTGAAAAGACATTTTACTGGGGTCTGGGCTGGGACGGTGCCAGTCCCTCCTAAGTCCCTCCTCCCCTACCCACGAACCTCCATCTGCACAGGAGGGGGTGCACCACAGGTTTACCCAGCACAGGGTCTGATGGGAGTAAGGGGGGGCAGAGTACAGAAGACCGAACAGACAAAAAAGAACAGCATTCTGACCAGACACGTGCTATTTAAATGCAGAATCATTTAAAATGCAAAAAATAATAATAATAATAATTGTTGTTATCATTTTTTAAAGGTTCGGACGAGCCCTTTTCATGGCATGCCCAGGCACTTTTCATGCTCCAAAACATGTCAAAAAGTAGTTTTAAAAACCAAGTGAATATATAGTCCAAACTGCGCGTGTCCGGCGGAAACACTTGTCGCGTCGAACGCGCAGAAGAGAACCGCGTACTCACATGAACTCGGTACTGAAACGGGTTCTAAAGAAGTCCGCCTAGGAAAGGTCCGGCTCGGAGCAAGAGGCGCCCATCGCGCTCGAC
Organism: Denticeps clupeoides; assembly: GCF_900700375.1. Classification (NCBI taxonomy): domain Eukaryota; kingdom Metazoa; phylum Chordata; class Actinopteri; order Clupeiformes; family Denticipitidae; genus Denticeps; species Denticeps clupeoides. The sequence goes on along the minus strand of NC_041710.1, from coordinate 10,006,042 downwards.
CGGGATCTCGGGATCGACTCCGGTCCGCGCGGAGAGCGACTCCTGCAGTGCGCGCTCCCGCCGCCTCCGGCGTCGCCACGCCCCTCCGTGGACGCGGGGCCGCGCACCAGCTCACCTGCGGATTCGGGTTTAAATGTGCCCTACACGACCCCCGCTGCAGCGGGTCTACAAGCCCCTGAGATGTCTGACAACTGACAAACTGACAATTTACTTTACTTTATTTTTATCCAAAGCGACTTACTGGAGGAAGACACCCGCAATTCCCGTTCGATTTCTATAGATTTTGAGTTTACAAAAACTAAGAGCCCTGATAAGGCCTAACTTGTCAGCAAAGAGCATGCTCGGAGATGGTTAAGTGCTAGACGAAGAAAATTATATATATATATATATACACACACACACACACACACACACACACACACACACACATATATATATATATATATATATATATATATATATATATACACACACACACACACACACACACATATATATATATATATTTATTATTATTTTGTGCAGTGTGTACGCGTGTGCGTGTGTAAGTGTCAGATTTGTCTGAAATACTTTTTGAATAAGTGGGTTTTCAACTTTTATATCAACAATTATATCATTTAAAGGAGTAAAATGCTTATTTTCTAACGTAACTACTGAATATCTTCTGCATTATTGAAAGCAGCTGACCGCCCGTCGACAGAAATTGGCAGAAAATGCGAATATATAAAACAGGGCTCACATTCAGACAGTGAATGTCAGCCAAACTCAGAGCTCTGATGCTGCCGAATTTGGAAAAGTTGTACCTTTAAAATAAAATAAAAAGTTTTTTTTTTATTGTCAGATATCCTGAAAGATAAAATATTTTAATTGAGATAATTTGCTCATTTTCACTACACAGACATTTCTGTCCAATTTCTTCCGCAGAGTATGTATGTACGTATGTTTATGTGGAATATTGTGATGAATACCAATACGCTAACCCAGTTTCCTTGAAAAACACAGATTGTAAAATCACTCATCACGAAATCCCTAAATGTCACACATGTGCATTATAATAAAATAAATGAGCATGAGGTGACAACACTGTAATGTAATGACAAATAAGGAAAACATGATCATATGATTAAGATTTGAAATTTTTGGTATTTTACTTTAGACTATAAATTATAAATGGGCTCAAAATCTGATATTACTTCCAATGAAAGAAAGAAGATCAAAGGAGTCAAAGACAAGATTAGACAAGTTTTGGAGGAGTTGGAGAGAGATATAAAAGAAGCGCTGTTTTCCAAAACCTGCATAAGTCTAACTAACAGAAAAAATACCCAAAATGGGAGAAAATTGCACACAGAATTACTGGCTGCAGCGGCCATTAGTGATCTGGCACAAAAGTAAGGAAAAACGGCAACAGACGACTCAAGTGTGGTCAAAAGAATAAGGGCAGAGGCATCATGAGAAGGAGCCAAGGATGATGGAGACCAGTTAGAGGCCATAGCCCCGCTCTCTCTCGCCCACCCCAGAAAAGAGGGCATAACACAGCCGAGAGTTTCTGAGGGAGTGACCAGAAGAGTCTCCATCCATCTCATCGCAACGTCTCCAGCGCCCTGTCACACCCTGCCAAGTCACCTGCAAGCAGTGAGTTGGACACGCGTGAAGGCAGTCAGGAACGCGTACATCTGGAATGAGAGAGGCTACGACTGGAAGGAGAACTGTTCCAGATGAGACAAGTAAAGCTGCAGGCCGGGACAGAAATGTCAGGGCCAGTTCAACAGGCTCTTCATTTCTGTTCCCATCACATGAATCCCATCATATGAAAAAAGAGAGCACTTTACTCTTGGATAGTGTGTCTATACACACCAGACCAAAAAGAAGTGGGGTTTTGATGTCACCATTATCTTGTTACGTCCCACGCCCTGCAGGGTGGGTCTGTTTGTCTGCAGGACTGTCACGTGCAGAATGTGTCCTCCCGGAGTTCCAGAACTGTCCTGTGGTTCCTCTTTATGTTACTTACTGTTCACTGTACGTAGTTATTATTCACAGACAAAAGCCACACTGAGGGCTAACCCTCTCTTTGTGGAGTCTGTCCGAGTTTGTCCAAACTAGTGCAGTCCAACACCAACCCCTAGACACGGGGACGTGACAATCTGCAACAAAGTGCACACATCTGCACCAGCATACAAGCAAAATTCTGAGACCCCCAGATGATTTCTGTGGTGTAACATATCTCCTCAGGAACTTGGGGCTTAAATAATGTAAATCCGCATTCATGATCAACACTTGTCACGCCAATAACCTTGATATCACAGTACCAGGGCAGAAAGAGATGACGGCCTAGGCATGTGCAGCTGACATTTATTTGTGGCCGGTGGCTTCAGTCATAGTTCTAATGGGAACTAATGAAAGTTCTCATTCAGTCAAGTAAAGAAGGAAAACCCCACTATATTCTCAATGTTCAGGTTTTATTGAGGATGCAGGTGATGAAGTGATGAACACAATAAAAAGTTTGGCCATGCCTACTCTTTGGCGGTTATACATAAACATATTTAGTCATTTTTGAATCAGGGGAAAGCAAAGTATGCTTGATTAATCTGTTTTTTTCAGGATCGCCTCTTTTTATCTGCTTTGTTCACTATTGTCATCATCAAAAGCCGCTTAATGAGATGCTCATTAACATGAGTGAATGATAAGAACGTGTTCAGCTTAAACCTTCAGGACTGTTGGAAACCATCACCGTTGTCTTACTTAAGGTGGTGAAGGGAAACCAAGAGAGTGAATAGCCATTGATTGTGTTATTTCAGAGTCCTGTGTCTTCAGTTCTGTTCTATTAGGAAAAAAATCAAGACCCATAAATGAGTAGGGGCGTCCACACTTTAGACTGGAAGTCTACACACGGAGCAAAGTGCATTAAAGCCAATCTGTTGAATCGTGGCTACAACCTTTTTGAATGAAGGAGCAGAATTTCGATGATGAAAGAAACTGGAAAGTGGTGGAAACCCAGCCTTCTCCTCACCTGCTCTCTGAGTCTCTCCTGGTGGCCCATGATGGCGGAGGCATGGTGGGGGTACTTCTGCTTCAGATGTTCCAGGAAGGCCTCGCGCTTGCGGTCCACGTTGTGGGGCTGCATGGTGAGCACGTCGTTAGCAGTGCGCGGCCCCCCCACAGTGTGTCGTCTGGGGACAGTGCGTGCTGACCAGGGGTCGTTGGGGTCACTGTCGTCTGTGCTGCTGCCCTGCTGCCTGCTGCTGCTGTCATCATCAGGACAAGACAGCCTCACCCCACTGCTGCCCACCTCTGACATTTAAGAAAGATGACACTGTTAACATTTTGACCACATGTATCTATGTTACCAGAGTGAATGTCCTCATGATTCTCAGTGTCATGGTGCCTGTGTGCATTGCATGTGCAATTCATTTTTGTTATTCCAGAGAAGAGTACAACCCCATTTACTCCCTTGGGCTGCACTATTCTTAGAATTAAATCAAATGTAACAGTGTTACTTCCTGTCATTACATTGTAAAAGTAATCACTGCACCAATTCAAGAGAAATTTCGCCGTGGAATTAAGCAAGTGACCCACATCAACGATTTCATTCCATGTTTTTATGATTCTACCTCCAGATACTAACAAGCCCTTAGCGGCCAGCATGCAGTCAAACTGGACCTCAGGAGGTAGCTGCATGTGTGGCACAATGCCTACAGCCAATTAGCATGACATGCTATTAATTCTGCCCCCGGAATGACTATCAGCAGAGCAGGACAGCATTAGCCAAGTGGGAGCAATTACAGTGATGAGTGTCCAGCGATAAACAGGCCGGTACAGAGCCTGCACCCCCTCAGAGCAGAAAGGCAGACATCTCATTAAGTGCCCATGGCAGGCCACTGGCATTGTAGGCCTTCTGAGTAGTCACACCTCACGCAACACAGCAGAGGCGTGTAAGTCGCGGAAACACTCCAGGAAACTCAAGCCAACCCTTGTCCACAAGAGAGTGCCCTATTATTTTCTTTAAGCCACGTGGAAATGTTTGATTTTGATATCAGACGATGTGAAACCCAAGCAGATGAAGTTGTTCTCAGGGGTGAAAATCTTCCAATAAAAGTGTTAGTGGTAGACAGTACTGGAAGGAGGGGAGAGCACATGCCTGCAACAATCCAAATTCAACACCACTCACGATTGCACTTCCAGCAAGAAAACAATTCTTTATATTCTTTATAAAGAAATGTATATATAAAAAAAGCAGGAAGTGATGGCGAAGTGAAGAATTTGAAAACGATCCACTTTGTTGAGATCCATTGTTGGCTTCAGAAACATAAAAAGTGATTAAAAAGTTTGTAGAGTGATACACGCTATCCTACAATTGGAAAGCACAAGTCATTTTAAACCTAAAATTAAATTAGGTTTAATTTACACTTTAGGGTAGCTTAGTAATTAGTAATCTGACCAATGTTCTGGTTGTTCTCTTCTTTTCTTTGGTGTCTGCATCTGAAAATGCTCGGTTTGGGGAATTTGGAGAACCCTTCTCACCTCCATTTCCAAAACAGTGGCCTCTTACCAAGAGGTTGAGATTGGAACTTGGGGTCAGACATTTTTCAACTTTCATGAATGGAATTCATGATGATTTATTGTGTGCATAGAATGTGGTAATTGCAGTTTGTGTGGAAATACTTCAATGCCACGTATGATCTACAACAATCTACTCATGACATTTGCAGTGTTGCACTTCCTGTCATTTCAGTAAACAAGACAGGCAACAAAACAGGAAAGTGAAGTCCCAGGAGCAATCACTGCCCAAGAGGCTGCTTGTTTTGTGGACCTAAACTACATTCCCTGGCATTCGGCTTGAGGTTGGACAGCATGCTGCTCGTAGATTCAAGACGGGCGTGTAGCGACTCCTCAGACGCAGCGGATTTGGGCTTCTAGAGGCACATCCACGATTGTCTTTCATAGGTTTTACTCAATGCTGAATCGCTACCTCATCTTTATGAACTCTGCTATCTGGAGTATGAGAGATTCATACTTCAAAGTGCCAACGGACTAATGACAGAGCAGCAAATAATCCGCTTTAGACTTTATCTTAGACAGGCCATTTGGGCAGGAGACTGAGTGTCTAAGGCGGATGGTCTGGGAGTCAGACCGCTGCTTTCTCTATCTGTGGAATTTTCTCCTGAAGGTGGGAGGCAGAGTTAGGTGGGCTTTCCCCCAACGATGGGAAATGGATTCATCAGTCTGCTTTGAGCAGTATAGGACCAATCAAAGACTTGAGGCAGAGCTAAATCTGACTGCCCTCCACCCAGATTAGGGACTTGCTGAGATACCAAAGCCAAAAGGATTGCATGTTCAGATCCTGAAGGATATCGCTGAAGCTCCCACAGGGTTCTGTTTTGGTACCGTCTGCTATGAGTGTTTACGTCTGCAGAGAAGACAAACGTGCAGCGATTAGCTCACAATGCGAGGCTGTGTCTCCTTAAGCCACTAAACCCCACTTCCCATCACGCTTAAGTCACTTTGGCAGGAAACTGACCAGGGCCTTCATCTCTTTAACTGTGACCATCACATGACTTATCCCTCATGGAAGGGTTAGCGGATCTAATGCTGAACTTTGGGTGACACAGCTACTTTGTCCTTTCAGCAAAACAACAAAAAGAGAAGCAAAAAAGAAAAGTGAATGTCATTGTGATACACTGCAGCACAACACACGGTGCACACAAGGAAATGTGTCCTCTGCCAAGTTCAAGGGGACATCAGTGCCACCATGGTGGTTTAGGATTTATTATGGGTTCACTTCCTTACCCGCTAGGCCGCCACTGCCCAATAACAACACAACAACAATGACAATGGGTCACACGTGTGGAGACAAATGTGTACAGTGACTTATACAGGTTCAGTCAGTCTATCTGTGAAAGTTGAAGCCATTCAGCAAGGGGATAAGGACACAAGTGAAAGTGAAAATTATTGTGAAATACTAGCACACGGTGCACACAAAGAAATGTGTCCTCTACTTTTAACCATCACCCTTGGTGAGCAGTGGGCAGCCATGACAGGTGCCTGGGCAGCAGTGTGTGGGTATGGTGCTTTGCTCAGTGGCCCCTGACATTAAAGGTAAGGCTTTATACACTAGGAACACATTTCCATCTAAAAAACAGACATCCCATCAGACACCAACTTTTTATCTGGTGTGTGGATGTAATTCCAGAATCTGATGAATGCAACGGTGAAATAAATTGAGCAAGTAATGCCAGAAGCAAACAGGAATTGTCATAAATAACCAGAAACTACCAACGATTAGTTATTTTAAGTGGGCTGAACAGGGCCCAGAAATTGCATTCAGTCCTTATGTTGTCTTGTCATGATAATTATATTTTAATTAAATCACAACAAATTAATGGCATGTATCAGACACCTCTTATCCAGAGCAATTTACAGTCAGTTTATTACTGGGACAGTCCCCCTGGAGACACTCTAGGGTTATGCATCAAGGATAGTAAATGTGACTTTGTGGTCTTCTGGTTCATAGATGGTTGTCTAACCCACTAGGCTTCAACCAAACTTCAGAGCTTTTAGGAGAGTCTTAGGGAGCTAAGCAGAAAATCTCAGATGAATCATGTCCAGATGAGGAACACAGTTTTAAATCTGATTTTTTTTTTCTGAAAACAATAGAAAACGACATGATAGTTGTGCAGACCTCCGGGTGACCTGGTATGCCTGCATTACACAGAGGAAGAGGAAAAGAGTTCTGATCTTCCTGCATGGGCAGCTGGGAAAGCCGAATGAGTTCGGACACCTCTGTAAAACGAATCTCCTGCAGAGTGATGATAGTTACCTCTTTCCTCTGTAGCTCTGCTGTCTCAGAGTAATTGGAGAAAACACCCACAAGCTACTTTTTATTTTTAAGGTCCCATAATCACATGACACTGCACTTAAAAAATACTTCAACTTCAGTTGGAACCATGGATCTCGGTAAATCTGAACAATCAGTTAATGTCCTGTTGAAGGGTCAGACGTTGGCATTTGTCCTCACAAATTATAATGTCGAGCCAGTCGAGAACCAGCTAAAACTCGGCCATGGTACAAGAAATTTTGTTACTTTACTCTCAGGACAATCAGTGCAGAATTTTACACTGAGTCCAAGGGAAGCGTGCATTGGTTACAGAGCCAGCACACGACACCAGTGGGACATCACCCCTGACCGTGGGTCAGAGGGCCAGTGTGAAGCGTCATCCCAGAGCATGTCCAGAGCAAACAGGATGGATGCAGGATTGTATTTTTAGTGTGACTCTAATCCTTCTGGACAAGAGGGGATTAATTACAGGAAAAAAATGCTGTGTATGGATGTTAAATAAAGTTAAATAAATACCATGTAACAGCGTTACAGTGGTAATAATTACTGCAGGGGTCTTTAGTTAGCTGTTTGTGTTTTAGAATGTCTTGCACACACCGGTTTGCTTTGTCACTGATGCCACTGTTGCCAAATGTGTGAAATCGGCTGCTCTCGTTCCCCAGCCAGTGCCTTGCTTTTCCTTTCCCTGTGCACTGGTACACATGACGAGAATTGGATAAGACAAAGATTCAGATGCAGCAGCAGGACAAGCCATGCGACTCCCAGCTTGCTGGGACAGGCAGGCTGCCTGCGTATTCAGAAACACATGAGGTGCAGGCAAAACTGAGGAGACGAGCCTGACAAGTGCAAACTTGCTAAATGCTTCCCTCTACCTTTTCTGAATGAAGCCGTTTCAAACCAACTCAGATGCAGCTGATTGTCAGTCTGCAGGATAATTAGGGTAAGATAAAAAAAAGCAAAAAAATTAGTAATATTCTTTAAAATCATTCACTGTCACCCCTGTCCTATGTGGGTAAGACACTCGCCTGTGAACCAGAAGACCCAGGTTCAAATCCCACTTACTACCATTGTGTCCCTGAGCAAGACACTTAACCTTAAGTTGCTCCAGGGAGACTGTCCCTGTAACTGCTGATTGTAAGTCACTCTGGATAAGGGCATCTGATAAATGCTGTAAATGTAAATGTAAATTGATGAGAAAGGTTTGATCTTTTTCATTTTTGATAAACTTTTGTCTTTGAGACCAGCCAACAAACTCTTTTCTCCAAAAGACTCTGATTTATTGTCGTTTATCTCATCTTCTCTACAGGCCATCCATCTAGAGAGGAAAGAATTTATAGGAGGTGTAAATTTACAATAAAAGTAATGCATACACCGACTTTCTGGGATTATGGGAATTTTCTCAATTTCATCAATGTTTTTAAAAGATGAACACTTTTGTCTCCCATACGGTTTGTGGACTGTTTTTTTATGCAGCACAGCTACAGTAAGGAAAAGACAATGCATTTTTAAAAGTGCTTTCAGCCCAGGCCTGTTTCTCAAAAGAATGTTTTTTTAAATTGACTGTATTCAAATGCATGGCCCACTGCTGAGTCTCCCGGACGCCTGAACCGCCCGTGATAAGCAGCTTAACAGACTCACCTTCCTGGCACGTAATAAGAAAATAATTATTTTTATCTGCTCAGTCACCCCATATTTTATTTCGATGTAAACAAAGAATTAATTTCACCCTGATGCCCTATGACTTGAAGTGTCCATAACCATGAGAACGCAAACCTAAGCCTCATGCATCATTTTTCATTTTAATTGGTTATGAGGGGGTTCATCAAATTGTGCTAAAAATGACAAAGTCAAACCTGCAGCATGAAATCAGAAGCCGAGCGAACATTGAGGGTGCTGTGCCAGTTCTGATGCACATCAAAGCCTTTATGTCAGTGCCCTCTAGTGTCTGTGAGAGTCACAAAGTTGGGGAAACGGGAAATGCTCTGCACTCCAATGTAATTTAATGATTTATTTCTTCCTGATAAAACAAGTGCTCCTAAAACGATGTGCTGCTTAACATTACTAGGAGCACTTCTTCCATTTACTTACAAATAAATAATGAACGAAATTTAGTTAATGAACAATAACAATGAGAGTCTGTGGTGCTTATTCATGAGGTTACAGGGTTACAGAGGGCAAAGGTCACATTATTAACAAATCTCAGTACCATGTTCCATATTTGAGACAGTTGTACCAGGTATGCGCTATCTTACAGGTATGCTTCATTCACAAGTTCATATGAGCTCTGCATTATGGATCTTGGGCGAAGATTCCAAAACAAATAATACTGAATTAGTATTGTTCAGATCCTTGATGTAGATTGGAGGCACTATTGGAATATTGTTTCATGTTTCCTGACATTATAAGAGTGCAGAGGGATATTCTGTTGACCTGGCAGTTCAAATTGGCACTCAGATCCTGGACAGGATATCCCATTTCCCTGTCCTTGGTCAGATCATTGAATGCTGGGTCATTTGCGTGCACACAGTCAGTAATGACCGGTGACAGCAGGGTTCTGTCCTGCACCACATGTTGTCACTGTTGTGTGAGGATGTATATACAATCACCCATTCTGAAATCCTCACAGGTTTTCAGTTTTACAATCTATAGATCATAGAGATCATAAAGATCTATAGATCTATAATATACTGTACGTCACTGTGCTGAATGACAAGACACTTACAAAGTGTTATTAATGATTTGATCATAATATAAGCCAAAGTAGGCCCAGACGTACAATTACCAACCCATCCCAAAATGCATTTCTTTTTCAGTGGGTGTTGAGCACATTGCACTTCACAAGCAAATTTCATGCAAACTAGTCTGTCTCTGGGGCTTAAACAAAAATTCTCTCCATCCCTACTCACCATCTATTATTACTCACTCCTAAAGTCCTACATCTCCACATGCTGTTCCCACGATGTCCCAGGAGGGCTGCCCACTGCTCAACAAGGGTGATGGGTTAAAAGCAGAGGACACATTTCATTGTGTGTGCCGTGTGCTGTGCTGCACTGTTTCACAATGACAATCTATTCACTTTCACTTTCGATTACCACTGCTGCAGCACTACATCTTTTGTTAATGTTAGTGTTGTTTCACTTTGCGGGTGCTCTCTGGGGTTTGCATGTGCATGTGGGTTCACCCCAGTTTGTCTGGTTTCTACCAGTGTCTTTAGTGGTATTTTGTGAACAGCTAAAAGAAGTTGTAAGTGGTATTTAAGTTGGACAACTAGGATTGTCCAACAAGCAGATGAGAAAAGGAGCCATCGTGTATTTAGCCTTAAGGTAACAAGGTAATTGAACTGTGTTGTTTTCTGAAATTTACATTGAATAAACAAGTAAAATCATTAGAATGATGGGTGGCACTATAAGATCTGCACCAGAACGTGACCACCATGCCAAACCCGCAAGTGAGGTTGTCCTCTCAAGTATAGAATCCTATGAACATTCATGGGATTAATCCTTTCATGAGTTTAATGGTGGCTGTGGTGAGGTTATATAAGATCATGCACAAGGTGGGAAATTAATCTTTGACTAAATGCATATTTTTTAGACTCCATGCAGATAAAGGGGCATTTGGGGGATGCTACAGAGAGACCTGGCATGGGCAGCTTAACAGTGTTTTTATGCAGGCTCATCAACTACAGAGGCAAATGACATCAGGCTTTTCTGCTTCTTTAAGGATAAGACCCTCTCCTGACCACACAGGACAAATCACATTCTGACAGGCGTGACTCATTTTCTGCTTTAAAATGTCACTGCAAGGCCACGAGTGTGACTAAGGTCCTGTAATGATGAGAATATAACTGCATTTTAGGATATTAAGATTATTTTTAAGAGGACATTTTGTGCTGGAAAAGGGGGGTACAAATTAGATTTAAACACAAATTCTCTGCATTCTTTGTCTGCATTCTTGGAACCATGAAAGCATGTTGTAAGTCGCTCTGGATAAGGGAGTTTGCCAAATGCCTTGAATATAAAGGAAATATAGCCTGTGTAATTTTGCTGACATATTGGGGAGCTGCATCCCTTCACACCAAATCTATTACACGTTTCCTTGTCAAACCTGTTCAACAAAGCTGCTGATAGAAAGAATGTGAATAAACGTGTGGCAGTGATACATGAGAGATTAAAACCACCCCATGTTTAGTAGATTTTTTTGTTCTTGAGTTTCATTCTTCGGCCTCTAAGGACTATGGAGTTCAAAATTAGGCACAGTACAGTTTCACCCAATCCAAAACGACTGAGCAGGGCAGTGAATATGGCCATTGCTCCACAATTTATCCAGACGCTGAGCATACGTTTGTTTACCTGACCTACGGTCACACGTTGGAGCAGTTAGCACAGATTCAGGTGTACAACGTTTCCCTCACCACCAGAATGGGAGACCTCATGCTGAGACCCCCTCAACTGGTACCGTCTCTGCTGAGTCTGCAGTCCCGTTTTGGCTCCGGCTCAGCACTGGCAGGACTGGCAGCACCCCTAAGCAGAAACGCTGGTCAGCAGACCCGAGGAATGTGCTCTGGACAGAACAGCCCCCCCGCACCGAGCCCGCGACACAAACAATACGGCTCAAAAGATTTGGCCTGTGATCCCTCATCAGCATTTCAGCAGACCACCGAAAACAATTAACTCTCATTGGCCAGCTTTTTTTTTTTTATAACAAGCTTTATTTAGCCTCAGTGCTGGGCCTGCCAACGCTGTCTACAGCTGGACTGTTAGTATTAAGAAGAGCAGGGGCCAATTCACAAGTGATTTACATTTCAGCAAATACCTCACTGACAAAAAAAAAAACAAATGCACAAAATCCTGCAGAAATATGTTGACTACAGCCAACGCAGAGGTTCTTCTTGGGAAACTTGCGGTAAAGATGTCTCTCACCATCAAAGTGCTACATGGGAACTGTCCACAGTGGCCCAGAGTAAATGAATTTCGAAAAGTGTTCAGAGAAACACGAGGAGGTATTTGGGCTCATTCCATGAATAAATACGCATTTATGGTAAGGGGAACTGGACGGAGAACGTCAGGCTGCCAGACGGCTGGCCAGAAGAAAAAAAAAGACATTTCTGGAATGTCGGTTTAAACCTTCCAGATTTTCGAGCCAGGGTGGTCGTGAGCCGTGAGCAGCTCGAAGCAGTCTGATATTGAAACCTTTCGTCCGTCCCACCGGACTACAGCTGCCATGCTGCCACAGAGCTCTTTTAATTATGCTCCAGATCAATATGGACTCTATCTCCTCGGTTCTCTTAAGTGGTGCTCATAAAAAAAACCACCCCATCAGCTTTCAGAACAGTGCAGTGGCATGAACAAGTCCTCAAGTGCACACTGCACACGCACAGTTTTCTTGGGACTAGACGCCCTGCATCACACAAATGTGGACACACGCACACTCCTGGCTTAGACGTCACTCTTTTGCACCCTGTTGGTAAAGTTTATCTCATCCTAAGATACACCTGGAGCGATATCCCAGAGCCTTGTACATTCATACTGTACAAACATCCCGTTAAACTGAAAACATAAGAGAAAATGGAGAGAGGGGATTTCCAGTTGCTCACCCAAAGTCCCTCTGCTGTCCTGCCACGAGCTTGTCACTCACTCCTGTACTGGTGTCACTAGAGGCACCTCAGGGGCTTTACTCTGTACCACCCTCTCTGTGCCCACAGCCTGTGTGTCTGTCCACCAGCTAACTGTGAGCGCTGAGCTCCAACAATGTCCCCTTCCTGTCACACACCACCCAGCTCTTCAATGACTTCGGCGCACACGCACACACACACAATGTTTATTTAACTCTGTGTGTGTGTCACAGAGAGAGGAGTACAGAAAACTCCCTAACTGTGTGAGAATGTGAAGTCGTTTAGTTTCTTGGAACTTACACAATTTCTGTGTGTGTGTGTGTGTGTGTGTGTGTGTGTGAGTGCAGCTGTAGGTGTGTGTTGAAAGGGGGATATCCTCTGCAGCACTCGTCTCTAACAAAGGTGTGGCGTCTTCTTCCTGAGTCTCCTACTCCACTCCACTCTGGACAAAGGAGCCCAGGCTGGAAACGGGTGAGTGACTTCATCCTCGCATTTCGCAACACACACATGCCCCTGACTCGTCCAGCGACCCACCCTGGCTGTGACCCCTGGTGAAAAACAGCACGACCAACGCCTCTGAGGAGGTGGATTGTGTTACACCTGCCTAACTGGAAAACAGAAATTGACACCATTTCCTGAGGAGATACTTCAGCTGGGAATCTAGTTAGATTTAAAATTTATTTCGATCCACAAATCACTGTTTTTATTTTAGATATGTCCAATGTAGCAAAACATCAAGCTATCCATTCTTCCAATGTTTTTGAGTTGAGTTGGTGACATTTCAAAAAATGAATTTTCTTCTCTTAGTTTTTCAGCACTAAAAATGACAACATGAAAAATCTGAGAAATCACATGTATATAAGTATTCACGGCCTTTGCTCAGTACTTGTTTGATGCACCTTTGGCAGCAATAACAGCCTTAAGTCTTTTTGTATATGATGCACATCTGTTGGCACATCTATCCTTGGCCAGTTTCACCTCTTTGCAGCACCTCTCAAGCTTCATCAGGTTGGATGGGAACCGTCAGTACACAGCCATTTTAAGATCTCTCCAGAGATGTTCAATCCGATTCAAGTCTAAGGTTTGGATAGGCCACTCAAGGACAGAGTTGTCCTGAAGCCACTCCTATTTTGGCTGTGTGCTTAGGGTCATTGTCCTGCTGAAAGATGAATCGTCGCCACCAGTTCAAGAGTGCTCTGGAGACGGTTTTCATCCATGATGTGTGTGTACATTTCTGCAGCCATCTTTTCCTCTATCCTGACTAGTCTCTCAGTTCCTGCACCTGAGAAACAACCCACAGCATGATGGTGCCACCACCATGCTTCGCTGTAGGGATATTGACCTGGTGATGAGCAGTGACTCCTGGCATTCACACCAAAGAGTTCAATCTTTGTCTATTCATAATTTTGTATGGTCTGAGAGTCCTTCAGGTGCTTTTTGGCAAACTCCAGGAGGGCTGCCATGGGCCTTGTTCTAAGGAATGGCTTCTGTCTGGTCCCTCTACCATATAATCCTGATTGGTGGATTGCTGCAGAGATTGTCCTTCTAGAAGGTTCTCCTCTGCCCGCAGAGGACCTCTGGAATGCTGACAGGGTGACCTTGGTCACCTCCCTGACTAAGGCCCTTCTCTCCTGATCACTACGTTTAGGTGGCCGACCAGCTCTAGATAGACTACTGCTGGTTTTTGAGTCACTGTGCTATGTGTTGATGAACTATCAACTGAACCATCAACCTGAGGTGTGGGCCTTTCCAAATCATGTCCAATCAACTGTTTTTTTCCATAGGTTAACTCCAAATAAGCTGCAGAAACATCTCAAGGATGATCAGGGGAAACAGGAGGCACCTGAGCTCAATTTTGAGCTTCATGCCAAAGGCTGTGAATACTTATGTACAGTACATGTGCAAAAATGTTTAAGTGATGCACTATGAATTCTTTGCACATGCACTGTATGTGCACATTCCTTTTAAAAATGGTTTTGGGCACTGCTGTGCTGCTGGAACTCTTGCTTCTGATGCTGCCCTTCCCCACTATTTCTGCATGAAACTGAAGGTAGGAGGAACAGGTTTCACTCTGTGAACTTGCAGACACCCACCATTTCCCTGCAAATCAGCACTTCACTAACCTTTATTCATGTTTTCTTAATGGGAAAACTTCAGTGTGTTTTCAGCTGCAGCTACAGGAAGCTGAATGTGAACATTGTGTGCCATGCATTCTTAAACATCAAGTGGAAGAGTATGAAAGTTTCATCTAAGCTGAAGTCCAGAACATGATTCTGACTTCAGCCCAGTATGAAGCCAGAGCCTAAGGATCCTCTTTTCCGAAATTGTATTACCTTGTCTTCATTTGCATGCTATCCTGATGCCCTTTTTTGTTCTCCTAACCAAAGAGCTGTTCAAGAAGCGGCAGTCTATTACAGACAATGCGAATAACAGTTTACTTGAGCATCTGAAGCATGTGAGATTCATGGACAGATGATAAAAACATGGCCAGGTTGAATTTGAAAATAAGTTTATCTAACGTGAGACAATGCAATTCTGGCAACAACCAATAGGAACCAAAGGGATGGTACTTTGCTCAGTGGCACCTCAGTGGCATCTTGGCGGCTCGGGATTCATACCTTTGGATTGCAGGTCCGCATCCTTACCCGCTAGGCCACCACTGCCCCATTAAACAAGCCCTTCAAGCCGAAACTTAATGGACAATGCTGTCAACACACTCTTCTAATATGCTGTGTACCACACAAACACACTCATGAACTCACAAACACACTCATGAACTTTTACATTTTTTATGCTTTCGCCAAAGATATGACCAGGCACTCTGGCCATGGAAGACATTTAGTATTTAGCATGTGATAGTGAAACACGCTCACGGCCCTCTTACGGGAATCACTGGCATTTAATATCAGGCAAACCTTTCAGCGCACATAAGCAACAGAGACATTACAGATCCGGCCCCATCCTGCCTGTTTCTCTAGCAGAGAGGAGACTATGTCTTTAATGACGTGCTCATTTTTAATAAACCACAATGACCTTTACATTCAGTTTTCAATAACACTGGAAAATTTTTAATATTACATAAGCTTCGCTACTGCTTCAAGGAGAGCTGCTCACAAATCTTTGGTAAACTCCCTTTCTTAGAGCCTTGGGTCACTGAGTGAATGTGTGAGTCTTTGTTTTAGTCCTTCTACGAGCCACATGGACTATATTTAGCACTTGACTCCTGGGCTTAGTGTTATACATGTTTCCCATAAACTGTTCCTCGTGTTTCCAACTGTACATCCTGAGGTGACACAGAGCTTTTCAATAACCTGATATCCTCCTCTGAACTTGGATTACAGGCCTACGTTTTTGAACTCAATCTCAGACACAACTTTGAAGCGCAAAGCTGCGTATATTGACCGGATCACAGGAGGCCAGCGGTTGTACTGACATGAAATGAAGTGCCTGCCAAAAGGATGTGACACCTTGGGTCTCGCGCGTGACAGGCCAGACGAACAGTGCACAGCGCAGGGGAGGCACAGATGTAAGGAGGAGGCGCGGAGGGCTCTCCCGGGTTGACAAAGCCGAGCTGATTGATCTAGTTCACTCGTGCCCTGGAGCGGGATGGCTGCTCGGCTGCGCAGCAACGGTTCACTACACAGCGAATGAGCGAGGGAGCGCGCTCCGATTCCGCAGATAGGTGTAGCCCGACCCAGGAAAATTGTACTGTGGTTGCAAGGCAGATTTCTCATTCACTTTGCTCTTCTTGTGTTTCACTCTTATGAAAAGGGTCATTCCTGACATGCCAAGCTGCTAAATTTGCATGGACGCCATTGGGTGTTGATCATTCAGTATAGATGTGCACACGAATACCAGCTCCAGCATTCAATGACATAGGTGACTGTTCTATCACTTAAGTAGGATTTTTTATGGAGCACTACTTTCCTAAAACACTTTACTTCAACATCACTACAAAGTCAAATGCCTTACTTTTAACTTCATCGAATCATAGCATATAATAAATTAAACTCTTATTGGACGTTATTTGGGAAATACAGAAATTATGGCATGTTTATGCTAGTGATTATAACACTACTTGTAAAAGTACTTCCAATTACTTCCACTAACCATAGTAAGTTCTCTTTAATGGAGATCACATTGTTGCACTTTTTACATTTACAGCATTTATCAGATGCCCTTATCCAGAGCGACTTACAATCAGTATTTACAGGGACAGCCCCCCTGGAGCAACTCAGGGTTAAGTGTCTTGCTCAGAGACACAATGGTAGTAAGTGGGATTCGAACCCGGGTCTTCTGGTTCATAGGCGAGTGGTTCACTAGGCTACTACCACTTGTGATCATTGTGACAGAAGACTGTCTGTGCCAAGAGTGACATTAGCAACTTTGGTTCTAAAGTGAGTAGATTCAGCAAAATTCAGTGGTAGTGGCCACTGAATACTGGCTACATACTCACCTACGAAGCAGAAGACCACAAAGTCACAGGTTCAAACCCCACTTACTACCATTGTGCCCCTGAGCAAGACACTTAACCCTGAGTTGCTCGGGGGGGACCGTCCCTGTAAATGTAACTGTCCCTGAAAATCATTGTAAATGTTGTAAATGTAAATAAGAAAATCACTGCACTTTTACTATTTATACTTTTGAAGTATCAAGTACATTTGAATGCAAATTTGAAGAGCTTCTGCTTTTACCAGATTAGTATTTTACCTTCATTGTGTTAGTCACCGTTATATTAATTTTACTTCTCATAATACATTGCATCACACGGAGCACAGAGCATCACAAAATGGATGAAAATGGCAGCAGTGACAGAGGGCCACATATAGAGACGTTTAGGAGAATGGACAGATCTCTTCAGGAAGGGGACAGTTGAGGAAATCATGTGGCTGTCTAGGTTTTGATCTGATGCTGCTGCCTGGTTTGTTGCCTTTGGAGGCATTTGGACCTGACCTTGCCATGCTGTACAATGTGAACTTTCATTTGACAGCCTCCGTTAAAACATCCACATGGCTTTAGAGATAGCGTAGATGGGAGAAGCATAGAATTTGTTTTACAGTGCTGATAATAATTTGGTGTGTATTCTAAGTTTTGCAAGCACATACCACACACTGACTCAAAATAACCATGTTTATATAGTTTATGTAACTATCTTAGCCACCCCTTTAATTACAATTACTAAACATATATATTACTAAACAAAACATGTTCCACTGATCAATGAATTCAATGTATTAGTGTAAATAGTCCAAAGTAGATTAAATATGAGTTATTATGTAATAACTGTAATAAGTGATCCTCTTTATTTATGCCATAGTTAAGCAGGGGTTTGGGCAAGCTCAATGACAAAACCTCCCTATTCCCTAGTGTTTTACAAGCAACTGTTGTATAAAATATTACTCATTGGAATTAGTTTGATTTTTTCGCCGTAGCCCTTCAATACCAAACAAAGTTTCAGTGTGAAATGAACAGACATGTCACCAGTGATGTAATGACGTGATTCTGCAATGGTCGGGCCTACTCTTGCTGGTTTTCTGTGGATTCATCCCTGAAAATAAATCATGTATTTGTGAATTGGTGATTGGCACAATGCTAAAGGGGTTTGCTGTTCTGTCCAGGGATTTTTTTTCTGGTGGAAAGAAGTGAGGAATGTGTTAATGTGCCTCCTTGGCCTCCAGCAAAAGGTTTTTCACACGTTTCACAGCATACACTGTGAAGTCATAGCCACGGGCCATTTCACATCAATACTACACACACTCTGGTCTGGCGTAATGGGGGGAAATCACAGCAAAATCTTTACCCATTACAAAGCGTTCCTGACTGGTGACTGTAATTTCCACCTTTTTTCCAACAACCAGCAGGCAGGAGAACAATGCAGCCTTCCTCTACTCATTCGACCAGTATGCGGGAGATCCATCGCAAAAGCCTACAAAGAGTGGGGTGTTTATTTGAAACCAATCGTTGAGTCCTTGCTGCTGTTTTCAGGGCCACCGCCGATCCCTCAGCCAGTAATATGGAATCTGTAGCAGATGATTGTTGTCAGGCTGGGCTGCCTGGGAGCTGGACAAACAGGACAGGGGAGCCAAAGTGGAGACAGCACCCACAGATGGAGCTGACCTTTACCTCCTCTGCCCGAACAAGCACACCTGTCCATCTACACCTCCCCATTTGTCTAAACCTCCTCCTCTTTCACACTCCCTCAGGCAGCTAAGTGTGTTTTCTATGGATGATTTCTCCTCTGAGGACACCAAACAACATTGCAAAGTCAGACATTATTGTTATGAGCCTGGTCATCTCATTACCTCAGACCAACTGGACTTGAGTTATGATCCATTTATTTCAGTGGGATTGGTTTCATCTACTGGCTGTGAAGAAGATCAGGTGCTTATATATTGAGAAACACTGATGCAGCTCAGACTTATATTCTTGTTTCCTTTCTCCTGTCATCTGAGAAGGTTTATTGTGCGTGCTTGTGCAAGGAAGCGAGTTAAGGATCTTAAAAAGTACCGCTGCACACTGCACATATTGCTAGCGATTCGGTCTCTGGTTTTCATCAAGTGGCCATGTGTCTGCAGTTACCTGTAAAAGGCATTGCCTTCATTTTAGGCAATGATTTGGCAGCACCTCAGTCTAGATGAGAAAGCTGAATCACTATGCGGGGGTGACTAACAGCACCTTCCCAGAAACGAGACTGACAAGACAGTCTTCCCAGAGACAGGCGGGACTCAGAGCTAGTGTGGTTAGCCAAGAGAAGATGAAAGTTCAGAGGGAGATGTGGCTACAGCAGCTTTTGTTTTAACCCCCATGTCTAGACCTGTCAATCTCGTAAGAGGACACATGAAACTGCAACCAGAAAATTGAGGCCACAAAAACTCAGCTCAGCACATTTCAGAGTCACATTTTGCATTACAAATAATCTAAGGCACCTCTATATACTTCGCATATCCGATATGATCTGTAGGGCTGAGCCATGCACACTTGGTGTGTTGGTTATGAATATAGAGGGAACATAGATGATTAAGCATTTACCATAAAATGACAATTGCGATTTGATTGCTTGCTTGTTTGTTCATGTGATGTGGAAATAAAATCACTATCTGCATCAGATACGGTGTGGTGTTCACAGCTTTCATTTGTCAGTGCCTGACAAATACCTGAAAGAGTATCAAAATCAAGACAAATTCAAGAAAAACCTAAATTTGACTGAAAGCAGCACAATGAAGTTGAAGTTGAGCTTGATTGTCATTTTAGCTCCATACATGTTAGACAGTTTCTCTGGAACCTGGTGCTAACATTTAAACAAGGTTACAGACCAACAAGCGCATGTGTGTGACACAGACACACTGGGCTACATGAAGTGCAAAAACATGGGACACAGGTAGTGAGGCCAGGGAAGTCAGAAAACTGCTATTTTTTTTCTGGCTATGAGAAATTATTGGAGATATAGCAGATATATAACCTGGATTGAAACAAAAGCAAAGAAACAAACCAGCACAACAAAACCACATTCTAACAAATGTTGGGAATGTTGGGAGTTGGGAATGGAATTTGGTTACATGCATTCAAAAACAACATATTCTATTTATAAAAAAGCAACTTGCTTGAAATTACTTATTTAAGATACAAAATTGAATCTGTCTGTCAGGATTGACTGCAGCTGGTCTCAACACCGGTGGCCAATCCTGACGGTGCATATAGACCGCAGAATTCCGCCCCTTCCAAAGGGACGACATTTTAGTGGACCTTAGTGCACGTATGTAAGGTTGTGTATTTTTGAGTTCTGGCAATCGCCACACGCCTGCGGGCTCGTTTGAGTTCTCCTCTTTTATTTCCCGTTCTTGGCCACCGCGCCTTTGTTTATTTGTGTTTATTGATTGTTTATTAATAAAACCCGTTCCCAGTATGTCAGACCTCTGCGCTTCCTTCCCCCATAAGTCCGTAGACGTGACACTGTCTAACACGTTCCAGTGCAGATTTGGATGACTGTCAAAAAAAAATACATTATAAATATAAATGTTGATGCCAGCATATATGTCAATGTGTGCATTCCGCCATCACTACTTTTCTTGGCAAACCTTGCAAATGAAGAGACTGAAAAGCACATCACTGCAGTTCAGCATCACGAGGACAGGGAAATTACTGAAACCCGTGCCTGGGGCACTGGTGGCCTAGCGGTTAAGGGAGCGGCCCCGTAATCTGAAGGTTGCAGGTTATGAAGGTTGCCGCCAAGGTGCCACCAAGGTGCCACTGAGCAAAGCACCGTCCCCACAAACTGCTCCCCGGGCCCCTGTCATGATGGTTAAAAGCAGAGGACACTTTTCATTGTGTCACCGTGTGCTGTGCTGCAGTGTTTCACATTTACATTTACGGCATTTATCAGACGCCCTTATCCAGAGCGACTTACAATCAGTAGTTACAGGGACAGTCCCCCCCTGGAGCAACTTAGGGTTAAGTGTCTTGCTCAGGGACACAATGGTAGTAAGTGAGATGTGAACCTGGGTCTTCTGGTTCATAGGCGAGTGTGTTACCTACTAGGCTACTACCACCACAATGACAATCACTTCACTTTCGTAAATAAAATTAACTTAAAATCATAATCTACACACTGGCCGATATATAACCCTGATTTTCATAGACATCACTTGACTATCTCAGGTGAATGGTACTTTGATGAGCATGTGATGAGAGGGGGCAGGCGTGCAGAGTTCTGGGTCCCCAGGGGCATGAGGAGGAGTTGTAGACATGATTGGGGAGTGAACTGGAGGTTTTCCCGCTGTTTGCTTTGCAGACCAGCAGTTCCTGGGAGTTAAAGAAAAAGGGGATTATCTCCTAATTATGTTTGTCTGAAATAGAAAGAGCTAATGGGCAACTGACCCCTGACCCCTTACCGCTGCATGCCTCAACGCTGTCAAACAGACTTCCCCCGAAAATCGGTTCCAGCAAGGAATCCAGTGTTGGGTGAGTGCATGTGGGCATTTGTGTTCAGCAGAGAGCACGTTAAGGTAAGGGAGCTGAGAAAAATATTGAGGAAGGCGGCTCAGGAATGCAGCGGGAGGAACTCTGGGATGTGGGATTGGTCCGGAACGATTTTACACTCTGGATGAAACCACGCAGCTGTCGGACCAAATCATTTCCCGTGGATTATGCTGGAGTAGTGACACAAGGAGATTGGAGTAATTGCTGAATTACATGGACACTCTGGGGAGCAAAGCTATGGACATTATGCAACTCAGTGAGAGAACCAGACCGAACTCTGTTCAGCCGCACGGCAGCGCTTTAATGATATTTGTACGTAACGAGACAAGCAGCTCGTTGTATTTGCGTGCTGCGTTACTGATGCCACAACCGTGGATCCCGTTCCATCTCGGTCGACATTGTTCTCCCCGGTGATGAGCGTGCGCGCACAGCGCTCTCACCCGATTTTCACTCACGTGATTACACTCGCAGGGCTTCATACGCACACGATCCCCACAACTCTGATTAAAAGTGTTACTCAGTTGCTCATTATCTTGTGTGAGGGCCGAGATTTTCGTGTCACACTCATTAACGAGTCTTTGGGGTCCCAGGAAAGTGCACGAAATGTTCCTCGGTGTAAATCTCCCACTGAATTGGGATTACGTGCCAGTTGCATGAGTGTAGCTTTGTAATATATAGTTTTTTATGCATGCACACTCACACACTGACACACACGCAAAGAGATTAGTTCAATCTTTATCAGAACCTCCAAGATCCAGGTACTGCAGATTTCTCCTGTCTTCCGCTACCAGTGAGTCAAGTTTAAAACCTCTGTGGCCAACCAGAATGCATAACTAACTAGGAGAACTGACTTCAAGAACTGGATTTGGACATGTAACATGCATGATATATACGATATATCAAATACTTTGGACCCTTCCTGCCAGTTTTGACTCCATGTTTGCACTCCGTGTTTGTATCTATATTATATAAATATGTAACTACCTTTCTGTATAGGATATCTGATTTAAAAATAATAGAAAATAATAGTCCTCACTATTCTATTCATTAGGTTTTCAATAAGATTTAAGAACAAGAACAAACACACACCTAAAGAAACAAGTCACAGATTCCCATTCACTGATGTGTTTCTCTAGAAGGCTATGAAGTGTTCAGTCAATATAGACGAAAAAAGACAACCCGATTCAGTGTTCCAGAAGACTTGTCTGGAGAGGGGGGGGTGTAATAGAGGCCATTTCCCACAGTAACTGAGCAGGGAACAGCAATCATAGCAACAATCGTCTCCAGCCCACAGTTCGCTGACATCAACATTCACCGCAGACATCTGATTCAGTCAAACTGTGTTTTTTTCCATATTACACATGTGACTAATGATTTTTGCAGCATTATTTGTCAAGTTTGAAATAAACCCGAGATGGCACAGCCAGATAAGCAGGGGCATATGCTCAAACTGCAGGGGAAAATGGGGCATCAAAGGGCCAAAAACGAGCCTGAAACCCAGATAATGGGCCGCGGTCCCCTGCCAAAAACTGCAATCTGCTCAGAGAGTGTCAGTTAAGCGCTAGAGATGCCATCATTACACACGTCATTCACACATTGCTATACAGGGTGAAGTAAATTCTCCCTCTGAAACAGTCACTTCTCTACACGAGGTGCAGTAATTAATTATATTGGGATCTTTGATTCCGAGCCCCTGTGATTGTATGTAATATGGGGCATAGAGTGGATAATATACCATTTCCCACCTACAATGTGACCAATCTCAGAGCACAAAATCAGTTTTTTCAGATTTTTAAAAACTGAATTGTACAGATTGTAGAAAAATTTGCTAGTGTTAGCTATGTACATTTTTGTAAAAGAAATGCCCTAAACTGCAGAATCTCATAGGTATTTAGCAGTGACAACATACATTAATAAAAACTGGGCGCTTCAGCACCTATTCAAAACAATTTGTCATTTGTCCTGCGTCCTGTCTTTCCCCTCATGCTCCTCGTTCAGCAGACATCACTCTTATAGTGAAACCACTATATAGTTAACTGATAACTATTAACACTATATAGTTAATGATAACTATTTGTTGCTATAAAAATAAGTGGTGAAAAAATGCCTGACAGCCAAGACAGCCTGCACGATTGACATTATCGGGCAAAATAGAAAGAAAGCCTAGTGTGAATGTGATTATGTTTCTTGTCCACACAGGAAAGAAAAATATTTTAATTCAGAATTTCAGAATTCACTGAATGTTTTACTCCTTGGTCACAGTGAAGACGGGGATGATAACAATGTTATCCCCAAGATGTCAAATGTAGTGAAACTGAAGAGTAAAATGTCCTGAGCCTTCTTTTGTAAGCCGCCAGCTGAGGTGCAGATGCAGTCACAGGAAAAGGATCATGGGAGAAGGCTGTGCTGGAGGTGTGGGATGTATCTGGGCCACTCTCGGGTTTAGAGAGCTTTTGAGGGAAATTCCTCTTCTTGTTCTTCGTTTTCTCTCTCCAGTGAACACGGAGCCTCCCAGGCGATGGGCTCAACTGAACATCAGCCGGGCTCATCCAGCCAGCGGAAATGTCATGTGTATCTGTGATGGGCTGTGAGGACTGGTGATGTCTTTTGGGGAAATGAGAAAAATAACACCTTTTTCTCTGCATGTGTGTGTGTGTGCTTGAACTTGCAGAAACTTGTGCTTCAGCAGTAAAGTGACTTTGTGACAGCTGTGACACTGCGTATGGCCTTGGGCCTGGCTGGGGGTGTACAGAAAAGCCTGCGATTCAGGTTATCCAGAACCTTCACAAGTACAGGGGAGGTGCTGTACATATTTTCAGTCTAACATTTAATACCTACTCAGTTGGCTATAAGTTTAAAAGCTTGGTGGGCTAAAAAAGAATTGTGTCCCTCTGCATGACATTGATGATTTGAATTTGTCACTGTAATAGCAGTCTGTGCACCACCTGGTGGCATTACTGCTGCAGGAACGCGCAGACACTTCAGAGCTGATGTGCACGGTGCTCGGTGGGCTAGGTGGGCATAACGGCTGCAACCTGAGTTATGGCAATTGAGTCGAACAAAGGCCCTTGGTGTGCGTACGGGACTAAGTCAAACCTGGGGTCAGTGGAGAAGATTTGCTGCAGGCTTCTAGACGGACTTCCTCTACTGGAGCACTTTGCAGGGCGGTAAATCAGCTGTTGCCTCACCCACTAATGTAATGACCTCGCTCAAGGTCCCGCAGCAGGCGCCCATTCGCTGTACTTAACACAGGTGGCTCTCTGGGGACCCAGCTGTGTGTCTTTGCTGAGTAATCACATGGTTTTGTATTATAACACGGGATTCTTCAAAACCGACTTCAGATGCACATATTGATGGTGATGTTGTAAGCTGTCTGGATAATAATATTTTTCTTTTCAGTTGATTACAAAGCTTCTACGGCTCTTCAGAATGAGTCATTTCAATGTTCTATCTTTCGTTGTTGGTCCCTCTTTTTTAAATTATTATTGTTATCATGATCCTTTTTGTGTTCTTTGTACATACTGTGTTATATGATGGCATGTGGTGACAAACTTATGTTGATTTTTTTATGGTGCAGTAAAGGGGTATTACAATTCTTTCTTTCTTAAAGCTTACCGTCTTTACGTAAATGCTTAGTCCAACGCTGGAGCCCAACCTGAGCACAGGGCAGGGCACCAACCCACCACATGGCGTGCACACACACCCACTGAGTCACCAATTCATCTATTCTGCATGAATTTGGATGGTGAGAGGAAACCGGAGAACCTGGCAGGAACCGGCACTAACATGGGGAGAGCATGCAAACTCAGAGCCAGGATTCAAACTCTCAACCTTGAATGCTAGGCCGCTAATCGCCGCGCCACTGTGTGGTTTGAACAAATGATGGTGTTATGATGGTGTGCAGTGATGGATGAAGGCAGAGTGCACTTCATCACAGTATTTCTTCAGTATTTATTATTATGATATTTTTCCTATGTGTATACTGTGTTAAGTGGGGATTGTATGTGGTATGCGTTGTAATAAAAAAAATAATAATTTACTGAAGGGCATACCTTTACTGAAGGCATGAGTGTGTGGTGTATTAAGGTGTGTATCGGGAGGTCTGGCAGGACTAGTGTAGTCTGTGCCACTTTTTGCTGTCATATGCTCAGCCATCTTATCAACTACAAGGGCAAGAATTATGGAGTTAGCCACTGAGGACAAGACGTACTGAAGCTGGTCGGATTTTGGTGAGGAGGCGTATGCACAGTGTATTTAAAAGACGAAGTATTCGCATACACATTACATAACAAAATTCATAGACGACCACTGGTAAAATATAATGAAAGAATGTATGAAGGCAATGACAAGTCATGGCAGCTCTCACCTACACATCATGCAAAACCTGATGCCACAGAGGATGTAACATGCTAGAGGAGGGAGTTTGAGGATTACGTTGAATATTAATGTTGCGATGAACGTTATGCAGCAATGTTTAGGTGGACTTTGATGTTGATGTAGTGGAAGGACTACTGAGGATGCCTGTCTGCAACAGCTGCTGTGCTGCTCCATACTGAGATACACTGTGTGTGTATGTGTATGTGACCAAATTGGTTACTGGTCCCTTCTACAAAATAAGGATCTATTTTTATATCTATCTTTTGTTTTTTGTATGTAATTTCTATGTAAAATAAAAATTACATTTATGTAAATAAAAAATAGGAGCAGGGTTAAATTTAGTTGTTAAAAAGAGAAGATGCTGATAACACCTTTATGACACAGATGTTCTAATTTATGATTCAGATGGACAGTTTAATCTAACTTCTGACAAAGACAAAATCAAATATGTGTGTGTGTGTGTTTGTGTAGGTGCACTTTACTGACTGTGTAGGAATGTGAGAAACTGAGTGTGATCATCATAAACATGTATGAGAGGATTCTCAAAGGATTCAAAACACACTAACACACACACAAACACACACGCACACACACACACACTGACAAACTGGGCAAAACAGTGTATTAGAAAGCTTGTGTTGAAAAATGAGCTGGTTCCTTTACCTGAGGACAGATGTGAGCCCCTCTTCACCGCGTCCCCCTGGACACTGGACTGCTGCTGCTGCTGCTGGGGGGTTCGGGGTCTCACTAGGTTCCCCTCACTGCCTGCCCTCATCAGCCTCTCCCCCACACTCAGCATGTGCGAGCGGCTGCCCAGGGGCTCCTTATAACCAGGCGACTGCTTGGAGGGCCTGGCCAAACGAGATGGTTTGGACATCCTGCCCGTTTTTTTCCAGGGGAGGCTTCCTGAGAGGTACTCCAGCGTTCCTGCCAACTGAGTTCTGCTCCTCTGGTACTGGTACCACCCAGGCTGGGGAGGAGTTACAGGTGAAGGGAATGTTTGAAGTTAAACTCCACACCTTAAAATGAGATTCTGGACTCCTCTGCGGACGATGGCACCCATGCTTGGGACCATGTCTCCTTCAGAACTCATCAGGATGTTCCTCTGACATTCCAGTATCCAGGAGCTGCTGTGACTTCAGGATGGAAACTTGGCAGCTGAAAGGCTTCAAGGCTGTTTCCTCTTCCTCTGTTCGTGTCCCACGTGTGTCATGTGACCGCTCCCTGTCACCGCACTCCACGCCCGTTCTATTCCAAACTCAGTACATCTCCCACACTGCTGTCCAGTTCACGGTGTGCTCTCTCTCTCTCTCTCTCTCTCTCTCACTCTCTCACTCTCTCACACAGCCACGCCCCCTAGCTCATCCACAAATCACTATACAAGGTCCCAGGCACGGAAAGCACCGACCCCTAATCTGCAGGATGACAGCGGCAGCGTAATTCGGAGCGAGGCAGGAGAGATGAGCGCTGCCTCACAGCTGCCTAGCTACTGCAGCGCACGCAGACCAGGGGCTGCAGCTAAGCCTCTCAGGGGGGTGGGGGGGTGGGGTGGGGAGAGGCGGTGGGTTTCAGTCATACAGCATCGTGCGGTCACTCTCGCACAGACTTCATATACTGTGTATGTACAATACGCAAAATGCAAAAAAAAAAAGTCAACATCACTGTCACCAGTCCTAATGGAGAAGCAAGAGCTACAGCATAAAATCCAGTCTCTCTGTGTGTGTGTGTGTGTGTGTGATTTAAATACACAGATAGAGAAGAGAAAATGAAAAGAATTGAAAGCTGTATGTAATAATTTGTAAAAAAAAACAAAAAACAACACACATGGTTTCATAGTAAAAGAGCAACAGAGAGAAAAAAAAAGAGGTGGGGCACCATTATTTTAACCTTCTGCTCTTTCCCGATAGACTTCCATGTCACCCCACTGAGTCCAGGCGGAGAGGAAGTAAAAAGACAAGCACAAACAGAGCTTCCACATGGGGACCACACCCATATGCAACACTGCCTATGTGTAATAAGACTGCACTATGGAGTAACACTTTACATATAGTCTGAAGAATGACCTTAAAAGAAATGTTGCTCAGCTGCGGTGTGGAGGAAAGCAGAGATACAACTCTGCTTCTCAGAAATGTGTTGTTTTTTTGCGTGCATAAGATGTGTGCATTTGTGATTTGAGACTGGTGAATGTGCTTCTGGCTTATGTGCACAGCACGTTGCAAACACACACACAGGTCTACAAACTGAACATGTGACTCTGCAGTGGTGTGTAAACGGGAGTAAGAAGGACTGACATTCAGCCACAGCAGCAGGTCCTAAGGGATGACAGCGGCAGGAGGACGGTCTCTCAGGAACAATGGTGAGAGCGTAAGATCGTGAAATTACCGGCAGCCAGATGAAATGAACAGCATCTCCAGCGTCCGGATGTAAATGTTGTGTTAAAATAGGACACAAAGACAAACAACGCAGATATATGCACAGGCGTGGGCCACACAACGCGTTTCAGGGGAACAACACATGACAGAGAATTTGAAAACAAAATTCCAAGTGACAGAACGGTGACAGAACGCATCAGTTTTTTTTCTCAAAAATCCGAATTGACAGCAGAGGAAAGGCGCACTTCCATCCCCGAGCTCAGATGCAGCGCAGCTCTTGCGAAACATTATTGCGTTTTGTGGGGCCGAAGACTTCATTAAGGAGTCATTTGAACAGGCTGTTTGTGCATCATTAAACGACGTTGGAATGGTGCTGCATGATTCCCCTCGGGAAGCTGGAGTAGGGACAGGAAGAAAGTTCTGAATACATGTGGACTAACACACACATACTGTCAACGCTACAATGAAACGCTCAGTTTCAACAGGCCTGCTTGACTTGGGACTTTTTGAATGAATTACGTGTCGCCAGACTTACCAGGAGATGCACAGGTCTGCAATACTGCACTCTTTCAGCTCACAAGGCTTATAATGTAGGCTGTGTGGTGGTGCAGACACTGACCTGGTCCCAGCAAACAAAGAAACCACACACAATACAGGCGCCTGGATGACATCACTGCTGCGGTGATACAGCCCATGCGCAGGGTGAAGCCGTAAAGGAGTCTGACTTTCGCAGCACCACGAATCATGGAAACATTTCTTCTGCCATCATTGTGGTGTTGGCCTGCTTTCATCAGTAGAACCAGGGGGAGAACTGGATGGACTGAAACATGGAGAAATATTTCAAGAGAATTTGCTGCAGTCTGCCAAAAACAGTGAAGCTTGTCTCGCTACCAGCAAGACTATGGAGTCAAGCACAAAACCCTGGCAATGCAGGTATGGCTTAAAAGATGACAATGGACCACAGAGTCCCAGTCCCGAACTCAATCCTGTTACAACTCTGTGTCAAATTTGGAAAATGCTGTCCACACTCTTCACTCAGCCAGCCTGAAGCAAACTTTGCTCTGCCAGAGAACCACTCGTGCTCACAACTCCTCCTTCTCTAATCCAAAAGTTATTATCCCTGAAGATGTTGGCTCAACAATGTTTTATATATAGTTTGTTCTGTCCTGACTGCAGTCTTTACATCCATAAAACATGATAGGTGATTTTTATTTATTTATTTATTTATTTTGTGGGTCTGTCAAAATTAATGTGCTGATCATTGCAATTAATATATAAATATGTCATTTCCTCCTGTGTGGAATTTGACCAATAGGATGCTAAAGTTGACCCTCTAACCAGAGACAATGCGTATGGAAAAGATGGACATGAACAGGAGCAACACACTTGCTGTGATTTGTACTAAACTTTATTTCGGCTTTACTTGTTGTTATAGTCTTAATTTTCAATGTTATAGTCATTAAAAATGTCTCTCCCCATCTAAGCCCTGTTCCTACTCTTCCCATGTCATAGTTGTTAATAAGCATTATAGAAAGTCTTTGGAATGAATTGTGATTGACAACCTTAACCTCCTTGGCTAATGTCTATTCCAATTTGCTGCTGTTAATGCTGCATCTACTAATAAAGCATCAAAATATGTAATTGTTTGAATATACAGTATACATATTTAATGGGCCGCACCATGGTTTTGAGGGTGTGGAGGTTGTCTGGTTTCCTCCCACGGCCACAGGCATGTACATGGTAGGGGAATTGGTGATTTTAAATCGTTCAGAGGTATGGGTGTGTGAGTGCGCCCTGCAGTGAGATGGCACCACACCCTGCGCCCAATGTTGGGGGAATATGAATAAGCAGTTGTGAAGAGTGAGTGGGCGTGTGAACGAGTGAAGCTGTGTACATTTGTTGACCCACAACGATGTTTGATGTAATGAGATTCAGAATGAGAAAGTAACTCGTACGAGAGCTGTCAGTCATCTGACTTCTCACATTTCAAACTAACTCGGCTGGGGCAAACATGCTTGAATTACTGAGATTAGTAAGATTCAGTTTATTTCCTCTTTATCAGTAGAAACATAAACCTCAGTTAACTGGTTACACTCTAAAGGAGGACAGCTATTTATCAGGAAACATATCCCATTTTATCGTTTTGTCTCATAGGATGTTGCAAAATGGCCAATTTGTTTCGGACCCATTAGCCTGCCTTTTGCCCCCACCTCCCCAGGCCAAAGTCCATCTTTTCTGGCATTGGTTCCTCAGACACTGCCCCTGCTGCAGCATGCCCCACACAAGCCCGTGCACCCGATCACCCTCACTCAAGGACTGAGCATCCACTAATCCGCAGACACGCCCCCTTCACTTCGCCTCCCTGTAAAGCCCTGCTGATCCCACGGGGGTGGTGGTAGCCTAGTGGGAGACACACTCGCGAGTGAAGCAGAAGACCGAAATACTGCCGTAGTGTTCCCAAGCGAGACAATTAACCCAGGGGAACCGTCCCCGTAAGTCGCTCCGGATAAGGGCGCCTGCTAAATGCCGTAAATCCAAATGTAAATGCTAGTGCGTGTGTGTACGATGGCCTAGTTTACTGACTGCGTGAGTACAAGCCCTGAACTGCCTGCCTTACCTTTTCCCTTGGTCCTCCCTCCTAATTTAGTACGCCAGTCCCCTTTTTTGATGGGCCTCGTCCTGTCTGGTTTTTTGTTTGTGTACAAATACACGTCTGTGTGGACCTTCATCTCGGCTCCTTACAGAAGGCATCACAGACACCTCCCTCGTTTCCCTTTTGATCTCGAGACTTCTTTTCCCCAGTTCTCGTTCATGAACACCTTTCAGCAGTGATCTGGCTGGATCCTGGGAAGCTCGCCAGCGGCTTCATTTAATTAATTTGTCACAATGAGAAACAACATCATGGCGTCAACCATCTCAGAAAAAGTCTGTTGTTGGGATCTTCTCCAACGCTGACTCATACCTGTCCCAGAGGAAGCCACCTCAGAAATTACCTCCGGTATTTACATAACACGGACAGAGTGGGGGTGGGGGGGTCACCGTGCGGTCGATGGCTCTGTAAGGTTATGACAGTTACCGAGTTACCAAGGTTACCGCTTCAAAGGCATTTATTCGCTAATAACCTGCTTCAGCATTAGTCACCGACATCTTCAATTGGACTTCAGTGAGATGAATGTCGTTCTCTGGCGACGCCCGAGTGATGACACAGAGTCTCACAATTACACCACAAAAGCCAGAGCCACCAACTGCAAGGCTGCACTGGTCAACCCTGATCTCCTCCCATGTTCCAGTTACTGACAACGAAAACAATGAGAGCACTTGTTGTAGCCCAGAGCAGTAAGGTCACTAATAAGGGTCGGATTCTCTGAAGGGTCTGTAATAACGTGGCTACGTCAAACCACAGACATCAGCCGCCGTGGGAGGAAATGTCTGCAGTCACGTGAAGTGTTGTAAGACGTTTTTCAGAAGCCGGCCTTACAGCTAGGTTGAGTGCAGTGAGTTTATATCAAAGGCGGTGGGGTGGGGGAGGACAGACGTCGCCCCTGTGCACTGATGTGCTCCTTATCACTGCAGATAAACAAGCTACACAGAATCAAGACACTCGACATTCCGTATCAGACGGAGAAATTGCAGGAACAGGAACATGAGTCTTCCAGGATCAGAATCAGCCTCAGATTGATATAATTCGACAATTCAATCTAATTCATCAAACGGTCCT
Source organism: Denticeps clupeoides (assembly GCF_900700375.1). Taxonomy (NCBI): domain Eukaryota; kingdom Metazoa; phylum Chordata; class Actinopteri; order Clupeiformes; family Denticipitidae; genus Denticeps; species Denticeps clupeoides. The sequence goes on along the minus strand of NC_041710.1, from coordinate 9,974,156 downwards.
ATTTCTCTTCATAACGTAATACATGTGTGCGACATGGTGTGGATTAATTCCTAGTGGGTAACACACTCGCTTATGAACCAAAAGACCCAGGTTCAAATCCCGCTCACCACCATTGTGTCCCTGAGCAAGACACTTAACCCTGAGGGGGGACTGTCCCTGTAACTACTGACTGTAAGTCGCTCTGGATAAGGGCATCTGATAAATGGCGTAAATGTAAATGTAAAATGTAAAATGTAATGGTTGGTGGTTGGTGTTGCATTAAAAATTTTATTGAAATTCCAACCATAGAATAGAAGGGTGTCTGATAAATGCCATAAATGTAAGAGATAAAACATTCATATTTGGCCCCCCAAAAATGTATAACTGCACTTATAACAGTGGGAAAAATGATTTATTCTAATTCTTCTATTTGAATTGTATATAATACATTTAACTTTGTTGCTGTTGAATTTTGGCATCAACAATCATCAGGCAAGAGCAGCCACTACAGTTATTTTTATTTTTTCTCACACTAGTTCTTAGGTTGGAGGTTTCACACCTCCAAGGTCGTGAGTACAAATCCTGGCCCTGGTTTTGTGAATGTGGGTTTGCATGCTCTCCCTGTGTTGGTGTGGGTTCCTGCTGTCGAACGTCCCTGCCTTGCGCCCCACACCCCGCGATTGGGCTCTGGTACCCTGTGACCCCCACATAGATTAAGCAGATATGAATAGAGACTGAGTGAACAAACGTTTTCTTGTAATTACATTTTGAAAGAGCAGCATATTGATCAAATGGTGGGCCTGCACTGTCCAACTCCCATGCACCTTTACTTTTTATTCCATTGTGAATAATTTGCCCCTTTCCAACAGTCACGGCACAAAACACACCAAACTCACAGTTTAAGGAGTTTTTGGTCCTTCTTGGGCATGGTTCAGTGCATATGTCGTGTCACATTTAATCACTGTTCAATTATGTGAGAAAAACAGTCAACACAAAATTATGCACATAGTGAATTTCCGTTCACTTATTGTATTAATGCAATGTAAAGGTCATGTTTAATCACTATTTTGACTAAATGTGACTGGTCATGTGATAATGACCTACGGTACTTCAGCACAGAGAGCAGCATGTCTGAATCTAAGGAACTATGTTTATGTTAAAACCTGTAGTAAAAAAAAATTGACCAGTGAAAATCATCTTTTTAATCGTTTCTGGCAGGACCATGGTACAAGCAGGATAATCCGTTCCGAGGTGTTAAAAGCCTTTACTTCACTCTTATATAACCAACTGCTCATTAGGTCTTTATTGATAACTGATGATTAAACGGTTTTAATGGTCTATGTTTGTGCTCTGTGTAGCTCATTAGCGTCAGAGCTATACATGCAAATGAGTGTGGAGTGTGAGGCTTACAGCAAACCAAAAGCAGTTCTTTTTCTACAGTGATGAACCACACTGTTGTTACAAACCCTGAATCACAGACACAAATAAAGTCTGTCATCACCAAAAACTAGGCTGTTACTCTTGCCCTATGGCATGATTTTTTTTTTTCATCAGTCATGACTTACTGTGTCCGTTTTAAAAAGGCCTTCGCATCTAAAAATAACCCACCAGCACATGTCTCATGGACTTTCTGCTGTCATGCTTCTCTGAAGCACAGGAATTAAATAGATTTAATGGGAGTATGGGTTTATTTTCAGCCCCCTTCGCCTCCTATCACACGCTACAGATGGAGTGTGGTTTGGCACAGCCCTTGCCAGTAGAAAACCCACTGCTAGGGGGGTGAGTCCCACCTGTTCATCAGGAAAGGAAGATGCTGGAGAATTCATCTCCAATGTCTGGTCCGTCATGTACCGTCATTTATCTCTGGTGCCACTTACAAACACACTTATATTTTCTGTTTAAGATGAACGTTGCACTAAAAGTCAATTGGCTCCTCACATCCATTGGCTCAGAGCACTTGTGGCCATTGCCAAACTGTCTTAAACACTGTGGTCAAAAGCCATCGAGTGTAGGAGTGTGGCACTGAGTCTGGGACAGTTTTGTGGTTTCAAGCTTTCAGCGTGTCTCCTCTCATCCCACACAGTGCATAAAATAGATTGTTCTGATTTGGGCTGTGTATGCAGCGCATACTTCATGTACTGAGGACGACAGACCATTCAGATAAGATCTTCATCAGCTCCACTCGTTTTGCCAGGACATTTTTACTGTCAAACTGCTTTATCAAGAACAAAGAACAATATTCATTTAAGTTGTTCAAAGTGAATTATAGAAAAGTCATTATGCTGCTATCCTTTACTTCACAAACACAAAGAAATATTTATCATATAATTAAAGCAGGACAGAGCTGAAGCTACCAGTGAGGTCATAGCCTCCCATTTAAGCAACAGAATCTTTGTGGCCCTCGTGTGGTAAGAGATAAGCATGCCAGTCATGATAAAATCCACTTCAGTTTTCTAACGGTGCGTTACGCACAGTTACATTGGATTAATTCTCTAATTAATTACAACCTAGCAGTTTGCATTTTTCTGCATTGTACAGAGCACAGGCAGAAGTTTAAACCAGATCCTGGTTTAAGGTCATAGTCTCTTCAGTGCTCTTTCCTCTCCATTAGTCCAGATGATAAAAATGTCAGTCCACTTACCTATAAATGAGATAAAAACACAGTGGCCATCATTTCCACTGGCTGCCATGCAACACCAATGTGCCGTAGATACGAATTGTCCACAGTGGGAAGAAAATCAAGCTTTCTTCTTCTGATTCCCATTTGTATGATACACGAGGTTATTATCTAAATTTCAGTCCAACTTTTATTATTCTGTGTGAAGCTAGACTGGCAAATTAAGGCATTTTATTGAATGGCCTCACCCCCTGTGGCAATTAAATTTTTGATGGATATGTACCCAATATTCTGACATCTGATCAAGCTCTTTGAGATTCAACAATGTTGAGAAAGTGGCAAAGTGCTTTGGTTGACCACGTTAAATTTGAGCACAGTCCTTTGCAGACTGAACTTCAGAAGCTGATGTCTTTGTCTCACTTTTTAGTTCATTAGCTGAAAATATCATTAAATTCCTGCTTGCTTCCCTCAATCAGAAAAATTAGGTGATAAGGAGCACATGATTAGACTATTAAAAACCCCTGTGACATAATTGTTTTTACTTTTTTATTCAATGCTTTACATTTATAAAACATGCCTGTATGACTGCCATTTTTATGCAGCACCCTAGTCTTCTAACACAGGTATTGCATCTGCATTTAGCACAATTTATCAGCCCTTTGATGATCTTTGTGGGTGTGACCTCTTTCAGTGGCGCTGACAATCCACCAAGATATCTCAGTTCTTCCAGAACGCTCTGGTTTTGGCTGACAACTTTTTCATTGTCCTTGATATACACTGTAAGATGACTGAATTCAGTACTATACATCAGTTAGGCCATAAATTATGTACTTTAAAATGGAAATCAGTCCCACTGACCTAAATGTAAAATTAAGTTCAGTCACACCGCAGAAGCAGAAGTGATTTCATGATGGTTTTGCTAACTATGGACACATTATCATGTTAGTGTAATGAGATGAATTGCAGAATTTCATCGAGCTCTGACCTCTCTCATACTGCTGTGTCCGCACATCAGGAAGGCTGAGAGAAGCTTATCAGAGCAGCCAGTGTGGAGGAGGACATCAAAGGGGAAATGAGAGAGGAAGCGTCCCGGTCCTGGAATTAGATGATAACGAGTTTAACGTAAATCTCTCTCTAGTCAAATTTTTAAATATGTTTTAATTAGTGATGACCCATTTGTTCATAGACTGATGAAATTTAAAGAGGCTGCGACTCTTTGGTGGATCCTTGGTGGATGACAGCATATATTTTGGTCAATTTACCACATATCACATTTAATCAGATTAACTGCATAATTATGATCATTTTAGGGACAGACTGGATCTGTGTCCTCCTTTGGACTTTCTGCTCCAGGAGCCATTAGACTAATAATCCTGTGCTATCAGGCACAGGATTGTGCTCCAGTGTCCTTGAGATGAGCACAAACTGTCTATTATTATACAAAGCTTCCGAATACCCTTCCATATCAGGTAACTGCAATACCCTGCTCTGACCTAACCCTGTAGTAATGCAAGGTTACAGCTACACAGAGGTGGAAAAAGTACTGAAAAATGTAATCAAGTAAAAGTATCTTTACTTTGCTTAAATTCTACTAAAGTAAAAATAAAAAAAGTACTTAATTTTAAATTTACTTTGAGTAAAAGTTACTTAGTTTCTTACTTATCCAAAACTCTGAAAAGTAAAAAAAAAATCTTATTAACAAACTGTGAATACTACAGTATTAGACTGTAAAACTTGTTTAAGATGTGAATACACAAGCAAAAAGCCTATACAGTACATCTGGAAAGTATTCACACTTTTTTCCACATTGTAATATGATAGGGCACAGCCTTTGACATAAAGCACAAAATTGAGCCGAGGTGCATCCTGTTTCCCCTGATTTTTCTGCAGCTTAATTAATTAGGATTCGAACCAGCAGCCTTCCAAGGTCTGCTTCCTCAACTGCCTCTAATTGGAGTCCACCTGTGGAAAAAAACTGTTGATTGGACAAGGTTCATGCATATATATATATACAGTTGGCAGTTAATGTCAGAGCACAAACCAAGCATGAAGTCAAAGGATTTTTTTTTGCTGCTTTTAAGGTCCCAATCAGCACAGTTCAAAACCTTCCTAGAGCTGACTGGCCACCTAAATGGAATGATCAGGAGAAAAGGGCCTTAGTCAGGGATGTGACCAAGAACAATGGCTCCAGAGGTTTTCTGTGGACAGAAACAAACCTTCTAGAAGGACAACCATTTCTGCAGCAACTCACCAATCCAACATGTATGGTAGAGTGGCCAGATGGAAGCCACTCCTTAGTAAAAGGCACATGGCAGCCTGCCAAAAGGCACCTGAAATATTCTTAGACCAAGAGACACAAAATTCTCTAGTCTTTGGTGTGAATGCCAGATGTCACGTATCGTGGACCGCTCATCACCAGGCCTATAACATGCCAGTACACATTCTGTAAATGTCCTTGAGTGGCCTGGCCAAAGCCAGGGCTTGAATCCAATTGAAAATACTCAAGAATACTTGAAATTAAAAATAAAAAGTAAAAAGACCTATTTCAAAAACAACTTAAAAATGACAACTTACTCACAAAAACTAAGTAATTAAATGTAATTTGTTACTTTCCACCTCTGCAGCTACATGTCTGCAGCAGACAGTGGAACTCATATCTATATCAATAGGCAGAGGTGGGCAGTTACAAAGTAGATTTACTGTATTTGTACAGAGTACTTAAGTATAGTTTTTGAGTATCTGTATACCACATGACATTCCCTCAACTCTCCACTTAAGAAGAAAGAAAGAAGAAGAAAGTGAAGTGATTGTCACATGTGATACACAGCAGCACAGCACACGGTGCACACAGTGAAATTTGTCCTCTGCATTTAACCCATCACCCTGAGTGAGCAGTGGGCAGCCATGACAGGCGCCCGGGGAGCAGTGTGTGGGGACGGTGCTTTGCTCAGTGGCACCTCAGCGGCACCTTGGCGGATTGGGATTCGAACTGGCAACTTTCTGATTACGGGGGCGCTTCCTTAACCGCTAGGCCACCACTGCCACCACTGGATCATCCAGATGATATCTGTCCAACTTTAAACGGGCCTGGACATGTGCTGGCTTAAGCAGGGGGACCTTCGAGCACTGCAGGACAACATGCTGTGTTACTAATTGTAATCTTTGTTACTGTGGTGCCAGCTATCTTCAGGTCTTTTACCGGTTCACCCTGTGTAGTTCTGGGCTGTTTCAAACTTCTCAAGATCATTTGTACCCCACAGGGTGAGAACTGTTTTTTTCCACAGATGGACTGCAATTAGAGGCAGTTAGGAAGCAGGAAGGTTGCTGGTTCGAATCCTGATTAATTAAGATGCAGAAAATCCACAAGGATGATCAGGGTAAACAGGATGCACTTCAGCTCAATTTCATGGGTGGTAGTAGCTTAGTGGATAATACACCTGCCTATGAACCAGAAGACCCAGGTTCAAATCCCACTTGCTACGATTGTGTCCCTGAGCAAGACATTTAACCCTAAATTGCTCCAGGGGGACTGTCCCTGTAACTACTGATTGTTAGTCAATCTGGATAAGGGTGTTTGATAAATGCTGTAAATTCTGTAAATCCCATTATATAAATACACTGCTCATAAAAATAAAGGGAACATAAAACAAGACATCCTAGATATGAATTAATTAAATGCTCTTTACATATATGAATGTGCTCACAACAAAATTACACAAAATCTTTCTATGGAAATGAAATTTATCAACCCATTGAGGCCTGAATTTTTAGTCACACTTAAAAATAAAGTGGAAAAACACTACAGGCTGATCCAGCGGTTCAAAGTTTTAAAAATTTGCACTGGATCTTGTTTACACAAACATTGCCGACACAAACGGGATGGAGCCCTGACCCATTTCAGTCAGTCACTGTTATGCTAATTCCAGCATACAGACCGCTTATCAGATGCACAAAACCAGTTCTCAAGCAGGTGGGAACCTGGCCAGCCGTAGTCCTTCCTGTTTTTAAAGACTGTCTTGAGTGCACTGACGGGCAAAGGTCCAGGAGGGCTGCAACCAACGGCGACAACTCCATAAACTTGGAAGAGTACACGACATCAGTCAACAGCTGCATCAGACAATGCACTGAGGACGTTACGGTCTTCAAGTCCATCACCACAAGACAAAACTAGAAGCTGTGAATGAGTGCATTACCTGCTCAAAGCTCGAGACTCTGCATTTAAGAGGGATGACATGGTGGCCCTAAGAACAGCAAGGGCCAAACTCTCTTGAACCATTACAGCAGCAAAGCGTGTTACACAGGCAGAAAATTCACAGCCACTTCCAGGACAGTGCCGACCGTCCAGGAAATGATGTGCTGAATGACTTCCATGCATGGATCAACAATCAACACACAGAACAACATGACTGTGAGGAACTCCAACCCTCCTTCCAGTGATCTGAACATAAGAGACCTTTTCACATGTATCTGTGTGGAGCATTTCATATGTTGTGTGTGCATCCATTTCACATGTATCTGTGTGAGCATTTCATATGTGTGTGTGCATCCATTTCACATGTATCTGTGTGAGCATTTCATATGTGTGTGTGCATCCATTTCACATGTATCTGTGTGAGCATTTCATATGTGTGTGTGCGTCCATTTCACATGTATCTGTGTGAGTGTTTCATATGTGTGTGCGAGTTTTCAGTAGTATAAATGCATGCTTGTCAGTTTCATATGTGAATGTGTGTGTGTTTCACATGTGTTTGTGTAACAAAAGTCTGAAATATTTCCTAAACGGCCCCTCATACAAATGCTGTGAAAAAACTTAACCTAAGTTAAAATTAGACTGTACTTTCACTTCGTGTTGGAGTAACATTTCAACAGTGGTATCTGTACATTCATTTAAGTAATGAATGTGAGTACTTTGTCCACCTCTGTTGACATGTTCAAGAATAAGTCTAAAAATATCCTATTCACTATCTATTAAGATTATTATTTATGTTATTTATAGCATTAATAGATTTTGATTTGTCACTGGGACTCTACTCTTTAAATATATTGTTTGTACTGTAATGTGACATTTATGTACAATTTGGTTTCCTGAAAAGGGTAAACATTGGTCCAATACTTAGCCTTAGGGGAGACATTCTTGTATATTATACATTGAGGTTCAGAAATGTGCTCCCACATTACCCCTATTTTTTAATTGTGTGTTTTAAGCATGTCCAATCACACTAGACATTTATGCACTCTGACGGTAATATTTTGGTACTACTTGCCTGTAGTAACAATTATTGAGCACACATTCTTCAGTATAGTCACAGAGGTAAACACAAGCCTTTGCAAGCAGCCTGAGGCTCAAAACTGGCAGGAGAATCCACCACGCCCACACCTTGTCTGAAAAGCCCCTGTGCCCAGCAGTGAGGAACACCTCGGTTGTACATGGTTTTTTTTTTGGCACATCTTGTTTTTATAATCTAATCTGTTACTGGCAGAGAACAATGGATTCCCTATACATGAAAGCCATTAATCTTGGCATGGTCAGATGTGAAGACATTATTCAGATTACGTAAAATAACTAAAGCATGGCACACTGTCAGGAATACTGAGAGCGAAGAGTGACACACTCACTTAGATTTAAAGCTCTGCTGATCGACATGATTGAAAAGCAGAATTTAAACAGCAACTTTCGCAGGTTAGTTCTTGACATTTGAGTAATTGTGAAAAGCCCAAACCTGATAAGCCAGTTTTAGACACATATCTGTTGCATAGATATTGTGACTGTGTGCATATTTCCTGCACAAGGGATTTATTTAATTTACCTAATCTTATGGGCCAACGGAATAAAACAAGTTTCTTCTTCAAGCTATGTGGAGGAAAAAAGCAAAGTGGGTAAAGACTTATCCAGGCCTCCATGGAAACAGAAGCCTATATAAAATGCTGCATGCACGCAGCTGAACCCACAGCTACACACAAGCAACGACAAGTGCATGCGCCCTCTGGTGGCCACGTGTCAAGCAGCTGATTTGTAATAATTGCATCTTGTTTTTGGGGAATAAAAAGCGTATGAGCCACATTTTATGACATAACTTTAAATAAAACATGAGACATTCTTAATATGAAACAAATCAATATGAACAGAATCAAAATACAGACATAACAGACCTAAACAACATGTGTAATCGTGTGTTATGTGCAAGTGGTAGAAAGGTCATTCAGAGGCACACGCATTTATGAAAGTACAACAGAAGTTATATTAAAAGTACATTACATTCAATATTCTTAAAATTCAGCGGAGTGAGTTCGGCAAAGGTTCCATTTCGATGTGAGGAGACCAGGTCAAATACTGCCCAGTTTTAACTGGTTACAGCCATTATCAATAAAAAAAATATTATATTATGTTTTCTCCAAACAGCTGCCATGATTTGACCTGCATGAATCCCATTAAGGAAACATATGCCGGCTTAAGCCTCAAAGTGTCACGTGCACTCTCTGACTATTCATTATGCTTTTCCCTTTTTTCGAATATGAAATCATCAGCTTATCTCAATATGGGAGGGTATTTGTCCATCTCCCCTCCTCCTGTCACGTTATTGTCCGTGTGTTTTGGCATACATGTCCCTGCTCGGATCCCATGGGGTTAATTGAAGTCTGTGCCCTCTGTTTCCACTAGCCTGTTGTGTACGGTACTGCAGTGGGTGCATCAGGCAGCCCACTTAATCTGCCCTGCAAAGTGTTTGTGATGACCATCACGTCTGCTTCTGCCCACCCAGCTGGGGAAGCCAGGCATTTATTTCTGCCCTGCTCCGTTGTCTGCTGATGTTGCATTTTGTAACTAAAATGGGATACTGAAATAATCAGATTCACTTTTTTATTAATTCATTTTACAAGTAATAATTAATGTTATATGTATGGCGACTTTTTATGATGCATATAATGCTCTGGATGGATTTGGGATGCTAGCGGCTGCAGCATGTTTTTTGTTTGTGTGAAGGGAATTTTAATGAATATTTGGCTATGAGCCCATTTCTGACTGTTGATTAAAAAGCAGCCAGACAGCTTGCTGACCTAATTTCCACAGTTTATTAAATGCCAGGATTACTATGATTAACACTGGGGAGATGAGGATAACACATGAGACCATGCTGTAACAGATTTTTTCCCATGCTAAGTAAAAATGTGTAATTATTACAGACAACTAATTCTCTTAATCACTCTTTGACTGTTGGTATTCTGTAAACCCAGAATGTGTTTAACATTTAAAGCACAAGCATACTTTAAATGTTCTGTAGTTGTACGGCAACATTATATACTCAAACAGAGTATCAAAATTATTAATTCATAGAAAAAGTATTTTATTTCCAGAGTCCACCACAAGGGGGCAGGTATGTTAGGGCTTGAGCCTCCCCTGCTGAGGACTGATGTAATTAGTTTCTATTTAAATGTATTTATTACAACACCATGGATTAAGAGATGTTCATTTGAACAATGAAGGCCATGCAAATTATCTTGTCAAGCCAAAAGCCCTAAGCTCTGCAACAATGCACTAAACGAAAAACATGCACTGCCCAAGATGGGGGGAAATATGTTGTGAATAAATTAATTTCCAAATTAGGTCTTTTTTTATGCCTGACAATAAAAAAATGGACCCATACTTATTTACGCAGGTCACTCAATCAATGAAGAGACAGAGACTCTTTCATTTTCAATTATATTTCAATCCATGGAATTATATTCTTCAACAAAGTACTGATTTGAATCCAAATTCCAATTGTCATTTATAACGTTTAATAACTGAAACTGTCCAATATTAGCAAATGCACTAATGTTACAATAATGCTAAACAGCTAACTAAACCCAATACCTTTTCATAACTACCATTCAATTCAATAATAACTCTTTGAAAAAGGATTGCATTAGAGGGGTAAGTCTACCACTGTAGTTCTCAATTTATTCTTATTTGGTGAGATTTGGTTGAGATGATCATCTAATGAGCAGCTCATTAGGAATGATTGCCATAAAAACTGAAATGAACTTTTCTTTTTCTCAAGAGCTGCAGGTGGTGGCTTGCATTTAGTGGCTTCTGTGCATTTTCATATCGCACATTTCATTCCTCTGGTCCTGTCAGGACTGCATTTTGAACAGCTCTCAAGTCTTTTCCCAGGCAGCAATTTAATTTCAGGCCTCGGCTCGACCACTCAGTAAGATATCTATAAGTCAATTAGATAAATTAACATCCCATTAAGGAAACATTCAAACATGCTTCCCAATGATGCCATTAGACTCCTGCAGCTTGGGCCCAGTAAATTCCAGTGTCCTGGTGTTGAGCCTGAGTGTTAACAACGGCAAATTAAATTTAGTGTGACACCCCTCTCCGCAAGCCTGCCATCAGTGGGGGTTCACGGCTAATGAAGGCCCGTTTCCCTTTTGTCACTGGGCTTTTTTACAGATGGGATGAAAACACTATAAGATGCTCCAGAAGATTTTCCTCCCCTGTGCTGAGTCTCGTAAAACACATAACTGAATCAATGTTCTTTTATAGACTGACTGTTAACTAGAACTGTTCTCACTTAAAGTTTTTGTCGATACTGAACTGCGATAAATATGCAATTATAATATGATTCGTCACCATAGATTGTTTGGATGAAATGATCAGATGTAACGCCTTGAACATGCACATAGTGCTCGTCTGTAGCCACTGAATGGAAACCCTGCCCGCTTCCTTGAGAAGTGTGACATTGTTCTTGGCTGCAGATGGCCCATTGTCTTCCCGTGGTGTGCCTTGTACGACTATGAACTCTGACAAGTTGCCTTCCAAAGACAACGGTGCAAGTTAGATAATGCGCTCAGAAGATCTCCTGAAGAGAAATTAAATAATGAGTAAATATGACCTTGCAGGCTGAATGTGAGGCTTTTCTCCAGGCCTGTGCTGAATGAGCAGACTGGGTGTGGGGAGTGTTTATTGAAGACTCCAACAGCATCAGCCCCCCCCACCACACACACACACACATGTCCCACTCCCCCTGTCAAATACCGTGTGAAGGCAGCAGTATTGATCTCGATTCCCTCCTATTCCTAAACTCCGCAGGATGGATGAGACCGGAGTTGAGTATAAATTGTGGGATTACAGTGGCCATGTAGTGAAAACAGACCAAGAACGAATGGAAACAGCGACTAATTCTGTGGATTTAACTGTGTGAGTAATTAAAGCACCATATTGGCCTGCCCTCGGGGCAGACTCTTACAGTAGAAGCAACGCTGTCTATGCAGGGGGAGGGGGACATACCTAGGGTCTGCTGTTGTGGCTGTCTATGACAGGGGCTTAGACCGTGTATAGCAGAGTATATTTCAGATTTAGGGATTATGTGGTCTGAGCAGATTTAAAGAGATTATGCCATTTCGACAGACTCTGTCTGATTAATTCATGTGAACGGACTTTTCATTGTGTGAAAAACAGCCCAGCGTTGTGATTAGTGGCATCAAAGTGCACTGCGGATGGAAAGTGATCTTTGAGGGCTTAAATAAAATGCGTTTAATTTCCTCACTGAGCAGCATCATTTACAGAGATCTGTGAAAGCTGAGACTAATGTCTGGGCTGCAAGAAAATGAATGAAGTGGCCATAAGGAAACAAAGCACACATAGAAACAACAATCATGACACATTCAATTATGAAATTTGTATAATATGATAATTCATTCAGAAACATACTTTCCCCTAATGCAAGGTGTTCACAGCCCTACTTTCTGAATGCTTCACACTAAGTCAAACTGCTTTTAAAATAAGAGTTCCGTGGTCGCATGAGCCTCATTAAAATTTGTCTGGAATTAAAAAAAATTCAATATCAATATTTACACAACTTAAAAAATGGTATTAATTATTTATTGATAATTTATATAAAAATCATTGGTAGTTTTTATGTCCAATTTATTTTAATTCCTTTTTTATTTACATGTTTTTAATCTGGCTGAGAATGGTATGGTGATAGACCTCATCATTTAAGTACATGAACCGCAATAGTCTGTGCAACAGGTCATACTGCAGAACTTGAACGCCGCAGCAACCCCCGCCCCTCCCCGCTGCTGTCCGGTTGCTATGGAAACTGTCCGTCCCAAGGAGCAGCGTGCGCGCCAGCCTACTATCATCATTAACTTTATTAATATTGCTTATTTATCTGCCATAGAAACTAAATCCATTTCCAATGCGACTGTAGAGACATTGAGTTCGGAGACCTGTCAAAAGTAACAGTTCATTAGCACTTAATGCCTCAGTATTGAAGCAGCCCACTTTCTTGTGTTGATTAAAATTTTTATCTATTAACACTTTTAATCTTTAATGCCATTTTGTGCAGAAATGAAATAACTAGCTAATGTGCTACAATAAAGAGATAGTGTGTGCATTAGCAATTAACAAACTGTATTATTTGTATTATTTTCTTTCTATCTATAAATCCATCTAACTATCTATCTATCTAAACAGTGGATGGTTAATAACGATTGGAACACATTTATGCGGGATGTTCTGGTAGCTGGTGTCAGTCTGAAGCTCTGTGAGGAAGTGTGCTGCTAAATAACAGGCTGCTGGTCCAACATGAGCCTATAAGCAGAGGCTTGACTTTGTCTGAGCGAGCATTCCACCAGATCTGCTCCTCAGATGCATTCACGCTGTGGCCCTTTCATCCCATTAGTTTGAATTCCTCCAACTTTGGCCCCAAGAGGCCGACTTGTTCGCTGGCCGGGGTAGCCTGCTGAGCAGGCATATGGTGGCTTTGTGCACAAGAACAGTGACTTCTCCGTGACTGCTCCTGACTCCTCTGGCCCACAGAGTTAAACAAATTGATTGGCAGGCTAGCTGCTATCTGAATACCCGGACTTCACACATGCTTTTGGAGATGAGCTCCCAGCTTTCAGATATCTCAGCTTCTCTGCCTCTTCTGGGTTACAGTGACATGAGACTGACAATTGAAATTCGTGGGCTGCTGTTTGTGGACCGTTTTGAAAGGCTCTCACACTAGACCATCTAAGTGGGAGCTTGTTTTCTTTGAACCTAAGAGCTGAACCATCAGTATTACCTGTCCCGTAACCCAATGGGAAGCAGGTTCAAAATATTAACTACTGAATTTTTTTAGATCATATGCATTTTTGGAGCTTAATTTGTCACTTTTTTGTCACCTAGTTAATGAATGTAAAACAGACCCAAAATGTTTAGATAGATCTTAAAATGACATAAAATCTAACATCTTATGCTGTATCTTTATGCAATGAAACTTACATACAACAAATTCCTCCTTCTTTTTGCATTACCAGGTTAAGGGACATCCTGTATTAGAACAATTTCAAGCAAAACAGAAAATGTATTGAATCATATTAGATTCAGAAATGTGAAACCTGATATAACAAATTACGTTAAATTGGGATCCTTCAGAAAGAAGAACTCTTCAAAAAGTTTTGCATTTAAACAGAGGTGCAAATAGTAGAATGTGGTGGGTAAGGTGCAGTACATAGATATGAATCTAAGATGTAAATAAAATATAAGTTAAATGGCTGCACGGTTTATAAACATGGAGTTTTATCAATGAATTGGTCAATACTTTTACGGACACTGTTTATGTGGGCTTAAGCAGTGGTAGTGTAATTTCACAGGCAACTTGCAAGGATACCAAGGACACAAGATTAGCTTAGAAATGTCAAAACCAGTGGGACAATATGTATATATACGATAGGACCTGTGACAGTTTCTCAAATCACCCACTCTCACCCTCAACTCTCTTTATGTGAGCAGTCTTGCAGTGGTCGGGTGAGTGGGCTGTGTTCGGACGGAGCTGTGTGTTCATGAGTGCAGATGGCTGCGTTAAAGAGAGAGAGAGAGAGAGACAGGACACAAAACCTGTCACTCACAGTGAGACAGATGAGGGCGTAGAATATAGTCCAGCCTTTGTTGTTTGTGCTAATGAGAGCGCACACACCCATGGCACAGACGCATGGCTAATCACCTGTAATTCTGCCCAGTGGCAGATGGTGGAGCCAGAGGTAAGAGGTGGACGCAGCACTGTGTTTGTGTGTGAGTCTGTCTAGGTTGTTTTCCAGTTCGTGGGCAAGTAAGGGCCCGTTATTCAGGAGTACAGAGGGACCCATGTCAGAGATTCATGGAGACCTCCTCTACCCATGGTTTGAGAAACTTGATTAGAGCAGGAGGCGGAGGAGTCCTCTGGTGCATGACGTGTGGCCCACACACATGCTCACACAACCTTAGCACATGGGCTGTGGCAGCCAGACCACACAAACCAACAACCAACCGTTCACGTCTTCTGCAAGACGGTGCATTTTACTGCTGTAAACAGTGTCAATTATGACCCACACAAGAGCAAAACCAATATCAGACCATTCAATGAAAAAAAAAATCTATCACATCAAAAGTAGTGCCTGCATTCACTATGAAAGGGTAGAAAAACAAAACGGCGAAAAAGAGAGTCCCCCAGAAAACTTTGAAAGCCTTTGAACGGCTGCACATTTTTAAAGTGTGACAGGCATGCAAAAGCGCAGTTAATGTTCAGGGCCCTGAATGGAGGAGAGCCCGGCTGAGGGCCGATCACAGGGACCTGATGGGTTCCATGCGGCTCTCGCTCGGCGAACTTCAGGGCTCTGACACTTGATGTGATCCTGGTGACATTGGCAGCTCTGCCACCGAGGGAATGGCACAAAGGCAACAAGCCCCCCCTCCCCTCGAAACGCTGCTCTCCGTAAAGCCTCCCGGAGATTCTCCCCCCCCGCGCCCCCCCCCGAATTCCCGCTCGCCATCCCTTCCCTGGTTACAGCCGGGGCTTGTTAGAAAGCAGGGCCCTAGCCGTAGGTGGAAAGGCCCCAGCTGCCTCCTCGGACTTCCAGAATAAATTGACCTGAATGACAGGGCCACACAAACAATATGATATGCATTATCCCTGTCAATAAAAATGTCCCCATGAATTATGGTCTTTGTATATAATGTACTGCTTTCTTTCTTCCAGGGAAAAGAAGCAGGGAGGAGGGGGGAGAGGCTCCTTTGGGCCAGAGTTTTCTTTTTTGTGTGTCCCTCTTTTTATTATTCAGACAGGGAAATGGTAGGAGGCAGAAAGTTGTACGATTGCTTTGTGTCTGAATAGTGCTCATATTTGCCACGCAGCTTGAGCGGCGTGCCTTTTGTTTTGTCGATTAAAGGGAGAGAGGGGGAAAGAAAAAACGTTTTAAAAAGGCGGTTGTGTAATTTTTCAGATCAGTGCCGAGACTGACCCCTGAAAACGAGTGCTTAAAGAAAGAGAATGAAAGACGAGGAGAGAACATTAAAACGTTCAAAATAAATAAATTAAATGATTAATTAAATTAAACAAACTGTATGATTAAGTTTGTATTCTGTTGTATTACTATATATTATAAGATGATTGCATACATCTGGATATTGCACATTTTCAGTAAGATGAATTCAATTAATATGTTTATTATTCCAAAATTCTAACTTAATTCTTATGCATTCTAGCTATTATTTGGTTGTCGAAAATGTAAAAGATTGATCGGTATAATGGATTGAATATATATTTTTTTTATATTGTATGCATCGAGCAGCATATTATTCATTTGGGAGCATAAACACATCAGCCTCCTCCCCCTTCTTCATACGAGGACGAATGTGTTGTTTGAGAACACTTGTTAAATTGGCCACCCTACTCCATGGTGTGGGAGCTTCTGGAGAGAAAGCAAACACCAGACAGGTGTATTTTCAAGGGTCCTGGCTTTATCGCGCCTGAATGTTTGATGTTCATTCATGGCTTATGTAACTTGGTAACCATGAAAATTGTGTCTGAGTCAGGGTGTCATGATTCTGTATCAGACCCATCACCGTCGGCTGGCCTTCTTAAGTCAGATTAATTGATTATTAACTAGCTCCACTTGGTGCCTATAGAGGGGTGGGCAGTGACAAAGGGCTCCGCTCTAAATACTCAACTGATTAGAAATTAAACACAGTCTTACCATGCGATGCATTGTCTGCTTCCATGGAACATCTCTCCCTTTGATATGAGCTTCTTTCAAACGCATTAAAGAGCCACCTGCTAAAAGGCAACATGTGAGCTGTGACCAACCTTAAAGGCCTGACCATATTCTCACAAAATAGGCTCTAGATGGGGAGTAAATGCACACTTGGCCCTTGAACTCATTGGTCAGTGGTCAGTGGGTTGGATTGAGCTGTAGGTTGGTTGCTGGGAATGTGTCAAGGCCAGAGAGGTGGGTCAGGACCTCCAGGCCAATCGATTCCGAAAAAATGAACGGAGACAAAAGAATGTGTGTCCCTCTCTCCTTCATCTGTCTTTTGGAATTCCCTTTCTAACATCTCTGTCTTCAGTACTGGCTTAAGTGTTACCCAGCTGATTGCTAAAGGTCAAGGAACACAAAAAGCCTCCAGCATCTGCAAATCTACTACTCTAATGAAAAAGGAAAAATGTCTTAAACACGTCTAACTATTATAATATAATAGTGTACATAAACTTTTTTTTATTTTTCCAATTTCCGCTAAGAATTTACAACTGGAATTTCAAATTTGATCAGTAGTATATTAAGCAATATAAAAACATGCTATATTTTCATTCCATCAATTGAAAAATTTGTCAATTTTTTTTTTTATGTACTTTGCACTGTTTGTAAAATTGTCAATTATTTTTAAAGGCTGTGTCTCTGAACAACATTAGCTGGCAGAAAAAAAGAAGAATCATAAGCTAATACGCTAACTATGCAGCCTTGATACTGTTCTGTTCACTTATGTATAATGGTTGGCATATGCTAGGTAAAACCATGCCAAATGCAAGATGCCAGCAGATTGTGCTGCCGTTGCCTGGTCTCTCCCACTTCTCACAGCAACTCGTTGGTGAAAGAGGTCAGTTAAAATGACTTTATGGCGTCTTATTGGGCATAACTGAGGGCATATAAGTTAATGGCTGACTCGGAGCTGTGTGCAGCGATATGGCTTGACATTTGGTGAACGAGCCATGAGGGCAGTGCTTTGATATGCGCTTTATATACTTTCACCGAACGGTTTATTGTGGCCGTAAAAAAAGTGAAATTTGTGTTTATGTATTTGTGAGGGAGAGGGATAGCATGGCATTGGTGCTAGAACTGGACTCCTGCCAGTGCATATATGGCAGTGCTACCATAATACACCATGTGCTTGTCTTGTCCCACATCTTATATCAACATGGCCCTGTTTCCTCCTGTTCAGCACCAAGGCTTTAGGGGGTGGCCATTATTTGACTTAATTGATGCTGGGACACCCGCGTTTAAATAGTTAAAATCATTCAAATTAATCTGTGCTGAGGAGCAGATAATAGCAAGAAAATAATCAATTTAAAATGTCACAGTGGACACAGTGAAAATGTCTGTCAAACCCCAAAGTATTTAATTATTCAGTCTGGCTTCACAGAATACATAAGGTTAAAAGTCCTCTCTTGTCCCGACAGAGTTGCTTGGAGACGGAACAGCAAGGGTCCTCCTGGCCTGACAGAGTTTCCCTTCCTAATTAAGTGCACATATTAAATTAAGCCCTTCAGCTGAGTGAAAGAGCCTGTTTCACATCCATATGTGTGCTATTTGGTGAACTTGTTGGTGGCATGGCACTTCAGTCATTATTTCTCTATAAAAGGCCTGTTGATTTGATGTTAAATGGATAAATGAATTAGGTGCTTTAGATCAGACATAGCTAACAATAGAATCAAATTGTCCAGTAATATTGCAATATTCAATGGCAAACAAACACAAATGAAGATACAATTGTTGTTTTCCCCTCATTTACCAGAAAGAAAACTTCATAATGCTTGGGTGAACATGTTAGTATATGGGTCCAGCTATATGAAATCAATAGTTTGTGATTATAAGCTATATGGGTGACACTGGCAGCTTTATACAACGTTATATTACCACATATTTTGACTCTTTATTCAGGTTATGTCATCAGAAGTCCCAGTCCCAATCACTTTGTTAGTAATAGCATAATAGCTAAGACCATGCTAGCATTTGAATGTTTATACAGTAAAATGGCCACCATTATATGACAATGGTTTAAAATAGCCCATGTGGACAAACAGTCAGCCTTGTTCCCCACAAAAGCTTTGCAGGCTAATTGCTGGCATTGTTAACCAATCATTAATTGTGAGTTGTGCGTCTATCAGTTGAGGGGAAGTGCAACAAAACCGCCATTAAGGTAAGAGATCAATAAATGCTTGGCTCTTCCCACTCCACCCGCTCTTCTGCCAGGAAAGCGGATGGAGGTTAATGGCCCTGGAGCAGATGCTGGCCAAACACCTTGCATGGACCAAGACCTGATTAGAAACCCCTAATAAAGACACCCCTAATGTCATTTCAGTCACTGGTTGAAATTAGTGTTGCACTTCTAAACAGCCCCCTCCTCTCAACGAGCCCTTTCACCTCTTTCCCGCTTTTGTTTGGTGGGCTTCTTTGTCCTGTGACTGACAAACTCAATGTTAAGTTTCGTCCCTGGGTGTATGCAGAAAAATGTAAAATGAAAAAATAGCTCAGAAAAAAAAAAGTTTTTTTTTGTGTGACTTTGATCAATGGGGCGAAAAATTTGTTTCCATAGCTCAGGGGCTTTTTTAGGGGGGGGCTCCAATGAGAAGCCAGAGTCTCGGTGAGACTCAGCTGGGCGCAAGCTTAACCCTGGATAGAAAGAGATTATGACCACTGCCCTCCCAGCATTACACTTGCTCACTTCCAGACCACACAAAAACATGAGCTCTTTATATTGATTTATACCGGATTTCAAGTTAACTTTTTACACTTCGTATGGTCATCATTTGTAACAATTATTGTGCAACATGCACATAAACTACTCTAACTAAGTATTGTTAGAATAGATATTTTTGTAAACAACAACACCATGACATGCATGAATTGATACTGCTAGCCTACAGCAGAAAACGACGCTTCAGAAATTCAATGGGAACCCACCTAGCTGCCACTTTTAACTCTAGACTAGGGTTTTGTTCACAGCCTTTGACTTTACACTTTTACAGAATTTGGAGAGGGTTCAATGATAGTACGAGAGGTACCATCTTCTTCAGCGCCCACTGTTTTGTTCCACACATGATGAATAATATTGTCCGACTTTTTGGTCATTGACTGACCTGTTCATGAGCCTCAGGGTCATGTAACAGATGGACAGTGACTCAGAGGGCATGGAGAAAAGCAAAGAGATCCTGTGAACCACATTTGCCGCAGGTGTCTGCAGCATATTGATTTTAGCCGTCAGTATGAGGTTATCCCACCACCGCCTTTACTGTGTCAATACGGTGCCACATTCATCAACAGGCCTGTCTATTGCGTGCGTCTCAGCCTTTCTTTTGCCATTACACTCTCCATTTATTTCAGTTTTTTGCCATCCAAAACGCATCGATAGTTTTGACGTGCCTAGCTCGTCTGGCCATGTTAGACTGGGTGGATTAGAATGTGTGAAGAGAATGTGTGAGTGCTGGTTAATGATTGAATGGGATCACACTGACTCACGCTTTCCATCCACTGTTCCCCTGTTTCTACAGTTTCTCAGTGTCATGTTCATAGTTTTAGGGTTTCACTTTTAAACTGTTTTTTTTTTGTATGTAGATGTATTGGTTTAAAAGCGTCCTGCATTATGACAGAGCCCTTGAAAATGTAAATGTTAAGCATTCTCAATATAGAGGTGATTATGGTCCATATTGTAATTACATGTATGCATATGTAAATATTTTAATTTTCATCATTTTATCTTAACACATTAACGTAACAATGTCTCAGTCCATCTCATGTCCTATTCACTGAAACAGAGTGGGTGGGGATGAGCCCACGGGGTGGTGTGGGTGATGACTGTCAACGCGATGACCACCAGGACACAGTCGCCGGTGCGGGAAGTGTAGCTGCAGTGCTGCTGAGAGTGAGTGCAGTGCGCGTCGCAGCTGACACAACACGGCAGTAGCCCGCAGGAGCTGAGAGGGAGGAAGCTGAATGGTGCTGGACAATAGGGCCCAGTTTAAAGTCCACTTCATAAAGAGGGGCCTGACAATGGCGGCAATACCACTGCAGCATGCCTGCCCATTGAGCCTCGCAGGCGGACAGAGCGAGTAGGGCTCTCATCAGCCTTCCATCGTGTCCTTCCTCCCGCCCTGAGTGGCACATAACCTCCTAAATATGCTCCTCGATATCTGATATTTGGTGAAATCTGGTGAAAACCTCTGCAAGCATTAAAACTTGGTTGTAACTCTGCTACATGTTATTGCAAACCAAATGAATATTCTATATGTATTTTTAGTTTAGTTTTGCTTGTGAAAACTTTGGCTCATAGTGATTTGTTTGTGCGTTGAAAGAACTGTAATTTTTTTATTCTTTATTTTACTTGTTTGTTCTTTTATATGCTTTAATTCATTTTGTTGTGTGTTCTTTTATTTAATCAATGCAATATGTATAACCTATTTTGTATATGTGTAATAATTCAATTCAATTCAATTACTTGTATACAAGTAATTTAATTCAAATCTAAAATATGTTTACTCTTCAATCCCTTAGGGGGACCAACTGGCTGTTATTTTACAAAACCATTGAAAAAAATATAGTGGATATATATATTTAAATTGATGTACATTTGATTTTTTGTCTAAACCTACTTATTCCGTTCTGAAGACTAGATTTGCTGGGTCGCATTGAGCAGATACATAGTGCTACAGGTGATAAGCTTGGATTAAAATTTCAGTGATGTTTCATTTTCAGTGATCTGCGACTGCTTCCCATCTGAGCTAATCGATTAGACTGATAGAGAAACAGGCACATTAGTATCTGTGGTCAACACCCAGTCCATTATTTGGCCTTATAAAGCTAAATGTCTTAATGTCACAGAGCAGCACCTACGCCTACACCCTCTTTATTCCTGCCACACAATGGCCTTTTGAACAGTGTGGCATGGAAGTCCTTTCTTTTGACTCTCTCCATCTGTTTTTCTCTTTGGCTGGGAAGAAACAAAAACCCCACCCTGACACCCCGCTCCGAGTTGTCCCGGATCTGGACAAACAACACATTCAGCACCCACACTACTCAAGAGCAAACCTTTAAGGACTCCCACTTCATGTTAGTATTTGGTGTGTTCCTCCCTGCTTTTTTCCTTTCTCTCTTTTTTTTAGGAAGGCAGGGTGATGTCCGATCTGACCTGTGGTGACCCGACCTTCACACTTCTGTGACCAAGTGCACTGAATCAGCCAACATGACCACTCACAAAGATGGGTCAGCCCTTCATTGGACATGCCACATAAAGTGGACATTGGGATTTTGCTGCAAATGGTCAGCACAGCACTGACACAATGAATGAAGAATATGGTCGTCCATTTAGGTCCTGTTGTAAAAAAAAAAAAGATCACAGGCGGCCCACCCAAAGCAACTTCTTCACACCACAAATAAAAGACCAGGGCTGGACAAAAAGTGCCCCTGAGCAGTAGTGTTAAGCCAAGACATGGTCACTACATATGAAAAAAATCAGCTTTACATTACAAAAAAAAACTTTATTTTGCCTTGGTTTCGCTTGTACAATTTACTTGGGTCACAATCGTCCAGGAGCCTGCAGAAACATGGAACCAAATTTCTTTTAATGATGTATAAAATGTGAGCTGCAACTTATGATGAAGGTTTGCTGTTTTCCCATCACATTGCCAATAGAATCTGACAAAAAACTATATCCCCAGAAAATTAAGCATAACCAAGCTTCAAGATTTTTAGTTTCCAGGGCAAGGTTTCACTATTTATGAAGATCATGCATTCATTTTTATTAGGCCATTCTGTAGACACATGCATTATTTTCTGGTAGAGGAATCTGAAATCCTTTGCAGTATAAAAATAGTTTTTGTCCCCTTTCAACAAAATAGGTAAACAGAAAGCAGACTTTTCACTTTGTTAAATCTCAGTCTGATAATATAACACCTTACACTGCCCAAGCTGGAAAAGTAACGTTTTAAGAGTAAAGTAAAGTTTTATTTGCAAAAGATGTCCTGATTCTTTCGCTTCTTGAACCTAGTCAGTGCAACAGTAGTGTGTAAGCCTGGAGAAATACTTGCTTTTGTTCTGCTTTTTTTTTTTTTTTTTTTTTTTTTTTTTTGCCTGTGTTTGCACCCTGGTCACATTTCATGTGAAGATGGGGATGGATAGATTAGAATGTGATTGCAGGGCATTGTTTCAGCATTCAATTAGCTTTCGGTATTGTGAAAGGGCAGCACACTTGACACTGGAGAGGAAACCTGCACCTGTAAAAAACTAAACACACTCGCATGCACACGCACTCTCGCTCGCTCAGAGGTTAACCCGGATCAGATTTTAACAGGTGCACCCCCATTAAGTCCTCTCATCTCTGGCCTCAATTGGTGATGCCTGATGAATATGCATAAGTTTGGACTCGTCTTGTTGTTTTGTTTTTTGCCCCCTTCTCCTCGCCTCATTGTGCGTTGCGGGAGTGCATACATCTCACATCCCCTCATTCACTTGGGGCAAGGAGTCTGGATGTGCCGGAAGCCAGTCATTAGAGAACTCTATTCAACTGAGGACAAGCCGAAGGTTTGTTTTCAGAAAGCGTGCTGGTGTCAAAAAAAAAAAAAACAGTGTAACAAACATCACTACGGCCTCACAAAGGTCGCGGTGTAACATGCCTAATGGAACACCGGCAACCTGTTGGTGGTGCTGCTTCCAGCAGTGGCTGGGCAACGCTGTCACTTGTCTTTGTGTGAGGGGGTGTTGGTGCACTTGCCTTTAGAAGAACCTGATGAATGCACATGGGAAGATGTCAGCTGATGGTCCAGGCTGAAGGCTGAACTTTCCTGCAGCAGAGCCTGAGAGCAGGAAATGCATTTTTATTTTTTATTATTTTTATTGTTTACCTTCTCCATTCTGTTGGACTTGTTTAGGGGATGAGGGAAAGCAGGATGTAGACAGAAGAGTTATCATGGCTATGTTCAAACATAGTAGTCTGCATACTCTTGTTATAATGGCAGGTTTATGTGATGTAAAAAAATTTGACCTTTAAACATAAAAACATTAACATCTTTAATGTGATCTATCCAATTAAAAAACAACAAAAAATTACAGGAAAAATGTTATGCTTGCATAACAATGAACACAATTTAACTAATACTTTGTTGAAGCATCTATTGATTTTGCATTCAGGAGTCTATCAGCATGGCACATCAGGGTAATATTTGATTATTCTTCCTTGTAAAAGCCTTTGAAATCTGTTCTTAGGGCATGTCTTGTGCACTGTACATGTGAGGTCACACCACGGATTTTCTATTGGATGTAGGTCTGGGTTCTGGCTGGACCATTTCAAAACACTTTTTCTTTTGTTAATTTGGATAAAGTTTGGGTTCATTAAAGTGGTGATGGGTGAAATTTTGGATCATCTATAGGTTACTATTGGATGCATCAAGGTTTTTGGCCAAATGTTCACCTTGAACAAACCTTTATTAAATGTTCACCTTGACTAAATCCCCATTTCCAGCTGAAGAAAAGAAAGCCTTCACAATGGGTCGAGTGTTTCGTTGGTGTTGCAAAGTGTTGATTTGGTTCCAAATATATCTTTTGGAATTTGTGAAATATTGTCTAAAAAATTTTGACCTCATATTTTTTTGGCAAATCGTGGCATGGTCTGGATGTTTTCTCTGTAAGAAAGGCTTTCGTCTTTAAAAACTTACCCGCAATACGGACATATGGAAAACAGAAGATTGTTGTCACTAGTAGTACACAGCCAGTCGACACCAGGCCTTCCTGCAGTTCCTTCAGTGTTCTGTAGGTCTTTTGGAAGCTTACCTGACCAGTCTCTCTGTCTGGTTGGTTCATCAGTTTTGGAGTCTACAGCAACATTACTGTTGTCCCACATTTTTTCTGCTTTCCACAATATCTTCTGACTGATACTGATAACAGTCCTTTTCAGATCTCTTTGAGGCATTATAAACTCCAAGAAGGCATTTAATAGGAAATGTAACACTTTTTACATCCTCTGTAGTGGGACTTGATGATTAGCATTTCGTCCTATGTTCAGCTGTTTTGCTCATTAATATGGACACATTCTGTTGTGAATGTGAGTAAATGTATGACTATGCAAAAATTGGTGCGCATATGTGTGTGTGCACAGAGACGAACAGACAGAGAGAGTTCCGTGTAAACTCCCTTTAATCTCCCTATTTGCACTATTGACTTTTTGATAATTGGAATCTAGACTAATGAGCTTAGCAGACATGGCGGGGAAAGATAACTGTGAGGGCTAATTCCCTCCGTCAATATGGAAGCTCTCAGACAGGGCCTATCTGATGCACAGAAGCCAACAAATTAATCTGACAGATTACACGGCTGTCCTGGCAAAAGATTTAGCCAATCCAATAACGATAAACAGTACATCTGTGTCATTATTTCTCCTGGCAATGTCTACCTCTGTTATCATAGGGATTCATGCTGTTTGCCAGCAGAAGTTAATGTTTGATGAAGAATCCCTTGCAGATGTCTGGGGAAAGTCTCTTAAGCCATTTAGCTTGATCAAGTGAACAACTACATAATTATAATCACAGGTCATTTTACTGCCCTGAGATAATAGCACCATCATCCCTAATCCGTTTTATCCGCACAATTTAAAGTCTTGAAGCACAATAGTCATACAGACAATTCTAAATCTTAACAATTATAGAATTGTACGCTTCACCCACTAGATATCTAGTGGCTAAGACATGAACCTGAAAGCCACAGATTCACAGGTTCAAACCCTACTTACTACCTTTGTGTCCCTGAGCAAGACACTTTACCCTGAGCGTCTCCAGGGGGACTGTCCCTGTAACTACTGATTGTAAGTCATTCTAGATAAGGCTGTCTGAGAAATGCTGTAAAAGTCAATGTCAACAAACTTTCTATTTCCTCAAACTAATATGTTAGTTGGCAGAGTGTCAGGTTTGTCATGCAGTTCTTCAGGAATGCCCTTTTGACTGGTTTTGCATCGTCTATCCATGGTTTTATGATGAAACGTTAACAGAAGCATTGGCTGGAATGTTCATTCAGACAGGTTTGATGGAAGACCTGAGGCTCAGAACCGGTGAGGGACGTCTAGAGGAGCCCAATAGATTAGAGTCAGTCAACATATCTGACAGGCAGCACGTAGGGGTGAAAGGACTGAAAACCCACTGGTCTTCAGGCACAAGTGCCTGGGCAGTGACCTCTACAACAGCCGGCCAGCCTCCGACTAAAGCAGGGGAATCGGGCCCATAGATCACCGCTGACACCCCATAATTGAGACACTGGCGATAAGGCAGCAGCCAGTTGTGGGTCTTGACACGTGGAAAGAGTAGACAAACATTGTTGTCACACAGCAGATTATGTTTGTTTAGTGGGTCAGCAATTATAGGCAGCCTGGCTCTTTTTAGGGTTTGTACAAGAGACACACACACGCAGATATGTAAAAACAAGCTGTGCATTGCAACATTTCCATGTGCTATAAACTCAATAAATTCATAAGTACTTAATACATTACAGTTGTTTCATAGTTTTGTAATCCAGTTTACAAGCGCAGAGTCAATACAGACAGAGTCAACACAGGAGGACTGGATTCGGCCATGACGTACGAGCATAATAAATTTTGCCTCCGTTTCGGGCCTTGAATACGTCTGGGCCCATATGCTGCTCTGCAGAGGAACATGAAGGAGCATTTACCAGCCCAGTCCCCCCGCATTAAACCCTGCAACACTCTTCATTCACCGCCACTCCTCAGGTTCAATTAATCAACCGCAACAATGGCAGTTCTGATGTGTTCAAGCAACCCGAAAGCCCTAGGTCAGTCCCGGGGCACCTCAGAAGTCTCCCTCTCCCTCATTCACCCTCTTTCTCTCTCCCTCTCCCTCTCCCTCCAGCCGACGTTCTTTGGCTAACATTTGGATTCCTCCTTTTAAGGCCATGCCATTAACAAAGTAAAAGTATTTGAATGAGAACAGGAGGAAACAAACAATTTTCAGAGGAAATAATGAACTTTTTTCCCCCCGAGGGCCACAAAGCTCCTCAGTGATAAAAGCCTTGTAGTCAGACCTGAAAGAGCATGTGTTCTGGCCTGATGTGTGAATGGTATTGTTATGGCCATTCCAGTGGAGATGAAAAGGCGTCACCACTGGTTTGATTCAGTTACACGGTTTGGTTAAGTGGCCCCTCCCACCACCTTGGGGTCTATGGAGAGTTTGTGACCTGTTTACAATCGGCTGGGGAAATGTCATGTTGCCCCTCCTATGGGCAGTACCCACATTCATTCGATTGGTACAAAAAATGACTTGGGACGGTTTAAATGGCTGTTTGTGAATTGCAAGGAGGCATAAAACGCTAAGCTGGGTCTTCTGAATGATTTATGTTTCAGACAATATTTATTAGACTATATTTATTAGACAGCGTAAAAATCATTACAATGACATTTACAATATTGCACATTCACAGATGTTGATCTATTTAGAATATAAACATGATATTGTAAGATTACTCTTTGTGGTTATTTATTCACAGCTTGTTATTTCATATCCATTTGAACACATTTTCATTTAGGATTGCAGGTATAAACCAAAGATGATGATGATGATTAGGAAGTACATTTCTATTGAAATGTTCCAGCTATACAAAACCCCTTTCTTCCCAAAATTAATTATATTTTTAATCTTTTATACAGATAATGATAAACAGTACATCTGTGTCATTATTTCTACCTCTGCTGTTATTATAGGGATTCATGCTTTTCGCCACCAGAAGTTAATGTTTGATGAAGAATCAAGTGATCAACTGCATAATTATCATCACAGGTCATTTTACTGCCCTGAGATAATAGCACCATCAACCCTAATCCGTTTTATCAGCATACTTTAATGCTTTCATAAAGACTAACACTACAATTATATAGTTGTATGCTTCACCCACCAGTTACCTTGTGGTTAAGACACTCGCCTGTGAACCAGAAGACCACAAAGTCACAGATTTAAAGCCCAAACTACCATTGTGTTCCCGAGCAAGACACTTAACCTCGAGTGTCTCCAGGGCGACTGTCCCTGTAACTACTGATTGTAAGTCGCTCTGGATAAGGACGTCTGATCCATGCAATAAATATAAATGTCAACAGACAACAAACAACCAGACACCATAAGTTTGATATTTACTTTACATACAGAAACGTATTGTTTCTGTAAAATAACTCAGTGGCCAATTGTACTGCTCTTCACGAGAAAAAAAAGCAGCTATGAAATGAGTAAATGTGAAACCTGGTTGTGGACAGACACTTTTGTGTTTGCCTTTTATAACCCATGAAAGGTCTCAGATGTATTGGCCTCCATCTGAAATACGCTTCAGTCTATAAAGTGACAACAAAAAGTATGGCAGCAACTGTCCCTAATAGACTCGGGCATGAATGAGCTGAATCGGCCGAGGGCTGAAAGCTTGAATGTTGGTAAAGACATGACTAACTGTATAGCATTCTTCTGGCCTAGTGTAGGGGTACCCGAAGAATGCTCTGCCACTTTCTGCGCCGCCGCTCCGAGGAATGCGAGGCTTTGGAGGTAACCTCAATGGTCGTGGCCAGACAATGAGGTGTTTGGATCTTTGAATTATTTCAGTCACTGGTGTGTAAAATGTGAGGGTTAACAGTAGCTGAGAAGAGGAGGAGAAAAAAAAAAAAAAAACTACAAAGGCGTGGACATCTGCTCTGACCCGTTCTCACTACGCCCTTTCTCTCTACGGCATGATATATCGTGCTTAATGAGTCTTTTATCGACTCGACTCAAGCATCAACAGTCACAAACGCTTTTGTCTGATGAATGAAATTGGCTTCATCATTCAAAGAAAATATTACAATCTCGCACGTTAGATATTACCGGAAAACACACAAGGTCAGTTGTGATGTAGAACATGCACATGGGTTTAAGATTTGGTCAAGTGGCCAACTTGAAGCTCTTTCCTTCTTGTTCCCAGCGCTGGGGAAGAGAACATCCTCGTTATCCCATTGGCTCAAAGGTTCTGCTCACATCGGCCCTGTGACCCCCAGACGACAAGCTTAGAATCAATTATCAATTTCCCCTTTTATCCATCTGTCAGTGATAATGGATGCTTTACTGGGTTAAAAAAAAATACGTGCTGGCTTTTTTTTCATACAAATTATGTGATTATGTCTTAATATCCTGTTATTCCCAACTGTTGCTCATTGCCAGCGCATCTGAGCCTCTTTTAAATTCAGCCGTGTTACTGGGCCGCCGCGGGCCATTGCTCTGGCAACCCTGTTGCCATAGAAATGGCCATCAGGTGTCAGATATATATTACTACCTTACACAGTCGCAGGAGGGGGTGTCTGAAATGGGACACTTTCGGCTCGCTCCTAAAGTGTGTGTTTCAAACTCAGGTTGTAAAAAAAAAAAAAAAAAAAAAAAACAGCACAAAGGCCGGATTTTGTCCGGTTTTGTGTGCAACTCCAGAAATTAATTGGTTTCATTGGTTGGTGGATAAATAGCGGCGGCTGGTACGGCGGATTCCAGCAGAGTTTCCCCGTACAGGGTTAATGGGAGTCGGGCCTGGACGCCTTCCCGGTGCTGGCCCGTGGCCATCGCAGCCAGTGCCTGGCGGCCCGCGGTCCCAGTGCGGGGAGCCGCTCTGCGCCCAGGCCCGGGGCACAAAGGGCCAACCTCTAAGTGCATTGGTGAGCAGTCAGGTTGTCAAGGGCTCGACGGTGCAGCTCCAGCGCTGGGACTTGGCCAGTGCATCTAAGGCGTGAAAAAGGTCCCAAACCTTTCCGAAAATGTATCTTTAAAAAAAATGATGAAAAAGGAACAATGCCTGTGTGACAGAAAGGCCCATTTCAGCGCCATTTGTCTGGCAGACCCCTCCCTGCTGCGAAATGTTTCTAACAGGGAGAAAACGTTGGACTCCAGTGAAGTTTTCATAGATTCTCCCTTTTGTGAATATTAAAACGGGACCTGGTGAAAAATGATGCATGCTTTTACACCCCAGAAGCTTGGCAACTGAGGAAAAAGGGGAAGAGAAAAAAAACCAACAAAAAAACTCCATCCTGCCGAACAAAGTCCTGGGTCCTCGGCACATGACGGCCATCACGGAAACATATTGTATCGAAATGGTGTGGAGGAGAATACCGGGGATGAAAGAGAAAGGGCCGCTTTGATCCGCGCCCCGGGGTCCCCGCTCCCCAAGTGCGCGCAGACTGGCTGCAAGGACGCATTCATTTCCCGCGAGACACACTTATAACGGCGCTGAAAGAAATTAGCATATTGGTAATTTATCACATTTTTTTTGTTTGTTTTTGTCCGTTTGCGCAAGGTAAAAAAAAAAGTAGATTGAATAAAAAAAGATCAATCATCGGCCGCGCGGCGAGTTCTCACGCGCTGCACAATTTTTTTTTTTTTTTACTTTTTTTTTTTTTGTCCAGGAGAAAATTCGTTCTCTGAAAACTTCATTCGTTGGGCTGACCGTACAACTATTTTACTGCAGTATACTATTCGCTTAACCATAGCTTCATATCATTAATGATTAAAAGTTTGCTTAAAAAAAACGTCATTTGTTTTTTATTGGCAATTTTACACCAACATAGTTACTGATGATTGATATTAAATTAGAACATTTTAATTTCACGTTCACTGCTACCAAGTTGTACAGTGTTTCTGTTTTTTTTTTTTGCTAGAAACGCGTTTTGAACGCCAGACACTGCGCACGCGCGCAGAAAGGGCCAGCGGCATATCATATTTCATACGGGGCACGCAAAAGCTGGACGTATTAAGCGCGATTTTCAGCCCTTTCTGTCGCGAACAAAGATCGTAGCACGACGCCTTTCCAGCCCATTCAGCCGAATGCGAATCTCACGTCGGCCCGCAGAAAGGTCAGTGTCGCTGTGTGCGATCCGTCGCTCGGGGGGGGGGGGCAGACAGGGCCAGCTGTGCCACAGCCAGGCAGGCAGACAGACAGACAGACAGACAGACAGACAGGCAGGCAGGCAGGCAGGGAGGTTGCACCGGAATATGAAGTTGATCTTTTGGGTGGACCTTGGAAAATGTGGACACTCTAAAAGAAGCCCATATCCAAGCCCTTCGGGGTGGGGGGGTACAACACTCCACACGCGATCCAATTTACACTTGCGTTCCTCGACATTCGTTATGAATCAGTATTTGACGTGTAACGCATTTGATTTGTAATTCGTAAATTTCTAACAACGTTCTGTTTAGTGGTTTATATTTTAAGGGAAAAATACTACATTTGTTCGTTAAAGGCTTTTAAACTAAATAAATGTGAAATATCCGTCACAAGCAACACGTCATATTCAACCGGCCACGTGCAAGGTGACACAGTAGCTACTTTATTCGAACTTTACCTTCAAAACTCTCATTTTAAACGCATGAACGTGCGTCATGTAAAAGGCAATATATAGTTGTTGTTTTTTATTGCATGTTCCGCTATCGAGATTTGACGTGGGCGTTAACGGGATACCAGACGGGCGCGGAGTTATTAACCGGATTCCCGCAGCAGGGGACCGGGAATCCCGGCGAAATATCGCGTTTCGGCGACTCTCCGGAGGAACGCGCACGCGGTTACGCACCCCACGTAAACGCAGCGTCCCGTGCCACACCCTTTCACGCGGGTTCATCCTCCGCGCAAGCCTCCGCCGGCGGCTCGCGGCGCGCGCAATCCCCGCCGCGCCTCTCCGTGCGCAAAATGTTGGAGAGACGCCTTCTCTTCCCGAGGCACCCCGAAACCCCTCGTCTCCCCGCGAACCCGCGTCCGCCCCGAGTCGGCACTACGACGCGCGATCCTTTAAGCTTTAGACGTTTCGTCGCTCGAAGCGCGTCTCCGCGTCCCCGCGTCCCCGCGCGCGCGCGCGCCATTGTGCCCCGGTCACCGAAGGGTCCCTCTCGGCCTCCGACGAGCGACGCGCTCCGCAACAGACACCGGGCGCGACACAAAAGGCGGGCGCCTGAGCACCATATGCTTAATGGGGCGCCCGCGAAGGTAGAAAGCGGCTCCCCTTTTTCGAAGTTGGAAAGGTTCCCCTTTATTCGATTTGGATGGAGATCTCTCTCTCTCTCTCTCTCTCTCTCTTGCGCGCGCTCTTTCTTTCTGGAAGGATCCACCGCCGCCGCCGCCGCCGCCACGCAGGGCTTCCTCCGCGTCCGCCTTTCACCGGCTCGGCCCCCTTTGTTGCCGAATGAAAGTAACGTCGCGCGGTGAAAGGAAGGAAAATGACAATATTTCCCATCGGCTTTGCGGGTCCGAGAAGAGGGCCCTCGAGCTTGGCAAAAAAAAAAAAACCCGGGGCGCGTCATTCATCCCGTCACCCCGCACCTGTGGTCCCGGCATTCAGAGCGCGCGGACCTGTTCCTATTAACCTTAATTATTCAGCGCGGACACAAAGGCTGAAACAGAGCAGGTTGAAGTCCGCTTATGGCGCGCGCCCGCGCGTCCTCCTGAAGATCTCCGCGGAGCTTCTTTTGTTCGGCCCGGGTTCTTTCAGGCGAGAGGGAGCCTTGGGCCGCTTCAGCCTCTCAATCGTAACATCTGCTTCGTATGCAGCGGTTCGGGCCCGGTAATGAGTTATTAACCGGCCGGGCGGCGCGGGGGGGATAAGACAATGGAGCAAGATGGTGAGGTGGGTGGGTGGGTGTGGATGGATGGGTGGTGGTGGGGGCGGGGGGGGTCGTGTTTAACGGAGTTGCTTGTCTCTTCTCCCCGTGGTTACAGCACCAGGTGACGACCCCCCCCCCTCTCTCTCTCTCTCAAAAAAAAAACAAAAAAAAAAATCACGCTAATGTCCCGAGCAAAGGAGACTCCACCAGCAGGGGTAGAATAAATCGGGAGGACGTCAATGGAAGTGTCACGAGGTCCGGTGTCGCCGCTGGACACGTGACTAAATTGGCGGAAAGGCTCGCGCTCGCCCCAAATCTTGTTTTATTACGCGCGCCGCCGCTTTTTACGGTGCCCATATTGTGCGCGCACAATGCGCGACGCCGCATTAGCGCCGTGCCAGCGCGTCTTGGAGACGGCGCGAGGGCCTCCCTCTTTTGCTTGTTTTAAGGCAGCTGCTCTGCAGGGCGAGAAGAATAAAGTTGTGAAGATACCAGGTGCATCGCGGCGACGGATCGGGGTCGGTGATGGAAAGATCGTTCCGCGTCTCCACGCCGCGTTAAAGCGCCGGGGCTCTGCGCGCGCAGGTTTTTTGGGACCCTGGGAAGAGAAGACGGAGAGGAGAGGGTCCGGACGCGCGCCAAACCCAGGCACCTGTCGGTCCATCCCGTATCCACTAATAATTACGCTTCAATAATGACGCTAATTGCGGCTACGCTGATTAAAGAGACGTGTCTGTCTCGCTCAGGAAAAGCTGCGAAATCGGCGCGGCGCGCCTTGATCCGTCGGATCCGATTCTGGCGAGGGTCTATTCCGGATTAGAGCGATTTACAATCAGTAGTTCCAGGGACAGTCCCCCCCTGGAGACACTCAGGGTTAAGTGTCTTGCTCAGGGACACAATGTAAGTGGGGTTTGAACCTGCGTCTTCTGGTTCATAGGCGAGTGTGTCACCCACTAGGCTACTACTAGCACATCTGATCAATTTTATCAGGGACCTGCTCGCCCTTTTATCCATTTATCATCTTTTACAATTGTGCACGAGCTATAGGAGTCGCGTATGGACTCCTAAAATGTGCTCCTAACCTGCAGATCACGAGCTGACGTAAGTGACGTAAATCAACGTCAGCGCGCACCGAAAGCCACGGCGAGAACTACGTGCCTTTTTTTCGATATTTTCTGGATGTTGCTGCGTTGAAATGCGTCTGGAACCTGACTGAAGAGTTGGATTTGAGACCCTCCACTCTATACATTTGCGCAGAAAGACCCCGGCGCGCCTGGAACGTTCCCGGTGTTTCTCTGCCTCGCGCGCCTTCACCAATCAAAATAACGCACACGGATCAGAACATTAATTACAACTCGCAATAATATCCAACAACAACAATA
This sequence comes from Denticeps clupeoides, assembly GCF_900700375.1. Lineage (NCBI taxonomy): Eukaryota > Metazoa > Chordata > Actinopteri > Clupeiformes > Denticipitidae > Denticeps > Denticeps clupeoides. Next base: position 9,940,545 of record NC_041710.1, on the reverse strand, counting down.
ATGCCGTGATCGTTTAGCCCGTGGTGTTCGATGATGACAATAATCATATAGATTTTAGAAATACCTTCATCTATTTCTCCATCCTCCACTCCAAACGCGCCTCACACGTTAACATTACACAATGTGTGTGTGTGTGAGTGAGGGCATGTCTATTTTAAGAGGACAGGAAGGGAGCGACGGGGAAAAAGTTCCCAGGAAGCACCTGCGGAGCGCCCCCCCCCCTCACAGACCCCCAACTTTATTATATGCGATGCACCCGACATCGCGTTTTTTTTATTAATTCACGATCACACACGGAATTATGGCTTTAAAATAAACTGGTAAATTGCAGAAATGAACGGAGTGGACAGAAATGTTGTATTTCATAAGAGCTTTTATTGCAGGTATCATAAATAGGGGGTCATTTAGAAATCATTTCATTTGTATAAAAATAGCATTTACATAAAAAAAAAATCAACGTTAAATTAAAATATATTATCGAGCGATTTAAAAAGAAAATTAAATACTACGTGATTGCCAGTGGCCTTAAACTTCCATAAGGAAAACGGAGACGTAAACATTTACAAGATTATTAATATATATATATATATGTACGCGCGCATACAACGCGCACGGGCACGAGCGCGAGGCTCGCTCACGAGACCAGGTCGAAGGGCGGCTCGTTCTCGATGTTGTTCAGCGACGACTTCAGGTGCAGCTTTCGGGGGTCCTCGGGGGTCCACACCTTCGCCGTCCGGATGATGTTCTGGTCCCGCAGCTGCTTCTCGTCCGTCCAGGAGAGCGAGTGGCCGGCGAGGGGCGGCAGCCCGTAATCCGGGTCGCTGGGGGACGGGGATCCTGAGGGAAGGAGGTACGAGAGGGGGGGGGGTTATTAATGAAAACATCCACAACAACGGTCGCAATGACACCGACGGCCCCTTCGGGCGCACGTACTTGTCCCCCGGTGGCAGATGATGACCTTCCTGGGCGGGTTCAGCGCGTCGCCGTGGTGCGCGCTGCGGATGGGCATGTCCGACTGCACCAGCTCCGCCAGGAAGTTGATGTAGCCGATGGCGAGGCGCAGCGTGTCCACCTTGGACAGCCGCTTCTCGTACGGCAGCGTGGGGATGTGGGAGCGCAGGCCCTCGAACGCGTCGTTGATGGACTGCATGCGTCGGCGCTCGCGCACGTTGGCGGCCTGGCGCAGCTGCTGCATCTCCGCCTCGGAGCGCATGCGCCTGCGCCGCTTGAGCAGGGGACCCGAGGGGGACAGCTCCGAGGTGCTGTCCGCGCACTCGTACGAGAAGGTGGAGGAGGTGGAGGAGGAGGAGGAGAAGGACAGGTTGCCCACGTCGCAGTAGTCGCCGTCCCGGTAGTACTCCTGGATGTGGCTGCTGAGGAAGTCCACGTCGTCCTCCAGGAACTCGTCCGCGTCCAGGTGGTCCCTCGAGGACTGGTCCGTGAAAAAGTCGTCGTCGTCGAAGTACGGCGAGGAGAAGGAGTCCAGGCCCGAGAACGGGTCCAACACGGTGTCCATGTTTGTTTGTCTGTTTGTTGTTTGCTTGTTTGTTTGTAAACTCGTTGCCCGGTAACCGGCGTCCCTCGCGTCGCTCGTTTTTGTCTATGGACCTTCAAGAGTTACTTCAGCTGAAGACCGGCACGCGAGGACACTTTATAACGACATCCGCGGGCGCGTGCCGTTAAAGCGGAGCGCCAACCAATCAGCGGCGAGGAGCGTGGACCGCGCACCTACTGCACCAACGCCGCCGGACACGCCCCTCGCCCCGCCCCCGCCCCCGCGCGCAATGTGGACACAATCTTTTTCTTTTTTTCTGATAACACAAAATAATAATAAACAACAACAACAAATGATTATAATAAACCATAAATTAAAAACAACAAAAGCCAATATGTACAATATTCACAAAAAGAACTGTAACTTATATAGCTCGACAGAAATTTTAGTAGGAATTGTGTCGTTCAGATTTTTGGGGTGTTTTTATTAAGCAGATATGAAAACATTAACGCCACTTCTGATGGTTGAATGAGCGACGCGTTTCCGCTTTTGGGGGGGTCCTTATTGTGCTGCGGGGCTCGGGGCAGGTATAGAAGCCACGGGGTCAGGTCTGTTGACCCCGCCACCTCAGGAGGGCAGGTCTCGAGCAGGTACGCGTCCCATTCACCGGCCCACCCCTCGCGTGCTCGAGTGAGCACTTCATTATCGGGGCGTCCGTCCCGCGCGCGCCCCCGTATCCGCCCCGAGCGGCGCGAACATTAGTAGAAGAGTCGCGCCGGTGAAAGGAGCTGTCACTTAAAAGAAGGTGGGAGGGGTGCGTCCGGGTCCTCATCAATCATCCGCTTCAGGACCCATACACCAAACAAATACCCCCTCACCCCTTATAATTATTATATTTTTTAACTCTATTAATCCCGAATGAAAATGTGGTGTGGTGATAAATGCTGTAAATGTGTCCTCTGCTTTTAACCATCACCTTGGTGAGCAGTGGGCAGCCACGACAGGCACCCGGGGAGCAGCGTGTGGGGACGGCGCTTTGCTCTGTGGCACCTCGGCGGATCGGGACTCGAACCGGCAACCTTCTGATTACGGGGCCGCTTCCTTAACCGCTTGGCCACCACTGGCCCCAAATAAGGCAATTCGTAAAAATCCGACTTTATTATGGAACAGAAACTAAATTATTATACAAACTACTGATGTTCTGTGACGCTGTGACTGAATTCGTATTTAAGAATGACAATAGCGGTAATTATAATACATCTACTACTCATAATAATTATAATAATGGGATATCGGGGAAAAAATGTCCGGATTGGCTGCGGCTGCTCTCCTCAGCACCGCTTTACAGCGGGAGATGCTGACGTACGTCGACGTGCTCGTTCCCGCGGCCCTCCACGCGCACCAGCCGACCCCCCGCCGGCGGCCGCGTCGCACCTCGCCACACATGGCGCTGGTACCTGGGCCGTCGGCCGCGCATTCAGCCCTTTGTTCGCGTGAAGGACGCTGCGTGGGAAACGCAACACTTGCGCCGAGGAGGCTGCGCTTCTCTCCGCTCACGCCAATTTGCATTCAGATGTTTGTGTGAGAATTTCGATTTTCTGGGAGACCGAGTAATGTCACGCTTTCATTTGGTGTAAATAAAGATTTAAAAATACCCCAAAAACGTACAAGCGCATTCAGGGTTCTTAACTTTTTTCGTTTTAAGCCCATATATAAATACATTTTATTCTATCATATATTATTGTAATTTACTTTTTTATGTATTTTTATGTATGTTCACGTGTTGAGTTGTGCAAGTTTATTCCAACGTATTCGTCGTTGGCAATTGTCCCAAATGAAATGGTTGATTATCGCGTATAAACCATAAATAACGACACGAGTTTGTGAAATCCCGGTTTACGACGTGTTTTTTGGGTCGTGTCCACCTGTGGAAGTGGCACCGCAGTCACCCGGGACCGTGACCGTCACCTCCGCCTAATCAATTCTGCGCTGTCACACACAGCACAGCACAGCACAGCACAGCACCCGCATGGGAATAACACCACTTGCATTTCTTCAACAGACGGCACAATGGGCGACGTTATAAATGAGACGCTGCGTTGTGCAAGTCATGGCGCGTTAACACACGCACACACACACACACACACACACACACACACACACACACACATTTTCTGACTACGCAGGAAAAAAAGTAAAAATATAGGCGACCCCGTAACCCCCCACGCCCCCCCCCCCCCCCCCCCCCCCCCTCAGAGCCAAAACTAATCCACGTAATCTCAACGCCAAACAGGATTAGAGCGACGAGGACTAGAAAGACACATTTTACGAGTCATTTCCTCGCAGTTAATGAGTTAGTGACTTTTACTGAACAGGTTCGTCACTTCATCTGAGCAGAAGAGCGCGAGTTCAGCGTCGACTTGTTGAATTTAAACCTCCGTAAATTCATTTATTTATCGAATGAAACCTTCAAAATTGAGGTGGATGAAATTCATCCAACAACATCCGACAAAACTAACGCAATTTAACAAAAGCAACATAAAACAACGATACAGGCAACAGAACCAAAAATTAACAACATATACTAAAAAAACATATGAAAACGAAACAACAGCAACATGTGATGAATGATAACATAAACAACAGCAACAAGTTAAACCACACAAAAGCCAATATCGACAACCAAAAGATCATATAACAATAAAACATGCAACAGGAAAACAAACAAAAAATAACATGAAAATAAAGCATGCAACAAATAAAAATAACAATAACATATAACAATAAAACATGCAACAGAAAAGCAAACAAAAACAACATAACAATAAAACATGCACCAAAAAAAAAAAATAATAACTAACACATAACAATAAAACATGCAACAAAAGACAAAATAAAAATAACAATAACTCATAACAATAAAACATAGAACAAAAACAAATAAAAATAACATAACAATAAAAAATGCAACAAAAAATAAACAAAAATAATGAACACATAACAATGAAACATGCAACAGAAAAACAAACAATCAACAATATCACGTGCAACAGAAAGCGCAAAATATAGGAAAGAGTGGCAAGATTTGAACAACACAATATTTTGAAGCCATAAATCAGCGCATGAAGCGGAGCCCAGTTGGGTTCTTGTAAACCAGTGTAATGGTGCGACTGGTTAAACCAACAGTCCGGGTTAAAGGGGCGCAGCGTGTGTTCTGTTCTTCTCCTCCTTTTCACGCACCAAGCCGCTACCTGAGTCGCCTGCTGGTCTCGCGTTCCCCGTGTCCCTTGTCGCAGGGGTCAGAGTGTAAAAGCCGGCTGCGCGCGCAAGCTGCCAAGCACCGGGGATCCCTGGGAACCCCGCCACATGCGCCACCGCCGCGAAGCCGCGCGCGCCGCCGCAGCGCCCGCTCTCCAGACTGCAGACAAATTAGAGCCCGACCCCCCCCCCCCCCAACTCCACCCCCCACCCCCCCACCCCATCTCTCTCTCTCTCTCCAAGCGGGCTGATAAATGTTCCAACGCGCGCATTAACATTTGCATAACACTCGTATCCAGACAGTTCATTTACTCAAAAAAATTACGTTCACCTCGTATTCACACATTTCATTTACTCCAAAAATACGTTCACCTCATTTTCACTCAGTTCATTTGTTTAAAAAAAAATACTTTCACCTCGTTTTCACACCGTTAATTTACTACAAAAATACATTCACCTCGTTTTCACACAGTTCATTTACTCAAAAAATACGTTCACCTCGTATTCACACCGTTAATTTACTACAAAAATACATTCACCTCGTTTTCACTCAGTTCATTTACTCAAAAATATTTCTCCTCGTATCCACAGTTCATTTACTCCAAAAATACGTTCATCTCGTTTTCACTCAGTTCATTTACTCAAAAAATATTTCACCTCGTATCCACAGTTCATTTACTCAAAAAATTACGTTCACCTCGTATTCACACATTTCATTTATTAAAAAAATACGTTCACCTCATTTTCACTCAGTTCATTTGTTCAAAAAAATACTTTCACCTCGTATTCACACAGTTCATTTACTCAAAAAATACATTCACCTCGTTTTCACTCAGTTCATTTACTCAAAAAAAAAAAAAAACGTTCACATCGTATTCAGACAGTTCATTTACTCCAAAATAAAATACGTTTACCTCGTATTTACACAGTTCATTTATTTAAAAAAAAAAACTTTTTTTCCTCGTATTCAGACAGTTCTTTTACTCAACTGAGCGCCAAGATTGTGTTTTTTTCGTGTCACGGTGGTGCAGAGGAACAGGTTCATGTTGCTCCCGCGTTAAGAAGATTATTGCGCGACTCTTCCCACAGTTAATTGATTTAGGGGCTAATCTGGGAGATTTCGGGCGCCCTCGGGCTGTTTGGCCTGAAGAGATTAGCGGGACGTTTCCTTTCTGCAGCGTCCCATCAGGGCTGGACACCATCGGGTATCTTCTCATCCATCCATCCATCCATCCATCCATCCATCCATCCATCCATCCATCCATCCATCCATCCATCCATCCATCCATCCATCCATCCAGCCGTGATCAAATTCTTTATGTTAACATGGAGCAACAGATTTAAATTAACCAAGACAATGATGGCTGATTATTCATTTCAAATGTTAAAAACTATTAGTCGATACGTCCAATTTACTAACATGTCCTCCACGCTACAGGCAGCCTCACCCTTTTTTTAAAAATATCCCCCTATTTAAAAGTATTTTTCATGTGTGTGTGGTGGTGGTGGTGAGGGGGGGGGGGTATTTGAGTGTTTTTTATTTGAGTGTTTTCAACCATCCTTTTTTGTTTGGTTTGATAACCCCGAAGCATGATCAATCGAACCCGTGCTTAATAAGCAACCAAACGTGTACCTCCACGCACCGTGCATGGCCAGAACGTTCCGCAAACGTTGCACAAACCTACCGTCGGAAACAGCCCACTGCCTCACAGCGAGTCGCCCCCTCATCATTACAGCTGCCGAGAACTCACATACATCTTCCTGCACGTCTTGCCCAACAACTCTGCAACACGCAGATAAATAATACACAAACCACGCACAAAATATTCACACAACACTTTTACGGACGTGGCTAAGGGAGCATATTCCAACTCTCCATGTTTTCTCCACCAGTGGTTCACTGACGTTGACCTTCAAACGGCACGACTAAAGAACAAGATGGAGAAGGTGACGCTCCAAGGTCCTTGTTCCCGGCGGATCTCACACCCTGCTGCACTAGAGCCTGGCTGGTGAGACGAGATGCCGTCCTGCTGTCAGCGGTGGGCGTTTCCAGCGGCGCCACGTGGCACGACACCCCCATCTAGTGGCCGCCGCGTATTACTGTCATTCCAAAAAAAAAGTCCAAATGCTCACCCGAAATAATGATCTTTTCTCAAACGATCGATGTTTCAAATGTTAAGGGATATTTGATAGAAGGCACTGCCTACACGGTCACAATTCACTTTTATGAGCAAAATATTAAGAAATATGCAATCAAACATAATTAAATATTTAAGAACTACATTTACAGCATTTATCAGACGGCCTTATCCAGAGCAACTTACAATCAGTAGTTACAGGGACAGTCCCCCCCTGGAGAAACTCAGGGTTAAGTGTCTTGCTCAGGGACACAATGGTAGTAAGCGGGATTTGAACCTGGGTCTTCTGGTTCATAGGCGAGTGTGTGACCCATTAGGCTACTACCACCCTCTACTTTCACAAATAATTTTCACAAAGATGTCAAGTGTTCAATAATGATTTTATTTCTGTGTAATCATAAATATGCACATACTTTATAATGTCTATACGTACAATAAAATATATTCACAATATGAGGGCAGCATGACATATCACCAAAACAAAAACAGCAAATAAATAAATACATAATTCCATAAATAAATGTAAAAAATAAATGAAAATCAATAAATAAATGAAATAAAAAAACAGATGCTCAGATTGATATGACTCCTACTGTGTCTGCATGCGTACAGTAACATCATCTTCATTGATTTTGTACAAACACTAAGGACTCTCAAATAAGAACGAGGGCTGAGTGTACTGAAGTGTACGTACTGAATATGCTCATGGCTACTCGACTTCATCCCCCCAAAAGCAATAAATCAACAAAACAGATGTCAGACATTAGATGAACCTAAGAAATCAGGAAGCACTTTTAGAGACACACACGCACACACACACACACACACACAAACATACAGCTCATCTCCGTACATACACACCGGTTCACACATACCTACACAAAGATCATAAGAGTTGAGACTTTCCCCAGTCAATAAATACAATGAACAACACACACACACACACACACACACACACACACACACACACACACACATCATCACAATCATTCGTAGAGAATAGACTACTACTGGGAGACCCTGATTTATTTCTGTACCAACCGTAGCCCCATCACTTCCTGAGAGTTTAAAGACTAAGCCCGCCCACCAGGCCACAGAATTAGACAAGGGTGAGTCACATGGTCCTTTCAGAGCGACACACCCACTCAGGCTTAAATCCTGTTAAAAAGTCACCTGTTTCTGTACCTTCCTAACAACAAATATGAAATTAAGCCACTGAAATTGCTACTGGAAAAAGATGGCATTCGGGAACAAAAAGAGGAGTAGAAGCTGGTTTCTGCCAGGCTGCTTTCCTACTCGGTGGCTTCTGTTATTATTCCTCCGAAAAAAAACCACACTGAAAAGAAATCCACACGAAACTCCCACTCTAGAAACGAATAGGAAAGTAGTTCTTCTAATTTACACGAAGGAATAGCACGTATGTTTTTTTCCACAAATTACGGACCTAGAAAAAAAAAAAAAATCTAGAGTGAGTTTTGAACACTCGGTCACAAGAGCAAGCATCAACGTCGTCGAGGAACGGAAAGAGCTACAGAAGAGTGAAGGCATCCTTTTTGTTTTGATCCGGCGATGTGCTGTCCGTGTGTCTTTAGGAGAATCGGGGCGGCTCGTGGTTCTCGGCTCTTTTGTATGAATATTGCTTCAGCACAACTTACCCTGTACCCTCCTCGTCTTTTTTTTTTTGCCCGTTACGGTACGAAAGACAGAAGGGTGATTAAAAACCAAAAGGTGAACGGACCTCAGGCGGGCCGGACTGGCGAATGGCGAACCGGCTTCTACTGGAGCGTCGAGTGTCCGCTGCCGTGAGAGAGGCGGCCATCTTCCTCGGGGGCCCTCGAGTTCACAGTGTCCCTGTGCGGCACGGCGGCGCAACGTCAGCGTTCCATGTCTTCCATGGCTGCGGCAGAGTCTGGTAAGAGTCTGGCTCGTGTCTGGTTCACATTCCGGTTCGGTAGTTGGTTGGCTAAGTCCCAGCGACAGTGGAGTAAGTGGAGGCTCGCAGCGATGAGGCGCCTAAAAATTCGTCTGAAAGGATCTACACCACACAACCGGTACAGGAGAAAAAAAACAACGTGATGGCCGGGTGTGGAGGAGCGAGGGACCGAGAAAGAAATGGCTTCTAGAAAAAAAACAGAACAAACGGCAACGAAAAGAGTCTGTTAAAGCCCCCTGGCCCTCTCCTTCCGTCACGCATGTCACGTGTCTGATCTGTATACGTGTATACCGATATGGTGTGTATGTATATGTCGTGGTAATAACAGTGCGTATGGCTCTCCCTTCCGTACGTGAGTATAGGATAAAAGCGTACATGTGGTGAGTATAGATATAGTGTTATATGTGTGTGGGAGTATATTATGTCGATGATGGGAGGATGTGTCTCGCGGGCGGCTTGGCGCCTCGGGGACTTGGCCTGTGCTCTGGTCGTCCTGCGTGTGTGCCGGGTGCTTTGTGGCGTGCGTGCGGGCCCTATAGTCGCGTCTGCGCCTCGGGGATATAGATCTCGATGCTGTCGGCGCTCTCGGTGGCTGAGTTCTGTCTCACCGACGCCGCCCGCTTGGCCGCCATCAGGCGCTTGCGCGCCTCCTGCCGCTGCTTCTCGGTGCTCTCCAGAGAGCGATCTCTGGCCAGGGGAGGGTGGCCTTTCGGGGGTTTCTTTGGCACGGGGGGAGGCAGCCTTCTCTCCTGAACAGGGACGACAAACAGTCGGTTAGCGGCGCCGCTAGTGGGGCCGGCGGGGCGGAGAGACGCCGGGGACGGGCGCGGACATGCGCAGCAGACAGACAGACAGACACAGAGAGAGACGACCGCAGCGAGCGCGTGCAGTATGAGGGTGGCCCGGGCAAAGGTGAAAGGTCGGGGGGAGTGTGTGGCGCCCCTCCCTGGTGCGTGCCAGATGAAATGACGCCGGTAAAACCACAGCTCACTGCCAATAAAAAACAAACAACAGAAAAAAAGACATGGAGAGGACGTCAGGAAATCAAGAGCGAGTGACAGCAATGAACTTACAGTGCAAGAGTTCAACACAGGAGGCATGGGGACCCGGGGACACCGTACCAAACAGGCCCCGTATTTACGCTACTGTACCTCCCTAGACATATGTTCTGCACATCGTTGAAATGTTATCAAGACAAAGAACACTGAACGTGTAAGAACAGTGAGAACCACGAGTTACAACAACAGAACAGTCAGAACCACGAGTTACAACAACACCCATGCATGCCGATGAGCAAGAGGCTGTGCTGTTTTTTTTTTTTTAATAACGTCATGATGAGAATGGGTATATTCTTATATATGGGTTCTGGTCAGCAGGCCATTTGGAGGGGCGCGGCGGTCCCCGGCCGCCTCTTTACCTTCCTCTCCGGCGGCTCCAGGGCTCTCCAGCCGTTGGCTTTGAGCTGGTGCAGCTCGTCGAACTTGAGGCTGATGTTCTCTATGGAGAGTTGGAGCATGTCCCAGAAACCTGCCAGGTCCTGAGACACCGGCCGGGGGTGAGCGTTGGGGTTCTGTTGGGTTGAGGACGGCAGCTTGGTCAGACACTGTTCCCTCCTGATTTTCTGTTAGTGGCCAGATGTTTGAGTGTGAAATAATGTCATGATTACAAGTTAGAAGCTGACTATCAAACTAAACACTCATGATATACAACAGAAAGGTCACCTGAATCTGTCTCTGTCAACATAAAGTGCTCAGTACTGCACATGAGAAGCCATTTCTAACCATTATAATTACCATATTAATAAAATGCATTCATATTGTTCAACAATGATTATATATTGTGAATTTAACATAAGCTCACCGGCATGTTTAATCCTATCATCACCATACAATTCAATTACAAACTTAATGGGTATAACTTTACTGGGTATAATTGGTGCACTGACCACATCATGAATTGAAATCCTTTACTCAAAAACATGTGTCAGTAAGACAACTATATTTAAGAATTATGCATTGGTTATTGTTCCATCATGTCAAATTTAATATCAATTATTCTTAAAGTGTGAGACATGACAGGTGGCACACAAGCACCCTGGGGCAGAGTTAACGTTATTGTTAGACGGCATTATCATGATGCATATGTGCATCACATGACACAATGACTACACAGTGAGAGAGTGCAGAGTGGGATCTACCAAATCCTAAAAGATTCTGCAACCTTTAACCCTTTCAGTAAAAGCTCTTATTATTAGTGAGGGCTTGCTGATTTTGCAGGGAGTGAAGGAGATGATGATCTCACCAGGTTCTCCTCACACAGCTCTCTAAACTGCTGGAACTTCTGAGACATCAGGAGCTGAGCGCTGCCCACTGCACTACGGATCTTCCCTAAAACTGAACACAGCAAACACATGAAAGCATGAAATATACAAATAAATGACTACAAATAAAATATTGTTTCTTCTTTTTAGCCTAAACTATTCAACTTTTGTCAGTCTAATTCAATCTGTACTGCAATTCTTACAGAACTCATTGCAAAAAAAAAAACCCTCTAAAATCCCACAAAGTATAGGGTGACAGCGAGAATGAAAACATCTCTGGAAGGGAAAGGTCCTCCTCAGGGTAGCACCATTTAAACAATAAAAACCTTCCACTGTCACTAATTGGACTATTATCACACAATTATATTCGCCAATTGGTGGTGGGGAAAGGATTTTCCTCTCTTGACCACTAGATGGCAGAGCATCTTCACATTCTTACTTATCCACACTTCACAGATCCTAAATCACATGAGGATTATGTCAGAGTGATATGACGTGGGGGAATCTTTGACATGATATTTTCAGCATGTCACAATCATCAAAAATGTCATAAAAATAACGAAATATTACATATAATGAGGTGGTTCACACTCATCAATGAACTAATTAATCACAGTTAGGTCTGACCTCACATCGTTATTGGAATTTTTGGAGCTGTAACTAACATTTATTACGCAATGTAACATGACTAAAAAATGCTGCATGAGTGATGTTGCTTAGCAACAAAAACAACCACTGGAACAGATATGGATGCAAATCCAAACTTTACAGTTATTCAGTATATCACTCCCATATTATTTATTATTATTATACAAGAATTGATGATGTCACAAAAAATATAGCACATAACTGTCAATCATGCAATTGATGTTTGGAGTGATCTATGTTAATTATGTACAATATTGGCATTGGAAATGCTATAAATGCTCTTGAATCTAACAACTGTAGCCATGGCGATGATCATGTGAACATTATGTGTGTGAAGTGCCGTGTTCACGGCTGCTCATGTGTTTTGGTGATGCTCACTGTCATCAGGCAGGTCGTTCTCCTGCTCGTCCTGCTCCATCTGTCGGCACCAGCCCTCCATCCGCTCTGTCTCCGCCTGCAGCAGCTTAAGGAACCAGCGACCATCGCGCTGACAGACCGATCGACCCACAACCTCCAGGGGGTCCTCCGTCACGCTGTCAATCCAGGGGTCGGGTGGAGGAAGGATGGAAGGGTCAAAACCCACCACATCCTCGTAGTCATCTGAGGCACAGGCGTGGTAGTGGTTGCCTGAGCCCTGGATGCTGACAGTGGAGGTGGCGGCGTCGCGGGAGTACTGTCGCTGAAGGACAGCCGTCGGAGGCAAGTCCATCTCTAGAGAATGGATGGGACTGTTGCAGAACTCGTGCATGTCCATGTCGGCCTGTACAGCGGTCGTCACGCTGTTAGAGCGCGTGAAACGTCGGTACCTGGGTGAAATTTAATGTAATAAAAACATGTTCTCTCCGTCCCTCTTGTAGCAGATAAATATGAAGCAGCACCCAGACGACGTGATTTAAAAAAGCTTTTTGAAGCCTAATCAATATGGAACACTCAATAACTACTGATTTGTTGCACATCCTCTTCACTCAGTCTGGCCTGTCCCCAAAATAATGAACTATATCTCTTGAGCTATAATCACTTGTTGAACTGTGACACTGTAGAGTGCAGCGCTAATCCACTTCGTGCGATGGTTTAGTGGTGACGCGCCAGCCCCTTCTGTGTGCTGTAATCACCGTTTAGCTCATTTAATGCATGCACACACATACCCTTCGCAAATCCCCTGATCTGACCATTTAATGTTGTGCAATCATTAAAGAGCACCTTTAACAGTGTGACAGAGAGTGGGGAAGTATGACAATACAATTCCTTATTCTATGTAAATGTTTTGGACTGTCATGATTCGGGCCGGCTGGGGCTACGGAGTTGGGACCGGAGTTTCATGTTTGTCCCGTGTAATGTTTCCTGATCGTGTTCACCTGTGTATGATTGTATAAAGCTGCCCTGTTTGTGTCTGTTCGCTGTCGGGTCATTGTTTGGTCATGTTCCCCTTGTCCTGTCTACCATGTATTAAACCCCTGTCTCGTGACGTCGTGCGTATGCGTCCTTTTTCCTCGCCATGTCCAGCCATCGTGACTTTGATGTATGCAGTACTGCAGGAGCCTCACACATATGAACTACAGTAATAGTACGACACAGCACACAGCACATGCATGCAATCGAACAATATGGTGATTGGTAAAGGGCGGGACTGTATCGGCCTCTTCTGTAAGACATGCCGCCATATAAACTGCAGGCTGTAGACGCAGATGTGGGGGCTGCATGAGTCAGGCTGCCCTGTAATGGGGGTCAGCAGTCAAATGCAAGCCCAGCTGAGTCTGAGAGTGGGAGTGAAATGCTACAGACAGCATCGCTAGTGTTAGCATCCTGTTAGTCACTCTGCGGTTGCAAAGTGAAAGCACTAATAACCAACATGGGTGTATATCAGTATTAAACCCATATGAACATATGGATGTATCTCAGTGGAGAATGTATGGCTATATATGTGCATAGCTTGTCACCAACTCTCTAGTCTCTAGTTACTCTACTGGATGTACTCCAGTCTTTCAGGACTTCATCCGGTGTTGTGATGATAGACACAGCTCCAAAAAGACTAAAGGTCATATCACGTTCTTTTTCAAACATTATTTGCACACCATTCAATACTCAGATTTTTCATTCAATAAGACATTCATCTGCGTGCCAGTCTATGATTATATGTAGACATGAGAGCAGATGTGTGTGTGTTGTTCATGCTCACCCTCTTTCATCCTCCACCTGAACCCCCACTGACTGGAATTTGGACTGGTCTTCCAGCTCCAGTGAGTCATCAGGTCCATCCACCTGCACGCACACACACACACACACACACACACACACACACACACACACACCACAAAATACTTACAATCAAAATGACTGGGTGTCCTAATGAAATAGGGACAGTCCTGAACTTACTGCCCATTATATGCTATCATGCAGGTCTATGAAGTCATATATCTGTTGCACAGATGAAACATATGCAAAATGTTACGAGCGAGCAATGCATATTTTTGATAGAAACTGTCATACTGCATCACTACATAAGTAGACACTGTGTGAAAGCCCACGACTGCCACCCTGTTATTGTACTGCAAGGAGTTCCAGGTTCTTGCCATCTTTTTACATAGTTTTACATGAAAGGTAGTGATTCACCATTTCTGTTCAGTTAAATTCTGTAATTAAAGGTGAAAGGGGGTATTTGCAGCTCCAGACTTAAATACAATTAGTGCAAAGATCCAGACCGTTATGAGGCATTTTGCATTGATGCATTGCATTGCACAGGAATTAAAAACCAAACAAAAATGTCCTTCACCCCAGTGACCAAGTTATTCATGTTTGAGTTTTTTGTACAGTTTTTGAAAATTTGAACTGAGAATTCAGGGGAAGTAAAGAAGAAACCTGGATCTTCACCTGGATGCCAATTGAGAGGCACTTGCTCTTGCGTAGCGCCTCTCGCCGGGCCACTTCTTCGCAGGAGGGAAGGATGGCCATGGGCAGGGCGGCAGTGGTGGAGGTGGCTGGGGAGCCGGAGGTGCAGGCGGTGGTGATGGTGACGGTGCTGCTGCTGACGTGCTGGCTGGCGGGGCCGTGAATTTGTGCATTTGCCGCCTCGATGGCTGCTGTCAGGGCCTTCATGCTGTCGATGCTCTCCGTAGAGTTGCTGAGGCCCGAGTGCAGCACCGGCTCGCCCCGCGCTCCTCCAGAGCCCTCCATGTAGGCGTCCTGGGCCGACTCAGTGCTGCTCTGAGCCGTGATGGAGATGAATGGCTTGGTGGAGGTTCTCGGAGGGACGGGTGGAGGTGTCTTTTTGTAGGTGGTGATGCAAGAGGATACTGCAGGAATGAAAGACAAGAAGTTATTCATTCATTATACATTCATTAATCAAAGCACAGCCCCCTGGCAGCAAGATGTTTCTATACCTATAATGCATACTTAAAATAAAAGAATCTATTCAGTCCATGTTACATTTTAAAAGGCAGTATTCAGTTACTTTAATATTTAATGTGTTTAAATAAAAATGCGTTTGTGAATAACCATACTATTGCACTATACTAGTGCAAAGGCAACAAAATCTCTTACGAAGGCACCCTACATATTTGATTGTTACATATGTAAACAATCAGAATGTTAATAATTGGTCATTTTGTCACTCTTAGGGGTCCCCTGAACTAATGCTGGCTTGTAGCTGTGGAATAATTAAGCAATAATATCAAGAATAGTGTGTAATAATGACTAATGGCATAAAACAAACTGAGAAAACACAGATTTACCTTCTGTTAAAGTTCCATCTATGATCATCTGGTGCTGTTGCTAAGCAACATCATTCAGCCAGCAGTCTGGTAGGTAGCAAATTTCTTGTCATGATACAGTGTAACCAATAAAGCATGGTAAATATGGTATATGTTGAGATGCGATAAGTAAGCTGATTTTAATACATGATTTATCACAAAAACATGATTCTGTCTGCTAATTCTAAATGATATAGAGTAGACAAATGTAGCCGCATTATATAATGTGGGTTAGTTGAGGTTCACACAGTAGAACACGCAGCCACACTGTCAAACACCTGTCAAACAATGACAGGATGTGGAAATTTACTTTGTTAGTTTCCCTCTAAAAATTTTGCCGGGAAAAAATGATTATTGTGCAATCACCCTCTAGAAATGGCGTAATAACAAGTCTTAACAAGTCTTTTGGGTTGTTTGTGGAAATGTCTGATGCCAGATGAAAAGGAATTTTGTCTCTTTTGAGTTTCAAACTGAGCTTTTTTGGCCCGGTTTTGAGGAGTGACACAGTGAGCTGTGACAAAGTCCCAGTGCTACACTTAACACACATTGAGCACTGAGTCACCCCTAAACACTAACTCTGAGGTGAGAAAAGGCAGACGCAACATGACATTGTCAGTGCCAAGGCCGTCTGACTACCTTCACAAGAGGGCTCACACAGATTAGTGTGTGCATGTGTGTGTGGGAGAAGGCATTTCCTGATTCTGAGTGTTAGATAGCACAAGGTTTAAAACACACACACACTCCCATGCACACCAAATAACATTCATTTATATTCACACAAAGCTCAGACTTCACATCACAGGCACCTTTAACATACACCCACACTCATAAATTAACATTAAATAACATGTACATAGGTTGTTTCATAAAATAGTTAACCATGATGATTACAATGATATACCATTCACAATTATGCATAATGCATTTAAAAAAGTGTGCAAACAATGCAATCAGAAATCACATTATGTCACATAGGCATTTTGAAGGCCACCCAGTTGGTAAAAATAATGAATGGCCTTTCTGTGTGCATGAAGGCTGATGGCCTTTAGTGTCCACATAACGCTGGGTTGCTTTGGAGAGAGACCTGGGGAAACCGAATCCCCATCTTTCACCAACAACACGTCAAGGTAGACGGTCGAAATTGATCCACTTTGTCTGAAAGATGAGATCCTGTCAGAGAAGGGGCCAGTAAATTGTGGAGGACAGCTGGACACAGAGTGAGGATGAAGAATAAAAAAATATATGTTTTCCTCGCCTGGCTGAGAGCCCACAGTGGCTGTGCAGGTATGCATTTGGTGTATGCAGACACACACACATACACACAAACACAAACACACATACGCATATTAATAACCCTGCTCTGAGATCAGCGCCAGCAATTCTGATGTTTTTAAACAACACATGCAGTTATCATAATTATGTAACCAATTATGTTTAAAAAGCTTAGTCATATATGATGCTCAAAAACACATAATTAAGGAACACATCAAATCTCAATAGGGTTAAAAAAAATCTACACTGACATGACTTGGGTAATGTGTTAGGAACAAAAGGATACCACATAATTTCATCGAAATAACAACTGTAAAATATACAAAGCGCTGAATTTAAAGACTTGATGAAAATCAAAGTGAACAAATGATGTGGCAGACTAGTCCTTTTATTGAAATGTCATTGCAGCAAGTCAAATGCAGTAGTTTGCAATGCCCCCCATGTGCTTGTATCCATGCCTGACAAAGGGCCTCCTCTTAATGAGATGGTGGATGGTGTCCTCGGCAGTGTTGCAAAGATACTTTAGAAATGTAATTTGTTACAATTCCAAGTTTTAAAATGTAATCTCAATTAGTATATAAAAGTAATGCAACTAAATACATGTGATTACTTTTGTAAATTATCAATGACTATTCTTAACTATTAACCATTTTGAAATTAGTAGAGTTATAAAGTCATAACATGATTAGGTTTAATTTATTGATTACAAGGTGGGACATTCGACTAGTCCACACCACCTCCCACGTTTCCCATAATTCCCCTATGATCCCATGCCTTGCTCCTACATCATAGTAGCTGTTAGTTCACGTTTTATATGTAAAACAATTGAGTGAGTTTCTTTCTTTTAGTTTTTTTATGACATCTTTACTGTCTTATAGTGGATGCTGACTAGCAATAGTGAAAAGTGAAGTGATTGTCATTGTAATACACAGCACACAAAACAAAATGCGTCCTTTGCATTTAATAGTAGTGATGATTTTATGAATTTCTTTAATACTAAAATAGTTATGAATAGAGATAAGATTAAAAGCACAACAAACACCTCAGTCGATATTTCTATGGAAAATAATCTTCAAATAGCTGACCACCGATTAGAATGCTTCAACCTTATTAAAGAGCATGAACTAATTAAACTAATCTCATTGTCAAATCAATGTACATGCGCTTTGGATTCGCTTCCTACAAGGTTCCTTAAACAAGTAGCACCCAATGTTATAAATTATGAACTTGTTCCTTAGCACCGGCCATGTACCAAGTTAGAAGTCATCAGACCCCTGATTAAAAAGCCTGATCTTGATCACAGTCAGCATTCAAATTATAGACTGATATCCAACCTTCCGTTTATATCGAAAATTTTGGAAAAAGTTGTAGCCCAGCAGCTGTGAACGTACCTAGACAGCAACAGCATTCATGAAGTATATCAATCAGGATCATCATAGCACTGAGAGAGCGCTGGTAAGTGGTTAATGACATGCTGTTGGCCTCTGATCAGGGACGTATCTCGCTGCTTGTCCTGCTTGATCTGAGTGCATCGTTCGACACTATCGATCACGCTATTCTCCTTGCCAGGTTAGAGAATGTTGTTGGGATTAAGGGAACAGCCCTTGTATTGTTAAGATCATATCTGACCATTCGGTATCAGTTTGTGGACACCAATGGTGATTCGTCTTCAACTAGTGAAGTAGAGTTTGGTGTTCCACAAGGTTCTGTTCTAGGTCCATTACAATTTTCCCTATACATGTTACCTTTAGGTGTATTAGCTTCCATTGCTACGCTGACGACACACAGCTGTATCAATCAGATGAGAGGCAGCAGCTGAACAGAATAGAGAAGTGTCCTAAGGACATTAGACAGTGGATGCTCACCCACTCTTCTGTTAAACCCTGATAAGACGGAAGCTCTTGTAATTGGGTCTCAAGCAGCCAGACATAAACAGACTGAGTACATCATAACTCTGGATAGCCTTACTATTTCACCAAGTATTGAAGTAAAGGATCGAGGTGTCATCATTGGTGCAGGTGTCTCATTCGATTTGCATGTAGATAATGTCACTAGGATAGCATTCTTTCACCTTAGAAATAAAGCAAAAATAAGATATATAATTTCAATGCACAATGCAGAAAAGTTGGTTCATGCATTTATTACATCAAGGTTAGATTACTGCAACGCATTACTGTCTGGATGCTCTAGTAGGTGCATGAGTAAACTCCAGCTAGCACAGAATGCTGCAGCCAGAGTTCTAACTAGAACTAGGAAATTTGACCACATAACCCCAGTCATAGAATCACTGCACTGGCTAGCCATCATATTTAGGATTGACTACAAATTCCTACTTTTGACCTATAAAGCTCTAAATGGTCTCGCCACAAAGTACCTGAATAAACTTTTAGTTCTTTACGACCGCAGTTCTTTTTCACTACTGCTACAGAAGGTCACAGCTGGGAGCAGATCCTTCTCATATAGAGCTCCGCAGTTGTGGAACCACTTGCCAGTCAGTGTCTGGGACTCAGACACAGTCTCAGTGTTTAAATCCAAACTGAATCTGTTTTCTCGGGTCTTTTGTTAAAGGCTCAGACACTCATTTCACTTCACTTTGACACAGTGTCAGTTATAAAGTCCACTTTATCACAGACAGTGACAACGTTAAATTCACCCTAGTTAGGCTGTCCTAGTTAGGGTACCGGCCACTGTAGCACCAATATATTTCAGTATCAGTCGTACAATGCCACCGCCTGCCGCTGCTTCTGTTTGTTTTCTCAGAGACACTGAATCAAGCGCACAGACTAATGGCAGACTCCAGTGAAGAGACCAGCAGATAAATCCTGGTTCCTGACACCTGCTAAATGAGGACTTAGCATGAAACCAGAGGGTCACTGCAGCCACCACCACCGTAACAACTAAAGCTTCAGGGATTTTCAAATGGACCAGTAGCATCATAATGGACACATAATGTAGACCATGACACTGGAC
This sequence comes from Denticeps clupeoides, assembly GCF_900700375.1. Classification (NCBI taxonomy): domain Eukaryota; kingdom Metazoa; phylum Chordata; class Actinopteri; order Clupeiformes; family Denticipitidae; genus Denticeps; species Denticeps clupeoides. The sequence goes on along the minus strand of NC_041710.1, from coordinate 9,920,765 downwards.
TACACTCTGGACTTCTCCAACCCTACAACTGTAGGACTTTTTTTTTTCTTATTGGACAAATCATCACAAACCCTGAACTGACACCACTTGCAGGCTCATTCTACATTTACATTTACAGCATTTATCAGACGCCCTTATCCAGAGCGACTTACAATCAGTATTACAGGAACAGTCTCCCTGGAGCAATTTAGGGTTAAGTGTCTTGCTCAGGGACACAATGGTAGTAAGTGGGATTTGAACCCGGGTCTTCTGGTTCATAGGCGAGTGTGTTACCCACTAGGCTACTACCACCCTCATTCTACCCTGGAAGGGGGTCCCTCTTTGTATCACTCCTTCCCAAGGTTTCTTCCTTTCTTTTTTATCTCTTTCCTAGAGATTTTTTTTGTGTGGAGTTTTTCCTTGTGTGCAGAAGAGTCAAGTGTGGGGGGTTTCAACTGTAGGGCTTGTCAAAGCCCATTGAGACATACTGTATGTGATTATGGGCTATATAAGAAATAAATGTTGTTGTTGTTGTTAACTCATCACCCTTGGTGGACAGTGTGCAGCCATGAAAGGCACCCGGGGAGCAGTGTGTGGGGACGGTGCTTTGCTCAAGTGGAACCTAGACAGTTTATGATTCCAGCTACACCACTATGATTAAACATAAAAATTAATATTGATGTAACAAAAATTCTAATCATAAAACTTTCAATAAGTTACTGTACTGCGGTCATGCTGAATGATGAGAACGTTCTCCACGACATCTGTCACATGTGGCAAATGCCAAATGAGCACCACAGTCCCAGGCAGTGAGCACAGCGTCCCCTAGAGGCCACCTTCATGAATTCTGTCTTTGATTATTTGGTCAGAGACATTCACACCAGTGGTCTGCTGGCAGTCATTGTGTAGGGTTCTGGCAGTGCCCAAAAGAGTAGCTACTGGTTCTGCTGATGGGTTAAGGACCTTCTGCGGCACGGTCCAGCTCTCCTACAGTCACGGCCTGTTTCCTGTAATCTCCTTTATGTCACTGAGGCTGTGCTTAGAGACACAGAAAACCTTCTGGCAATGACTATTGATGTGCGTGTTAAACCTGTAAATAAGAGGAACAGAGATTCATCTATGCTATGGAAGGACTCAAAACGTAATTTATGTTGGAAGAAGCAGATGCAGGACAGGGAAGGTCTATTCTGAGAGCTAATAACAGATAGAAGACTCTAGAGATGGATACATTCTCTTCTTGCGTTGACAGATAGCACAGCTTTTTTTACCAGATCTAACAGTGCAATAGAAATATTAGCCTTTAGCATGATCAGACCCTAAATTCACAAGTTTCATGAGATACGGCAACCATGTCTGCTGTAAAGACTCATTGTATGCGCATGCTAAGTGTGCTAACCCTCTTGTAATGTGTGTGAGACTCGCACGCACACACAGTCACACACACGTCACTTGGGCATTGATAACAGACAATCTTCAGGCAGTTGACCCTGAGTCGTTGAAGGATAAGCTGAATGATGTTGCCATCAAAACAAGGCAAGGAACAAATCAATTTGACCGTGCCCATCCATCTCCATGGCTGTCTGTGCGCGGTGAGACCCTGACTGCAACGCATCAGTGCTAGAGCAGGTTACACAATCAATGCATTTACATAAACAGTAATATTACTTCAGCTTCATGGTCTTAAAGTGACTGATGATAACAAATGATCCTAGATCCTAGAAAATATACAGAAAAAAAGTGGGCTAGGGTACAGGGATGAGTCTCTGTTAGGATGTCATGGCAATTAGCCAGTTAGATCAGATTCTGTCTGGATCAAGATACAGAATCATTCCAGATAAGCTCGCACCCAAGACTGTAAGAAAGTCAACTCACATCATTTTTCGGCCCAAGAGATGCAATTAACCTGAACCACTTATGCAAAAAAAAAACACAGAGGCAGCTGCATGGAAAGGTCAAGTATAATCTAAGCTTGAGCTCCCCTGAGACCACCGCGTCTGTCAAACAATGAAGTATTATTACCCCGGTTTACAGCCATTAGCCTGCTGCATCTCATTACCTTGCATCCGGAAATTTTTAATAGTCTTTACACCCCTCGCCTGGCACGCAGGACTTGTCCCAAACATTACATTCCCCTAATCAGAAAACTCCGGGTGGTGCTCTCAGCAGGCAAGGCAGGAGAAAAAGACTAATTCTGGGGGATTTCAGGTCTCGCCACTTGATCTACTAAAGGTCACACGATAATGACTGAAATTTCTGGTTCACTTCAAGAACGAATGTGTGTGTGACAGATATATAAAGATATATACTTATATATATCTTTATATATATATACACACAGACACGACGAGATCCTCTGAATGTCCTACTATATCACATAACACCACCAGTGACTGTGAACGTGTGAAATCTGCTGAATGTTCACCAGCATCTCATGGTTGTTTCACTTTTGAGTATGTGTGGTGTCATGTGACCCACGCTTTCTCATCCGTTTCAGCCAAAAAAGCTGTCTCACTGAGACAGGCAGGGTTGTGGCCCTTTGTGTATATGTCTGTGTTGTGTGTGTGTGTGTGTGTGTGTGGGTGAGAGCGATTTACGTCTGCGTGTGCATATTTGCGTTTGTGCGTTGTGTCAGCGTGATGGCCTGATCCGGTCCCGTCACTGCTCCAGTCTGTAGCTCGGATGACCCGTTCGCTCCCACTATGAACACCACGCGCTAACACCCTCCGACAGACGCAGACAGAGGAGGCGGACGATGAAGGCTCACATCAGCACTGTGTGCATAATGACAGTAGCGGCAGAGGCGCTGATCAACTGACGTTTTCTTACGTGGTGTTTTCATCAGGGCTTGAGGTGGAGTAGAGTTCACTACATCTCCGTCCCTCTAGCTGAAACCCTCCTGTAGCTCCTCCATTCTCTAGTGCAGGATCTTCGTTCACTGCGCCATCCCACACATGCCATGTGCAATCATCATTAACACACACACACACACACACACACACACACACACACACACACACACACACACACACAAACCTCCTGGTCTGAGTGAAAAGGCACATCCCCGCCACCTTCGCCACCACCACGGCTGCCTCTCTCTGGCGGACAGGCTGCTCTCCTTTGACACAAATTGAGGGGAATGAGAGCATGTCATTGATGTCACATTATTCTTTTGAAAAAAGGAAAAAGCCGCTTGGTAGAAGGAGGCGGGGCCTGACCCGCACCGGCCCAAGCAGGACCCTGTCAGCTTCACTGACTCCGTCTGCATGGACAAGCATAACAATACCCAAACGAACGAACGAACAAACAAACAAAACAAAACACCTCGAGCCGATGCCTCTCTCTGATGTGAGTTCCACACATGCACAGCATACTCGATTACAGCATAAATATTTCAGGCCATTTAAAAGGATGAAAAAAAGAAAGCTCAGGTGGTGGGCGAGAACTGAACAGCCTGACAGACAGAACCTGGCCAATGAGCCCCACGGGAGTTTAATCCCCTGCATCCCACACATGCAGCAACTATTTAGCCATCTTCGTCTGAGAGTCACCTCATTAACACACATGTTAATGAGTCTGCTAATGCGGAAGTGCGATGAGCTTGTCAGAACTTTGTCAGCGCTGCCCTACGGTGGCCTGAACTGGAATTGCAGGTTAAACATCTTTGTAATGAATGTAGTGTTGTGTAAGACAAACACGGGTTCTTTCAGGATCCAGATCCGGAGTTTGGATCGGAGTTTCATGTTGGTCCTGTGCTATTATGTTTCCTGATTGTTTTCACCTGTGTCTGCCTGTGTAAAGCTGCCCTGTTTGTGTCTGTTCACCGTCGGGTCATTGTTACAGAATGTCTCCCCTGCCCTGTTCACCATGTATTAAGCCCTCGTTTCATGACATTGTGCGTATGCGTCCTTTTTCCTTGCCATGTCCACTCATCGTTCCAGATCTACTGCTTCGTCATGTCAATCCAGCGTGACAGTTGATATTATCACATAATCCTAAGTATGTTGTATGTTGAATAACACATTTTTCCTTTTCGAATAATAAGTATAAATGAGAATCGGTAGTAAATTAGCTCTTACAATTAAATTGGGTACAATAAAAATTATGTCAGAGTAGTGTTTTTAAATCTATTTAGCTGGGTCATTACCTCTAGACTTGGTGATCAGAAAATATAAAAGGGGTTGAGGCGAAAAAAAAAAAAACAATGTGCCACACATGGGATCAGTAACATGTCAGTGGAAACTTTGTCATTGCCTGATTGTGTTTTTAAGGAGTCTCAGAAATGTGTTTAAATGCCCTTTTATCTCTAAAGGAGCAGATGGTGCTGCCCACGCAGTGAAGGAGCTTTCAATGTCAGCCCGGTCAGCATCCTCCCTGTTCACCCACGTCCCCTGTAATTCATCTGGCTTGCGCACCGTGGTGCGGACATCTGGAGGGCCACACTCAACTGCCCCCCAACGGGACGGGGCGTAAATCTTCTCAGGTCGGAGCGGGCAGGAGGCCATGGGTAAGACAAGAGTAATTCACCCTCGATTTCTGCAGCGCCAGCCTGGACCTCTAGCCATCAATGCTACTGTCGGGGGGGGATCACCGTTCACCTGCGATCTCCCACCTGAAAAAAGCTCTTCCTGTCATTTACACCATGCTATGAGCCTTTAGCGTTGTTTCAAGGAATATATCACACACATGGGCCGCACAGTGGAACTGCGGTTAGCAACGTGGCCTCACATCTCTAAGGTTGTGAGTTTGAATCTCCCCGTGTTGGTGCAAGTTTCCTCCGGGTTCTTTGGTTTCCTCCCGCCATCCAAAGAAATGCACACATTGTGAATTGGTGACTCTGAATTGTCTGTAGGTGTGATTGTGTGATTGAATGGAGTGTGGTGGAGTCCTGTGGACTGGCACCCCACCCTGGGTGATTCCACACCCTGCATCCAGTGTCTCGGGATGGACACTGGCAGTCACAACCCTGAGAAAAAGGACTAAGCAGTTATGAAATGTGAGTGAGTGAGTGAGTGAGTGAGTGAGCAATATCTCATACACATATTCTCATCCCAATCACACACGTTACTTATAAGACAGAGAAACAGCAATCAGCTCACACTTTCAATAAGATTTGCACTGGGCAAATCTAAGAACAAACTTGGCAATGCCACATGATGCCCATCTGCGAAAGATCAGAAGCATGAAATGCCCCCTTTAACAACAAGTGTCCCACATGTGACTACATCACATGTTGCTTGTATGGATGCAGTTTTCCATTCCAGCGGTTGGATCTGCCAACAAGGTCAACCCTCTATTGCACCAAACAGACAGCTCACTCTGGGTCTCCCAGCCTGTCAAGAACAGGTGCTGTCCAATGGGAGAGAAGCCTGGAGCCTCTGGTTGATATTGTCCTAATTGTTCTGTCACTTAATAGATAGAACCCATCTGCACAGAAGATAAAGCAATAAAAAAGAGCTGCTGGATGAAAAAACTCCTGAGTGGATCATAGAATTGCCACAGTGCTCTTCAGTTGGAAGTTTTTTCCAACTGAAGGTCAGACCCTCAGAGCCTACTGGTCTCCCCACCTGCTCTATTTTTTTCTCTAAACCATGTCAATGCCAACATTACTATACTCCTATACTCCTGCTTGCTAACCCCCCCCCCCCCTTTTTTTTTTTCTTTTTTTCTTTAAAACCTTTAATTTAAAGGGCATCATATTCAATTGGTAAAAAAGGAAGACATTTGGATGATTAGCTCATGCGGGGAGT